>NC_134358.1:509527644-510272644 GCF_048569485.1 Anomaloglossus baeobatrachus
AATGTTGTGTAATATCAAATACACAGTGGACAGGGAGTTATTTGAAGTTTTCCAGGAAAAACATGCAACTCATGAAGGCACAGAGGAATATGCATACCAACGAAACAAAAAAAGGAACAACACTATATGGTACAATATGTCAGGCTTAACAGTGTCTGCATCATGTTAGAAGATGATAAAAATGACCGAATGCAGGAATTTTCAATATTATATGGATTTAAAAACATATTAAGGACATGGGGACCAATAAAAGGTTTGCCTCACAGGGAGCCTTATTTTGAGATTTCCAAGATTATAAGAAATAACCAAACAGCTCAAAATATAAAAGAAAAAAGAAACAACCCACACACAATAAAGGCTCACCCAGTAATTTTTTTTTTGTTGCTTCAGTGACACAGTTTGGTGGTCCCCGCTACCATATTTTCCTGCAGAACTGATATGTCCCATATTGGCGTGACCACTGCAGCCAATCATTTACTCTAGGTCTAGTTCTGTACAGAATAGTATCACTGATAAGCCATCGATTGGCTGCAGCAGACACATGAATGTACATTATTTCATGTCTAAAGCAAAAAATAAACGGAAACAAGTGGACCTAGCTGGAGCATTGGTATTGAAGATGAGGAGGAGGGTTTAGGTGAGTAATGGCCACTTCATATTATTAGCCTGCCTTGTAATGCCATGCAACTGGTCCAGTAGAGTGAGGTTCACACACTTTTTAATCTGCACTGTGCCTTTGAGAAAAACACATCAACGGTGGTTCCCTTTCTCTGACTTTAAAAAAAATGGCAGTCATGGGGAGTAAAACAAAATTTGCTTGATATGTACAGCCACTTTGCCCACGACATACGTTGTGTGGCCAAAGATATCCGTGTGTTACTACTACATTGCGGCTCAATACAAATGAATGGAGTCGCGTTGTGACCCCCTAGAGTACCGCAAGAAATATGTCGCAAAAAATCCAATTGGGTCCTATATTTTTTGACAACATGGTACCCTAGGGGGGGGGGGGGTCACAATGCGACTCCATTCATTTGTATTGCACTGCAATGTAGAAGAAATATATGACAGAACTTTGGTGTCACCTATTGGAGCCAAAGTTGCCATATAGCCCGATCCTTAAGGGGGTATTCCCATCTCCAAGATCCTATCCCAATATTTAGTAGGTGTAATAATAATAATAATATTATTAGCAAATACCTCTAATAAGAAATGTAGTATAAGGCCACGTGCCCACAGGAGAAAGTAACTGCAGAATTTGCTGCTGAAAACCCACGGATTTTCTAGATTTTCCATATAAATTTGCGGGTTTACGCAAGTACAGACACTCCCCATGTTATCCTATGGGATTTGGGGAGTGCTGTATCAATGCTACGGTATTTGCGGCTGCAGAAAATGCTGCAGATTTCCCGCAGCCGCATGTAACTGCATGTCAATTATTCATGCAGAATTCTCTGCGAAATTCCCGCTCCTCCACTATGGAGATACAGGGTGGGAATTCCGCAGGAATTCTGCATGAAATCCGCACTGTTTCCGCAGGTTTACCGCAACAACTCCGCAGAAATACCGCAGCAATTGATAGCTGTGGATTCCGGGGAGTTGCTGCGTGAACCTGCGGAAATACCTGCAGAAAAGTCCGCAGGTACGATCTCCCATGGGCACATATGGCTACATGAGCAGAATTAGGCTATGTGCATGGCATTGCAGCTTAGGTATCCATGTTACATTCATATGGTGACAATTAGTTGCTTATGGTCATACCCATGGATAACTAGGTTGCAATGCCCTACTCATGAGGTAAGAAACATGGCTATATAAGGAGGAGAACTGTACTACATTTCTAATTAGAGGTATTTGCTAATATCAGGCTATGTTCACACAGTGCATCTTTTGTTACTACAAAGATGCAGCGTTTTTGGCCCCAAAAAACACAAGTGTTTTTGACGTGTTTTTACCGCATTTTGCCCAATGCAATTTTTAAGTCAAATCTATTGACTGGAAGGGCTCAAAAGCACTGGAAAAACGCAAAAAGAATTTACATGCTGCATCTTCAAAAATGCAGCCAAGATGCAGACAAAAAAAAAAATGCCCAGTGTAGACAGCAAATAGAAATCTTATAGTCTTTGCTGGGGGAAGGAAATGCATGCATTTAGGTGCATCTTTGTGACCTCAAAAACACACTAAGGCTATGTGCGCACGTTGCGTATTTGCATGCAGATACGCTGCGATCTGCACCGCAGCGTAACTGCATGCATCCTGCGTCCCCAGCATAATCTATGAAGATTATGCAGGAGACGTGCGCATGTGGCGTATTAGACCGCAGCGCTTCGGCTGCTGCCCGAAGCGCGCGTTCTAAGAAGTGACATGTCACTTATTCCGTGCGCTCTGCATGCAGTCCCCGCTCTGTCTATGGGAGGGGCTGCACTCAGAGCGCACGGAATCGGCTTTTTTTTTTTTTTTTTCCTTTTTCATTTTTGCAGTGATTTGAAGTAAACGTGTGCTGTTCAAATCACTGCAGAAATTTCTGCAGGGACAGAACGCAACGTGCGCACATAGCCTTAAACCACACCAAAAGATGCTGTGTGTGAACATAGCCTAAGGCTGCTTTCACACATCTGGTTTTTGCCGTCAGGCACAATCCGGCGAAAAAACTGATGTGATGGATAAGGCGAAAAAACGATCTGTTGCATCAGCTTTTTCCACGCGTTCCTTCTATTTTTTGTCGTGATACTGAGCATGCGCAGTTTAAAAAACCGGATCCGTCGTTGGATTCCGTCATATGCTGGATGACGACAGATCCGGCATCCATAGGCTTCCATTATACAACATGCCGGACGGCGCCGGATCCGGTGTGGTCCAGTTTTTTGCTGGAGACAAGAAACGTTGCATGCTGCGTCCTTTCCGGCAGCCGGACGAAGAAATGTCCGCATGCAATGCAAGCCGATCCGGCACAATCCGGCGCTAATACAAGTCTGTGGGGAATAAAACGGATCCGACGCCGGTTCCGTTTTTTCCGCAATTCGCCGGATTGTGCCTGACGGCAAAAAATGGATGTGTGACAACAGCCTAACCAATTCCAAAAAGATGACTAATCTAGACAATGGCATTAGGGTAGCTAAAGAAGCCCTCAAGCAAACAGCACCCCATTTCTCAGCTGAAAGGGTTTTTTATACAAAGATAACTTCCTGTATCTTATCATAACCTCACACCACAGCACAGGCCGCAGCCTTTTCAGAAGCGTATATGGAAGGGTCATCAATGTCATCTCAGAAGAAAAAGAAAAAGCAAAACCAGGCTCCAGACCTTTGCCTGTGACGGTTCATCACATTCAGTACATCAGATAGTAAAGGGCAGGAGACATGTTTGCACACACAGCAGATAGTTAATACCACACAGTGCATATAATGTTTTATCCTCTATAATCTGTGCTCAGCACTTGACACCTGTATACAACAGGAGCGGCCATTTTGAGGCCTGAAAAGCACTTAGAAAAACGAGGCCTTTCATTTACAGGAAGCCAGTGATGGTCCAGTACTATGTATGGGATAAGCTCATTTTCAATTCTCCTTTTTAAAAGCAAATTTTAACATTTAAGAGCATCTTCTACAAAAGTAGGATGATCATCATCTGTAAAATACAGTGGCCAGACATTTCTATCCATGTATGTAATGAAATCCCTTCCAAGCCAGTCTTCACTATTACCTTCTTTATACAGAGACAATAAAATAACTGTGTTGGAAGGTATATAATGTTATAATACACAGCATTTCTTCCCACAAATCAACCTATATCACAAGAGCGTATAACATGGCAGAGCAATATCCTATAATTTGTTGGATAGCACTATCAGGTAGTGCCGGACAGCACTTTTTTTTTTCTCATGCCAATTCGGTATGAGAATTTTTTTTTTTTTAAAATTGCAATATGTTGCAACTGGCAGCGTATATCGGACACTGCGTGCCCATTCAGGTCCATGGGTGCGTGCGAAACATTGGTCTGCACTGTCATCTGAATGCAATTAGACATACGCCAACATAGAAAATGGAGAAGATGGAGAAATAAAGCTCCCCATCTCTCGGCTCAAATTCGGATGTGTTCAGCCGCATGTCTAACATAATAGGTCCGATTCTCTCGCCTGTGAGAATATATGCCTGTGTGAGCGAGTCCTAAGTATAAGTCCTCAAGTCATCATCTAACACGAGCCTAGTTATTGCTAGAAAATGTACTGTGGATATGTCCCTCAAGAGCTCTAGATCACAATGGTTTTGGTGCAAGAAATAAAAACAAAAATAAAATATTACTGAATATTACCGTAATTTATCAATTTAAACCAGAATGAGTAATGGAGGCCAGCAGGGATTACGTATTTTTGTAATAAGTCTGATCACTCTAAAGCTGCTGTAACTTAGCCACCTGGACTAAGGCTGGTTTCACACTACGTCTTTTTAACATCCGGTGAAAACGTTTTTTAGCGGAAGTACGGATCCTGCCTTTACAGCAAATAACGTATGCAAACGCATATGTTATTTTGCAGGATCCTGCACTGGATGTTTAGGGGCGGGCATTGTTATTTATGTTGGTTACGAGTGTCTGCAGCTGTGAGAGAGAGAGAGAGAGAGATCGAGATATCGATCACCCGAGACTGGTTCTGGGCATGCTCAGAACAAAAGCAGGATCCTGTCTATCAGCATGCAGCGTTCACCTACGTTTGCGTGCGTTATAGTCTGGATCCAGCAATTTGCAGTATTTCGACGGAGCTCAAAAACGCTACATGTTGCGTTTTTGAAACATGTCAAAATAACGCAAAAGGACGGATCCTGCGTCTAACGGACGCAAACGCATGCAAACGCAGGTGGACGAGAGTCCATTGAAAATGCATTGCAGTGAAACGGATTTGCACAGGATCCGTACTTCCGTTAAAAAAACGTTTTTAACGGATGTTAAAAAGACGTAGTGTGAAACCAGCCTAAGCTGTTCAACACAAAACTGCACTCTGTGGCAAGAAAAACGCAGCCAATGGGTGAAAAATGTAAAAAAGAATGCACATGCTGCATTGTCACCACAAAACTGCAGCCCCCCCAACAACAAAAAAGCGCAATGTGCGCTTCGCAAAACTGAAAACTCAGACTTTGCTGGGGAAGGAAATGCATGCAGTTTTGGGCCACAAACTGCACCAAAAACGCAGCAAAAATACAGCGTGCACATGGGGCCTAGTAGGCCTGGACAGTAGCGCAACCTTAAACTTGTGGACCTCAATAAAAAAATCTAAGGGAATATCAGGGATGTATTCTTATTTTCACATGGGCCAAATTGATTTTTGGGCCCTTCTAGGCTTCAGGGCTCTTGTGGACCTAAACCCCTTGCACCCACTACAGTTAGGACTAATGGGCTGACTAAAGAAAAACACACCACAGAGGGATCGAACAAGAATGGTTAACGTGACTAGATTTTGATTTCCACCTGACTGACAACTACGGTAATCTGGACATCATTTGATGCATCAGAGATTTGGAGAGGATTCTTGGAGAAATCCTGCGCAGAAGTGACATGCACTTATTTTTTTTTCCTCCCATAAAGCATTTTTTCAAAACCTGAAGAGAGAAAAACATCCTACACGCCCCCCCCCAAAAAAAAACCCAAGCAAACAAAAAAAAAAAAAAAAAAACCCAAAAAAACCCAAAAAAGCTGTACCATTCAAATGTAGGAAGTCTGTCAAGTATTTTTGAGGTGGCTCTGCCCCATAATTCCCATTAGAAAGAAGAAACTCCTAAAAAACCATTGAAATCTGAACATAGCCTAACAGCACAACAGTTGGCACCAGATTTCCCAGACTCCTAAGTAGCAAATTTGTTTTGTGTAGCAATACGAGAGATTTATCACTGCATAGTAGCCAGATGTGCCACTCAGGGCTTTTGTAACACCTGGCGACCATACTGGTACCCATGCCTAGGAGCTGACATCACTAAGGGACAACTACATAGGATTGTTACCACCATGACAGAAGAGGACAACTCAAGGACTTCTATTTCCAAATGGTTTTTGGAGAAAATAGTCACTACTAGATCATTTTACATAAGTATTGGATCTGATAATTGCAGAAATTTTATTGACACACTCAAGAATTTGCAATTCATCCGGCATATACTCTCTATGCCATAAACATCACGAAAGAAAAAAAACAAAAACACCTTCATAAAGTCATATGATTTTGTAGCTTATTTGGAGAAGTCAGGCACATGCTGCCACAGAGGTGTAATCCACTTTTCCGGTATAAAAGCATGGCGGCCATGTGTACGTGATGGACAGCCGACTAGGCCACGAGCCCTGAACGTTTACTGAAATTCCATTAAAAATGTGACAATGAAAAATAATCTGTATGTAAAAAAGAAAATGACCAAAGCCACTGAATATTTATATTACAATCCTATCTGAAATAAAAAATAAATTAAAAAAAAAATATAATAATAAAATGTGTGTGTAATTATATATATATATATATATATATATATATATATATATATATATATATATTACGTTTTTTGTTTTTTAATTAAACAATACTGAATTTAAATCATTTCAACAAAAATCAGCCGAAATTGTGTGTGTGCGCGCGTGTATATATATATTATATATATATATACACACACACAAAATTCTAAAAACCTTCGAAAAATTTTCACCTCCAAAATCTACCGGTCTGGGAAAATTATAGGGCACAAGCCAAGCATACACCCCAAACAGGTTGGCGTTGGGACTATTTAAAGATGGCTTCTCTCTAAATGGGGTTGCCATGGTGATGCCAGCAATACTTTCGCTCCTTCGCTTTAGACGGGGAATGTTGTAAATTGAGATTTGATACCAGACAATAAACAAATATGACTCCGCAAGCTAAAATTATTATTTTTTGTTTGGTGAGGGTTTTTTTTTTTTGCATTTTAGCGATTTATGGAATTTTTTATTTAGCGGATTGAATAATCTGAGTTAATGCCGACCTTACAAATAAGAGCACTGGAATGGGGGGGGGGGGACACAAAAGATGAGGGATTGGAACATTTTCCACCTTTTGTATAAAAGAAGGGTAACAAATAAACAATCCATCCCTCTGGAATAAACACACAATAAAGATGAAGAGATACATAATGTCTGCCTGGCACTAGCACACACACAGAGGGCAGAATGTCAGCTCTGGGCAGAATGCAGCCTGCTGACATTGTACATGCTGTAAACGATATTTTTAGGACATGTAGGATGCGCGGCATGAATATTTTCCATGTCCATTATCTCCAGTCTAAATGCAACAAAATGTACTAAGAACAAAAAAGATAGAAAAAAAGCACATCAACCCTGGGCATTACTATTCCAGAGCCCATTTATCACCCCCTGGCACTCTGCTCCTGCATGACAGCAGCATTAACCACATCATCACCAGACCAACAAGTAGAGGGATTTGGCCCTGGTTGACAGTAGCAGGCACCCCCCAATCCTCCACCCTGCAAGGGGTTAATGGGCATGGAGCATCAACCTTTTATGGAGGGCACATAAGGGGTTAGTGGGCATGGAGCATCAGCCCTTTGTGGAGGGCACATAAGGGGTTAAGCAGTGCCTTCCCAGCAACAGAGGATGGATGCTATGGAGGGATCTGCAGTAACATGGGAGGGAAGGCTGCAGTCATCCCCAGATCAGGGGCTGCACAGGCTTCTTACCTTCAGACAGCTCCAGCTCCAGCTCTGCCAGCCTGGCTCTCACCTCCAGGGGAAGGGACACACTGTCCAGGCTGCGATCAGCCATTCTCCAGCCTTAGATTGGGGTTCAAGCACACAAGCAGTCAGTCTCCCCCCAGCTCTGTCTTTGTCAGGCTCCTCAGCCAGGCATGGGAAGGAGGGGGGGAGGTTGCTGCAGAGGAAATGCACTGATTTGCTCCCTCCTTGCTGGTGTCTTTGGCCAGTGATGAAGGTGCCCGGGCTGCTCTGCTGTCACTTCTTCCCAGGGCTGCAGTGCATCAGGCCAGATCCTACTTGCATGGAGCACACAAAGCAGCAGACGGGCAGCCCACCCTGGCAGGTTTGCAGATCATTCTCTGAGAGCTGCTCTTTCCAGTGAGGAAGAGGAGGGAGGGGCTCCCAGTCATGCACACATATAGACAGTGCAGCTTAAAGACGCAGTGCCATGCACTCTGTGCCTTCAGAGCTGCACTCTGTGCCCCCTGCTGCAGGCTTGCTCACTGCATGCCCTGCTGCATCACCCTCAGCATATGTGCAGCTCTCCATTGGTGCTGCTCCCACGTGGATAAGCAGTCATGTGACTCAGATTTGACATCACTAGTGTAAAACAAGTGGAAATGTCAGATTTAATCTCACTTTTAGGTTTTTTTGGGTTACAGATTAAACCTCAGAAATTAGACATTTTCTTCTAGTTGGATTAACACATCATTTCTCTCATTTCGTTGGCTGTTTTTACTTCTTTTGCTATTTTAACTATTGATGAGCGGGCACTACAATGCTCGGGTGCTCGGTACTCGTAACTATTGATCAGCGGGCACTACAGTGCTCGGTACTCGTAACTAGTGATGAGCGAGCACTACCATGCTCGGGTGCTCAGCAGGGCTGTGGAGTCGGTAAGCCAAACATGCGACTCCGACTCCTCAATTTCCCTTGCAACGACTCCGACTCCCACATATATTGCTTATATTTAAGTGAAAAATGTATTGTAGTACAATGTGAACATCAGACATTTAATCATTTTTATGCTACAATAATCAAGATATTTAGATAGAACATAAAATATATTTATTGGAATACAACTTTAGAACACAAAAATCTGTAATAAATTGTAAATATTGTAAATATGTAATACAGTATGAAATATAGATATATATAATATATACAACACTATATAATAAACTATGTAATAAACTAATAAGTAAGTTGTAAGTGGCAAAAAAAAACAGTTTTCAACAAAAACATAGTAAATAACATTTGTGCGGTCTATGAATTTGTTGTAAGAAATAGAATTGCCTCCATCAGATCCTCCTTCGCAGATGACCTCAAATCTGACCTAATAATTTTAAGGCTAGAGAACAACCTCCCTACAGTAACTTGGGTTGGAGGCAAAGCCATAACCACATGGGCAACATCTCTAACAATTCCCGGGTATAAAGGAATTGCCTCATGCACAGTCAGTTTTGATGAACGGTTGCATTTTTCTATTTCTTTGAGAGCAAGTGAAAAATGTTACTGAAATATGGTCAATCTGCTGCTATAGGAGATGGAGTGAAATCTTTTTCCTTGTGCCAACGCTTTCCCTGCTCCATGTCATCCAAATACTTGTCAAAGTTAAACTCCTCATCTGATGAGGATGAAGATATGGCAGCAGTAGCACTGTCAGGACCCAAGTCCTCTTGCTCCTGGCAGTCCTGTAGCCGCTCATCCTAACTGCTACCTCAGTCAGAGCTTCTTTTCCTTTAGTAAGCTGTTGATCATCAAGCAGTATATGATGACTTGGGGCCACATAAACAGCTGCCAGAAGAATTTTATTATCCAATAGCTGTGTCTCTCTCCATTTCATTGAAGCAGAAATGCCATCTGCGATTAAACCTCCTCTTTGGGACAGATAAATAGAAAGTTCTTCCACTCTCTTATGAAAATGCCAGGAGTTAAATCCTCAGCTTGTAATTTTTTAGTCACGGTAAATGGGTGATTAAGCAATTTCTTCAATCAGCCACCTGTGTCCATTGACCTTCATTTAGGGTTACCTGAGGGTTCGCCATGTCTATAAGAAATGGTTTTAGTTCAAGCAATCGCTCAATCATTAAATAAGTGCTGCCTCACCGAGTGGCTTGATCAACAATTGCCCCTTTCCAGCACGTCTCTTCAAGATGGAATCAATTTTAGGGGTTCTGGCAGCAATAACCAATTTCCTCACTTTTCCAATCAGATTTCCAGCATGTCCCTCTTGCAGACTATCTCTTATTGCCAGCTGCAGCGTGTGCACAACACAGCGCATGTGATGAATATGAAAGTGTTTTGAAGCAGCTTCAACAAGATCATCTAATTCTAAAGTATCGTTTTGCTGTTCTTCTGTTGTAATATCTATTTGCTCCTCACTTACATGAACAGCACTGTAGCTCCATCTCACTCATACTGAATCCTAAATTTTCTTCTAGCTGTTGTTCATAAGGGCATGTGCGCACGTTGCGTTGTGTCACTGCAGAAAATTCTGCAGCGATTTGACAGCTCATGTGTGATTCAAATCGCCGCAGAAATACTGCATAATGGATGCAGTGTTTCTGCAGAAAAAAATCCGATTTCATGCGCTCTGGATGCTGCCTCTCCCATAGACAGAGTGGGAGCTGCATCCAAAGTGCATGAAAGAAGTGACATGCCGCATTTTTGAGCGCACCGATTTGGATCAAAATTTCAGCATCCAAATCGCTGTGCTCTCAAACGCAACATGCAGATGGATTATGCACAATCTTCACAGATTGTGCTGAGGACGCAGGACGCATGCATTTACGCTGCAGTGCTAGACGCAGCCTAAATGCATGCAATACGTTTTTCTAATCTGCTTTTGCTATTGAAAACATTATTAACATTATCAGTTTTTTTAAAAAGCTGATCTGCTTTTGCAGCTGAAAAACGTATCCTCAAAAAACGCAGCAAAAACGCTGTGTGTGAATGTAGCCTTAGATCAGGAATAGAACAGCCATTTATAGGACATTTCATAACTTTCCCAAATTCCTATGAAAAAATATTCAGCACATTCTGCATTGCACTACTGTCCCCAATTTATTATATACAGTCATATGAAAAAGTTTGGGCACCCCTATTAATGTTAACCTTTTTTCTTTCTAACAATTTTGGTTTTTGCAACAGCTATTTCAGTTTCATATATCTAATAACTGATGGACTCAGTAATATTTCTGTATTGAAATGAGGTTTATTGTACTGACAGAAAATGTGCAATCTGCATTTTTTTTTTTTAAATCAGGTTCATTTTTATTTAACAGCAAAATTATACAACACATAAAATAAATTCCCCCCATAGAAATATCACAGAAAGGGGAAAAACCTTTAGTCAATAAGAAAAACCACACAAATAACATAATAAACAATGCACCCGCAGTCCACGTCTCATTTCAATATGGGTCTCAAAGTGCATATTATTTCCCAATATATTCTCCATAGTATAGCTTACCCAGCATCATTATGACATTATATATATATACACATATACATACACGCACACACGCACGCACGCACGCACGCACACACACGCGCACACACACGCGCACACACACGCACACACACATATACATGCACACACATATACATACACACACATTCCAGCAGTACGCATATCACCCTATTTGAGGAAATTTGTTAACCGGTCAGAAGGAGAAGGACCTGGTCGCTCGCACTGTCCTGCAGTAATGCCGAGGAGGGAAGGCCTGGGGTATCCAACCATGCCCCCCAGATCTTATAGAACTTTTTCAATGCATTTCTTTTAAGGTATACTCCTCTCTCCAGTCGAAGTATAGCGTTTACTCTTTCCCTAAAATCCCCGATGACCGGAGACGCTGGGTCCAACCAGTGGTAGGCCAACAGTTTCCTAGCCTGGTACAAGAGACGTGTAATACCGACCATTACCGGCAAACTCAAGTCCACCCCCCCCTTCCAGTAGACCCAGGATACATATAATAGGTCTTGGCTGTAGACGGATATTGAAAACTTGTCTAACCAATTCTAGTACTGCCCTCCAGTAATCTTCAATGTTCCCACAGGACCACATCATATGCATCAGATTAGCACCCTCCTGTCCGCAACTAGGACACAGATCATCCATCCTAACTCCCATCTTATGCAATAGACTAGGTGTCCTATATACTCTATGTAACAGGAATAGCTGTGACAGTCGTTGGTCTTCAGATACAGCAAGGCTTGGAGTCTGAGACAGGACCTCACCCCACTGTTCCTCTGTCATAGGGCCTAGGTCCCTCTCCCACTTCTCTCTAGCCTGCAAAGGGAATTTGTCGAGGTGTCTAGATAACATCACTGTATATAACCTAGAAATAATACCATAGGAGCAGTCAGATGTCAACAAATCAGTAAGAGTGTGATTCCGCTCTATCCTAATGTCCATACGACGTGTCTGTGTCTCATAGGCATGACGGAGCTGCAGGTATTGGTAAAAGGAACTGTGCGGTATCCCAAACTCAGCTTGAAGCTGGTCAAATCTTTTAAGTATATTATTCTGAAGAATCTGAGACACCTGATGCACCCCCCTGCTCACCCACATTCTCCAACCCGGGAGTCTCTGCAGCTCCGCCAGTCCACGATTATGCCATAAGGGCCAGTACTCAGTCATTCCTGATATTCCCAGCAACTGCTTCCCTCTATCCCACACCTTGTACATCAATGATAATGTTGGATATAATGGTCCTCCTCTGGGTGAGTATCCTGCGTCCAAAAAAGCCACTGGGTATCCCCATTCTGCAAGGCCCCTCACCAATTTGCCCCCAGCGTCATATGCCTCATCCTTTCCCCACCCCCTGAAGTGCTGCATCTGTGCCGCAACATAATAAACCCACGGGTTGGGGACTGCCAGACCCCCATCCTCCTTCCCTCTCTGCAGGGTCTCAAGGCGGATTCTAGCCTGCTGCTTTTTCCACAAGAGTTCCCGAAACAAAGTGCTGATTTTACGGAAAAATTTCCAGTGGATCCATATTGGGGCGTTGTGGAGAAGATACAGAAGTTTGGGCATCAGTACCATTTTTAGTAGATTAGCACGGCCAATAAGGGACAGTGGGAGTCGACACCAGGCATCTATCTTGTTCCTAAACTGAGCCAGCACTGGTTCCAGATTTTGAGAGTAGTAATCACGCGGTCGGGCACTAACCACAATCCCCAGGTATTTAAATTTATCCACCGTCGGAATTGGCAGCCCCAGAGTACTAAAATTAGATGGGAGTGGATCTATAGGGAGCAGGGCCGATTTCTTCCAGTTTATTAGGAGTCCCGAGCGCCTACCAAATTCTTTAATAATATTAATTGCTGGGCCCACCGATGTCCCCACCTCCCTGAGATACAGCAACAAATCGTCCGCATAGAGGGAAACCTTATGCTCCAGACCGCCCATCTCAAACCCCTTTACGCCAGCGGATGCACGAAGCATAGCTGCCAATGGTTCAATTGCCGCTGCAAATAGTAATGGAGAAGTGAAATCCGCATTTAAACAAAATTTGACCAGTGCAAAAGTATGGGCACCTCAACATAAAAGTGACATTAATATTCTGTAGATCCTCCTTTTGCAAAAAATAACAGCCTCTAGTCGCTTCCTGTAGCTTTTAATGAGTTCCTGGATCCTGGATGAAGGTGTATTTGACCATTTCTGTTTACAAAACAATTCCAGTTCAGTTAAGTTTGATGGTCGCCGAGCATCTCAGTCCATCAGTTATTAGATATATGAAACTGAAATAGCTGTTGAAAAAACCCAAATTGTTATAAAGAAAAAAGGTTAACATTAATAGGGGTGCCCAAACTTTTTCATATGACTGTATTTTAGGAGTCGAAGTCGGTCCATTTTATACCAACTCCGACTCCACCAAAATGAACACCGACTCCACAGTTCTGGTGCTCAGTATTCGTAACTAGTGATGAGCGAGCACTACCATGCACGGGTGCTGGGTACTCATAACTAGTGATGAGCAAGCACTACCATGCTATTTAGCAGAATTAATGACTAATTTTCATAACCAGCACAGGAACAGCAGCAGCTACGGACTGCAACTCTCAGCTGTCTGCTGTCCCTTGGCTGGTTTTGAACAATAGAGGGGATCCCACACTGATTTTTTAAATTATTTGAACAAATAATTAAAAAAAACAGCATAGGGTCTCCTCATTTTTCAAAACCAGCCAAGGGACAGCAGACAACTTGGGGCTTAAATTTTTAGGATGGAAAGGGCTATTTTTATTAGAAGCCCGCAGTTGCCCTAGAGGTGGCATTGTGCTCGACTTTTACCATTGCTCTAGTGGCAAATGGGGTAATATATGGATTTGGTTCCAGCTGTGAATTATCAGCAGGCATCAAGTACTGGTATTAGTAATTTGAACAAACACCCCCGACTACAGCCCATTTATTAAAAATGTTTTTATTTTGAAAAAAAAAGCCCTCTGTAATCCATGGCGATGTCCCATGATGTTCCCCAAAAGCAAATCTGAAAGACATAAAAAGAGAAAATAATGAAAGAAATAATGACAAAAGACAACCTCATTCACCAATTTATTTCCCTGCAAAAATCCTAATCTAAGGTCTGGCGTAATCCAAAAGGGGCTCCCTCGACATTCCAAGACTCACCGGCCAATGAAAAACACATTCCTCATTGACTGGGAGAGCAGTCACTGCAGCCTCACACACTATTGTGTGTGAGAACCACTGCAGTGAACTGAGATGACCTCATGAGGTCAGCCTAGGTCACTGTAGTGTGTCACACAGTAGTGAGTGAACCTGCAGTGGGCAGTGATCAGCAGTGAAGTCATGAGTTTGGGAAACGTTGTGGGATATCGCTATGGATTACAACGGACTTTTTTTTTATAAATACATTTTTAATAAATTGGAAAAAGAGGGCTGTAGCTGTTGAGTGTTTGTCCAAATATTTTGTTTTTATATTTGTACTGGATTAGTATTGTGCTTGATGCCAGCTGGCAATTCACTAATGGTATCAACCCCATATATTACCCTGTTTGCAACTGCACCTGGGTAATGGAAAAAGCCATGTATAGCGCCAGATTTAGCACATATAATGGATGCACTACCTCTGGGGTGATTGCAGGCTGCTATTTTTAGGCTGGGAAGGGCCAGATAACCATGACACTTTGCACCCTAAAAATATCAGCCCCCAGTTGTCTGCTGTCCCTTTCCTGGTTTTGAAAAAAATCTTGGGATCCGCTCTATTTTCAAAACCAACCAAGGGACAGCTGACAGCTGAAGGTTGCCTGTGTTGGATAAGAAACTTAGAGGGAATGCCACGTTTTTTTTTCTAAAATTATTAACTATGCCAAATAGCTGTATAAGCCATCTATCTATTTATTATGTCTCTACTGTACAGTATCTATGGTCTATCTATCTAACATTTGTCTATTATTTTTCTGGCTTTGTACGTCTTTTATACATAAAAAAAATTAATTTCAGTATTATTCGGGTTTTTTCTGGTACCGATCACATTGATGACACATAGATGTGTCACACGGACATACGGACAGCACACGGATGTCACACAGATGACACACACGGACACACAGATGGCCATATGGATTTTCAATTGTTCTGTGCAATACGTGCAATACGTGCAATACGAACAATGTAAGATCACTTGCCTTTTTCCTCTCACCCATGACAGCACCGCAGAGAGAGGGGATCCGACCTTCAAGGACCTACAGAATATAAGGGTGGTACCTCTCCCATGCATCTGTTAGTTTTCTATCCTTGGAGGGGGAACTTCTGAAGCGGTACGCACCAAAGAAGTTCCCAGGCCTCGCTCGTCGGTACGTGCAGCAGAAAGGTCCCTGCTGTGGCTGGAGTGAGGGGTCCTAGAGCAGCCGCGGCTGTGGGCCCAGGGATACTTTCACGTTTGCAAGCAGACGCGAGCTGCAGCGCCCCAGGGGTGTTAGTGCAGGCTGCCACATTTCCTGGGTAAGCATGTGTGAGGCGCGCATTCATACTGACGCGCTCCGATGATGAGCGTGTAGCACCCATGGGGCAAGGGGTTAACTTTTTTCGACACTGGGCCAGTGATGTCGGGTCTGGGATGTCACGGGTGGCCCTGCCCGGCTTCGGGGGATGAATAGTGGATGAATAGTGGATGGGATGATGGGGATAATTGTCTCGTGACGCCACCTGTGGGCCAGGAATTAGCCTCCGCTGCGGGTGATGTCCTCCGGGGTTGATGGTGTTGCAGCAAAGATGGTCCTGCTCCCCACAGGTGGAGCAAGCCCCGGGGAGGATGATGACCGAATTAACGGCCTTTGGTGCCAAGGCGCGGGGCAACGGAGTCGGCAATAGGAAGTTGAGTGAGTTGCTGCGGGTCCAGTTATTTTTACTCACAGTTCCAATGCAGCCTCAGGGTACAAGTCTCTGCCATGATGGGCCCCAGCCGATCCCGGGTAGTTCAGAGGTAACTGCCAGTGTTCCCACTGTGTGTCCTTTCTGGTCGGGGTCCCTCCAATCCCGTGGATGGAATGTGAAACGGGCTGTGGGTGTTTTCTGCACTCGCCGCAGACCCTAGGATACTTGGTAGCTGTAGAAAACCCAGGCTGAGCAGCTTGCTCCAAGCCACGGGTCTTGCCGTCCTCCCAGAAGTGTCAAGGTAGAGAGAATGTGCCTGGACCGAAGTCACGACCGCGCTCCTCACCCCAAACTGTGTCCGGGGCTAACTAACGATGGGTGGAGATGCTGCTTCCTTTTTCCCAAGTGGTGCCCGCCCCCAGGTGGTTGTCCTAGTGACCAGGAAAGTCCCATGTCTCGTGATGGCCAACCCCCTATCTACTCCAGGCAACTACCCAGGTGGAAAAACACCTTACTGTGTGTGGTTTGTGGATGTGAGAAACACAAGCAATTAACCTCTACCTTACTCGGGATGAGCACCGCACCTTAAGTCAGGTGCAGTACCCTGTGGCGACTTAAGCCTCAGGGGGCGCCACATGCGCACCTAAGATCATGTGATCAGAGTCACGTGACCGGAAGGCGGAGCACACTTCCGGAGAGCAGTGGAGGAGGTTTTTGGAAGAGGAGCTGTACCTGGCATGTCCCACATTTGTTTAGAAGTGTGGTCTGACCGCCAGTAGAATGCTTTTTGCTCCAGCCCGTCATTCCCTCCAGCAGGATGGAAGATCAGCCGCAGCAGCAGCAACAAGCCTTGACTTGTCCAGGTCGGCAGCAGAGGGCCTGGCAGGGGCATTGTGGTAAGGCTGGCATTCACTCTGATGGACGGTCCAGATGGAGTGTCAGTGGAACTAGCCAGCAAAGCCGTGGATCCAGTAAAGCGGACCCAGGGGAAAAAACTGACTCCGAATTCTCCAGAGGAAATGTGTCACTTGACCCGATTTCTCTTTCTTATAGGTACCCTCAGTGACATCCTTTTGGGAAGTGGTCTATGTGGAAGTTCACTTTATAAAGGATTCTGCTTTTTTCTCCTATGGTGTATTCTTAGGAGAGGCCCAGGAAAAGTCTTATGAAGACTAAGAACAGGGAGTGCACCCTCTGTAGGGGATATTTGCCCTCTGTAGGGGAGATTTACCCAGTTCCTAGCTCAAACGTCTGTGTCAGTCATGCATACAGCAGACTGTCTATGAGGAAACCCCTAGCTTTTCTCCTCAGATCTTAGGGCCATTATTAGATCGGAGGAGAAAAGCTTTTAAAAGGGAAAAGGAGGTTTAGAAGACCTTTCGCTCACTCAAGTGAGTTGGACAGATTGGAACGAGAATGCGGGTCCTCTGACGCCTCTCATTCATCATCCTCTTCTGGCACCTATACTGGGAGTTGTCACTGCTTCCTTATAGAGAATACAGACAGGTTGGTCAGAGCGGTGAGGTCTACCATGGGCATAGTTAAGGAGAACACCCACAAGACTGTGGAGGACATCATGTTCGGAGGCCTAGAGCAGCGAAAACATCAGACCTTCCCGATTAACAAGACGATCAAGGCTCTTATCAAGAGGGAGTGGGAAAAGCCAGAAAAAAGGGGTCTTCTTCCATTATCCTTTAAAAGGAAATATTCCTTTGATGAATCCGCCACAACATCATGGAATAAGGCACCGAAATTGGGTGTGGCTATCTCAAAGGCATCCAAAAAACTCACCTTGCCCTTTGAAGATTTGGGAGTATTGAAAAGGATCCTATGGATAAGAGGGCAGACAGCTTCCTTAAAGGGACCTGGGAGGCTTCAGCAGGGGCCCTGAGACCAGCCATCTCAGCAACATGCACGACCAGGTCTCTGACAGGAAGAAACAATTCCCACACCTGTCATTTCCTTCCTATAGAAGGTCCTTTCGGAAACGAAGAGGAACCCGAAGAAGACCCCCCAGATATCAAGAAGAGATGGAACATGGACCGAGACAGGAAGGACCGGGGCTTTATGTTCAAGCGCCCTTCCCCAAAAGAGCAGAAGTCCTTCCAATGATGGGTATCTCCAGGTAGGGGGAAGACTGTCTTTATTCCTTCCTGCCTGGGAAAAGACTTTCTCCAGCTGGTGGAACCTCACACTAGTGAGGTATGGCCTAAGGTTGAAATTTTGAAACATACCGCCACAGAGGATTGTGTTAACATTCCCCCGAACATCCCTGGTAGAACAACAGGCGCTGGTAGCAGAGGTACTAGATCTGATAGGAAAATTAGTTCTCTTGGAGGTCCTTGTGCAGGAACAGGGGATGGGATGTTATTCCCCTCTCTTCTTAATAAAAAAAATGGAAGGATCTGTCAGAACCATAATAAATCTGAAACGCCAGAACGGTAACATAAAAACGGATATCTTCAAGATGGAGACCATCAGGTCGACAATAAAAATGCTATTCCCGAGGTGTTATATGGTGGTCCTGGACTTGAAGTACACGTATTATTACGTGCCTACATATAAGAAATACCAGACGTTCCTCAGAGTGGCCTTAAAAAATACGTAATTAGTTACATGTAATATGTTTTTTTCAGAACTCATAACAGCACCCATATATTCTTTCCTTTCACATTGTACGGTGTTTTTATAAAAAAAAAAACAACAAACAAAACAAAAAAAGTGTATACATAATGGACACGGTGTATATAGTGGTGTTTGGTGAAGGTATAATTTAGCAATTTCTACCTGGAGGTTCTCTCATGCTCTGTAATCCAACTTATGTTTGGGAGAGGTACCGTCCTTTTATTCAGTAGGTTGTCTGTCCTTGAAGGGCAGATCCCCTCTCTCCGTTGTACTGTCAGGGGTTCTAGAAAAACACATAACGTAAGTAATTACATATTTTTGGAAATAATGTAATCTACATTGATCAACATTTGAAAGTTTTTTGTAAGGGGTACACCATGCCAGTAGAATAGTGTTTTGCAAAAGATCCAAAGTTTATCAACATAAACCTTTATTTTGCCAAAAATGTGATGATCATAATTAAAGAACAACAATGACTGTAGCACAGAGAAAGATTATTACTAAATTTTCTGAAGGTAACAACAGTCACCAATCAGAAGGAAGTGTACAGGCCTTTGCTTTTAATGACTTCAGCACATCTGCGGCCACAGGACATCACTAGTCTCTCACATTGCTCTGGTGTGATTTTGGTCCACTCTTCTTCCAGTCTCTTCCACAGTTCTTTGACTGTTGTAGGTTTCTTGGCCATAACTTTGTCACCAAGAATTTTCCAGAGGTTTTCTATTAGGTTTAGATCAGGACTCCAGGCTGGCTATTTCCTTGTTTTAACGTTTTCTGTGACGTTAAAACGTTCTGTTTCACGTTTTAACGTGTGAGGAACTGCTTTACCCGTTTTGCTGTGTGATGGGACATTGTCCTGCATGTAAATTGCTGGCTGATTGAGTCATGAACACAAGTAAGGAACCATGTGTTGTTGAAGAAAGTTCTGATACAAACTTGCATTCACTCTGCCATGTAGCTGTATGAGAGGTCCAACTCCTGCTGCAGAAAACATCCCTCCAAACCATAACACTTCCTCCTCCACCTTTCACTGACTTCTTAACAAACTTTGGGTTCAGTCTTTACCCAGTTTGTAGACAAACATAATGCATCAGACCAAAATAAATTAAACTTGCTTTCACCACTAAAATGAACTGTGGACCACTTCTCCTCTGTCCACACAACATGCTCTTCACCAAAGGTGAGTCTAGCCTTTTAATTCTTTCTGCTAATGAGAGGTTTTGTCACCGCAGAGTGGGCTTTCAGTCCAAATACTCTTAAATTTCGTGACACTGTATGATGAGACAGATTCTTACCCTGTTCAGTGCTGAACTGGAGAGCAATTCCAGATGCAGTGTTAAAATAATTACCCATGGAGATTCTCCACATTATCCTGTCTTGCATTTGTATTTCAAGGGCAACCAGCCTTCTTAGGGGACTTGAAAGAGTTTGTGATGTTGTAAAGATGCAATATTCTCGAAATCACAGACTAGTGCCGGCATCACACGGTATGATATATCGGGCGATATGTCATCGGGGTCACGTCGTTAGTGACGCACATCCAGCATCGTTTGACATATCGTACCGTGTGACACCTCCGAACGACTGTGAACAAGCAAAAATACTCACCTTATCGTTGCTCGTTGACACGTCGTTCATTTCCATAATATCGTCCGACCTTCTCTGCGCCAGTTGTTCATCGTTCCCGAGGCAGCACACGTCGCTCCGTGTGACACCTCGGGAACGATGAACTGCAGCTTACCTGAGTCCCGACTTATTACTTACAGCAAGATGGGCTGCAGTGTGTACATCGCCCTGACCAAAAACTAGTACTCTAGCAGGATACAGCTAAATCCTCACTAAAGTGGAAGCGTCACAGGTGCAGGAGGAGCAAATCACACACACACCTTCATGGAATGGAGGAGGGCGATTGCTAGATGATAAAACTGCAAACTAGTGGCTTGCATAGAGCGCTGTTCGCATATGCAGATAACACAGTCACAAACCCGCAGCCTATTAGGTGATGCCCATACTATTAGATCAGGCGGGCTGCCAAGCAGTACCCCACTGTGTATCATGCACGGACAGACACTCTACAGTGCAAGGCCCAACAGAAAGGGGCCTAGCTGTATCCTGTTCAAAAAAATAAATATGAGGTTTTTGTTGGTATTTATGGCCATAAAAACGTAAGCCTACAACCCGTGTCACGGAACCTCATGCTTGTAGGTCCCTACACTAAATATAAACATAGCAACAAAAGAAGTAAGTAATACTTAATTTTTGGAGGACATTTTCCTCTTTTTGTTGCTATGTTTACCTGAGTCCCGCCGGCAATGCGGAAAGAAGGAGGTGGGCGGGATGTTTACGTCCCGCTCATCTCCGCCCCTCTGCTTCTATTGGCCGGCCGCTGTGTGACGTCGCTGTGACGCCGAACGTCCCTCCCCCTTCAGGAAGAGGATGTTCGCCGCCCACAGCGAGGTCGTCCGGGAGGTAAGTGCGTTTGACAGGGGGTTAACAACTTTGTGCGCCACGGGTAACTAATTGCCTATGACTCACAAACGATGGGGGCGGGTACGATCGCTCGTGCGATCGCACGATAGATCATCCTGTGTGACGCCGGCATTAGAATGACCAACTTCTCTTGCTATGGCTGATAGGGTCACCTCTTTGGCTTTCAACTGGACAACCTGCTGCCGGAGGGTTTCAGCCACTTTGGAATGGCACCGCATTTTTGCAAAGCCAGTGCAAACTGAAAAGTTAGGCTGCCAGATAATAGGGGTTGTCAGATAAATAAGGAAATTAGCACCAGGTGCCAAATTAGCACCAATAACTTGCAGGTATCTGAAAGTGTTCTCTAATTTTGATCAGTGTTCTTTTTCATATATCTCATTTACATTTTTATTATGTGCTTAAGAATAAGTTCAATTTATGAAATACCGTAAGCTTAAAATATGCGAGTTTACTCATGTTAGGATATAATCACATAGGAGTACACAATGACCACAACATTTAGGAAATTGTGTGTTCTCTAATTTTGATCTCCAGCATATATGCACCCTATACTTATTTTTCTTTCCTCATTTGTTCTACAGTTGACAGTTTACTGTTGTTTGGGAAAGTGCAATAAAGGACGGGCTAGTGTAATATCGCACTTAAGGGACAGTTGGCACTGAGATGTTATTGTTAATTCTTCCCACACTAGAAATAATCAATTACATTCATCGCTGCTGATAACAATGATTGGCTGCAGCAGTTGTGCTTGAATAACATTATTGCCGCAAGGCTCTTTGTAGTTGCAGGGAAATTTAACAGGTCAATAATGTTTTGGATTTTTTTATGTTATCACTTTGTCTACTGTTTGATAGTATTTTTTTTTGTTTTATTCTATTTATTTTTTTTTAAACTGCTGGACAACCCTATTAAAGGGATTATTCAAGACTATTTTTTTTTTCACTATAAGCCTTAAAACTAACAGGCAGATACAGTAGTTGATAAATACCTGCCTGTTCAACTTGTCGCTAGTTCAGAGTGATCATCAACCACTCTTGACAGTGATTCTGCTGCTCCATGTCAACAGAGCAGCTCTTCCTCTTCCAGACCGCTTCTGCTGGTGATTCAGCTGTTTCCGCTGACATCTCATTGACAGAGCACCGTCTTCTGTTCCGCTCTCCTCTGTCAATAGTGACTTCTGACGTCATGCTGATTGATAGCCGGTTCCTTGCAGTTAGGCAGTGGGGAAGTTGCTGTCAATCAGCATGATGTTGGCATTCACCATTGACAGAGCAGAGCGGAAGAGAAGTCACTGCTCTGTCAACAACAGTAATCAGTAGAAGCCGCCAAATTACCGGCAGGAGCCATCTGTGATCTTTCTGTGCCAGTGGAGATCGCTACCCGGCACAACAGGCATCTACCTTACTGTTAGTTCCTAGGCAGATAGTAAAAAAATGAAATAGTTTTCGACAACCCATTTAAGGGAGTTGTTTATTGAAAACGAGTTATAACCTACCCACAAGATAGGTGATAACATTAATCAGTGTGCAGCCAACCTCTGGAACAGGAAACCTATCGCCATTAGAATAGAGCGGCAGTGCGTATGCCCTATTACTGCTTCATTTATTCCCTAATTTATTCCCTATGAATATGAGAAGTGCTGTGCTTGGCTTTTTCCGGTACTGCCATGGAGAATGAAAGGAGTGGTGATCGGGCATCCCACCTGCCTTCAGTTCTGCAACAGGGATAAAAGTGCAATCGGTAGCTGATGCCAGTACTCTGTGCAGTGCAGTGTGCAAGTGCTCGGACCCACTCCCATCAGTAAATTGTTTTAACTGGACAACCCCTTTAAGTATGAAATATTTTATTGGCTGCAATCAGTAGTTCCCGCCTTTGTGAGCCCTCTGATCCAAGGCCGGTATGATGGTCCTCTACCTCACACCACCATCTGCTGCTCACTAGTGACACCTTTAAAGTAAGATCTGTTTCCTTTTCTTGCCTTAGTAAAGATTGGTGCCTGAAAGACCTAATACCATGATGAAAGGATTGGATGGAAATGCCTACTGAGATAATTAAACATTCAAGGCCTTAAAAAAAGTACATTTTTAGCTTTAATTTATTCATACTGTTCTGAACAAGTAAGGTGCACTATAGACACACAACAACGTGATATCACTGAAACAGTAATTTACTCGCCAAAAAATATTTTGGTCTGGGAAGACACAGGCAAAACAGTGAGTCAAGTCCAGTCCTTTATAGAATGATTTATAGAATTTGTTAAAGGGAAATTCTGATAAAAAAAACAGCACCACTTCAGCATTTGTTTTTATAAGCGTTGGCGTGGTGCTTTAGATGTAAGCCTTTTGTCATATTCTTACCCTCCAGCGTCTTCACCTTTTCCCGATACTGCTTCGATCCCATAGCGCCATCTTGTGACAGCAGCTTCTGACTGGCTGGAAGTTAGACGTTACGTCACAAGCTGTCAATGCATCTCTATGAGCGGCAGAGCAAAGCTCTCATAGAAATGTATTGATTTGTGACCTCTGGCGGACTCTATGAAACATTGGAGCAAGCTGCCAGGTCACAAATCGACAGAGACTGACTGGATGCGACGATGATAAAAGGTGAAGCCGCCGGAAGGTGAGTATATGACTTGGGACAAGGGACTTCCATTTAAAGCACCAGTCCATACTGAACACTTGAAGAAAGAGAGGTGCAAAAAGCCATGAAAAGTCATGACACCATCTGAAATCTATCAGTAATTAGAAAGCAATATTGTCACTTAGTGAAATATAAAACCATCTAATTCAAGTGATGACCTATAAAGAGTAGAAATGAGAGAACCTGAAGTTCGATGTTTCCTATGAACTCAGACTTTTCCAAAAAAACAAAGTTTGAGTGCTTTACGAATGCAAACCACTGATCAAAGCATCGCTATGCTTGGGTATGCATGGTGCTCGGCCCAGTGCATGCAGTGTTTCAACGACTTGCACCAGGGGTAACAACAGCATAATCGGATGTAGTGAACACCACACCAAACAACTTAGAAAAACCCTGCTTATCCTCCCACGGAAGTGTTCTGTTTATAGCTAGCTGCATGTGGATGGAGAACCGAACTGCCAATCAGTAACTTCAAATTGAGTTCAGGTAAAGTCCGGGTCCAAAACCGAACTTTAAGAAAGTTCAGCTGGACCAGCAGAACCCGAACTTCCACACGCCTGCTCATCTCTAATATAGAGTTTTCTCATTACCGCATTACCACACAAGAAACATCTCGTGATGGGTAAAAGCAGTGAGCTATCTCAAGAACTTAACAATTTTATTGTTACAAAATATACTGATGGGATTGGTTAAAGAACACTTTCTAAACTACTGACGTTTTCCAGTGAGCACTGTTGGGTCCATAATCCGGAAGTGGAAAGAATATAATTTCACCATAAACCGTACAAGACCAGGTGCTCCCGTCAAGATTTCAAAAAGAGTAGGAGGATTATCAGAAGAGTTCTCCAAAAGCCAAGAACCACCTGTGGACAGCTACAGAAATACCTAGAATCAGCAGGTACAATTATTTCAAAGAAAACAATAAGTAATGCACTCAGTCGTCATTGCCTGTATGTATGCACGCTCCCCACGCAAGACTTCATTGCTGAACAAAAAGCATGTTCAAGCGAGTTTAAATTTGGTCAATAACATTTAGACAAGCCTGTGAAATACTGGGAGAATATAGTCTGGTCAGATGTGACCAAAATTGAACTCTTTGGATGCCATGATACGCACCATGTTTAGAGGCAAATAGGCACTGTATATCGCCCCAAATACATCACCATACGCAGTGAGATTTGGAGATGGGAACATCATGGTGTGGGGCTGTTTTTCAGCATATGGCACTGGCAAAACAGATAATTGAAGAAAGAATGAATGAACATATGTACTGAGACATTCTTGATAAAAAAAATCTGCTGCCATCTACCAGGATGATGTAGTTGAAATGAGGGTGGACATTTCAGCAAGACCATGATCCCAAGTATGCAGCCAAAGAAATACTCAATTGGTTTCAGAGAAAGAAAATACATTAAAAAAAAGCAGCTAAAATGATTCAGCCAAGTAACTGACCTGAATCTAATAGAAAATTTGTCGACGAAAATGAAGCTCAGAGTTCATAGAAGAAGCCCATGGAGCCTGCAGGATTTTAAGAGTGCGTGTAAGGCCCCTTTCAGACGTCCGTGTTTAATCGGGTACAAGTGACATACATCGGTATGGTCATATGTGTGTCAACCGTGTGTAAAGCCCGCTTTACACGGTACAAGATATCTTACGATGTGTCGGCGGGGTCACGTCGTAAGTGACGCACATCCGGCATCGTAAGGTATGTTGTAGCGTGTGACAGCGACGTGCAATTGCGATTGAACGAAAAACCGTTCATCGCATGCACGTCGTTCATTCCTGACGAATTGAACGTCAGATTGTTCATCGTACCCGGGGTAGCACACATCGCAGTGTGTGACACCCCGGGAACGATGAACAGATCTCACCTGCCTCCTGCGGCTCCCGGCCCACAATGCGGAAGGAAGAGGTGGGCGGGATGTTTACGTCCCGCTCAGCTCCGCCCCTCCGCTTCTATTGGCCGGCTGCCGCGTGACGTCGATGTGACGCCAAGCATCCCTCCCACTCCAGGAACTGGACGTTCGCCGCCCACATTGAGGTCGTATGGAAGGTAAGTATGTGTGACGGGGGTTAATCTTTTGTGCGGCACGTGCAACAAATTGAACGTGCTGCACATATGATGGGGGCGTTGCAAATCGCATACGATATCGTATGCGAAATTGCAACGTGTAAAGCAGGCTTAGCGCGTGTGTCACACGTGTGACATCTGTGTTTGCATATGTGTGACAAGTACCGGAGAAAACATGGGTCTTTGAAATACAAAGATGTTCTATATTCATCTGTATCCAGCGCTGTTTTCTTTGGCTCTGCTTTGTCCTGCTTCTGACCCCCGCTCATTATACTCATTGATTATTCACTGCACTGAGGAGCTGAAAGCAGAATCAGTGGCGGGACATCAGCGCTGGGGACAGCACCGCCGAGGACAGCATCGCCGCATGTAACAGGTGAGTATCCAGCAAGCAGTGTGTGTGCAGTGACGCCCAGGAGGTCATTGGACTTCCCAATGAACTCTGATGACATCCTGATGACACCTCTAAGACACCTGTGCTACAGCGGGTGTCACCATGGTGACTTCACGGGTTCATCAGAGTTTATTGGGAACTCCAATGACTTCCTGGACGTCACTGCACACACACTGCTTGCTGGATACTCACCTGTCCCCAGCGATGCTGTCCTTGGCGGTGCTGTCCCCGATGCTGTCCCCGCGATGCTTCGGCTTCCAGGTCCTCAGTTCAGTGAATAACCATTGAATATAATGAGCGGGGATCAGAAGCAGGAGACAGCAGAGCCGAAGAAAACAGCGCTGGAGACAGGTGAATATAGAAAATCTTTTTATTTCAAAGACCCGTGTTTTCTCCGGTACGTGTCACACTGATGTCACAGGGATTACATCAATGTGTGATCCGTGTGACACCCATGTTGCCGAAGAAAAAACGGACATGTCTCCGTGTGTGCGTGCGGGGCCACGAGGGGCCACATGAAAACACGGCCGTGTCAGTAACACCATAGAATAACATGGGTACGTGTGGCATCGTGTTAAAAAGGTCTGAAAGGGGCCTAAGAATGGACGAAAATCACACCTGAGCAATGTATGCGACTAGTTTCTCCATACAGGAGGTGTCTTGCAGCTGTCATCACAAACAAAAACTTTTGTATAAAGTATTAAATACATTTCATTAAGTGTGTTCAATACTTTTTCCCTGTGTTATTATTACTCATCACTAAATTTATGGACATCTATGGTTTAATTTCTCTGCCTGTGTGGTTTGGATGAGTTGTTACCAACATCTGCTGAGAAATTCATGCCCATAGGACCTTTAGAATAATATTTAATTAGAAAATTGTTGACATGTTTAATACTTTTAATTCTTATTTCACCCACTGTATATATATATCTATATATATAATTGCCTTATTCTGTCTGTCTGTCTGTCTGTCTGTCTATCTGTCTGTCTATCTGTCTGTCTGTCATGCTCCGAAATTGTGTCCTTACGGTGACACAAAGCTGATTGGCCGCTGGGCTCGCAACACACGCAACACACATACAACACCGCTCTCACCCCCCGCGACACTCAGAACATGTACAGCGCCCTACACAAACACTTGGTAACTACACACAACAACATCTATATATATATATAACAAAAATCATACATGAACTACACAATACGTAAATTCTAGAATACCCGATGCGTAGAATCGGGCCACCTTCTAGTATATATATATGTATATATATATATATATATATATATATATATATATATATTTATATATATATATATATATATATATATATATATATATATATATATGAAATAAACATATCCACATAACATGTACACATTACATTTTTCTCATACACTTGCTCAGGTGACCACAACATTTTTCTATTTTTTGCTCATTCACTCATATTTTAACCAGTCATAACATTTTTTATTTATATCTAAGCTTCACTAGTTTTTTTAGGGGCCAATTTCTCAAGCACATATTTAAGCGTTATATTTCTATTACAACATGCCATGTATTTACACCATTTACTGATCACCATAAATACACTGTTCACCTGCACTGCAGGTTATTATTATAAGTGAAACAAAATATTACACTGTTTTGTGAGGTTTATTTAGAAAAAGAAAAAGTGTTTAATAACTGTTATTAATGTAATTTTTATTGGGGAAAAATATATGACTTTTATATAATCCCTAATATACAACTATATAGCAATGTACCGCTATATGCAATTGTAACTTCAAGTGACTGGCTGCCAGTACAATATGCTTGTAAAGAAGAAGACTATTTAGATCTTTAGGCAGAGAAACTCCACCTTTACTTACAAGTCCAGCTTGTTATTCACTGCTAAACTTTCTGTGTGCTAGAAGTTGTAAGTTTGGATTTAAGTAAAAAACAATTAATAATTAACTATATAAATGGCATCTACTGAGCACAGACAGATGTGGGGGTGCCCTACCCAATTTGGAGGAGTTGGAAGAGGAGAATCTAAAGAGGGAGAAAGCAGACTGAAAATAACAGCCTCTGGAGAGATAAACAGTGCAACAACTCTTCCTCACTCAGCTGAACTGCATGCACATGTGGTCTGTCGGCCCCTGACAGACCTTACTGAAAAGGTGGTATCATCTTAGGACAACCCCCTTGTGATGGTGGGATATGGGGGGAGGTGTATTACGGTGTACAGATTCCTATTTTAAGCTAGGTTCACTGTCCATTGTTTGTATTGCTTGTGTGTACACTGTATTTTCTGTAGGTAATCACCCCCTGTAGTGCAAGCTTATAGCTTCTTGAAGCGCTTCTATTCCTAGGTGTGGGGGGAGGTGGGCCTGGAATTCACCTACTTTAAACTCTCTGCTTACCTGGGGGAAAGAGGCAGTCTGTTTGAGAACTTGAAGAGAGAAGGATTGATCCTCTGGGAGAAGCTGAGACTTCTCAGAGAGACTTGGACATTTTTCACTGTACTAATTTCACCCTCTATTTTGTGGATTATGTTATGGACCATTTGATTTGCTTGGAATAAATGCTCTTTGGATTGTACAGCCATCTCTCGCTCTGTTGATTGTGTGATATGGGAGAAGGACCCCATCACAACTCCCTTAACTCATGAAGCAAATTTTTTTTATACACCTGTTTGCATGTTTATAATGAGTTATCTCTCATGGCTCTAAATTTTG
Organism: Anomaloglossus baeobatrachus; assembly: GCF_048569485.1. Taxonomy (NCBI): domain Eukaryota; kingdom Metazoa; phylum Chordata; class Amphibia; order Anura; family Aromobatidae; genus Anomaloglossus; species Anomaloglossus baeobatrachus. The sequence continues at coordinate 509,556,645 of NC_134358.1, forward strand.
AATGTTTGACCGGAATTTACTGTACTTTTATATAGCCCTCTTATTGTTTTACTATATAATGCCCTATTCTACTGTATTTTTTTTGTTTTATAAGACGCTCTGGATTATAAAACAAACCCCAAATTTACAGGAGGTAAATTGGAAAAAATTAGAGTACGTCTCACAATCCTAGTGTATCTTATAATGTCTCACCAGGACGGAGTGGCGGTGCTGGAGTGGCTCAGGAGGGTCACAGGAGCCAGGGTCGGCGACGCTGTGGCTTCGGAGGACGGGGTGTTGTATGTCAGGAGGGTCAGTGGACGGAGGGTCGGTGATACTGCGGATGTTGCGATGGCAGGTGCTATTGATTCACCAGCGGGATGTGGGCTTCATTGAATTGCCTGCAGTTGACGAGATTGACTTCAGGAAAATGGGCGCGGAAGCGGTGCGTGCGCAGATAGGACTCCGTGGCCATTTTCTCGAAGTCCATTGCGTCAATCTGTACTCATGCCACCTCCACAGCCATTTTCTTTAAGTCCAACGTGTCAACCACGGGCGATTCAATGCAGCTCGCTGTCAAATCAATGGCGCCCACCACATTGCCGACCCTCCATCCTGTGACTGTCCTGAGCTGCCCCACTGCAGTGACACCCTCTCCTCCGAGCCCTCAGTTTCGCCGTCCCCGCCTTCTGTGACCCCGCTCCACCACCACCGCTCCAGTAAGCTATATCCGGATTCTAAGACGCACCCCCATTTTACCCCCAGTTTTGGGGGGAAGAAAGTGTCTTATAATCAGGAAAATACGGTATTTTGGACATAAGGGCTCTCCCCACTCTGCTCAGGTAGTAGGTGTCATATGTAGACAGAGAAGCCATTATGTAATTATCATTTTATGGCAGCAATGCTCTCTGGTGATACATTGTAGCAATATAAGACATGGACTTTAAGCAGTGGTACTGATATGCAATGTAGCATAGCTCTTTGTTCTCCAAAATAGAGTTTTCCAAGTTTAAATTGCTTTGCTTGATATTGACATAAGACCTCACATGTAATTGCTTTCATATTTTATGGGTAATTCAGCTAAAGCTGATTATGTTTTGGTAGCTTAAAAAGTTAATTCTTTGCAAAACTGAATTCATGTAATACAAGAATAATATTTCAGAGGACTGAGTATATTTAAGCTGTAATTGGTACTATATGGTATTTAATCGCTTTTATAGTGGTGCGATGGATGGCTGTGATGGAACACATTTTTGTATTATCTTTTATAACAAAACTAATTGGATGAAATTATTTTTATCTTTTATTAGATGTATACTTTATTCGAGTTTCCCAAACTTTCAGCTTGACATGTTACATACCTAAATTGCTGTCTGATATATAATGTTCAACATATTATTGATTTATAGAATAAGTTGTGTAAAAAGATTCATGCCGCCGGTCTCCAGTTTGGTCCCCTGTGACAGCCCGACCAGGTTCAATCTCCACTTCTGTACCTAGCATCCATGGTCAAGCATCCTGAGCGCTTTTTGTGTATACTTGGCCTAGTGACGTCATAATGTCATGACACAAGGGACTGGACTTGATGCTTGTGCAGGGAAGTGTAAGTGTTTTTGCTCGACTCCAATCATAGGTAAAAGCCTTTACCCAGAGGAGTCCTCTTCCACCCCCAAACTTGGAAAGGAGCGACGAATTTTCCAAGAAAATATATTACTAAAGCTACTATTGACATGAATTTCTCACCAAATGTTGGTAACAACCCATCCAATCCACACATGCAAAAATAATCAAACCATAGCTGTCCATAAATTATGTGTAATAATGAGAAATGACACATGGAAAACATATTGAGCACTTTAAAAAAGAGAGGTGCAGAAAGCCATGGAAAGTCATGATAAGAGCTAAAAGCTATCAGTACTTAGAACGCAATCCTTCTACTTATTGAAAAATAATGTTAGCTGATTGAACTGATGGCTTATAAATAGGTGTCTGATTACCAAGGTGCCACACAAGAAACATTTCATGATGGGTAAAACCAGTGAGCTGTCTCAAGACCTTTGCAGCCTTATTGTTGCAAAACTTATTGAAATCATTGGTTACAGAAAAATTCCAAAACTAGTAAAGGGTCCACTGAGCACCGTTGGGACCATAATCTGGACGTGAAAAGAACATAATTTTACCATAACCAGGCCAAGACCACGTGCTCTCTTCAAGATTTCAGACGGATGAGTGAAAAGAAGTACTAGAAGAGTTGTCCAAGAGCCAAGGATCCCATGTGGAGAGCTACAGAGAGATTTGAAATCAGCAGGTACAATTGATTAAACTAAAACAATAAGTAATGCACTCAACCTCCATAACCTATATGCACAATCACCACGCAAGACTCCATTGCTGGAAAAAAAGCATGCTCAGGTATGTTTAAAGTTTGCTCAACAACAATATTAAAGTATATGAAATACTGAGAGAATATAGCCTGGTCAAATGAGACCAAATTTTAACTTTTTAGATGCCATGTTTGGAGGCCAAAAGGCACTGCATATCACCCCAAAACGCTATACATACAGTGAAATGTGGAGGTGGGAGTATCATAGTGTGGGGCTGTTTTTCAGCATACAGCACTGGCAAACTTCATATAATTGAAGGAAGGATGAATACACAAATGTACCATATGATTGCTACTTCCAATAGGTGGCGCTAGAGTTTGCCTCCTTCCTCACTGGAGGGACAATTTGAATAATTCCCAGAGGGGCATTGCAGCTATAAGTCCCTTCACTGGCAGCCAGACTGGTTTGTCGGGTCTCCGTAAGGAGAATAGTCTTCCTCGTGGTCCCCACATAGCTTCTCATAAGCCAGATCAGATACCCATACTTTGCACTGTCGAGGGGCAATCACCCCGAAACACTGTGTCTGCAAATTGGGATTCTGATCTGGCATTAAATCCTAAGTCTTATGAAAAGGCTTGTTTAAAAAGCCACTTTTGACTTTTAGGATTGCTACTTCCAATAGGTGGCGCTAGAGTTTGTCTCCCTTCTCACTGGAGGGACAATTCAAATGTACCAAGACATTCTTGATAAAAATCTGCTGCCATCTACCAGGATGAAGAAGATGAAAGGAAAGTGGACATTCTAGCACGACAATGATCTCAAACACAGCCAAGGAAACTCAATTGGATTCAGAGAAAGAAAATAAAGCTATTAAAATAGCTCAGCCAATAACCTGACTTAAATCCAATAGAAAATGTATGGAAGGAACTAAAGCTCAGAGTTCATAGAAGAAGCCCACGGGACCTTCAGGATTTGAAGAGTCATTGTGTAAAAGAATGAAGAATGGTCCAAAATCACAACTGAGCAATACATCCAATTACTTTCTCTATACAGGAGGCATATTAAAGCTGTTATCATCAACAAAGGCTTTTGTACAAAAAATGAAATACATTTCCATAAGTATGTTCAATAGTTTTTAGTGTAATTTCTCATTATTACACATCTCAAAATTTTGGGACATTCTTGTCATGTCACTGCATTGTTACTATTTCGCTCCTAAAAATCTGAATTTACATTTTTATAATTTTGTTAGTATTTTGTAAATCCTCCTTTGGCTTTCTAAACTGCCTGAAGCCTTCTGGGCATGCTCTCGATCAGATCCAAGCATGTCTGGACAAAAATCTGATCCCAAATCTCTTCTACACGTCCCAATGTTGGTACATACTGGTTGACTCACTTGGGTATATATACAGCTTTTGTTTCAACTCTACCCACAAGTGATTTGAATGGATTAAGATCTGGAGACTGTGGGGGAAAATCCAGCACTTCTACTTCATTGTCATTGAACCTTTCTTCACCAATCTCGACATATGCTTTGGATCATTGCTATGCCGGAACACTATGTCATCCTTTTTATACCCATAGTATTCGAGTTCACAAAGTAAGGATACCGACATATAGCTCAGTATTGAGACCACCATCGATCCTGGTCAAATATCCAATGCCTTTGGCTGTGGAACAATCCCACATCATCAGGTTTCCTCTACTGAACTTGACAGTTCCTTCAATTTCTCAATCTGTTAGCTCCTTTTTCGCTTGTTTCTTCCAGACCTTTTTGCACCCATCGGAGCCTAGTCTATTGACTTTCGTCTCATTCCTCCAAATCACCCGTTTTCCCATTTTCAATCTTCCACTGTCCAATTTTTGTATTTTCTTGCAAACTCAAGCCTATGCTTTTTGACTATAGTGAACTTGAGACATCAGGTATTTCATTTCATTTTTAAGCAGGATGCAGCCAGGCCCTTTAGTGTTGGTTGGGTGAATTGGAGTGTCTGTCCTGAGGGGTACACTTATATAGTGCTGGGCAGCCTGCCTGATCTAATAGTATGGGCGTCATCAATAGGCTGTAAACCGAACACTGTGCATCACACATCCCTGTGTGATTGGCGCCCTATGCAATCCTCATCTGTGTGCATGTCTAATACTAGGCAGCCTCTTCCTCCATGAACTTATAGGTTGTGAGTAGTTGTTTCATCAGTATTTTGCCCCTGTGCTATACCCGCCTTTATCATGGGGGTCGGCTGCACCCTGCTAGTGCATTGGTAATCTGACTTTGTGTTGGTAAAGGCTTTTTCTTTTTCTGTGATTTTTTTTTTTAATTTACAGTATGTCCTTTTTCTGTGAGCCATTGTGAGGGTACCAAACTGCATGGAGAGACATCATATTGTATGGGGCCAATACCGTAACACTTAAAGTGGTGGTTCACTACTAAGCATAGTGGTCACACATCAATGCAAAGCTCATGAAGAAGGCTTTTCTCATATACCTTGTGTAGTCAATTCTGACTCTGAGCGATGCTATTGTGGTCCTCTCGTCTCATCACGTGACCCCCGGGCTCCGTGACCTCTCAGATCCAGTGATGTCACGTCAACTTCCAGTTGACCCGACATCACCGAGGCGGGCCCCAGTCTTCCTGAGAGTATGGGCTCTTGGGCGGAGTTTCATGGCTTATTGCAGCCCAGCATCTTGCGCACTCTCTCCTTCACTGCAGAGCACCGCAAGCAGGAGCGATGCTGGGCTGTGACGAGCGGTGGAACACCACCACTTAAGGAAGCCTGGGGCCCACCTCGGTGATGTCGGGTCAACTGGAAATTGACATCACCGGATCTCAAAGGTCACAGAGCCTGAGGGTCACGTGAAGAGGATGCTCAAACCACAATAGCGCCGCTCAGAGGCACAATAGACTACAGAAGGTATTTGAGAAAAGTCTTTTTTATGAGCTTTACATCGAGATGTGGCCACTATGCTGTGTAGTGGATCACCCATTTAAGGGCTTCACTTGGAGCATTAAATCTTTATGGATGTACAAAAAGGACTGGGTAAGATTAGGAGTGTGGTTTAGAGTTAAAAAAATTTTGTACCATGTCCCTCTTACGTATCTTTCAAAGTTGGGGTTAACCCCTTCCTGACCTGCCTGTGCCTTTAGCTGCCCAAATTGAATTGAAATTGTCATTAAATATGTGCCAACAAAAATTTACAAGGAAATTGTCTGCATCTAGCCAGTTTTTAATATCCTAATAAAGCTGATAGAGACCCTTCTCAGACATCCCCACTCTATTAGCTCAAGTCATTAGCTGGGTTTAGCGTAGATCTCAGACTGTTTGATGTAAAACAAAGCACTGCATGAACATTCATTGATTTCAGTGACCCGTCACCTTCACTTTTCCTTCCTTGTAGCGACGCTGCAGGCAAATGAGTAGAGAAAAAGTGGTTTTGGTCGCAGTCACAAAAAAAATAAAAAAAAATAAAAAATTGGGGCATGGAGACTATCTAAATAAAATGTAAATGATTGGCATTGCCATGATGCTACCAAACAGCCTTAGTAATCTAATTATCACAAGTGTAGCCAGACAAGAGAATTTCCTCCAATATATTATCTTAAATTAATGTTAAGATTTGACACATTTCATGAGCTTCACATAGCAAAATCTTAATGAGAATGTTACGTTGTGCTACGCAGTGCCAGGACGCAGCGAGCCGTTCGCTTTATTATGTTTCAGATATTCAATATGGTCACATGCTTACCATGAGATTTCATTATCATATGCCAAACATTTCATGCATGCCCCTATTGCTCTGTGCTATGTTATCCCATCTTGTTGACAACTGCTGGGAGAAATGCATTTTCCTTCTCAATGTCACTGAAGGTCGTGTCTTGCCAGACTGCCCCATCAAATATGTGGTGGGTTAACACAGACATTCTCACTCAGATATTGATTATATCATGCAATTTCTTGTTACAGATGGTATTTCCCAGGACTGGAAATATTTCAGGATTTTTAGGGCTCTATGTCGATTTATCATGTCCCAATATGATAAGGTCAGTTTTCTTTTTACTGGACTAAAGTGTTAATATTTACAGTGGTTTAGCCTCAATCTGCTATAGTAATGTGTGTGTGTGTGTATATATATATATATATTTATATTTATTTTTGTATATATATATATATATATATATATATATATATATATATATATATGTATATATACTGTGTATGTGTGTATATGTGTGACGCCCTGGACCCCAGGGGTCACAGAATAACATCACACACACACACACCCTCCCCTGGTAGGGAACACCCGTCAAATAAAAACCCTTGTTGCCCCCTCCAGGGTCTGATGTCCACACCAGGTGGGGTGGAGCCAGGCGGTTGGCCCCACCCACCGAGGAGTTCACAGGCCTGGAGGCGGGAAAAAGTCAGTTAGTTGAAGTCAGAGAGTTGAGTGGTAGTTGAGTGTTGAAGTGGAGACTGTGTGTGTCTGGGTCGGAGCCCAGGCACCATCAGCAAGGTCGGCAGACGGTGGTGGCCGTCTGCAGGAGTTAGTGGACATCTGCGGAACCGTAGGACCGGAGTCAGGCGATGGCCCGCCGATACCGAACCGAGGAGCGGAGTGAAGCTAAGCACCAAGGCAGGGTACTCAGACCCCGACTAGGCTCGGAAGCAGCCGAAAAGGTCAAATTCTCTGATTGCGATCTGGACCTCAGGGGTTCATTCTCACCCAAGTCCCGTCAGAAGGCAACAGCCCAACCCGTCCGGATAAGAGCCACCGCCAATGGCCAGAGATCCAAGGGCCAGCGCCTGCGGGCAAAATGGGCTCTCCCGACACATACAAGCCGGGGAGCGGACCACCCGTGGGAATCCATAGGGATTACACACAGGTGCAGGGAAAAACAGCCGCCATCAACCCGTCCGGGGAGAGTGAAGACGCCGCAGCCGACAGCGAGCCCCGTCCATCCAGCCATTTGGTTTACCAGAGACTCTGTTATTGACTACCTGAGTGAGTACACCAGTGCCATCCGGCACAGCGCTGAACCGCACCGCTGCCGCGCTGCATCCCCGCATCGGCACCTGCACCTAGCCCCTACCTACCAACATCCAACCAAACACCTATCCCCCCCAATCGGCCCTGCACCAACCGCCCCTACCCGCGGAGGGGCCAACAGCTCAGCTGCACCCCGCCATTGCTCCCGGGAACCCCCGTCATCAGCAGCGGTGGTGCCCACCATCACCACGACCCCGTGGGTGGCGTCACAACCGACATCCCACCACCAAACCTTCCCCTTTCACTCATGGGCGAGGAGGCGCTGCTCGAGCCCCGGGTCCAGCCCCATGCTCGAGCCACCGAGGAGCAGAAGCACCGGACCCGAGCGCCAGAGATTCCCCCAGGCGAGCGGCGTTCCCCAAAAACCCCTCTCCGCCCGCGACATATGTATATGTGTGTATATATATCTATATATATAATTGCCTTATTCTGTCTGTCTGTCTGTCTGTCTATCTGTCTGTCTGTCTTGCTCCAAAATTGTGTCCTTACAGTGACAACCGTCGGATTGGCCGCTCGGCTCGGCCTGGCCCCGCCCCTCCACACGGATTGGCCGCTCGGCTCGGCCCCGCCCCCGCATGGATTAACCGTTTGGCCAGGCCCGCCCCCCACACGCGATGCCCACTAGGCCACGCCCCCCTCACGCGATGCCCGCTGGCCCCGCCCCTCATGGATTAACCGTTTGGCCAGGCCCGCCCCCCGCACGCGATGCACGCTAGGCCACGCCCCCGCACGCGATGCCCGCTAGGCCACGCCCCGCGCACGCGATGTCCGCTAGGCCATGCCCCCGCACGCGATGCCCGCTAGGCCACGCCCCCGCACGCGATGCCCGCTAGGCCACGCTCCCCGCACGCGATGTCCGCTAGGCCACGCCCCCCGCACACGTTGGGCACCTGTACACCACCCCCCAGGACTTCTCCTAACATTATACTCCTCTTTCCCCAGGACTACTCCTCCCATTATACTCCTCCTATTATACTCCTATTATACTCCTCTCTGAGGGGTTCGCAGCATGGGGGATGGAGCACGATGGGGAGTGAAGCATGGGGGATGGAACACGATGGGGGGTGCAGCATGGGGGGTGGACCACGATTGGGGGTGCCCAGCTAGGCCACGCCCCGTGCACGCGATGTCCGCTAGGCCACGCCCCCGCACGCGATGCCCGCTAGGCCACGCCCCCGCACGCGATGCCCTCTAGGCCACGCCCCCCGCACACGTTGGGCACCTGTACACCACCCCCCAGGACTTCTCCTAACATTATACTCCTCTTTCCCCAGGACTACTCCTCCCATTATACTCCTCCTATTATACTCCTATTATACTCCTCTCTGAGGGGTTCGCAGCATGGGGGATGGAGCACGATGGGGAGTGAAGCATGGGGGATGGAGCACGATGGGGGGTGCAGCATGGGGGGTGGACCACGATTGGGGGTGCCCAGCTAGGCCACGCCCCGCGCACGCGATGTCCGCTAGGCCATGCCCCCGCACGCGATGCCCGCTAGGCCATGCCCCCGCACGCGATGCCCGCTAGGCCACGCTCCCCGCACGCGATGTCCGCTAGGCCACGCCCCCCGCACACGTTGGGCACCTGTACACCACCCCCCAGGACTTCTCCTAACATTATACTCCTCTTTCCCCAGGACTACTCCTCCCATTATACTCCTCCTATTATACTCCTATTATACTCCTCTCTGAGGGGTTCGCAGCATGGGGGATGGAGCACGATGGGGAGTGAAGCATGGGGGATGGAACACGATGGGGGGTGCAGCATGGGGGGTGGACCACGATTGGGGGTGCCCAGCTAGGCCACGCCCCGTGCACGCGATGTCCGCTAGGCCACGCCCCCGCACGCGATGCCCGCTAGGCCACGCCCCCGCACGCGATGCCCTCTAGGCCACGCCCCCCGCACACGTTGGGCACCTGTACACCACCCCCCAGGACTTCTCCTAACATTATACTCCTCTTTCCCCAGGACTACTCCTCCCATTATACTCCTCCTATTATACTCCTATTATACTCCTCTCTGAGGGGTTCGCAGCATGGGGGATGGAGCACGATGGGGAGTGAAGCATGGGGGATGGAGCACGATGGGGGGTGCAGCATGGGGGGTGGACCACGATTGGGGGTGCCCAGAATGGGGGGATGAAACACGATGGGGGGTGTGCAGCATGGGGGATGGAGCACGATGGGGGGTGCAGCATGGGGGATGGAGCATGATGGGGGGTTCAGCATGGGGGATAGAGCACGATGGGGGGTGTGCAGAATGGGGGCTGGAGCACGATGGGGGGTGTGCAGAATGGGGGATGGAGCACGATGGGGGGTGCGTAGCATGGGGGATGGAGCACGATGGGGGGTGCGTAGCATGGGGGATGGAGCACGATGGGGGGTGCATAGCATGGGGGATGGAGCACGATGGGGAGTGCAGCATGGGGGATGGAGCACGATGGGGGGTGCAGCGTGGGGGATGGAGCACGATGGGGGGTGCAGCGTGGGGGATGGAGCACGATGGGGGGTGCCCAGAATGGGGGGATGAAACACGATGGGGGGTGCGCAGCATGGGGGATGGAGCACGATGGGGGTGCGCAGCATGGGAGATGGAGCACGATGGGGGGTGCGCAGCATGGGGGATGGAGCACGATGGGGGGTGCGCAGCATGGGGGATGGAGCACGATGGGGGGTGCACACCTCCCCCCAAAACACACACACACCGCCACGCACGCACCGCACAACACACCACACACACACTGGGAACCACAAACACCGCCCAACACAGACACCCACACACACAGACAACGCCGCACACACACAACACCCAACACACAAACACCGCGGCACACACAAATATACGCACATACCGCACAACACACGCACTGCACAAAACATACCTCCCCCAAAACACACACACGCACTCCACACCCACACAAACCGCGCAACACACACAGCACCACACACACACACAATGCTACAGACACACAACGCTCCACAAACAACGCAACACACAAACAACACCGCTCTCACCCCCCGCCACACCCAGACAACACCCAGAACATTTACAGCGCACTACACAAACACTTGGCAACTACACACAACATCTATATATATAACAAAAATCATACATTAACTACACAATACGTAAATTCTAGAATACCTGATGCGTAGAATCGGGCCACCTTCTAGTATATATATATATATATATATATATATATATATATACAGTGCAGACCAAACGTTTGGACACACCGTCTCATTCAAAGAGTTTTCTTTATTTTCATGACTCTGAAAATTGTCGATTCACATTGAAGGCATCAAAACTATGAAGTAACACATGTGGAATTAAATACTTAACAAAAAAGTGTGAAACAACTGAAAATATGTCTTATATTCTAGGTTCTTCAAAGTAGCCACCTTTTGCTTTGATTACTGCTTTGCGCACTCTTGGCATTCTCTTGATGAGGTAGTCACCGGAAATGGTTTTCACTTCACAGGTGTGCCCTGTCAGGTTTAATAAGTGGGATTTCTTGCCTTATAAATGGGGTTGGGACCATCAGTTGTGTTGTGCAGAAGTCTGGTGGATACACAGCTAATAGTCCTACTGAATAGACTGTTAGAATTTGTATTATGGCAAGAAAAAAGAAGCTAAGTAAAGAAAAACGAGTGACCATCATTACTATAAGAAATGAAGGTCAGTCAGTCCGAATAATTGGGAAAACTTTGAATGTGTCCCCAAGTGCAGTGGCAAATATCATTAGTCACTTATTTCCTAGTATTCATAACAGAGATAAATGCAGAAAAAGGTCAATGATGAGAAATTAAACAATTGTTTACTGTTGGTTTTAATCTATTATGTTGCTGTAAGAATTATTGGTATTGGTCGTACAATCTATAAATGTTAATGCATCAGTGACAATTGCAATAGGAATTACTGTGTCACTGCCATCATTAGGCATCAATGTCACTACCACCATGGCCATCACTTCGCTGTGAAGATTCAATATGACGGATCCTACTTTTCCTTGACATCACATGTGATGAAACTCTATTGAAAAGCTCATGATGTATCTATCACATTACTCTTATATCACCCATTTAACATAGTTTTGTGTGTGTATAAACTAGTGTTGTATAGATCAATATTTGATACTTTATTTTTTTGGTTGTACTGATGTATTGTCACAAGAGGTACAGAGAAGTACCAAGCGAAAGGAAAGGGAAGGGAAGGATAAACCTGTGTCTAGGGAAGAGGAAGATGGTGACCCCTGACCAAACCTACCGTTGGTCCCTGGGGTCCCTCACCACTCTAGATAGGTTCCTCACCTATGCACTGAGCCGTGTACCTGACCCTAGGTTTCCCTAATGTTGGGCCCTAAATAGGGAACAGATGGGATAAGCTCTTCATCAACCCCACTAAACATTATAGAAGACAGAAGGAGGACACACAAGGGGAAAGTGCATGAACTACTTATCCACAGATGACTGAGGTAGTAATTCAGCAAAGTTACAGCAATGATACTACAGAGGAGTACAAGACATCTGATTGCAACCAGAGCTGAATAATATCACCAATACAAGTCCAGGGAAGATGGTAGTATTTAAGAACAAAGAGAATACTGATAATCAGCAGCTGGGTGGAAGGTGCGCTCCTGCTAGGTCATAAAAGGAGAGAGATGAAAATCCAGCAGGAAAGCTACCTAGTACAATGAATACTAATGGCAAGAACAATAGAAAGTCAGGGAGCATTTTGCTCAGCTAAACGCTGTGACCTTCTACTGCCAGAAACCACATGACTTTCTGTCACCTGTGACATGTATCCTAGCCCAATAGAAGCCAAAGGGCCATTCTTTTGGCTGTTGTTGGGCAAATGTAAGACTATGAGCACAGTTGGCATATATACGCCCAAAGACTTCCTGGCAACAAAATAAACAAAGGGCAAAAAAAAACAAATGTGATCCTCAGAAAGTCAGCAAACTGCCAAAATCTGTAGATTTTTCTTAACTTTCCTCCTGACAACACATTCCCCATGTTTACAACTAAACAAGCAAGAAATCATATTATATTGAAGCTACTTCCTACAAATCGTTGAGTTACATAGCAGGGAGGTTTGGCCCCACTGGGTGTTTGGCCCTTTAGCATTTGCTACACAGTTGGGGTTTTCAACTCTTACTTCATTTTTTTGAAAGGCGTTAGTGCAGAGATCCTAGGTACGGACCCCAGGTGATCCTGAGAACATACAGTAGTTCTTTGATTCACCCCAAGAGTGAACGGAATAATTAAAGGCATTATATACGATGTTTTTCAGCAGAATGGCCTGTGGCTTGGGCTGTAGCACAACCTGTACTGGTTCATCACGACTAAAGGCTAAGGATGTGTGGGCAGATTGTGTAGGTAATATCTGTAATGCCTCACTCTTCTCTATGCAACATTCTTTATTCCACTATGATTTTCTCTTTAAAACTATCTTGGTCAATTTTATAACTTCTTATAACAGATTTCTCCGATACAATTTTTTCCTAGTAAAGATTTGTATCCTTTAATTCCAGAAGCACAAAATCTAGTAAGTATATGAAGTTCTAGGGTAAGATTACAAGTGTGTAGGATGAATCTCTCGAACGCTAATGTGACGTCATTGCCTTGTGATGTTTGTTACATTCGATTTGACCTCCTCTATGAGACAAAGGAAAGAAAGTAGTAGTCATGCATTCATTGTCTCTAGATGACGATTATTTCACAAACAATAGTTGCAAGTCATATTTGAAATTATGTTGTGGTTATAAAAAGGCTTTTCTTTGTAGATTGGGCGAGTCAGCGGTTTTCTTTAGTAAAGTGAGGCAGTGACCCAGGAGGTAGTTCACACAACAGTCTTTTATTCACACAACACATTTTAACAGACCTGGATTTCTGGAGTTCAATTGATTTACACATGTACCATCTGCACCATTGTAGGAATCTCGAATGCAGGGTCTAGTTTCTAGTCTCCATATGTCTCCTGCAACCGCTGTAGGGATCTCAGGTGCAAGGTCTAAAGGGTACTTTGCACGTTGCGACATCGCTACTGCGATGTCGTCGGGGTCAAATCGAAAGTGACGCACATCCGGCGCCAGTAACGGCGTCGCAACATGTAAAGCCTAGATGCACCGATAAACGATCGCAAAAGCATTGTAAATCGGTGATCTGTGTAGTGTCGGTCATTTTGATAATTTCGCTGCAGCGACGGGTACGATGTTGCTCCTCGTTCCTGCGGCAGCACACATCACTGTGTATGAAGCCGCAGGAGTGAGGAACATCGCCTTACCTGCGTCCACCGGCTATGCGGAAGGAAGAAGGTGGGTGGGATGTTTACATCCCGCTCATCTCCGCCCCTCCATTTCTACTGGCCGCCTGCCATGTGACGTCGCTGTGACGCCGCACGACCCGCTCCCTTAGGAAGGAGGCGGGTCGACGGCCAGAGTGATGTCGCAGGGCAGGTAAGTGCGTGTGAAGCTGCCGTAGCGATAATGTTCGCTACGGCAGCTATCACAAGATATCGCATGTGCGACGGGGGCGGGGACTATCACGCTCGGCATCGCTACCATCGGCTAGTGATGTCGCAGCGTGCAAAGTACCCCTGTCAGTATCCGTGTCTTCTGCACCGCTGTAGGAATCTCTGGTGCACGGTCTAGCTTCCAGTGTCCTCTGTCTTCTACACCGCTGTAGGAATCTCTGGTGCACGGTCTAGCTTCCAGTGTCCTCTGTTTTCTACACCGCTGTAGGAATCTCTGGTGCACGGTCTAGCTTCAAGTGTCCTCTGTCTTCTGCACCGCTGTAGGAATCTCGGGTGCAAGGTGTAGGTAGCATCCTGTGGCGTATATTTGCCAACTGTGTATGCTTTATCTGTTCTGGGTATCATAATATGGCGGGACACTACGCCAATTTATTTATTTATGTGTACACTAATAGAGATACACAAACCGCCTCTGATTGGTTGCAGTCAGATGCTCCACTAGCCTGTGTGACAGCGTGTCTGAGATGCACGGGGTGCCGGTGGGTGGGGGAAGAAGTGCATATGTATGAGGTTAATGAGTGGCTCTGGAAGCAGCATTAGAGCCGCGCGGGAGACTCGGTAAGTATAACTTGTTTGCTCCAATTCCCCTATCTCTTCTACCACCATTTTGAAGTGGCGGATTATGGTCCCCATATTCTTACATGGTGACCGGCGTCCTGCTAGCTATCTGGGATCAATTCCGGGCCCGGACAGGGTGTTGGTTTTTTAAACCTGTTTTTTTTACCCGCTGATCCCGGGTATCTGTAAGTCCACCCATCACTAATGAGGACCACTCAGAGACAGCAAGTCCTTACCCAGTGTCTAAACTAAGGGGCACTTTGCACACTGCGACATCGCAAGCCGATGCTGCGATGCCGAGCACGATAGTCCCCGCCCCCGTCGCAGCTGCGATATCCTTGTGATAACTGCCGTAGTGAACATTATCGCTACGGCAGCTTCACATGGACTCACCCGTCCTGCGACCGTCGCTCTGGCCGGCAACCCACCTCCTTATTAAGGGGGCGGGTCGTATGGCGTCACTGCGACGTCACACGGCAGGCGGCCAATAGGAGCCGGGGGGCGGAGATGAGTGGGATGTAAACATCCCGCCCACCTCCTTCCTTCCGCATATTCTACGGAAGCCGCAGTGATGCCGGTAGGAGATGTTCCTCGCTCCTGCGGCTTCACACACAGCGATGTGTGCTGCCGCAGGAGCGAGGAACAACATCGGACCGTCGCGTCAGCGTAATCATGGATTACGCCGACGCTGCACTGATGATACGATTACGACGCTTTTGCGCTCGTTAATCGTATCATCGAGCCTTTACACACTACGATGTCGCATGCGATGCCGGAAGTACGTGATTTTCAATTTGACCCCACCGACATCGCACCTGCGATGTTGTAGTGTGCAAAGCCCGCCTAAGTCTGACTATCTGCGCAAACACATATCACAAAATAGGTGATACTTGCCGCAAACCTATTTAATTTTTCTAGGTTTGGTTGGGATTTTCAATGCCACAATTTGTTTTGCTGGGCATTCATTATTTTCAAAGTTATGCTGTAATATATGTATAATTATAGTGTTTTATCATTTGCGCACTTAATTATTCATTACAAGATTATGTTTGGATTTGTAGTAAATCAGTGTTCGAGTAGGTATTTCTTTTTAGGATAAGTTTATAAAAATGTAATAAGTCACTCCTGTGTTCCAAACTGCTCTTCTTTGGATTTCCAACTACATAGCTAAATGTCCCATCAGTTGGGGGAGCCAGATTCGGAGAGTCATGCCCCCTACCCGACTGTCACGGATATTTGTAATATGTAACATCAGTAGGGATTGCATCAATATAGACTGCAAAGATATGTCTCCTGTACTGTTCGCACACACTGTCTGTCACTGATCTTACTGCAGCCAGGATGTACCGTAGCAGAACTGTATGTATTGAGGTAGGTCTGTGCCCACAATCAGTGTCACTCGCGTTCTGAACACAGTATATTTTCCTGCTTCCAAAATGCAGCGTTTTACAGTACAAGCCAAGTAGCTGGGATTAATTGAATTCTCATATCCACTGTGCCTCTTTTTTACTCTGCATAAACTGTCCCGCTCTTCATTTTTACAATCCACAGCATATCAATGTCTCTTGTGGGAATGTTCAGCTGTCTGTGTGGATTTTCCCCATAGACTTGCATTCCATGCGGAAAATCCGCAGGTAAAATACACCCATGAGTTTTTACGTGGTAGAAACGCAGAAAAAAATTATGTAATCCACACCTAATGATGTCAATACCAGGAAGTTTCAAAAACAAAACAGCTTTATGTAAAGGATGACACACCAAACAGAGAGAAAAAAGATAGTGTCAAAAACACACAAAAATGCTATGAAAAAAACACAAGTAAACTATTGTGTGCAAAAATTCTGCAGCTTTAAAAACTCAACTGATCCTGATCAGAATAACATAGCCTTATGGTTGTAGCATAGCTGTGCATGTATGTGTAGTATACACACTTGTTGCATGCATTGCTCAGGTGTGATTTTAGCCCATTCTTCCACACAAACACTCTTCAAATCCTGAAGGTCCCGTGGGCTCCTTCTATGAACTCTGAACTTTAGTTACTTCTATAACTTTTCTATTGGATTCAGGTCATGCTATAGGCTGGGCCATTCTAGCAGCTTTATTTTCTTTCTCTGAAACCAATTGAGAGTTTCCTTATAAATTTATAAAACTATCCATGCAGCTAATCATGGAGGTGATGTCAGGGGACTGTGCCTTGAGTAGTAGCATAAAGGGAACCTGTCACCAGATTTGGGGCCTATAAGCTGCGGCCACTACCACTGTGCTCTTATATACAGCATTCAAACATGTTGTATATAAGAGCCCAGGCCGTTATGTAGAACGTAAAAATCACTTTATAATACTCACCTAAACGGTCGCTGCGGTGGAGTTGGGTCATATAGGCATCATCGTCCTCCTCTTTCGGCCATCTTTGTCGTCCTTCTTCTGAAGCCAGGGTACATAATGCATCCTACGTCATCCACACTCGCCGGCATTGAGGTCCAGCTCAGGTGAAATTTGATCTGCCCTGAGCAGGGCAGATCAAAGTATTGTAGTGTGCCTGCGCAGAACCGGCAAGTGTGTATGACGTAGGACGCGTCATGCGCTCCAGCTTCAGAAGGAGGACGAAGATGGCCGAAAGAGGAGGCGCCGGCACCGGAGAATGATGACGCCAATATGGCCCAACTCCACCACAGCGACCGTTTTAGGTAAGTATTATAATGTGATTTTTACGTTCTACACAGCGGCCTGGGCTGTTATATACAGCATGTTAGACTGATGTATATAAGAGCCCACTGGTGGTGACCACAGCTTATGGCCCCAATCTGCTGACAGGTTCCCTTTAATGGACATGTTGTCACTCTTTGGGGGGCTGCTAGTGGGGAAGGCAGCTGGTCATGACGTGATAAAATTGATTTTTCAAAACTGTGAATATAAACATATTTTTTATGTCCTTAAAATAGTAAAAGAGTTTTCCAAAATCCAGCACTGTTATCAGTTCTTATCAGGACGTCTATAAAATCCATTATTGTACTCAACGGAATTTGATCTACCGTAGTGCCTCCTTTAAATTGCTGAATACAGAGAGGATGGCTAAAATAATACTTCAGCTATTAGAAAAAAAAGAATAGTCATAGCTCTAAATGAGGATCCGTCGCTAGACGTCATAATGGAAACAGCATGTGTTGCTAAAAATATTTTTTCGATCTGGTGTACTTACTTTGAGGATCCATGTCAGAATGGCTCCATTATCTTTATTTTGTTTAGTCTCATATTATCATGAGCTCTGGCTGGAATTACGCTCAAAATGCTAATTTTAATGTCAAGATTCTGTAGCCAATCTAATATGGATTGTCATAGTAAATACAGCAGCCTCATCAGATCTAAAAGTTTTTTTTTCCCCCAATAATGTATATTGTTTTGTATTGTGGAATCTGGTAATAGATTCCCTCTAAAGCAGTCGTGCCAAGTCACTAATGCTTATTGTAGCATCTTATTGATGCTTGGGCTGGGTTATACAGTAGAAGGGACCAGATTATAGGACAATCCTACATTACTAAACATTCTAATTAACTAGCCAATTTATTGAAAACTTGATTCTATACTTAGGGCAAACACATTACTTTGAACCCATTGTCTGTAAATGGTATTTCAAAATCTCCCACCACCGAGCAGGGAAGATTACTACTTATCTGCTACCGAGTACAATGTCTTCAGGGAATCTCTCACCACATCGCTATTCCGCTTCTCATTTTCTCTTTGATGTTGTCTTTGACTAATGACAAGACTACAATATATTAGCAGTGGGGAAACCCGGTAAAAATGGGCGCCTTAGGTAAAAAAATAAAATCACATAAAAACTAGATTCTATGTATCTAAACTGGAACAGTCACATATTTTGGATTGATTTGATTGATGTAATGTGTAAGGAGCAGAAACACCAACAAATATATATGAAAGGATGACAAAGTAAAAAATAAAATAAAAAAACTGAGTGTTATAAGTAGGGATGATCAAATACTTCGATTATTCGACTTTGCGAATATTTTCTGAATAACTCGCCGCTATTCGACTATTCGCGAATATTCGAAGCGTAATGTAAGTCTAAGGGTACCGTCACACTTTAGCGACACTCCAGTGATCCCACCATCGTTCTGACCTGGTTAGGAGCGCTGGTGCGTCGTTACATGGTCGCTGATGAGCTGTCAATCAGGCAGATCTCACCAGCGAACAGTGACCAGCCCCCAGCGACGCGTGGAAGCGATGCTGCGATTGGTAACTAAGGTAAATATCGGGTAACCAAGCGCTTGGTTACCCGATAATCACCTTGGTTACCAGCGCACACCGCTTCGCGCTGGCTCCCTGCACTCCTAGCCAGAGTACACATCGGGTTAATAAGCAAACTGCTTTGCTTATTTACCCGATGTGTACTCCGGCTATGTGTGCAGGGAGCAAGGAGCTGGCAGCCTGAGAGCGGCGGATGCTAGTAACCAAGGTAAATATCGAGTAACCAACCACAGCACTTCGCTTGGTTACCCGATATTTACCTTGTTTACAGCTTACCGCAGCTGCCAGAAGCTGGCTCCCTGCTCCCTGCACATTCAGATCGTTGCTCTCTCGCTGTCACACACAGCGATGTGTGCTTATCAGCGGGAGAGCAACATCCAAAAAATGAACCAGAGCAGTGTGTAACGAGCAGCGATTTCACAGCAGGGACCAGATCGCTGCTCAGGGTCACACACAGCGAGATCGCTAATGAGGTCACTGGTGAGTCACAAAAACCGTGACTCAGCAGCGATCTCGCTATGTGAGAAGTACCCCTAAGAGGAAACCCGAATAACAAGTATTCGGTACTATGGACTGATAACTTCTGCTTACACACATTAAGTTTTGAGCAACTCCCAAAAAACTTCTTGTGAGTAAAAGATGCCTGAACAAAGCAGCAGGAACTGTCAGGAGTCATATTCTAACCCTATTTAGCAATAATCATCCACTTAACTTGAAGAGGAAAATGTGAAGGAGGTCATATTCAGCCCACATATAGTACAAGGCTTAGTTATAGTGGGGTCTTTCCGGGTTTCCATTGTTTGGATGGGAGAAATAATTCTGCGTGCATTGCTTCCAGTCAGATCTGCCAAGCTGTCATGCTCATTAGATAAATGTCAACAGGTCATTCCTATTTCAGCAGGACCTGAAAACTGCTCGTCTCCCTATTAAGATAAACATGGAAGCCGGGCCTAGCGGGTTACGAAAGATAGAAGCTGAGCTACAACAAATTGCTTCTAGATATTACTAATGCTACAACTATATCACAATCAAAGGAAAAACCAGGAAAGCATATGAGCCAAATAAAAACACTATTTATATAAATTACATTAAAACAAATATGCAGTTTGAAATAGTTAGAATTAAATAGTTTGAATAGAAGAACAGAGAAATGCAGTTTCTAAGTATGTCTGCAGAGGAAATACTTGGAAATGTAATGAAAATATACTATTACATAGTTGCTAGATGTGATGATGTCCCTGCCGCGGCAGATATACTGACGATCTCTGCATTTCTGCAATACACACTGGTGATTAACAATCGTATGTAGGGAAGATTTTTACTTCATATATATACAGTCATGGCCAAAAGTTTTGAGAATGACACCAAAATTATATTTTCACATGATCTGTTGCCCTCTGGTTTTTAATTGTGTTTGTCTGATGTTTACATCACATACAGAAATATAATTGCAATCATATTATGAGTACTAAAAGGTTATATTGACAGTTAGAATGAGTTAATGCAGCAAGTCAATATTTGCAGTGTTGACCCTTCTTCTTCACGACCTCTGCAATTCTCCCTGGCATGCTCTCAATCAACTTCTGGACCAAATCCTGACTGATAGCTGTCCATTCTTGCATAAGCAATGCTTGCATTTTGCCAGAATTTGTTGGTTTTTGTTTGTCCACCCGTCTCTCGATGATTTCCCACAAGTTCTCAATGGGATTAAGATCTGGGGAGTTTCCAGGCCATGGACCCACAATCTCTGTTTTGTTCCATGAGCCATTTAGTGATCACCTTTGCTTTATGGCATCATGCTGGAAAAGGCATTGTTGGGCGCCAAACTGCTCTTGGACAGTTTGGAGAAGTTGCTCTTGGAGGACATTCTGGTACCATTCTTTATTCATGGCTGTGTTTTTAGGCAAGACTGTGAGTGAGCCGATTCCCTTGGCTGAGAAGCAACCCCACACATGAATGGTTTCAGGATGCTTAACAGTTGGCATGAGACAAGACTGGTGGTAGCGCTCACCTCTTCTTCTCCTAATAAGCTGTTTTCCAGATGTCCCAAACAATCGAAAAGGGTATTCATCTGAGAAAATGACTTTACCCCAGTCCTCAGCAGTCCACTCCCTGTACCTTTTGCAGAATATCAATCGGTCCCTGATGTTTTTTCTGGAGAGAAGTGGCTTCTTTGCTGCCCTCCTTGAAACCAGGCCTTGCTCAAAGAGTCTCCGCCTCACAGTGCGTGCAGAAGCACCAGCCTGCTGCCATTGCTGAGCTAGCTCAGCACTGCTGGTAGTCCGATCCCGCAGCTGAAACAGTTTTAAGATATGGTCCTGGCGTTTGCTGGTCCTTCTTGGGCACCCTGGAGCCTTCTTGGGAACAATGGAAGCTCTCTTCTTGAAGTTCTTGATGATGCGATAGATTGTTGACTGAGGTGCAATCTTTGTAGCTGCGATACTCTTCCCTGTTAGGCCATTTTTGTGCAGAGCAATGATGGCTGCACGTGTTTCTTTAGAGATAACCATGGTTAACTGAAGAGAAATAATGATACCAAGCACCAGCCTCCTTTTAAAGTGTCCAGTGGTGTCATTCTTACTTAATCAAGACTGATTGATCGCCAGCCCTGTCCTCATCAACACCCACACCTGTGTTAATGGAACAATCACTAAAACAATGTTAGCTGCTCCTTTTAAGGCAGGAATGTAATGACGTTGAAATGTGTTTTGGGCATTAAAGTTCATTTTCTTAGCCAATATTGACTTTGCAAGTAATTGCTGTTAAGCTGATCACTCTTTATGACATTCTGGAGTATATGCAAATTGCTATTAGAAAAACTTAAGTAGTAGACTTTGTAAAAATTAATATTTGTAGCATTCTCAAAACGTTTGGCCATGACTGTACATTGTAGACCTTGAATTATTTATTACCTGAATTAATATTAAAATATATAAAATAACTTACTATACTTATGAGTGTCCCTGGCCTTATCAGTCTCTATGTTTTAATTAATAAAGTTCAAACTGCATTTTTTTTTAATATAATTTAAAGGCCCCTTCACACATAACGAGATCGCTAACGACATCATTGCTACGTCACAGTTTCTGTGACGAAACAACGACTTCACCAGCAATCTCATTATGTTTGACACGTACCAACGATCTGCCCCCTGCTGTGAGATCGTTGGTCGTTGCTGAGTGTCCTGGCCAATTTTTGGCTCGTTGGAGTACTGCTGGGCAGGATGGATCTGTATGTTTACAATAAAGTATATCCGGCACACCACAATGTAATAAAAGAATCCTTGATTTGGCTTGAAAAAAATGTTTTATTGTGTATATACAAAAAATAGTCCGTCCAACGTTTCGATCCACCTGGATCTTTTATAGGGACACTAGGACTAGTGAAAGAGAAAAATATATATAGAAAATTAGAATACAAATGAAAAAACAGTAAAACACTGTTATGCTTTCAAATAATACAATACATAATAAATGTAGGGGAAATGGCGGAGACCGCAAGGACAAAAGAACATCATATACATAGATTTCATAGGCACCAATAGGAGGAACATAAAAAAATTCTCCATTAGGCTAAGTGACAATCTGTTGAGACATGAAGACAGTTATTAGAGAAGTGACAATACTTAATATTCGGACACGTACCTATGTGTCAAGAGAGCTGTCAAATTACTATGGATTTCTATGGATCTGTATGTTTGACACCTACCAACGATCTCGTTAACGACCTAGATGAGAACTTAAAGTGTGACACGTAGGCGTGTAGTTGCGTCACCTTTTCTGCGCTCCCCGCTGCATCGTTACTAAAGTCGTTGAGAAAATGACTGTGTGACATCTCACCAACGATCTCACCAACGACTTAATAACGATCCAGAAACTGTGACATAGTAATGATCTCGTTAAAGATCTCATTATGTGTGACTGGACCTTAAGCCCTTCACGACATTGTATGTATCTGTACGTTATAGGTAGTGTTCCTCCCTGCGGCTCACACACTAATCCCGCACCTTTCCCTGCACGTCGGTTGATCTGATCAACCAACATGTGCCTCTAACAGCGGTGTGCAGATGGGAGATCTGCCCACAGCTGTTAAAGGGAACCTGTCACTAGATGTTTATAATACTCACCTAACGGTCGTTGCGGAGCAGACTGGTTGGATGGGCGTCTCCATTCTCCGGGTCCGCGCCCCTTCTTTCCGCCATCTTTCTCCTCCTCCTTCTGAAGTTAGTGTGGATGACGCGTCCTACGTGATCTACACTAGCCGACATTGAGGTCCTGCGCAGGCGCACTTGATCTGCTCTGAGTAGGGCAGATCAAAGTATTGTAGTGCGCCTGCGCGGGATCTCAATGTCGGCTAGTGTGGATGACATAGAATGCGTCATCCACACTAGCTTCAGAAGAAGGACAAAGATGGCCGAAAGAAGAGGCGCGGACCCGGAGAATGGCGACGCCCATCCGACCAGTCTGCTCCGCACCGACTGCTAGGTGAGTATTATAAACATCTGGTGACAGGTTCCCTTTAAGTAGTTAAATTCTGCTGTCAAGCTGTCAAGCTCTGACAGCGGGATTTAATGCACTCCGACAGGGAGCGTGTTATTCTCCGCCCCCATCGGTGACCCCGTGAAGTGATCACAGGGTGTCAATGGGTTGTCATGACAGATGGGGGTCAGCTGTTGACCCCTGTCATGGTCATGATGTAGTTCCTGTGAACGCTGGCTTAGCACCGACATTCACAACTCATCAGCATTTTTGCTGTGCAGAGCCCTGCTGATGCACATCTCTGTCAAGCACAAGCGTCCTCTAAGGGAACTAGTAAAAACAATAAAAAGTAAAAAAAAAAAAAGTTCAAATCATTCCTCCTTTGCTCCATTCAAAATAAAACAAAAAAAAATAACCCCCACATATTTGGCATTGCCGCTTTCAGAAATGTCCAATCTATCCAAATATATAATTAATTAATTCGATCTGTAAACAGCCTAATGACTAAAAAATTCAAAACACCAGAGTTTTTGGCCACTGCAACATTGCAATAAAATAGAAGTAGAGGTGATCAAAACATCGCATCTACCGAAAAATAGTATTAAAAACATCAGCTTGGGTTTCAAAAAATAAGCCATCACTTAGCTCCAGATCCCAAAAAATAAGAATTTACGGTTCTCGGAATATGGCGACAAAAGCGTCATTTTTTTTTTTACAAATTTCAGATTTTTTTCACCAATTAAATTAAGAAAAAAACAAACTTTACATGTTTTATATCTACTGAGGTATGTAATCATATTGACATGTCAATTTTGCCATATATTATACATGGTAAATAAAAAAAACCAAATCACTTGTAGAATTGCAGTTTTTTGCAATTTCACTGCACTTGTTTTTTTTCCCCCATTTTCTAGTACAATATATGGTAAAATGAATGGTGTTGCTCAAAAGTACAACTCGACCCGCAAGAAAGCAAGCCATCATACGGCTATGTTGAAAGAAAAATTAAAAAGGTATGGCTCTTATAAGAAGAGGGGGAAAAAACGAAAACAACTCACAGAAAATTGCCGGGTGGTGAAGAGGGTAAATAAATAGTGTTTTTTATTTGGCTAATATATTCTCCTTGTTTTTCGTTATGTTGTGATATGATTACATGAGATTATAGCTGCTCAGAAGAGATAGTGGAAATTCTGTTGTTGTGTGGTCTCTTTAAAGGGTTTCTCCACTGCTTGGACAACCCCTTATCAATCACTAGATTTCCGCTAAGTAAAATAATAACACCTCCAGTGCCGCTGCTGTTCCAGTTCTCCTGGATTCGCCAACCGGCCACTTCACTCCCCGTCCTTTAGACAAATCAGATATGAGGAAGTGACAGAGGAGTCGCAGCTTTCACTTCCTCCAGATGTCAATTACGTCCGAAGGGCAGGGGCCAACTCCTATAAATATTGTATGGTCTTAAACGGAACCTGTTACCAGATTTTTGAGGTATAAACTAAAACTGGCGCCTTAAGCAGCGCCTGGGCTGCATTCTATAAAGGTGCATGTTATCCCCTGACTCCCCTTGTAGACCCCACAAATACATTTATATAATCTCCCGCCATGTATGCTAATCCTTGGGACCGGTCCAATGGGCATCCTACTTTGTGGTTCCTGTCCCTCCTTTCAACGCTAATTGCCGTCCTCCTTTGATGATTGACGTGGATGATGCCTCTGGTGCCATCCGCGTAGCCAGTCAAACTTTTGTGCCTGTGCAGAGACATTGCTGGTACTTCCCGCTGCGCTATTGTGGGCAGAGACGAAAACATCACCAGTGAGTTCTCTGCGCAAACGCAAGATTTTGCCTGGCGTTGTGGATGACGTTACCTGTGTCATCCAGGCAAAACCTCACGCCTGCGCAGACACATTGCCAGCTCGCGCAGGTGCACTTTGCTCTGCCCTACTGCAGGCAGCGTCAAAACATAAACTGTCCACCTTTTTCCTGCTTCTCATTACCGGAATTGAGGTTTTGCTGCTACATGGATGACGAAGGTGACATCATCCACATCGCCAGGCAAAATCTTGCGCCTGTGCAGAGAACTCACAATAAGGAATAACGTTTGGAACACCATTCTAAGTCTGAACTGGGTGCAAAAACCTAAAAACACCTAAAAAACCTAAAAAATTGTGCAGAGAACTCGTCTGCCCGCGCTAGTGCATCAATGATTTGGGCTATGCCTGCAGTAGAACAGAGTAACTTGTGCCTGTGCGAGCCAGCAATG
Organism: Anomaloglossus baeobatrachus; assembly: GCF_048569485.1. Classification (NCBI taxonomy): domain Eukaryota; kingdom Metazoa; phylum Chordata; class Amphibia; order Anura; family Aromobatidae; genus Anomaloglossus; species Anomaloglossus baeobatrachus. The sequence continues at coordinate 509,582,085 of NC_134358.1, forward strand.
TCTCTGCACAGGCACGAGACTTTTACCGGCTATGTGGATGGCGCCGGAGGCGCCATCAACTTCAATCATCAAAGGAGGATGACCATCAGCACCAAAAGGAGGGACAGGAGCCACAAAATAGGACGCCCATTGAACCGGACCCAAGGATTAGCCTACATTGTGAGAGATTTTATAAAGGTGTTTGAGTGGTCTACAGTGGGGCAATATACGCCTTTATAGAATGCTTAAGGTGCTAGTTTTGGTTTAGACCTCAAAAATCTAGTGACAGATTCCTTTTAATGTTTCTTCCAAATATTGTAAGACAGTAAGTGATGCATTGATGTTGATTGCATTTGCTGGATTTAAATGGAAGCTATCATAACACAATAACCTATCGTTTAAATCAGCTTTTTATGTAATTTTTTAAAATTTTTATTTATTTTTCTTTCCATATCACATTCTGCAGTTTTCACAATGGCCATTCAAGATTTTTTTTATACTCTACATTAATGTTGTTTAAGGAAAAAATAGATGTACATTAAGCCCAATGAACAGACTGTGGCTCTAATTTTTGTATTGAAACATCTAATGTGCATGTGCAAAGATAATCATGAAGGAAGGAGGAGCAGGGTCAAATGTGACTTTACCTATGATGGAGAATCTTGTGTTATAGCTGTATATAGAGGTGTTACCCGTCATTGTAATCCTGACTGCGAATATGGAGCCTTCGGGAAAGCGGTTTTTGAAAATACAAATTATGAAGTTCAGTCTGCAAATCTGTAATTTTTTTAGGGATAGCTAAAAAAAAAAAAATCAAATCTTTATTTTTATATAGCGCTAATATATTCCGCAGCGCTTTACATACATTAGGAACACTGTCCCCATTGGGGCTCACAATCTAAAGTCCCTATCTGTATGTCATTGGTGTGTGGGAGGAAACCGGAGAACCCGGAGGAAACCCACGCAAACACGGGGAGAACATGCAAACTCTTTGCAGATGGTGTCCTTGGTGGGATTTGAACCCATGACCCCAGCGCTGCAAAACTGTAGTGCTAACCACTGAGCCACCGTGCCGCCTGATAGCTGAAGTGATTTGTGTTTTTTTTTAATCCTATTCAAGAACTTTGAAATTCAATGATGGATTAATATACTCCAAACTATTAAAGTGAGGAGAGTGGTGTGCCCCAGTACGGGCTGAAGATCAATACACTCATGTCTGAAAATTAAAATTGATATGGCACTCTCTTGGAATGACTTAAGATCAATAATCCTATCTCTAGCAATGCCTGAAAACTTATGACTAACGCTAGGAATAGCTGATAATATACTACATATTTGACTACAAGCTTTAAAAGGCAAGTAATCATCAAAAAATGACCTATGGTTTAAAAACAGGTTTTTCTTACATGTACAGTTCGGTCCAGAAATTATTGGACTTTGACCGAATCTTTGTGATTTGGCCTCTGCATGCCGCTATTTTAGGTTTAAAATGAAACAACTGAGATGCAATTGAAGTAGAGACTTTCAGGTTTATTTAAAAGGGGTTGACCAAAAATATTCTGTGAAATGTTTAGAAATTGTCACGGGTGACAGACAGTCCAGTGGTATCCGGCTATAGGAGGTCACAGCGTTTAGCTGCACAAGCTGCTCCCTGACCTTCTACAACCCCTGGCAAAAATAATGGACTCACCTAGCTCTGAGGATGTTCATTCAGTTGTTTACTTTTGTTTAATAAAAGCAAATTACAGGCATGGCACAAAACTAAAGTAATTTCAAATGGTAACTTTCTGGCTTTAAGAAACACTATAAAAAATCATGAAAACATAATGTGCTAGCCATTAACGGTTACTTTTCAAGATCAAACAGGGGGAAAAATTATGCAACCACTCAATTATGAGGAAAAAGTTATGGAATCACCCTGTAAATTTTCATTCCCAAAACTAACACCTGCATCAAATAAGATCTGCTCTTTAGTCTGCATCTAAAAAGGAGTGATCACAACTTGGAGAGCTGTTGCATTGAGTGGACTGACATGAATCATGGCTCTAACCCAAGAGATGTCAATTGAAACAAAGGAGAGGATTATCAAACCCTTAACAGAGGGTAAATCATGACGCAATGTTGCAAAAGATGTTGGTTGTTCACAGTCAGCTGTGTCTAAAATCTGGACCAAATACAAACAATATGGGAAGGTTGTTAAAGGCAAACATACTGGTAGACCAAGGAAGACATCAAAGCATCAAGACAGGAAACTTAAAGCAATATGTCTCCAAAACAAGAAATGCATAACCAAACAAATGAGGAACGAATGGGAGGAAACTGGAGTCAATCTCTGTGACCAAACTGTAAGAAACCGCCTAAAGGAAATGAGATTTACATACAGAAAAGCAAAACAATAAAAAGATTACTGCCTGAAGTGAACATGTAAATTTCCACAGTCATTGATGATATGGGGCTGCATGTCAGTTAAAGGCGCTGGGGAGATGGATGTCATTACATCTTCAATGAATGCCCAAGTTTACATTGAAATTTTAAACACTTTTCTTTTCCCATCAATTGAAAGGATGTTTGGGGATGATGAAATCATTTATCAAGATGATAATGCATCCTGCCATAGAGCAAAAATTGTGAAAACATTATTTGAAAGAAGACACATAAGGTCAGTGACATGGCCTGCAAATAATCCGGATCTCAATCCAATTAAAAATGTTTGGTGGAAGTTGATGGTCCATGACAAGGCTCCAACCTGCAAAGCTGATCTGGCAACAGCAATCAGAGAAAGTTGGAGCCAGATTGATGAAGAGTACTTGTGACACCCTGGCAAAACCAGGTAGTCACACATTAGGCCCCCGCATAACACCTTCCCTCACCTAGGTTACATACAGCCGACCTGAAACCCTAGTCACCACCCTCAGGGCAAGACAAGCACACCAGTGGGCGGGAGCAGGCGGTTAGGAAACGCCCACCTAGGGGTCTAGACAGCCCGGGGTGGGAAAACAGTCAGTTAAGCAAACAGTGCTAGTGAGACCCGACCAGAAATCGTGCACAGAGGGGGTACTTGGACTCTGAAGCCAGGACCGGAACCAACGGCCTAGCTAATCAACCAATTGAGGGCAGGATTACAGGTCCTGTTCCAACCAAAGTCCCAAAAGCAGACAACCACCCACAGATAGGGATAGGGCAACCGCCAGGGCCCATAGATCCCACGGGTCAGCGTCAGCGGGCACGGCTCCTCAGGCACACAGACAGCCGGGAGCGGACTCCCGTGTTCCACACCGGGAAGTCCAAACACACAACCACAACAAGTGCAGAGGAAGAGACGGTGACCACCAGCCCGGGTGGGGGACCAGAGTACAACCGGCCGCGGCAGCCGGCCACCCTTACCTTGGTTTAGCAAAAGACTCGTGATTAATTTACTCGTAACCAAATATTCCCTGGTACGTCCGGGCGCGCATGCCCCTGTCATCGCCATACCCTGCACAGAGACCATGGGCCCCGGGGCAACCATCCCTACCCAGGGGTTAACATTTGGCTGCCATTACATCTCCCCCGGGCATCCCACAACAGCAGCGGTGGTGTCCCACTTCACCACACACCGTGGGTGGCGTCACAAACCAAATACGGTCACGGCCGTATAACTACATCCCCCCTTTTTCCGCATGACCCCCGGGTCCGGAGGATCCCTCGAGCCACACAGTGTGTCCGGATCTGAGCAGCGCCGGCTGCTGGCACAGGGGCGGCACATACTGTTTGTCAGTCATTGAGTCCATGCCTCAGAGACTGCAAGCTGTTATAAAAGCTAGAGGTGATGCAACAAAATACTAGTGATGTATTGGAGTGTTCTTTTTTCATGATTTCATAATTTTTTCCTCATAATTGAGTGATTCCATCATTTTTTCCCCCCTATTTGGTCTTGAAAAGTAACCGTTACTGGCTAGCACATTATGTTTTCATGATTTTTAGTAGTGTTTCTTAAAGCCAGAAAGTTGCCATTTGAAATGACTTTAGTTTTGTGCCATGCCTGTGATCTGCTTTTCTTCAACAAAAGTAAACAACTGAATGAACATCCTCAGAGCCAGGTGAGTCCATAATTTTTGCCTGGGGTTGTATCATTCCTGCTTGGCTTTAATCCATTTCCCTTTAGGACCCTGGGGCATTGTTCAGCCTGTCAGCTGCTGTTCATCAGTACTTTCCTTGGTTTATATATACCTTCATTTCCTATTACTCGGTGCTGGTGATGTTTGGTACATCTTTATCAAGTCTTCAGTGCAAGCAGGTGACTTGCATTCATCAGGAGAATTTTTTTTGGTTGTTTTTGCAGCTTCTCTCTCTGAGACAGCTAGAGATAAGTTATTTATGGTTTCCCTTGTTTGTTATCCCTGTGTGTCCTTTAGTGCCTAGTGGGGTTGACTAAGAGCTCATCCCATCTGCTCCCTACCTGGGGCCCAGATCAGGATCAGCCTATGGTCAGGTATCTGGCTTGGTGTATAGGAGTGGAGCCTATCTAGGGCAATAAGGGAACCCAGGGTCCAGCAGTAGGCTTGATCAGGGGTCACCATCTCCTCCTTCCTTAAATACAGGGTTTCCCTTTCCTTTCGCTTGGTACTTCCCTGTACCTAGCGTGACAGACATTTGTTTAAAAGCTTTCTCATTTCAGTGACTCAAAAGTAATTTTACAAATTAAATTTACATTAAATAAAATGTTACTGTTTAATACTTTACAAACAATAGAGGAAATAGGTATATTGTACTAATAAAAAATAAAAAATTATTTTATTATTACAGTTCAAAAATATTAAGAATATTGCAAATAGCCATAAAAGGTTTTAAATATTTCAAAGTTGCTGACACAACAAGTAGGCACAATCCACTAGTCTGTTAGATGCAGTCAGTGTGCTGCACATCCAATGATATATTAAGTGGTGCCAGAGATATATTTTCACGTAAAACTGCGTATCTCATTGACAAAATCAAAAATTAGATCTGATATATTGATACCAAGCATTGATAAAGCATAAGGCTAAAGGCTGCAGCACTCAGCTGTGCGCTTATCTTAGCTGTATATCAAAATAAGTGGAACCCATACGTTATTTTTTAAAAAATTTAATTATTTAAATAAATAATTTAACAAAACGGCATGTGGTCCCCCCAATTTTGATACCCAGCCATGATAAAGCTGTGGGCTAATATTCTCAGGCAGGGAAGACTCATGGTTATTGGGCCCCCCCACACTATAAATAGCAGCCTACAGCTGCCCAGGATTGTCGCATCCATTAGATGCGACAATCCCAGAACTTTACCCAGCTCATACCAATTAACCTGGTGCGGTGGCAACTGAGGTAATAAGGGGTTAATGATAGCTCACAGCTGCCACTAAGCTCTTAAAACCCTACAAGCTTCAATTTGCATAGGTTCACCTGTCTCCACTGGTGGAGATGCCACCAAAATAACCTTAAACGTGTATCTATCCCCCAGACGTTTGTCCAGATGAATAGCAAGGGACATCGCATCCTCTAAAGACTGCAAACTGGAATTGTAAGCTATCCTGTACTTGATCTAATCAGACAGTCCCTGACAGAACTGGCTCCAAGAAGTCACCACAGCCCATCGTCTAATCTCTGAGCAGCAGTCCACCACTTTGCAGTTTCCCTGAACCAATCCACAAATCTTGGATTCAGCAATGGCAAGCTCATCAGGATCATAATAATAAATACCTCTACAGAGGCCAACTTTTGAGAATCCTCAGGTAAGTAGAAAAGCCCAAGCCTGTGGATCACCATTAGGTAAAAATAATGCTAACTGACTCTCGGACCCAGAGGATACCAGATGTAAATGGAAGTAGAACCTAATTGAAGCAGAAAAAAAACAGAGAATTGACTTCGGTCACTGTCAAAGCAAGCTGGCATCCAATGGAATACACTGATGATCATTAGTAATGGCTAAACGTGCAGGCTGTTATTGGTCCCTAATTTCAGTGACTTCCAGTGACAAAGCCTGTAGTTGTGCAGCCAATGAGAAACAGGATCCATAAGGAAGCCTCAGAATGCACCAAATGAGCTAGCTAAACGTTACGACTGAACCCCAACACACTCACGGGGATGGACAAACCAGTCGAGATGTAAATTAAAAATCAACTGGTCTCCAGTCCGGCTAGTACTTGCCCTAAACCTGACCCTGATTTGTCCCTGCAGAACAGCGGAGGTTGGCACCCTAAGATCATGTAATTGTGCCCTCACTCATTGACAACTGACCCGGAGTGTGTTTAACTGCATATTAGGGTTGTAATTCTTAAACCCTTACTCCAATTATGATGAGAATACCCTCAAATCAAGGGTATGCTCACATGAGCCTATGAATCGGATGAGTGCAATGCAAAAAAATCTTGCATTGCACTCGGACCAATGTTAGTCATTAAGGCAGAGCAGTTGGTCAGCTTTTTTCTCATCCAGATTCTGGATGAGAGAAAAGTCGCAACATGCTGCGATTTGCTGCCAAAATCGTGTGAGTCTCGCCAATATAAGTCAACGGGTGCAAGAAAAAAACGGATACCACATGGACGATCCTTGTGACGTACGTTTTTATGGATACATTACTATCATGTGTGATGCCCTGGACTAGCCAGGTAGTCACAGACATTACACCTCACACACCCCCTTCCCTACATAGTAACACCAGTCAGACAAAAACCCTTGTTGCCTCCCTCTAGGGTCTGATGTCCACACCAGGTGGGGCGGAGCCAGGCAGTTGGCCCCACCCACCGAGGAGTTCACAGGTCTGGAGGCGGGAAAAGTTACAGATCTGAGTAGACCGTGAGAGTGAGAGGTCAGAAACTGTCGGTGTCTGGGTAGGGGCCCAGACACAAACAGCAAGGTTGGCAGACGGTGGTGGCCTCTGCAGGAGGTAGTGGACCTCTGCAAAACCGTAGGACCGGGGTCGGGCGGTGGCCCGCTGGTACCGAACCGGGGAGTTGAGTGAAGCTAAGCACACAGGCAGGGCCATCGGACCCCGACTAGGCTTGGAGCCGCCAACAACGGTCAAATCCGAGTGTGACCGGAACCCCAGGGGTTTCCCAACAACCAAGACCCGACAGAAGGCAACAGTCCACACCGTGAGGATATACAGCCACCGCCATAGGCTAGAGATCCAAGGCCAGCGCCTGCGGGCAAAACAGGCTCCTTCGGCACCTATACACCGGGGAGCGGACTACCGGTGGGCAACTACAGGAGTCAGAACATTCTAACAGGTGCAGGGAAAGACAGCCACCATCACACTGTCCAGGGAAAGCACAAACACTGCAGCCAGCTGCGGAACCCATCCATCCAGCCGTTTGGTTTACCAGAGACTCTGTCATTGACTGCCTGAGTGAGTACACCAGTGCCATCCGGCACCGCGCTGCGCTGCCCCTGCAACCCTGCATCCCAGCCATCCAGCCTCCCCGTTACACCACCGGGCCCTGGGACCACCAACCCCTACCCACGGAGGGGACAACATCCTAGCTGCTCCCTACCATCGCTCCCGGGATCCCCGTCACCAGCAGCGGTGGTGCCCATTATCACCACGACCCGTGGGTGGCGTCACGAACTATCTCCCTAAACAAACCACGCCCTTTTCACTCATGGACGAGGAGCGCTGCTCGAGTCCCCGGGTCCGGTCCACCGCTCGAGGCACCGAGCAGCAGCAGAAGCCCCGGACCCGAGCGTGGCGAGCGTGGCGAGCGCGTCCCCTCCGCCCGCGACAAGTTGGCGTCTGCGAACCGGATATAACCAATCTACCTACCGGTAGAAGTGCGCCTTGCAGTCCCCGCCAGCGGCGTCCGTACGAAAAATTTGAAGTGCCGCCATCTTTGGCGCGAAGATTTCCCGCTCGAGCGAAAGAAAGAACCAAGGGGGGAAGGGAAAAGATGTCCATGCCTGGCGGAGGAGCGCTGGCCGCAGGAGCGGCGGTGCTTAACGGCCGCATGTAATTAGCGCTACAGAGTGCAGGGACGCCAGGACTCTGCCGGAACACGTTCCTGGATCCAGCAGCAAGATGTGCCAGGAACTCCAGGCCAAGGTCCACTCCATGATGGCGGAGTGGACGTCGGAGAAGAAGGGCCTGGTCGCAACCATGCGGGCATCTGGAGTGGAGGTGGTCTCAGAGGAGCGGGTAAGCAACCCACGCCCCTATGTCCCCGAGGGAACGGCCGCTGCGTCTGAGGGGCCCGGCCTGCTGCCATCCACTACGCCACCTTCCTCACTGCCCACGCCCGCGGTCACCGCCCCGACCGACCCGTTACCCCTGTCACCGGTAGCGGAGCCCGCAGCATCTGTGGGAAAAGGCCCGGACCCTACCATTGTCACCACCCTGGCACCCGTCCCAGCTTTCATCCTGGCCGCAACGGAGGTGATCCTTGACCAGACGCCAGCACCGCAAGTCACGCTGACCGCTCCCAGACACCCAGCCTCGGCCGAGGCACCGTAGGGATGTAGCTGCCAAGCGGCAGAGCAGGCCATGTCACAGCGGAGCCCCTCACTACTGAAGGTGCCGGTCGTAGCCGGCACGGAGGGACTCCGGCTGGGCCCATCCCCCACACTGACTGACCCGGAGCGGCAGCTACGGCAGCTGTGCCATAAGACTGCTGCTTGGAGAAAAAGGATGCTGATGCGGTAGCGGATCCTGGCCACCTTGCTGTCGGTCCCTGTCGGGACCCTGTTGATGTTCCAGTTGGCCCTCAAGATTAAAGAGTCCGGTCGGAGGAGCAGTCGTACCCGCCCCGCCGGCAGCTGAAAATAGAGTCCTGTGGGACAGTGTCACCCCTGAGTGAGGGTGGCATTGGGGGCTCGTGCTGTCCGGTGGTGGACTGTGGGAAAGCTGCAGGAGGAAGCTGTACCGGAGTCAGGTGTTGTGGATAGCCCCTGGGATCCAACTGACAGTCCCCGTTGGGACCCTACAGCAAGTCTCCGTTGGGACCCTACAGTTTTGTTTGTGGTAGCCCATTGGCTATGAAGAGCCCCGTTGCCCCATTCCCTGTTGCGTGAGTGACCGCTCAGAGACAAGGCCGAGAACTTGCAGGCCAACCACGAACTTGTGGCCTTGTAAATAGTTTGTTGGGCTGTTTTCCGTTGTCGCCTCCGGAGAGGCAGATTGGAGGAAGGACCCGCAGCAGAGCAGGCTGGGGTCCGGCCACCACCAGGACCGGTGGCAAACCTCCGGGGGTCAGGGGTCCCCCTGGACGTGGGGTCCCCTAAAGTGACAGCCGGGTGCGAGATACCGTACCCGTTCCCGCTTGGGTGACCTGGAACCGAGTTCCTGCTTCCGGACTGGGGAAGAGGGGTGCTGCCCATTTCTTAGGGGCAGCATCAAGGTTTAGGTTACTTGGGTGGGGAAGCGGATGACAGTGAACCCGTCCGTTATTATTAAAAAATGTTTATTAATGTTTGAAATGTTAAAGTGCCATGCCTCCCGTAAGGGAAGAACTACAAAATATGCTTGTGTTTTATGTTTTATATGTTAAATTATCTGAGGAGTTCACAGGTCTGGAGGCAGGAAAAGTGACAGATCTGAGTAGACAGTGAGAGTGAGAGGTCAGAAACTGTCGGTGTCTGGGTAGGGGCCCAGACACAAACAGCAAGGTTGGCAGACGGTGGTGGCCTCTGCAGGAGGTAGTGGACCTCTGCAAAACCGTAGGACCGGGGTCGGGCGGTGGCCCGCTGGTACCGAACCGGGGAGTGGAGTGACGCTAAGCACACAGGCAGGGCCATCGGACCCCGACTAGGCTTGGAGCCGCCAACAACGGTCAAATCCGAGTGTGACCGGAACCCCAGGGGTTTCCCAACAACCAAGACCCGACAGAAGGCAACAGTCCACACCATGAGGATATACAGCCACCGCCATAGGCTAGAGATCCAAGGGCCAGCGTCTGCGGGCAAAACGGGCTCTTTTGGCACCTATACACCGGGGAGCGGACTACCGGTGGGCAACCACAGAGTCAGAACATTCTAACAGGTGCAGGGAAAGACAGCCACCATCACACTGTCCGGGGAAAGCACAAACACTGCAGTCGGCTGCGGAACCCGTCCATCCAGCCGTTTGGTTTACCAGAGACTCTGTCATTGACTGCCTGAGTGAGTACACCAGAGTCATCCGGCACCGCGCTGCGCTGCCCCTGCAACCCTGCACCCCAGCCATCCAGCCTCCCTGTTACACCACCGGGCCCCGGGACCACCAACCCCTACCCACGGAGGGGACAACATCCTAGCTGCTCCCTACCATCGCTCCCGGGATCCCCGTTACCAGCAGCGGTGGTGTCCCAGTGGCGTCACGAACTATCTCCCTAAACAAACCACGCCCTTTTCACTCGTGGACGAGGAGCGCTGCTCAAGTCCCCGGGTCCGGTCCACCGCTCGAGCCACCGAGCAGCAGCAGAAGCCCCGGACCCGAGCGTGGTGAGCGCGTCCCCTCCGCCCGCGACACATGTAGCACAGAAAACTGTAAATGGCAGCGTAGATCAAAGTGCACCTGTGCAGGACTGCAGTGCCAGCGTGTATGGATGACGAAGGATACGTCATCCACACTTGGCTGGGCAGGAGTATGGCGATCGTCGCAGAGAGTAGGCGCCGGACCAGAGAGCAGCGGCGGTCATCGGACTGGACCGCCTCCTCAGTCAGCATAATAATAGTGTTTTCACGTTATACAGAGCGGCCTGGGTTCTTATATATAGTATTCTGGAATGCTGTATATGAGAGCTCACTGGTGGTGGCCGCAGCTTATATTGGCCACATCCGGTGACAGGATCCCTTTAACCCAAAAACCTGATTTACACAATAAGTCACTTTTTTTGCGGTGGCTTCCCTTTAAAAGGTGCCTATAGTTTTGTTATATCCCATCATATTCACATCAGCCACATTTAGCTACCAATTCATAAGGAATCTGAAGAAACCGCACCCCACCCTCAATATAGAGATTTGCTTGCATTCATACATCTGTTTGTAGTTAAACAATCCCTTTAGAATTGCATACTTCTACATAAGTCAAGTGACAGTTGATAAATGAGAACGAAAAGAGTAAAATGAGCTTTCAGATCTCTTGATAGGAAAAACCCCAAATAAAATAGAAGCTTCTATTGTGCGACTCACAAACGGTGTCCAGATGCTCCATTGTAAGACAGTGTGTATCTCTGTGATGAAGGAACAATGGTGACATATGTGATCATCATAATAACGTCTTAATCTGTAAACTGCACAGAGCCGTCTGCATGGCCGAATGCAAAAATAATAGCAATTACGAGTCTCATAGACTGTTACCGATGAATAGAATCATGAACTGAATGCAGATGTCTCCATGTATTGGCCTCTGCATATCATTCTTCTCCGCTTCCTCCTAACCCTCTTGATGCCAGCACTGCCTTAGGGTTCATTTGCAAACATGTAAAATTTGTGCCGTTGGTAACAGTTATGCAAATCAGGAGATAATGCAGCTGCTGGTAAATTAGTGACACGTCTGTAACTACTTGTATCAGTTTTTAAGCTGTACGTCACGCTGAGTTTGCAGCTTTCCCATGTAAATGACCAAGATACTAGCTGTGAACATGCAGATTTGAAATGTCTATGTTAGAACACAGCAATTCAAGATTCAAGTAGGTGTGGATTATTTCTGCAGCATTATTTCACATGCAGACCTGGATATCAGAGGCCTCTCACCTAGCTAAATCAGATTTCCTGCTTTGCACTAAAGAGGGGCAACAGCCCAAAACATGTATCTGCAAATTACGTTTCTGGTTTGCCACATCCAATAGGTAGAGCCAATGATGAAGTCCTCCTCCTTCTGAAGGGGCTATTTGCATGTTTTTGGATATGTAATTCATTTTCATTATCAATTAGTTGCAAAATATGTCTTTTACACCTTATTCAGATAACCATTTAGTTGGGTTTTTTTTAAGGATGATTTTGGCAAGTGACATAATGCCATTGGAAGCCATGTATGCCTGACCATCACACTGCATCCACCATGTTTTACAGAGGATGAGGTGTCCTTTGGATCCTGAGATGTTCAGTCTTCTCTATACTTTCTTCTTCCCATTATTCTGGTACAGGCTGGATCTTAGTTTTATCTCCCCAAAGAATAATTTTGCAGAACTGGGCAGCGTCTTTAGATTTCATTTTTTTTTTGCAAAGTCTAATCTGGCCTTTTTATTTTTAAGGCTGATTAATGGTTTGCACCTTGAAGTGAACCCTCTGGATTTGCTCTCAGGAAGTCTTCTCTTTAGGCCGGGGTCACACAGGTACTAATGTGATCCTCGTATGACACTCGCCTCACGCTGGCAGCACAGCGGGAGCTGAGTATCATGCGAGTGTCACTGCGACTGAGGTCCGATCGTGCGATCGAACCTCAGCTGCGGGGCGTGGGCTGGCTCTGAGGAGGGGCGGGCCAGTGATGAGGAGGGGCAGGCCAGTACTGAGGAGGGGCGGTTCAGTGTTGAGGAGGGGCCGGTAGACGCTGCGGAAGGGAGGGAGGGATTTCTCTCCCTTTCTCCTCCGTTGCTGGCTATTGACATACTCACCATGCACTCGTGGTACACTGGTGTACTGCGAGTGCAGTTCGATCATTCTCCAAACTGTTGAATTTGCCACCCCTAATATTTCTGCTATCTCTCTGATGGATTTCGTATTCATTTTTTAGTCTAATAATGGTCTGGGTCTTTTCCATTGAGAGCTCCTGTGACCACATCTTGTGAGTTCACAGCAAAGCTTCCAAATACAAATGTCACACCTGGAATCAGCTCCAGACATTTTACCTGCTTAATCAATAATGGATTACTGGGGAAATAACCCATGCAACATATTACAGGGTTTTTGAGATAATTGTCCAATTATTTTTGGTTCCTTTGCTCCAGAACCCGCTGTTCCTGCTGCACCTGCTGTACCTGTCGTACCCGCTCTATGTGCTACACCTGCTGCAGCATCTGTGCCTGCTGTACCTCCTGCACCATCTGTGCCTGCTGTACTTGCTGCACTTGTCAGTACCAGCTACATCTGCTGTATCAGTCAAATTCTCCATACCTGCTGGTCCCAGCTGTCCAGTCTGGAAAGTATAAAATCCCCTGAGGCCATAGCAGAGGAGGAGTAATCGGCCAGACTTATTCCAAGTCGAATGTGCTGAGCAAACTGAGCTGGGTTATAGGTTCTCCAAAGACGCAAGAGTGATGGTGGGCAGTCCCTGAGGGAGGTTGAATGTGTGAGCTGAAAGGACCAACTTACTGAAGTGGACAACCATTTGAGTGGAAATGACCAAGTAACCAAAGAGGACGAGCGTGTGAGCAGAAAGGACTGAGTAACCAAAGAGGACAAACGTGTAATATGATAAAATCAGTAAGCCAAGTTGAGGGACAGTGTATTTAAGATGATTAAAAACCAGGAGATCCCCATAACGATACAGACTTAAGCCTTGCCCCTGACATACGGATGTAGCTGGTGCGACTTTGCGGCTTAATGGGAAACGGAGCTTACTCCTATTAGAGCTTGTTATGGTTACCACTGCAGGTAATTTTAGAGAACATGGTAAGGACTGATACAGGGACTAAATGGATGTTGATGGGCAACGTATACTACCTTCATTTGAATATTGTATGGGAAATTGTAGACTAGAGGTTGTGATTAAAAATTGCATTGGTTGGTTAACAACATAATGTCTGTTTTGTACTCTGTCTTTTTCTTGAAAATTGCATTTTGTTCTTTGAAACTGTAAATAGTTAATAAATCTAAGTCTTGTTCCACTGTGATCACTGAGTCTGCATTCTCAGTGCTGCTGCATCCGTTTACCTGTTTTGTCATCCGTGTGTCCTTTTTTTACCAATAGTATGTCATACAGTTTTTACCGGTATGGATAGAGAAAGAATTAAATGACAAAACCTCTGTTATACTTTTCAATTGTGACACCCCTGGACTATCCGATCATCACAGGGTACTGCACGCTCTTTTTCCTTAGTGCAGTATTCAAATCCCTCATGGTTCTGGGTCCCCATCTTACATTGCTGTCTCCAACAGCAAATCAAGTCCTAGGAACACCCTGCACCACACCCACCAGACACACCAGTGGGCGGCTTAAGCGGAATAGGGTCGCCCACCTAGGTGTCAGGAAGGGAGGGTCAGGAGAGTGTCAGTGAAGTGAAGGGTAGTGAAGTGGAGGAAGCAGGGAGCGGTGGCTCCCCAGAGTAGCTGTCTAGGTTGCAGGTGGTGGTCTGGACCTAGAGGAGTCGGACCCCCGGTCACAGGGGATTGAGGCAAGGTGCCTGGACCTGTTGAGTGAACAGTCGGCAGCCTGGTCCTATCACCGGTCTGGGACCGAAGGCACGGCTGGGTACATGGACCCTAGGTCGGGGAGAAGCTTCAGGCAACCCGGCAATTAACCTGTGGAGAGCGGAGCCTTTAATGACTGTTCCCACTAGCTCCAGAACCGAGGCACTAGCGCAACGAGGGGGATAGGGCCTTCCACATATGCAGCCCTCTAAAATCGCAAGCGTGAGCCCTGAGAGCAGGCTCCCACACTTAGCCACAGTGGGGAGCGGGGCCCGGCAAGTTCCAGACTACCAGGCCACTACAGTGAATCTAAACTTTGTGCCAGAAGGCAGGTCATGGATGACCAGGCAGCACTGCAGGGGACGGGACCCGGACGACATCCCCTTGAGAGGCAGCGGCACCTAGAGACTTGGTTTACCCGGCTGTCAGCGTCTGCTTATTGGCTGAGTGAGTACATGAGTGATCTCCCAGTCACGGCACCTAGTATCATCTTCCAGAGCCCCGGGGCATACCCCTACCCGTCGAGGGTAACGACACCTTGCTGCCCCATTCCATCACCCCGGGTACTCCCAACAACAGCAGCGTCGGTACTCCCACTTACCGCACACCACGGGTGGCGTTACAAACTATCATCTCCCTGTAAATATTCCCTTTTACTGTAGAGTGTGGCCCCAAGCCCCCGGGTCCGGAGATCCTTGAGCCACGAACTGACATTGCCCACGGATCCGAGTGGTTCGATCCGCTGCTGGGGCAGCACACCCTCTAAAAACTTGGCGTCACAAACAGGATTCGGACAGGACCCACTAACCTGGGTGACGTGTGCCTTGAAATCCGAAAACTGCGTGTCAAAAGTCCCGTTCCCGCCATTTCCCACCATTGTCCGTCATCTTTGTCGCCAAAACGCTGTCTTCTCGACCAAAAGCGCGCAAAGCCAAAGCCCCTCCCCTCTTCCTGAGAGTTTGCCCGGAACCGGAAGTTCCCAAAGGGCCCCAGCGCAAGAGTAAGTGGCTGGCAAAAACCGAGGGGGCGTGACGGCATGTAACAGTGGAAGTGGAGCAGGGATGCCAGGACTCTGCCATAACGTTCCTGGGAACCGCAGAGGCAAGATAGTGGTTGCGCGAGACTGGTAACCGGAGCGTGCTGCTCCTGGGACCGTGACCTGGATCGAGCAGGAGATGGAACAACTCTGCAGGAGGATGTGGACACAGTTCCTCTTTATTCTGGACCACTGGAGGGAAGAGATGAAGAGTCTGGCAATGGCAGTGCGAGCCTGTGAGATTGAAGTCCCATGCGGGGAGCGGGTAAGCAGCTACCCAGCCCTGGTTGATCCGGTCTATATGGCTGCGGGGTCCGATCTGCCCGCCTTCGATGCAAGTGCTCCGCCACTGTCACCCTCGTCCTTGGCGGACGCCGAGCTGCCCATCCCAACACCAGCAGCGGAACCTTCAGCCCCTAATTGCCAAGAACAAGCGGCAGAGCTTCCAACCCAACCACCCAACCAGGCCGCTGTCCCCCAGCATCGGCCCGACCAGACTCAGCCGCATCACCGGGCCTGTACCTTGTTACAGAGCACCCGGACTCTGCACCCCCGGCTGCGGAGCAGTCGGTCGGTCCTTTCTTCCATGATGGTGGAGGCGGAACCTGAGGAGCTGCCAGCTACGCCATAGTGCGGCATCCCAGCGGCTGCTGGGGCCGCTGGAGTCCATCTCCAAGAGCTACCAGTGAGGCAGGCGAGGCCGGACGCTGACTCCCCTTACTGGGAAAGAGAAAAGCAGTTGCAAAAATTGCAATTGGAAGTAGCCACCAGAGATAAGCGACGACGGGAGATTGCTGCCCGCACCCAAAAAGAAAAAGAACACTTAAGGAAAGCAACCTTCTGTGTCAGAGGGCCGCGGCTCCGGGGCCATGTAAGGCGTTTTGACCGCGATAGAGGATGGGGGTTTATATTGGAAGCAGGTCTCACAGAGGACGTGTTTGTCTCCAGGAGAGATGTAGAGGAGCATCTCCTGAGGGGGCACCCCGGCCGTAACCTGGAACCGGGAGAGGTGGTGTCTTATACCCGGCATTGTGGAGAGCAGGGCTGGTATGCCCTAGATGTGAAAAGGCTCATCATGATCGACAAGAAGGTCATGCCAGCCTCTACCGTGGGTTACAAGCATTAACACTAGAAGTCCCAGAGAGAGGTCATTTAACATTTCTACCTTTGGAACCCAGAGACGGGTCGAATGACCTGAAGGATTTTAGCTAACATCCTATAATCACCGTCTTTTGTTCTGTAATTAAGGCCATTACTGTCGCGCCACAGGAGGTTGTTGTTTTCCATTGAGTTTAGCCATTTAGTTTCTAGTTAGTTCTATCAGTTTGGACTAAGGGTCATTTGACTTTCTTTCGGGACTTCAGGGGGGAGCTGGAAATTTCTGGGACTTCTAGTGTTAATGGTAGCGGGACTCGGCTATCTAAAAGTTAAAAATGTTAGCTATCTGTGTTTTCCTTTGTTATTTTTCACAGTTTGTTATTTTTCGTGAGCAGTAATAAGTAATGTTCATACGCAAATGATAACCGGTTTTAATCAACAGAGTATTTCACCTGATTAAGAAATGTTTATATGATGTTTGCACCTAGTGCATGGACTCCGTCTTCTTTTATATATACAGTTAGGTCCAGAAATATTTGGACAGTGACACAAGTTTTGTTATTTTAGCTGTTTACAAAAACATGTTCAGAAATACAATTATATATATAATATGGGCTGAAAGCGCACACTCACAGCTGCAATATGAGAGTTTTCACATCCAAATCGGAGAAAGGGTTTAGGAATCATAGCTCTGTAATGCATAGCCTCCTCTTTTTCAAGGGACCAAAAGTAATTGGACAAGGGACTCTAAGGGCTGCAATTAACTCTGAAGGCGTCTCCCTCGTTAACCTGTAATCAATATAGTTAAAAGGTCTGGGGTTGATTACAGGTGTGTGGTTTTGCATTTGGAAGCTGTTGCTGTGACCAGACAACATGCAGTCTAAGGAACTCTCAATTGAGGTGAAGCAGAACATCCTGAGGCTGAAAAAAAGAAAAAATCCATCAGAGAGATAGCAGACATGCTTGGAGTAGCAAAATCAACAGTCGGGTACATTCTGAGAAAAAAGGAATTGACTGGTGAGCTTGGGAACTCAAAAAGGCCTGGGCGTCCACGGATGAGAACAGTGGTGGATGATCGCCGCATACTTTCTTTGGTGAAGAAGAACCCGTTCACAACATCAACTGAAGTTCAGAACACTCTCAGTGAAGTAGGTGTATCTGTCTCTAAGTCAACAGTAAAGAGAAGACTCCATGAAAGTAAATACAAAGGGTTCACATCTAGATGCAAACCATTCATCAATTCCAAAAATAGACAGGCCAAAGTTAAATTTGCTGAAAAACACCTCATGAAGCCAGCTCAGTTCTGGAAAAGTATTCTATGGACAGATGAGACAAAGATCAACCTGTCCCAGAATGATGGGAAGAAAAAAGTTTGGAGAAGAAAGGGAATGGCACATGATCCAAGGCACACCACATCCTCTGTAAAACATGGTGGAGGCAACGTGATGGCATGGGCATGCATGGCTTTCAAAGGCACTGGGTCACTTGTGTTTATTGATGACATAACAGCAGACAAGAGTAGCCGGATGAATTCTGAAGTGTACAGGGATATATTTTCAGCCCAGATTCAGCCAAATGCCGCAAAGTTGATCGAACGGCGCTTCATAGAACAGATGGACAATGACCCCAAACATACAGCCAAAGCTACCCAGGAGTTCATGAGTGCAAAAAAGTGGAACATTCTGCAATGGCCAAGTCAATCACCAGATCTTAACCCAATTGAGCATGCATTTCACTTGCTCAAATCCAGACTTAAGACGGAAAGACCCACAAACAAGCAAGACCTGAAGGCAGCGGCTGTAAAGGCCTGGCAAAGCATTAAGAAGGAGGAAACCCAGCGTTTGGTGATATCCATGGGTTCCAGACTTAAGGCAGTGATTGCCTCCAAAGGATTCGCAACAAAATATTGAAATTAAAAATATTTTGTTTGGGTTTGGTTTATTTGTCCAATTACTTTTGACCTCCTAAAATGTGGAGTGTTTGTAAAGAAATGTGTACAATTCCTACAATTTCTATCAGATATTTTTGTTCAAACCTTCAAATTAAATGTTACAATCTGCACTTGATTTCTGTTGTAGAGGTTTCATTTCAAATCCAATGTGGTGGCATGCAGAGCCCAACTCGCGAAAATTGTGTCACTGTCCAAATATTTCTGGACCTAACTCTATATCTTTTAGTAGTAAAAATGGACCATGGTTGCGGGACTGATTGCGGCCAGCACGGACTTGTGCTATTGTAAATAAGTTGCACCTCCTGTGCCTACCAGAGTCGTCCTTTTTAAATCCAAGACGTTGGGATTGGACTGTCGCAGGAAGAGGCTGCAATGGAGCAGGTTGAACCTCCGCTACTAACATGACCGGTAGCGTTCCATCGTTACTTAATATAGATGAACTCTAAAGTCAAAGAAGTTGTCCAGTTACCAAAACTGATTTTTTTTTCTTCTCATAAATCTTGCTATTATGGGCCTCCCAACACATCTATTATGTTATTTCAACAATATTACCTTTTATCGTGCTCTAGCAGCACATCCACATTTCTGGCTCCAGCTCTGATGGAGTTAATCTGTCTCCTGACTTCCTGTGTTCAGTTCCTACAACTCCCATAATTCTTAGGACTGTATCTAACACACCCACTCAGGTCTCCACCCAAAGACTCCTCCCTGCCTCTTCCCTGTGGAAGCACTGAAAGAAATCACAATAGAGACAGCAGAAGCTCCCAGCTCTGCACAACCAGGGAAAGAAAGTGACTATCTTCTGCTTGTTCTCATATAGTTCATAGTGTGTGTGTGTGTGTGTGTGTGTGTGTGTACAGAAATTATGATTAGGCTGCTTTCACACATCAATTTTTTTTTGGCATCAGGCACAATTCGGTGTAAAAACTGATGCAATAGATCAGGTGAAAAAATGGATCAGTTGCATTAGTTTTTTCCATCAGTTCCTTCAGTTTTTGGACGGATCCGTTGTGCTACTGAGCATGCTCAGTAGAAAATAACGGAATCAGTCGCTGCAATGCGTTGTATGTCGCTTTACGACGGATCCAGCGCCCATAGGCTTTCATTGTACATGACGCCAGACCCGGCGCTGTCTGGTTTTTTGCTGCTGCCCAAAAAACGTTGCATGCTGTGTCCTTTCCGGCAGCTAGACACATAAATTTCGCTGGATCCGTGCACAACGGATGCAACGCAAGGGCATCAGGCACAATCCAGCGCTAATACAATTAAATGCAGAAAAAACGGATCCGGCTTTATCCGTCTTTCGCCGGATTGTGCCTGGTGGCAAAATACTGATGTATGAAAGCAGCTTTAGCCGGCGCAACATGTGAAAAAAATAAATAATTGAGGGAAAAAAAATGATGAGGTCATGAGATTGCTTTTTCCCCTCTTGCCTAGTCTCTGTGTGTCGTCCGTATCATCCATGTGGCATGCATTTTGCAGGCTATTTTCAGATCAGCATTTTTTTTGCCTGTAGGCAAAAAAATGCAAACCGCATACGGCCAGATCCTGTGGATTAAATGTGCAGCGCATGCAACCGCAATTGTTAGGTTACCGGATCCTTCTGCAGCGGGACACAGAATTTATCGCCCGGCACTGGAGTCAGCTGAACTCCTGATCTCACAGCCCGCACACGCTGAAATGAATACAGGTTAACAGCAGTCACTGCCTGCTGCTGATCACGTGTGACCGTGTGCCGGCTGTGTGGTCAGGAATTCAGCTGAGTTCAGATCAGCTGACTCCAGTGTCGTCCGATTACTTGTTCTGTGTCCCGCTGCATCCATCGCAGCGTGTGCGGGCTGTGAGATCAGCTGAGTTCAGATCAGCTGACTCCAGTGCCGGACTGAACTCAGCTGACCTCACAACCCACACACACTGCGATGGATACAGAGAGACAGTGGGACACAGAACATGTAATTCGCCGACACTGGAGTTATCTGATTACTTGTTCTGCTGGATGTGTGGTCAGGATTAGGGATGAGTGAGCAGCAAAATGCTCCGGCGCTCGATGGGCGAAGCCCATGTCGATTTTTTTTTTAAATTCATTAAAAAAATTAAGAAAGAAAAAAACAGAAAACAAACACCTAACCCTAGGGTTAGGGGTAAAAAAAAAAAAAAAAAAATGTGTGGGCTCCTGCTGCATTTTCTATTGCCAAGGGTAACCCAAGCAGCTACTGGCTGCTAACCCCCACTGCTTGGTGTTACCTTCACTGGCAATGGAAAATCCAGGGAAGCCTTTTCTTTTTTCAAGTGTTTTGCAAAAAAAAAAAAATGACGTGGGCTTTGCCATATTTTTTTGTATGCTAGCCAGGTACAGCAGGCAGGTATGGGCTGCCGCCAACCCCCAGCTGCCTATTTGTACCCGGCTGGGAACAAAAAATATAGGGAAACCTTTTTTTTAAATTATTTCATGAATTTCATGAAATAATTAAAAAAAAAAAATATGACGTGGGCATCGCCCATATTTTGTGTCCACCCAGATACAACTAGGCAGCTGGAGATTGGAATCTTCAAGCTTTCTGGCCCCACACTGCGAATTGCAGTCCACAGCCATCCGAAAAAATGGCGCTTTCATTGAAGCGCCATCTTATGGCGCTGTATCCAACTCTTTCAGTGGCCCTGGTGCCAGGTAGCACACTGGGTAATAAGGGGTTAATACCAGCTTTGTTTTACCAGCTGGTATAAAGCCCGAGATTCTTAATGTCAGGCCAAGTTTGACTCGGCCATTACGAATCTCCAATAAAGGGTTAAAAAAAGACACCACACAGAGAAAAAATACTTTATTAGAAATAAATACACAGACACATTAGGGACTCCATCTTTATTACTCCCTCTCGCCCCTTCACAATAGAGAGATTTCTGTACTGACCATAGAGAGAGGGAAGAGAGAGAGAGACGGAAGAGAGCAAGAGGGAAGAGAGAGAAGAAGAGAAAGAAAAAGAAGAGAGGGAAGAGAGAGAGAGAGGGAAGAGAGAGAGGTGGAGAGAGAAAGGGAAGAGAGAGAGTGAAGAGAGAGAAAGAGAGGGAAGAGAAGGAAGAGAGAGGGAAGCAGAAGAGAGAAGGATGCGGAAGAGAGAGGGAAGAGAGAGAGGCGGAAGAGAGAGAGAGGCAAGAGAGAGAGAAGCAAGAGAGAGTGGCAAGAGAGATGGAAGAGAGAGAGGGAAGAGAGAGAGAGGCAAGAGAGAGAGAAGCAAGAGAGAGCGGCAAGAGAGATGGAAGAGAGAGAGGGAAGAGAGAGAGAGGCAAGAGAGAGAGAAGCAAGAGAGAGCGGCAAGAGAGATGGAAGAGAGAGAGGGAAGAGAGAGAGAGGCAAGAGAGAGAGAGGGGGAAGGGAGAGAGAGGGGGAAGAGAGAGGGAAGAGAAAGAGAGAGAGGGAAGAGAAAGAGAGAGAGGCAAGAGAGAGAGGCAAGAGAGAGAGGCAAGAGAGAGGGAAGAAGGTGCTCTGTTATATACTGTGCTGCATGTCACCACCTTGCTCCACTCTGTAACTTGTTGTGCAGGTGACAGAGTGGAGAAAGTTGGTCCCATGAGGCACAAGTCACAGTGTGCAGTAACTTGGTCCCCATGCAGCACAACAGGTGACAGAGCAGAGTAAGTTGGTGACATGCTCTGCTCTAGCACATGCAGTGCTGCATGCCATCAGCTTGTCAGTCTCTTGCTGTGTCCTGTAGTGCTGGTGGGAGTATATGATCACACTGCCCGACACCTCCCGCTCTCCTGACATCGGAGCAGAGCGGGCGGCTGGATAGTGATATCACATACTTACGTGACAGGCGGGGTTTCAGCTGAAGAAACCCGCCTGTACTCCACACTGGCGCCCCGTGCCTCGCCAATCTGCCGGACCATTAGCCTTCTTCACCGCTCCACACTGTGCCATCCTCCGGATCCTCCCCTCGATGCTGGGCTGCGACGTGCAGTAGTCACCGCCCACAGCCCAGTCAATCAGTGGGAGTGGCACCAGGATCCCCTGACGTAACGTCCAGTCTGAGAGCCCGGAACTTCATGTGACATCAGAGGATACTAGCGGCCACAGCACCTGGGGGTCATGTGACTGGCACTGAGCATGCAAGATAGAGCTGCTCAGTGCGAGAACTGCAAATAGAAACCAATGAAGAAAACCCCTAAAATAGTAAGTTACACTCATATAGAAACTAAAAAAATGGGTGGACCACCCCTTTAATGCAACGTTAAAGTGAAGTACCTCCCCTGTGAGGGATGTGAACCTGTTAATAAAAAATGTTATTTCTTTTGTTTTTCCTAGTTGCAAAATAAATCTCTAATGTCCTGTAGCTTGAGGACGAGCTACGTTTAAACAAGGGGGAATGTGACGCCCCTGGACTATCAGGTCGTCACAGGGTACTGCACGCTCTTTTCCCTTAGTGCAGTATTCAAATCCCTCATGGTACAGTGCTGCCTCCAACAGCAAATCAAATCCTAGGAACACCCTGCACCACACCCACCAGACACATGTGGCTTAGGCGGAATAGGGTCGCCCACCTAGGGGTCAGGAAGGGAAGGTCAGGAGAGTGTCAGTAAAGTGAAGGGTAGTGAAGTGGAGGAAGCAGTGGCTCACCAGAGCGGTGGCTCCCCAGAGTAGCTGTCTAGGTTGCAGGCGGTGGTCTGGACCTAGGGGAGTCAGGCCCCCGGTTGCAGGGGATTGAGGCAAGATGCCTGTACCTGTTGAGTGAACGGTCGGCAGCCTGGTCCTATCACCGGACCGGGACCGAAGGCACGGTGGGGTACACAGACCCTAGGTCAGGGAGAAGCTTCAGGCAACCCGGCAATTAACCTGCGGAGAGCGGAGCCTTTACGGACTGTTCCCACTAGCTCTAGAATCTGGGCACTAGCGCAACGAGGGGGATAGGGCCTTCCACAAACGCAGCCCACTAATATCCCAAGCGTGAGCGCTGAGAGCAGGCTCCCACACTTAGCCACAGTGGGGAGCGGGGCCCGGCAGCAAGTTCCAGACTACCGGGCCACTACAGTTAATCTAAACTTTGTGCCAGGAGGCAGGTCACGGATCACCAGGCAGCACTGCAGGGGACGGGACCCAGACGAGCTCCCCTTGAGAGGCAGCGGCACCCAGAGACTTGGTTTACCCGGTTGTCAGCTTCTACTTATTGGCTGAGTGACTACATGAGTGATCGCCCTGTCACGGCACCCAGTCTCATCTTCCAGAGCCCCGGGCATAAATCTACCCGTGGAGGGTAACGAGACCTTGCTGCCCCATTCCATCACCCCGGGTACTCCCAACAACGGCAGCAGCGGTACTCCCACTTACCGCACACCACGGATGGCGTCACAAACTATCATCTCCCTGTAAATATCCCCTTTTACTTTAGAGTGTGGCCCCAAGCCCCCGGGTCCGGAGACCCTCGAGCCACGAACGGACATTGCCCACGGATCCGAGCGGTTTGATCCGCTGCTGGGGCGGCACACAATGTTAAACACGTACAGCACATGGACTGTACACAGATGCCATCCGTGTGCTGTACATGTTTTAAATGGACCCATAGACTTGTTTTTCTTATTTTCATCTGTGCTGCCGGTAAAAAAACAAACAAAAATTTCTCCATGTGTATTGCATGGACACATGCTCCATGTAAAAACTCGGAGAAGTGAGCAGCCCTATAAGTTATATTGGGTGCATGTAGCATCAAGAATGGATACCACAGGTACTGGAAACATGGAAGTTTGAGGCCTTAGGATGTATGAATCTTGCATGTTGGAATGACTTATTTAGACTGATAACAGTTCTACCAAATATTTTTTTTTCAGGTGCCAAGGTTTTTTAAAGGATTTATGGTATTTTGAGGGTGCTGAATTCAAAAATCCCATTACTGTTGCTGAATTGGTTCTAATTTTTGAGATAATGGACATGAAAATAATGCATTTCCCCAATGCAACTTGTGTGTAATAACAAATGCAATAGCTTTTTGTCTGTATTTGACCATTTTACAGTATCTTAAGTAGTTTATTCTCTCATATAATTATTTTGTATTTCAATTTGTAGGCCTACAACACTATAAAAGCAATGTTTTGAAGCCAGAAGTCTACTGTGAATTTGCTGAGCAAAGAAGTCGGCTACAGTAAAAGTTCGTCCACCCAGTCTTGGTTTATATTCAAAAAGTTCTGTCTTAATCTACATACATAATTAGCAGTCGTTGATGTCCACCTATTCCGGCATGCACCTCGCCACTGTCGGTTGCGCAGCCACAGTTCGAACGATGCTCCAGCTCCCAGGTCTTCACTACACACCTACACACACACACGTGAGCACACATACACACATAGCAGACCCACATGGATACACCGAGCACATACACACACATAGCGCACATGCATGTATACACTGAACACAGACACACTGCTGTATAGTCATCTGTCCGGAGCCGCCGCCGCTTCTGCTGTCAGTGCTTTATTGCAGTTGAATGTTTTGTGGCGCCGTAAAGCATTCAACTGCAGTAAAGCTATAACGATATCCGGTAGCGGCCGCTCCGTGCACCGGACTCTATCACGGAGGGGTCTGTGTGCTGCAGCTGGAGGCTCCACGGGCACGGAGGACAGGTGAGACATGGCATAATAGGGGACAGAAGGTAACCAGCAGCACCACATTACTAAACAATGTGCTCATTACTGCAGGAGACATCAGACCCCCCCCCACCAGATCTGTATGGGCCCCCCACCAGATCTGTATGCCCCCAACCCCCCTCATCAGATCTGTATGCCCCCAGCCCCCCTCATCAGATCTGTATGCCCCAGCCCCCCCCACCAGATTTGTATGCCCCCCCACCAGATCTGTATGCCCCTAGCCCCCCTCACCAGCACTGTGTGCCCCTAGCCCCACCACCAGAATCGGATGCCTACAGCCCCCCTCACCAGATCTGTATGCCTCCAGCCCCCTCTCACCAGATCTGTATGTCCGCAGCCCCCTCACCAGATCTGTATGCCCACCGCCCCCCTCACCAGATCTGTATGCCTACAGCCCCCACCAAACCTGTATACCCCCAGCCCCACTCACCACTGCTCCTGTCAGCACCACTAAGCATAGACAGATGTTCATTTCACCGCACTCTCGATGCAATTGCATCGGGACTATTTCTAGTAAGTATATAAAAACATGTAAAAATTATGACTTCAAGAGGAGCCTACATCAGAAATCCTGATGTATTCTTCTACATTTGTGGAGAGAACATGGTTGAAAAACAAAGAAGAAATATCACATACTTTGTAATTACTGATATTTTTAGCTTTACCATTTTTTTTAAAATTCACTCATGTAATTAAGTTAAAAACAAAAATTGTATCATATATGCCCTGTTTGAATCTGGAATTAATTAATGTATGTATAGTATGAGGTTAATGTTCACACAGTGTTTTTGCGGCTTTTTTTCTGTGCATTTTACAATAGCAACAAAATTAATAAGATTTCTAAAATCTCATACAAATGGTGCATTTTTTTGCTTGCGTTGTTTAAGCTGCGGTGTGTGTGTTTTTTTTTAAAGGGACCCTGTCACCTAGAATATGCGTTCTGACCTATCAGCATACGCATGTGTGCCCTAATTACACCTCCCTGTGTTGTAAAATGGTATAATATGAAAGTAATAAAAAATGTTTTTTTACCTTCATATTTCGTATGTAAATAGCAGGGAATGTGGTCACAGGCGCGGCGCCTTGCCCTATGGACATCTGCATATTTCCGTGGTATCACGCCCCTGTGAGCGTGATACCATGGAGTGACGTCCCCATCGCTCATTCTATCCTGCGCGCATTGCAGCAGGCTTAGTTTCCGGGTGTTCAATCGCCGGCTTCAGGCGCGTCTGAAACTGACAAGGAGAACCCGGAAGAGAAGCCTGCTGCAATGCTCGCAGGATAGAATGAGCGATGGGGACGTCGCTCCATGGTATCACGCCCACAGGGGCGTGATACCACGGAAATATGCAGACGTCTATAGGGCAAGGCGCCGCCCCTGTGACCACATTCCCTGCTATTTACATACGAAATATGAAGACAATAAAACGTTTTTTATTACTTTCATATTATACAATTTTACAACACAGGGATGGGTAGGGAGGTGTAATTAGGGCACACATGCGACTGCTGATAGCTCAGAACGCATATTCTAGGTGACAGGTTCCCTTTAAACAGTAACATGACAGCGTTTTTGCAGCATTTTTCACCCATTCAAAAAGCTAGAAAAAAAACGCGTAAAAATTTATGTATTTTATGCAACGTTTTTCTTGCCAATGCTTTTGGTGCAGAAAAATCTGCAGCAATTACGCCACGTGTGAACATTCCCCAATTGTATACAGCTGTCAAGGCCATCAGCGTTGTTGCACAGTAAGCACAGGCTGACTCCTAAATCTCAGATGTCATGACCTCAGAGGCAGACATTCAGGCCTGGCGTTGTGAAGAAAGGTCATTAAATGTCCAGAGCAAAGTGATTATTGACCCCAATCTCTGCAGAGCTATTTAAAGGTAATAATGAAATAACTGATTACGTGGAGGATGGCTTATCTAATAGATACAGAAGCCAAGAATTGGAAACAAATTGGCCAGATCTTTATCATCAGAAGCTGCAGCTCTTTGTCTGCCAAGGGGCGTGAAGAAATCAGCAAAGTCTGTGGATTGGGCTTATTCCTTGTAGAAATGCGGTGATAGATGTGAATG
This sequence comes from Anomaloglossus baeobatrachus, assembly GCF_048569485.1. Lineage (NCBI taxonomy): Eukaryota > Metazoa > Chordata > Amphibia > Anura > Aromobatidae > Anomaloglossus > Anomaloglossus baeobatrachus. Next base: position 509,609,131 of record NC_134358.1, read on the forward strand.
ATGTTCTGTTGTTCTCCCACAACAGCTTCATCTTATGTTTTGGATGAGCACCTGGTCTCCTTACAACTTCCACTACACACTTCTAAGACGCGGCCTTTATGTGAACCTCAGTCATGAACAGAATACAAAATTGCTGATTTTTTTTTCACAAGTCTTGACGGAGTTTCGGAAAAGGAAAATTGTTTGAATTTATTTTTTTTCATGACATTTCACAGTCCTCCATAGTACATGCATTTATGTGACATTTTCTCATTGGATTGTGTGTTCTTTTTTATTTTTTGTTTTTGTCCTATTGTGCAACTATCAGTAATTAAACGGGTAATTTTCCTTCTAAATCCCTATCTATTTAGTGGCATACTCTAAACTATTTTCTAATATACTTGCATTAAAAATTCCCTGTACTTCCCTCCCTACACTATCTAACTAGTTTTCTTTTCACTACTCCCTTTTTGCTGACGCTTCTTTTGAGAATCCCAATGCATGCTTGGATATCAAACAAACCGTCATCAGGAGGCAAAGGCAGCGGTCACTGGCACAGACTCTGCCCCCTCCTTGAAGTGAAGCATCATCAGTGACATTTGTTTCAGGGGCTGGGCTAGACATCACTTGCAGGGGCACCGCTGGTCTTTGAACGTCGGGTATTCTGACACCGCTCTGTTGCTGGCTCGTTACTGCTGATCTGAACTGACCAGAAAGAGTGCACTGTCCTTGTGCACAACTCACAGTGCACATAATGCAGATACTAGCCCAGCCCCTGAAACGAGTGTCACTGATGAAGCTTCATTTCAGGGAAGGGACAGAGGCTGTCCCTCCTGATGGCGCTTTGTTAGAGATTCTTAAGCAAAGTGTCATCAGACAGGATTGAAAAAAAATACAACAGCTGTTAGTGTAATGAGGGAAAGAGAGGGAATGTTTAATGCAAGTACATTATAAAAGTTTATATTAAAGGGATCCTGTCCCCACTTTTTTGGCCTATAAGCTGCGGCCAGCACCACTGGGCTCTTATATACAGCATTCTAACATGCTGTATATAAGAGCCCAGGCCGCTGTGAGAACATAAAAAACACTTTATAATACTTACCTAACGCGTTTGCCCATATGGGCGTCTCTGTTGTCCGGTGCCGGCGCCGCCTCTTTTGACCATCTTTGTTTTCCTTCTCTAGTCGCGGTGCACACTCGCCGGCATTCAGGTCCTGAGCAGGCGCACTTTGATCTGCCCTAAGGAGGCAGATCAAAGTATTGTAGTGCATCTGCGCAGGACCGGCGAGTGTGTATGACGTAGACGCGTCATGCACACAGGCTTCAGAAAGAGGATGAAGATGGCCGAAAGGGGAGGCGTGGGCTCCGGAGAACGGAGACGCCCATATGGCCAACCGCGAGACCGTTAGGTAAGTATTATAAAGTGTTTTTTATGTTCTCACAGCGGCCTGGGCTCTTATATACAGCATGTTAGAATGTTGTATATAAGAGCCCGGTGGTGGTAGCCGCAGCTTATAGGCCAAAAAAGTGGTGACAGGTTCCCTTTAAAGCACTAAATAGATAGGGATTTAGGAGGTAAATTATTTTGTCATCAGACCACTCCTTCACACATATGTTTCTCTTTTTAAATCCATTTAAAACAGACTGTTTTCCTCTCATGTGTAATTTGTTTTGCCTCCATTTTGCCTTCATGTTACATTCGTTTCTTTTTTAATTTGATTTAAAAGAAAAAACAGGTAGTCTTATCTTTTTTTTTATTCATTGACTGTAGCAATGTACCAATTAAAAAAGGACGAAACACAGATGGAACTCCGGAGTACAAAGTATGTCTACTGTATTTCATTTGTTTTTAATGGATCTCCATAGACTTTAATTCCTGATTCATAAAATGGTTGAGAATAAAACTTGGTCTGAGTCACATGGATAGTGCAAACATACAGTGAGTATGGATCAATAAAACTCCATGAAGATTTCCCAAGAAAAGACAAACAGCATCATCCAGCTTATCGATAGCAGTCTCTTGGACAAGGAAATTGCCAAACTTCATTTTGTATTCTTCTAACTATTATGGCACTCACATGATGAAGTCCATCAATCCATTCAAAAGCTAAGAGGTGAACATCTAGGCAAAATATCGGAGTCAATAAGTCGGCTCATCACAAGGTCTATAAGTTCTAGTGTGCCGCCCCCGTGCCAGCAGCCGGGCTGTTCGGATCCGGGTTCTCAGTGGCTCGAGGGTCTCCGGACCCGGGGGTCGTGTGGCCACTCAAATGAAGGAGGTATTTACAAGGGAGGTTATAGAGTATGTGGTAATTAGGAGTACTACCGCTGCAATTGGGAGTACCCGGGGATGATTGAGTGGAGCAGCCAGGTGTTGTGACCCTCCATGGGTAGGAGGGATACCTCGGGGCTCGGTGATGGTAGGGGAGTGCCGTTGGATGCAAGGGGGTCACTGTTGTACTCACTCAGTCCATTAAGCTGACATTGACAACTAGTCAAACAAGTCTCTGGACACCATTGCCGCTGAGGGGAGCTTAGTTCGGATCCCGTCCCCAATTGTGCTGCCTGGTGATCCGTGACCTGCCTCCTGGCACTAAGTTTACTTCTTTGGTGGTCCCGGTAGTGTGAAACTTGCCGGGTCCCGCTCCCCACTATGGCTAAGTGTGGGATCTTGCTCTGAGGGCTCATGCTTGGGATTTTCTGGACCGTTTTGAATTGGAAAGTCCTATCCCACTCGTTGCGCTATTGCCACGATTTTGAAGCGGGTGGGAACGGCTCTTGAAGACTCCGTTATCCTCGGGTAAATTATCGGGTTGCCTGAAGCTACTCCCCGACCGAGGGTCCACGTACCCCGTTGTGCCTTGGTCCCAGCACAGTGATGGTACAATGCTGCTGGCTGTCCTCCTCGACAGATCCGTGGCCCTTGCCATAATCCCCTGCAAACGGGGGTCCAGCTCCTCTAGGCCCAGACCACTGTCTGCCACCTAGATTGCTTCCTAGGAGCCCTGCTCCTGACCTCCTCTCACTGTCACTTCTCAGACCCAACTCTCTCCTCTTGACACTCCTGACCTCGCCTCTCCAAACCCCCAGGTGGGCGACTCTATTCCACTCAAGCCGTCCACTGGTGTGTTTGGTGGGTGTAGTGCAGAGTGTATCTAGGATTTGATTAGCTGATGTAGGCAACACCGAGTAGTTGGGGACCCTAAACCAAGAAGGAGGTGGATACTGCATGGGAGGGCAGATTGTGCAATAACCTGTGACGACCCGATAGGCCAGGGGCGTCACATTAGCGCGAAAAACACGGCATTGGAGGTGACTTGTATGCTTCATAATTATGAAATCACAGACATTCATAGCACTGTGCGATACAAGTTACACAAGTCTGGAATAGTGGCCCGAAAATAAGCCTCAAGTTCAATATCATTATTAGAAGCATCAGCTTGAGTTTGCAAAAATGTATGGAAAGTAGAAGTTTGGAAACGGGTGATTTAGAGTGATGAAATGAGAGTCAATAGACTAGGCTCTGATGGGGCAAATGGGTCTGGAAGAAACAAGGGAAAAAGTAGCTAACAGACTGGGAAATTGAAGGAACTGTCACATTTGGTGGAGGAAACCTGATGATATGAGGTTGTTTCATAGCCAAAGGCGCTGGATCCACAAAATCGTATTGAAAACCAGCATCTGCAAAATGATGGCTAGATTAAATCATCACATATATTTAATTAAATACAGCGTGTTAAAATACTAGGTCCGGTTTAGGCGTTTCGAGCTTCTGTCGCTCTTAATCATGACCAGTCATGATTAAGAGTGACAATAGCTCGAAATGCGAAGATCAGACCTGATATCTATGTAACCTGTTTTTAATATAATTCTATAAGAGGAATATTGCATGTCCTATCTATATATATAATTGCCTTATTCTGTCTGTCTGTCTGTCTGTCTTGCTCCAAAATTGTGTCGTTACAGTGACAACTTTCGGATTGGCTGCCGGGTTCGGCCTGGCCCCGCCCATCCCCACGGATTGGCCGCTCGCCTCGGCCTGGCCCCGTCCCCCGCATGGATTGGCCGCTCGCCCCGACCCTCCGCACGCATCGACCGCTCGGCCATGCCCCTTCCCCCAAATTCAAACAAAGCCCCGACTCCCCCAGCCCAGACATAACCTTGCGATGCTGGGATCGTGACGGAGCCGGTATACGCTGGTAACCATGATAAACATCGCGTAACTATAGGAATCGCTTCCCTTAGTTACCCGATGTGTATCATGGTTACCAGCGTACACCGGCTCCCGGTACACATGTGCAGGGAGCCGGCATACGCTGCGGTCAATAATGGAGTGTCATGCAGCGGTGAAAGAGTTAAAGACACTGCAAGACACTTCATTATAGGCAGCGGGCACTCCCAGAAGACAGAAGAAAGAAGACCCCGCAGTCATACTCACCAGATGCCGACCAGGAGCAGGTGAGAGCATCAAGGTCCTGCAGCGGCGGAACACACACATAAGCACACACATAAGAACAGACACACACACATCAGATCACGCTCACTCACTTTCACACACACCTCACACACATCAGATCGCATCCACACACTCACAACATCCGGCGATATCGCTTACTTCTCGGCGGCGATACTGTTCGTGCAGTGACCTTCCAGGACCTACCGGAGGATCACATGGCCGAAAGCATGTGGTATCTCCGGATGTTGTGAGTGTGTGAGCGCGTATGTGCGATATCGTCAGTGTGTGTGTGTGTGTGTGTGTGTATGCGATCGGATGTGTGCGTGTATGCGATTGGATGTGTGCGTGTATGCGATTGGATGTGTGCGTGTATGCGATTGGATGTGTGCGTGTATGCGATCGGATGTGTGCGTGTGTTCTGATGTGTGAGTGTATGCGATCGATCTGTGAGTGTCGGCAGAAGGCAGAGGAGCACGGCGTGTAGCACAGCTGCTGGGACCGCCCACCGGGGGGCACAGGGAGAAGTGGGGTGTGAGTGTATGCGATCAGATGTGTGCGTGTATACTGTCTGATGTGTGACTGTGGAGCACGATGGGGAGTGCGCAGCATGGGGGATGGAGCACGATGGGGGGTGCAGCATGGCGGATGGAGCACGATGGGGGGTGCGCAGCATGGGGGATGGAGCACGATGGGGGTTGCGCAGCATGGGGGATGGAGCACGATGGGGGGTGCGCAGCATGGGGGAAGGAGCACGATGGGGGGTGCGCAGCATGGGGGATGGAGCACGATGGGGGGTGTGCAGCATGGGGATGGAGCACGATGGGGAGTGCGCAGCTTGGGGGATGGAGCACGATGGGGGGTGCGCAGCATGGGGGATGGAGCACGATGGGGGGTGCGCAGCATGGGGGATGGAGCACGATGGGGGTGCGCAGCATGGGGGATGGAGCACGATGGGGAGTGCGCAGCATGGGGGATGGAGCACGATGGGGGGTGCGCAGCATTGGGGATGGAGCACGATGGGGGGTGCGCAGCATGGGGGATGGAGCATGATGGGGGGTGCGCAGCATGGGGGATGGAGCACGATGGGGGGTGCGCAGCATGGGGGATGGAGCACGATGGGGGTGTGCAGCATGGGGGATGGAGCACAATGGGGGTGCACACCTCACCCCAAAACACACACACACACCGCCACACGCGCACCGCACAACACACCACACACACACTGGGAACCACAAACACCGCCCTACACAGACACCCACACACACACAGACAACGCCGCACACCCAACACCCAACACACAAACACCGCGGCATACACAAATATACGCACATACCGCGCAACACACACATTGCACAAAAAATACCTCCCCCCAAAACACATACACGCACCCCACAGCCACACCCACACAAACCGCGCAACACACACAGCACCACACACAGACAACACTGCAGACACACAGCGCTCCACAAACAACGCAACACACACAACACCACACACACAGAACGCTGCAGACACACAGCGCTCCACAAACAACGCAACCCACACACTGCAACACACAAACAATACCGCTCTCACATACCGCCACACCCAGACAATACCCAGAACATTTACAGCGCCCTACACAAACACTTGGCAACTACACACAACAACCTCTATATATATAACAAAAATCATACATTAACCCTAGAATGCGCAAGCATAACAATCTACCATAGAAAACAAATGACCTAGCAGGCCTGCGAGGCCCCAGGTATGCGTTCTAGGGTTAACTACACAAGTCGTCAATTCTAGAATATCTGATGCGTTAGAATCGGGCCACCTTCTAGTAAGCTATAAGTATCCTTACACTGGCATGTCTCTCTCCACAGGAGAACATTTCCCCCTTGTACATGTCTGCAAATGTCTTTTAATTATCCTGAAATACAAATGCAAATGGAGTTTTTGGTTTGGTTTCTTATCCTAAGTCATGTGGCAAGGCTTGTTAAAGGGTCAATAACATTAACTTTTAGGATTGTTAAATCAAATAGATGGTGCCAGAGTTCAAATACTCTTCATTATGAAGAGGCTATTTGTATACTTATCCCTGTAGTGTGCCATCACTGTGTTTATTATCCCTGTACTGTGACATCACTGTGTGTATTACCCCTGTACTGTGACATCTCGGTGTGTATTATCCATGTACTGTAACATCACTGTGTATATTACCCCTGTACTGTGATATCTCTGAGTATTATCCCTGTACTGTGTTATTTCTGTGTGTATTATCCCTGTACTGTGACATCACTGTGTATTATCATTGTGTGTATTATCTCTGTATTGTGAGATCACTGTGTGTATTATCCCTGTACTGTGACATCACTGTGTGTATTATCTCTGTTCTGTGACATCTCTGTGTGTATTATCCCTGTACTGTGACATCACTGTGTGTATTATCTGTATACTGTGACATCACTGTGTGTATTATTCCTGTACTGTGACATCACTGTGTATTACCCCTGTACTGACATCCATGTGTCTATTACCCCTGTACTGTGACATCACAGTGTATTAACCCTGTACTGTGACATCACTGTCTATTACCCCTGTACTGTGACATTTGTGTGTATTATCCCTCTACTGTGACATCACTGTGTGTATTATTCCTGTACTGTGACATCATTGTGTGTATTATCTTCGTATTGTGAGATCACTGTGTGTATTATCTCTGTACTGTGACATCTCTGTGTGTATTATTCCTATACTGTGACATCATTGTGTGTATTATCTCTGTATTGTGAGATCACTGTGTGTATTATCCCTGTACTGTGACATCACTGTGTATTACACCTGTACTGTGACATCCCTGTGTCTATTATCCCTGTACTGTCACATCACTGTGTCTATTATCCCTGTACTGTGGCATCACTGTGGTTATTATCTCTGTACTGTGACATCACTGTGTGTATTATCCCTGTACTGTGACATCACTGTGTGTATTATCCCTGTACTGTGACATCACTGTGTATTACACCTGTACTGTGACATCCCTGTGTCTATTATCCCTGTACTGTCACATCACTGTGTCTATTATCCCTGCACTGTGACATCACTGTGTCTATTATCCTTGTACTGTCACATCACTGTGTGTATTATCCCTGTACTGTGACATCACTGTGTCTATTATCTCTGTACTGTGACATCACTGTGTGTATTACCCCTGTACTGTGACATCACTGTGTGTATTACCCCTGTACTGTGACATCACTGTGTTTTACCCCTGTACTGTGACATCACTGTGTGTATTACCCCTGTACTGTGACATCACTGTGTGTATTATCTCTGTACTGTGACATCACTGTGTGTATTACCCCTGTACTGTGACATCACTGTGTCTATTATCCCTGTACTGTGACATCACTGTGTGTATTATCCCTGTACTGTGACATCACTGTGTGTATTACCCCTGTACTGTGACATCACTGTGTGTATTACCCCTGTACTGTGACATCACTGTGTGTATTATCTCTGTACTGTGACATCACTGTGTGTATTACCCCTGTACTGTGACATCACTGTGTGTATTATCCCTGTACTGTGACATCACTGTGTGTATTATCCCTGTACTGTGACATCACTGTGTGTATTTTCCCTGTACTGTGACATCACTGTGTGTATTATCTCTGTACTGTGACATCACTGTGTGTATTATCCCTGTACTGTGACATCACTGTGTCTATTATCCCTGTCCTGTGACATCACTGTGTATTATCCCTGTACTGTGACATCACTGTGTGTATTATCTCTGTACTGTGACATCACTGTGTGTATTATCCCTGTACTGTGACATCACTGTGTGTATTATCTCTGTACTGTGACATCACTGTGTGTATTATCCCTGTACTGTGACATCACTGTGTGTATTACCCCTGTACTGTGACATCACTGTGTGTATTATCCCTGTACTGTGACATCACTGTGTGTATTATCCCTGTACTGTGACATCACTGTGTGTATTATCTCTGTACTGTGACATCACTGTGTGTATTATCTCTGTACTGTGACATCACTGTGTGTATTATCTCTGTACTGTGACATCACTGTGTGTATTATCTCTGTACTGTGACATCACTGTGTGTATTATCCCTGTACTGTGACATCACTGTGTGTATTATCTCTGTACTGTGACATCACTGTGTGTATTATCTCTATACTTATAGAGGCCACTTACATTTTTTTAAAAAATATATCTTTTTATCTGAACGTAATACAAATTACAATAACTACGGTAGTTACATTTATTTATTTTTATGTATCTCTTATAATGTAATTTATTTGTGCCGGTAGAGCTGACATTGGTTTGTTAGTGGAGGCTCATTATTTAATGAGACATTGCTGAGTATTATATTATTTATACTTAGTACCTATCTATAGCATGATTTATTACTGACCAATATAGAAAACTAATAGCATCCTGAATGTATCTAGGAAAGGTTGGAGTGCTTGTAAATCTCATGAAAATGGAGGGGGATGGGAGCACACCTTTCACAATCCTGAATCAATATCACTTTACCCCACACCTATTGCGACTACTACAAAAAAAATTTAGGGGGAATAATTAGCAAATATCGTCTGTCTCACGCGGCTTTAGTTGGAACTTCTGTGACGGTAATTCTATGGACGTTGTGTGGGAATAAACCTTACTTTTTCTGCTAATAATGCTGACAAGTTTCATAATAACACAAGTAGTACACACTGGCCAGATGGTTCCTCCTAGTGGGAGCCCAGTAGTAACACAGGCATCCCGAAACATACCAGATCACAAGTTAGTGATGGGCAGCTCGGCTCTATTTGGTGAACTGTATCATTAAGCTCAGATAACCCCCATAAAAACTCAGCTCTTTTGGATCCCAAATGGATTTCTCTAAAATGTGTGCAAAAGCAGCAATATTTATGGTAATAAATACAATCCCGATGCAGTTGAAGCTCTGCCCAAACGAAATAAGCATATGGCAGAGCATATTTCAAGAATAGTGGTCACATCGGTAGCCAGACTGTAGTGCTCAGTGCAGAGCTGCCTCTCCTCATTCACATAAAGGAACCGCCTCCGTGTGCCGGATTATTTGACAACAACGCATCGTTATAAGAAATCATGAGAGGCAAAATAAATGTGAAACTCCACTTTTGTGAGCTACTAGCTGTACTACCCGGCTTCGCCCGGATTAATAACTGTTGTTAACAAAATAGAATGTATTAACAAAAATGTATTCTGCACACAAAAGCCACAAAACAAATAGATAGAAATTTAATTATTAAAAGGCAAAAACTAAGCTAATAGAAGCATTTCACAACATATATTTCAACACCACAGATATTCCACACAGATTTAACTAAATTGGCCAAGTAATGTGCTCCGTCTGTCTCTTTCCAGGTCTGTCTCTTTCCCCGTCTGTCTCTTTCCCCGTCTGCCTGTCTCTTTCTTTCTCTTTTTTTTGTCTGTCTCTATCTCTCTGTTTCTTTCCCCATCTGTCTCTTTCTAGGTCTGTCTCTTTCCCAGGTCTGTCTCTTTTCCCGTCTGTTTCCCCGAATCTTTGTCTGTGTCTTTTCCTGTCTGTCTCTTTCCCTGTCTGCCTGTCTCTGTCTGTCTCTTTCCTTGTCTGTCTCTATTTCTCTGTCTCTTTTCCCCGTCTGTCTTTCTCAAGGTCTGTGTCTTTCCCCATCTATCTTTGTCTGTCTCTCTGGCTGTCTCCTCCTTCCCTGTCTGCCTGTCTCTGTCCCTGTCTAAATGTATGTCTGTCTCTTTCCCCATCTGTCTCTTTCCAGGTCAGTCTCTTTCCAGGTCAGTTTCTTTCCAGGTCTGTCTCTTTCCAGGTCTGTCTCTTTCCAGGTCTGTCTCTTTCTGTCTCTTTCCAGGTCAGTCTCTTTCCAGGTCTGTCTCTTTCCAGGTCTGTCTCTTTCCAGGTCTGTCTCTTTCTGTCTCTTTCCAGGTCAGTCTCTTTCCAGGTCTGTCTCTTTCCAGGTCTGTCTCTTTCTGTCTCTTTCAAGGTCTGTCTCTTTCCAAGTCTGTCTCTTTCCCCATCTGTCTCTGTCTGTTTCTTTCACCGTCTGTCTCTGTCTCTTTCACCTAGACAAAAAAGACTGACTGCACTCCTCGACCTGACGTGTGAACAGGTGCATAACTGAACATGACATAAAATACAAAAAGACAGTTTGCACTCTGATAATGCTAAAGTATGGATACCATGAATGTGTGAACATGGACCTGCATTACTGCTAAGGAAAATCTGAGAAAAATGAGATATTTAGCATATATAAATGGCCATTTGTATATCTGCCCAGTTGCCCCTTCATGGCATATCTCAACTAGGCAGATAGGCAGAGCCTAGAATAGCGCAGCATTTAAACTGGACTTCTTCCTCCTATTTATCCATATACTCCACTCGGGGCTGCAGCTTTCTACCAGGAGACTACATGCGATCAAAGGGGTTGTGACTGGCACAACTCCTATAGGTGAGTATTTTTACCCTCATTTTACTCACATTATCGTTGGTAAGACCCTATTACGCTTTTCCTCCACAGCTGATACCATAATGTTTTGCTGCTAGCAGCTTTCCTGCAGTGCAGGTCAGCTGCAGCTGCTCTTTAGTCATACCCCTTTGTGTTTAAGTAGAAAGGTTTCCCAGCAATCTTTGCTGTTTATAGAAAACCAATTGTATGCTGGCCACCTTGGTGGAAGGAGCTGCTGTTGATTCATCTGGAGACGTATCTTCTCCATTTCGGTTGTTATTCCCGTTTGTCTCACGTACTCTTCTATTGTATTAGTGCAGCGGTGGGTCAAGTGTACTTTATCTCCCACTCTCTATCCAGGCTTGTGGTAGGGATTTTTCAGGGCTTCAGGTTTTCCTGCTCGGTGACAGGTAAGGAACCTGTATAGGGTCTGGCTAGGAGTGCAGGGTAAGCACCAGATAAGGACAGGAGGTGTCGCATCTAACCACTCACTAGCACCAGGGTCCACTGTTGTTAATATATTTCCAGTGTCTCCCTTGTTTGTGGTGTTGTTGAGGTGTGTTTTTGTTGTGTCAGATATCTGTTGGTCTGAATGCACTCACCACGTGTAAGAGCATTACAGTATACAAACTATATCCATACACATTACACACATAAAACACATATTCATCCGCATTATACACATGATCCAGGCTTAATCATACACATTACACACCTACGTACACAATATAAACACATTACAAACATATACAAATACATTACATACATATTACACATTTTTATATATCTGTGCTAAGGACACAGATGGTAAAAAGTCCTTAACATGGGACCGCTTAATTGCCTTTGGCTAAAGTAACTATATGCTTCTTATAAAATATTGTAGTGCTCGTTGATGTTGTTTTAAGCGGTGTAGATTCCATCAGTGGTCAAGTTTCTATGTTCTTTAGTGGTAAAAGTGCAACAAATGACGACTTAGGAATGGTACAATTGTGTATTGCTGAGTACTTTTTTGGATTTTTGGAAAGAATACCATATTGATAAAATTTTGCACTAGAATGGTGTATAATATTATTATTATTTATTATTATAGCGCCATTTATTCCATGGCGCTTTACAAGTGAAAGAGGGTATACATACAACAATCATTAACAGTACAAAACAGACTGGTACAGGAGGAGAGAGGACCCTGCCCGCGAGGCACCTTTTATCCTCTTTTCAAAATGTCCCTTACCAGCTGTTGTGTGTCTTCTTAATAGAACAATAATGCTTAATAAACTTCAGCCCCTTGACGTGATTCCTGATAACTGGACACAAGCACCAGCTGGATGTGCTTACATACCCGATAATCTGCACTTGCTGCATTATCGCAAACCCCGGGAATTACAGGTGTTGGATTCACGTCTACTTTAATACATTATTGCTGGCACAGACACTAAATAATCCTGTCTGCACAAACACTTTGAACTTGCCACCTCCTATCTTACAGACTTTGGCATGAATTATTGTATCCAGATGGCTGGTTTGCAAAAGCTAAAATGAACTTGAATTTTACTGGACAGAAGCTTCTCTTCATCCACCTGAAGCAAAGTGTGGGTGAAAAGGCCAGTAGGGAGCTGGATGCAGGAATGGGAGAGGTATTAAAGTTGAATAATCAAATCTGACAATTAATTAAAGATTTGCCTCCTTCTTCTGTTCATGGCTCTTAGTCATTTGCGACTACAGCTACATTCACAGTCACATTTTAGTAGAATTCTCAGCGTTACTACATTCTGTCTACAAATCCAGATTTAAACTGGGGCAATGAAAACTAAACTGTGGAGCGAAAAATATATTAGAAAAATGTTTGCCTGGAATCAACTTTTTTTTAGCTTTCACACAACAGAAACTGGAAAAACATGAAGCCTCTGGCTTGATTGTTTCTTAGATAGCTTTTTGTAGAAAGCTTCTTCGGAGAGGAAGAGGACTTGAACTGCTTGCATGTTCCCATTACCAAGCTTTGTCACATGACGGGATAAAAATCCAACCAGACATTCCATTTGCAGAATGTGTTTAAAGGTATTTGCCACTCTTCAGTGCAAAGCAGGGGATCTGATTTGGCTGGGGGAGCAGTTTCTGGCTAGTGATTAAGAGGGGACGTTTCTCTTAGTGGAGAGTGCAAGCCCGAGCTGGCATAGGAAGACTTCTAGGCAATGCAATGCTACTCTGGGGAAATTTTAGGGTGGCTACTTCCAATAGGTGGCACTAGCGTTCCAATCCTCTTCCTCTGTGAAAAGACTATTTGCACATTTAGATTCCCAGAGGAACATAGCATGGACTATACATCTGCTTGCACTACCTGTGCCCTCTCCACCAAGAGAAATGTTTCCCCTTAGATACCTTTATAACACTGTATGCCAGCCAGGTCCCCCCAAAATAAAGATGGCAGTCACAGATCTCCCCCTAAATGTATCAGCCAGAGACCCTTTGTGCACTGTTAGCCACAGATAAATGTCATTGTATCTGCCTTTGGTGGCAATGTCACTATTGTTGTTTAAATCAGATGTTTTAAGACTTAATAGCTGGGTGCAGGCAACAAGTAGATATCAGGCCTGCAAGGTATAAAGGTGCCCTAAAAACCTATGTGGCAATTATAAATAATGAGCGGTCAGAATTACAATCGGTAAATATGAAGTGGTCTTTAGGGATGAACAGACCTGTGAACGTTCAGGTTTGCCGAGTATGTCCGGACTTTAGCTAAAAGTTCAGTTCGTGACCTGGACTTGACCCGAACTTGATCCCGGACCCCGAACCTGAACTTTGATGCTGTAAAATTGCTGTAAAATGGTCATAGTAAGGGCTAGGAGACTGCAAAAGCAATCAAAATGGTGGCAAAAGCAGGACAATTTCCCTGCAAACAAATGTGGATAGGGAATAAAAAAAATTACATGACGTTCGCTCTATTTTTGATAACTAGCGCAGTTAAAGCAGACAGCTGGCAAGTGAAAAATAACCATAGGCCTTCCCAGCCTCAAAATAGCAGCCTGCAGCCGCCTCCAGAAGTGGTGCATCCAGCAGATGCACCAATTTTGGCTTTGCCCGACTCTTCCCGATTGCCCTTGTGTGGTAGCAATCAGGGTAATACTTCTGGGTTGATGTCAGCTGTGAATTGACAGCTAACATCAATCCCAGAGGTTAGTAATCGAGAGATGTATAAAAGACACTCCCATTACTAACCCGGTTAGTGTACAGTTAAAAAACACTTACACACAGGAAAAAAATAGTTTCTTTGAATAAAGAACCCTCCAAACTCCCTTGTTCACCAATATGTTAATTAAAAAAATCCTCAAAGTTTCAACATAATCCAATGGTGAATAAAGACTCCCCACACTCCCTTGTTCCCCAATTTATTAATTAAAAAGAAATCCTTGAAGTTCTGATGTAGTTGAATGGTGTAATGTCCCACAATGCCCATCGAATCCTGAGAACGAGGCTCCATAGGTTACTTCCGGACAGCAGCAGACCCGAAACCTCTCACTGTTGTGAGAAATTCAGCACGTGATGTTACTATGAGTGACCTATGGAGCCTCATTCTCAGAATGATGCTTCAAAGATCACTTACAGTCAGCAGCAGACAGAATTGGGAGGAGCCAGGCAAAGTGCCAAAATTTGCGCATATAATAGATATACCACTTCTGGGAAGCTGCGGGCTACTATTTTAGGCTGGGAAGGGGCAAATAACAATGGGCCTTCCCAGCCTGATAATATCAGCCCCCAGATGTCTTCTTTAACTTGGCTGGTTATGGGGACTCCACACCATTTTTTAAAAAAATATTTAAATAAATAAATAAAAACCCTGCACATGTCCAGTTCTGGAGCTGTCCCATCATCTGATAGGGTACTGCACATCCGCCTCCTATTGACTTAAATTCACTTCATCCATTTTTCTCATCTGTCCATGTCCAGGGACATTAGCTATAGTGTCATGGCTTGTAAACTTCTTGATTATGTTGCGCACTGTGGACAAAAGAACATCAAAATCTCAAGAGATGGACTCGTAACTTTGAGATTGTGGATATTTTTCAACAATTTTTGTTGTCAAGTTCTTAGACAGTTCTCTTCTCCTCTTTCTGTTCTTCATGCTTAGTATGGCACACACAGACACACAATGCAAAGCTTGAGACAACTCTCCCCTTTTTATCTGGTTTCAGGTGTGATTTTCATATTGCCCACACTTGTTCCTTGCTAGAGGTTAATTTGAACGATCATCACATGCTTGAAATAAAGTGGTTTACCCACAATTAGGTAAAAATGAAATATCTTTAATCAAAGTTGCAGAAATGCACTGCACTTTGATTGACGTATGCATTGCGGATGGGCCTTTGTGGGTCAGGTCTTCCATGTGTATTCATTTTCCTGCTTCTTGTATTGCATGCCAACAGCAGCAATGGCGGCGTGGTGCGATATTTAAATAAAGAAAAGGGGACATGCAATACAAGACGCAGGAGGAGGAATATACACCGAGGACCCGACCGATAAAGGGCCGCCCCTGATGCACATGTCAATCAAAGTGCAGTGCATTTCTGCAAATTTGATTAATGATATTTCAGCAATGAAGCATCTGATCTTTCAACAAAAGGTATGCCTGGATTCAGCATCCTAGTGCCAGTATGGCACTGCCTCTACTTCCTGTAGCAAAATCCTGGTGGTTGGGTTCCTTTAATTAAAGGGAACCTGTCAGGTGCAATATGCACCCAGAACCACAAGCAGTTCTGGGTACATATTGCTAATCCCTGCCTAACTGTCCCTGTTTTTAGTACCATAGATGAAGAGATCTGTAGAAAAAGTATTTCTAAAGATCTCATTTCATATGCTAATGAGCGTGGGGACTAGTCCCAAGAGTGTTATAATCCCCGATTAGTCTGCCCTCTAATCATGTTAGTATGCCCACAGGGGTGTACTAATATACTATTCAATGCAGCATCATGGTGCCTCGCATACCTTTGAACGCTGAGCTGAATGTCCCGGCACTTCTGGTCATGCACACTAGACCTGTCTGAAGCCAGGACGCGTACACCCGGCTTCATACTGTACATGACCGGAAGTGCGCAGCATTCAGACGCGCGAACACAGGTACGCACGGCACCACTGGTGCAGCTGCATTGAATAGTATGTTAGTACACCCCTGTGGGCATACTAACATGAGTAGCGGGCGGACTAGTCAGGGGATATAACACCCTTGGGAATAGTCCCTGTGCTCATTAGCATATGATATAAGATCTTTAGAATTACTTTTTCTAAAGATCTCTTTATCTATGCTACCAGATACAGGGACAGCTAGGCAGGGATTAGCAATATGCACCCAGAACTGTTCCTCTTAATATTCAAAGACAGTCTGCAGCTGTTTGTACCAAAAAAAAAAAAAAAGAATAACAGGGATCAAAAATTTATTGTAAGAGATAAGAAACCAGAGGGTTAATATTGTGGATTGAATGAGGAGAGAATAAGAAAATAAGAGAGATGTTCCTTAGGTTAGGTTATTATATAGAGTGATGGAACATTCAGGAGCACAATCAACAAATGAAGAATGAGGCTGGAAGAGGATGGAGAATAGCGCAGGAAGTACAAGCGGCTTGTCGGAGAAACATCTATGATGTGCTATCACAAGAGAAGCAGGACAATAGGACGTACACGAAGCAGGGTTATACATTTCCTGTTACAAAGCAAGAATATTTTAAATTTAAGCTCTTTAAATACGGTGGTCGGCCATTTGTGAGCTTAGTCAATGGGAATGTAGCTTATTTATTTACACCAATTCTTTGTTGTCACCTCATATATCAGCTATGGTGAAGAAAAACACTGAGAAATAATTTAGCATAGCTGAGGATGTCTGCACTTGTGTAGAAAGAGGTGAAGTATATTGGACTTATAAACTTCACAATGGCGGCCAACTGGAAGAGATGAGTTGGACGGAGCACAAAGATTTCTAACTAACCAGTCTCGATTGCATCAAAACTTCAATAATAGCCTAACATGCTTGTATTTTCTTTGTGTAGGAGGATATATCAGTCAATAAGTAATAAAATAAGCTATGTATCTTTTTATGTAATGCTTTGTAAAATAGAATAAGCTGAAACCTGGAGGAAGAGGAGGCAGCTGTGTAGAGGTAGGTCCAGAAGTAAGGCAAATTTTGGTTTAAGAAGAATAGAACAAAAGTAAAATCCTTTGTTTGCAAATTATATTTAGAATTATATGTTGGTTTTTTTTCCAAATGTTTTTATTAAATTTTTTCAATTTTTATAAACATAACAAAGACCTTCATGGTTACAAAAGAAGAACATTCCTCTGACAGAATAAAACATAATAGGGGATATTGCCCCAACTTAAAATTCCAAACTGCTCTTTGGTAAGTCATTAAAACCTGTGTCAACCCTAGGTATTTCCGAAGTATATGGTGGAAATCAATTGTTTGGGCGTACGGCGGGGCTCAGAAGAGAAGGAGCGCCATTTCACAGTAAAATTGATTGGAATTATTAGCAGACGCCATGTTTCATTTGGAGACCCCCTGAGGTGCCTAAACAATGGAGCTCCCCCACATGTGATCCCATTTTGGAAACTAGACCCCCCCCATACAAAAAAAATTAGTTTGGCAAAATAAAAATTACAGACATCAGTAAAAAAAAAAAAAATGAGCGCCTGCCACTAAGACCAGTGCCAAACGTGAGAGCAATGCACGAGTCTCGCATCGCATCATCCACTGCAGTCTGGAAGCGAGCAACTGCGCTGGATAATGCGATGCGAATGGGCGGGGCGGCAGATGAGAAAGAGCACAGCGGATGGAAGATGGGAAAGGGCGCAGCGGGTGGAGGAGCGGCAGAGGATGGGAAAGGGCGCAGCGGATGGATGATGGGAAATGGCGCAGCGGATGGATGGGAAATGGCGCAGCGGATGGAGGAGCGGCAGAGGATGGGGGGGGAGGTGAGATGGGGATACCTACCTTACAGGATGGATCTAGGCAGCAGGATCACAGCAGACAGAAGAGGCAGCAGATGAAGGAGGCAACAGATCGAGGAGGGTGAGAGGGGGCAGTAGATGGAAAATGGGAGAGAGCAGGCAGCAGATTGGGGAGGGGGGCAGAGTCTGATGGGAGAGAGAGATGGCACATGGAGGAGGGGGGGCCCCGGGGGGGGGGGGAGGGTGGCTTGCAGCACATGTAGGGGGAGGGTGGCTTGCAGCACATGTGGGGGGAGGGTAGCTTGCAGCACATGTGGGGGGAGGGTGGCTTGCAGCACATGTGCTGCAAGCCAGCCACCCTCCCCCCACATGTGCTGCAAGCCAGCCACCCTCCCCCCACATGTGCTGCAAGCCACCCTCCCCCCACGTGGGGGGAGGGTGGCTTGCAGCACATGCAGGGATAGGAGATGTGGCGATGGAGAAGGGGCAGCCGATGAAGGAGGAGGCGGCGGCGGCCGCCAATCGGGAACAGTGGCGGCCGATCCGGGGGCAGCAGCTGCTGAAAAAGGTGGGTGCGACGGCGGCGGGGACAGTGGCGAGCATGGCGGCGGGTACAGCGGTGGATCGGGAGCGGCGGCGGGGACAGCGGTGGAGCGGGAGCATGGCGCCGGGGACAGCGGTGGAGCGGGAGCGGCGGCGGGGACAGCGGTGGAGCGGGAGCATGGCGCCGGGGACAGCGGTGGATCGGGAGCGGCGGCGGAGACAGCGGTGGAGCGGGAGCATGGCGCCGGGGACAACGGTGGATCGGGAGCGTGGCGTCGGGGACAGCGGTGGATCGGGAGCGGCGGCGGAGACAACGGTGGATCGGGAGCATGGCGCCGGGGACAGCGGTGGATCGGGAGCGTGGCGCCGGGGACAGCGGTGCATCGGGAGCAGCGGCGGGGACAGCGGTGCATCGGGGACAGCGGTGCATCGGGAGCAGCGGCGGGGACAGCGGTGCATCGGGAGCAGCGGCGGGGACAGCGGTGCATCGGGAGCGTGGCGTCGGGGACAGCGGTGCATCGGGAGCAGCGGCGGGGACAGCGGTGCATCGGGGACAGCGGTGCATCGGGAGCAGCGGCGGGGACAGCGGTGCATCGGGAGCAGCGGCGGGGACAGCGGTGCATCGGGAGCAGCGGCGGGGACAGCGGTGCATCGGGAGCAGCGGCGGGGACAGCGGTGCATCGGGAGCAGCGGCGGGGACAGCGGTGCATCGGGAGCAGCGGCGGGGACAGCGGTGGAGCGGGAGCATGGCGCCGGGGACAGCGGTGGATCAGGAGCGTGGCGGCGGGGACAGCGGTGGATCGGGAGCAGCGGCGGGGCGATCGGAGACAGCGGCGGGGACAGCGGTGGATCGGGAGCAGCGGCGGGGCGATCGGGGTCAGGGGCGGGCGGCGGGGAGAGCAACTTACCGCTCTCCTCGGCTTCCAGGGACGGTCACAGGCCGCAGATCCACATTGATTGGAGAGAGCGGTCACAAGACCGGTCTCTCCAATCAGAGCTGGGGGCGGGTGAAGCATCGATCACCCAGCTCCAGCCAATGGCCAGTGCTACAGCAGCACTGATCAGGGCTGGATTTCAATGTTCCAGCCATTTTCAATGGCTGGAACATTACAGTGGCTGTAATTGGCTGAGCGGCGTTCGTCAGCCAATCACAGCCTCTGTAGGTTCGGGGAGGAGGCACCACCCCTCCTGAGGTCAGGCAGAGGTCCCCTCCTTCCCGAATCTACCGTTTAATTAAACAAATTTCACTCCCCGGGGCTCCGGGACCGCGATTTCGCCATGACGTACTGAGTACGTCATAAGTCGTTTAGCACCATGTCACCATGACGTACTCAGTACGTCAAAGGTCGTTAAGGGGTTAAAGCTGTTCTGTCCCTGTAAAATTCTTGATAAAGGTTCAAATGCCAGGTTGAATAGGAGGGGAGATAGCGGGCAACCTTGTCTTGTTCCCTTCATCAAAGGGAACACGTCTGATAGAAAGCCCGGAGTGTGTATCCTAGCTCCCGAGTTGGCATATAGTGTTCTGATATAAAGTCTCATTTTACCTACTAATCCTATGGCCTCCATTACCTTGTCTAACCAGCTCCAGTTTACATTATCGAACGCTTTTTCAGCGTCAAGAGTAACTAGGGCTGGTTTTGCCCCTTTCCCAGTGCACTCTAATCTCACTGCGTCTAACACTAGAATTGTCCTCCGAATGATAGTGACAGCATTTCTCCCTTTAATAAACCCCACCTGGTGTTCTGTAATGATCCTAGGTAGAATCATGGCCAATCTGTTAGCCATGATCTTGGACATTATTTTTAAATCCTGGTTTATAAGTGATATGGGCCTATAGCTAGAGGGATCATCTAGATCTTTGGTCCCCTTGGGGAGTAGTTTGATATATGCTACATTAGAATTTTTGGGAATTTCCCCTCCTTCCAGGAATGCGTTAAATACAGCTGTAAGATCTGGCGAAATCAGATCCTTCATAGCCTTGTAAAATTCGCTATTAAAACCATCAGGTCCCGGTGCCTTGTTGGTGTTAAGGTCCCCAATTGTTCTCATTACCTCCTCCACTGTAATAGGTGCATTCAAGGCACTCAAGTCTTCCTTATTTAGCCTGGGCATGTGTGCTTGTCTCAGCCATTCTGCCTCTTCAGTCATGTCATTATCTCCTGGCCCATATAATTTTCTAAAATAATCTCCCAGCAGTTTATTAATTTCCTTAGGGTCCGTGGTCACCCCTCCCCCCTTTGTTTTCAGTTTGGGGATCACTGTCATCTTTCTGCTGCCCCTTGCCAGGTTTGCCAACATTCTCCCCGCCTTGTTGCCGAATCTATGCAACTCAGCTTCTTTGTGCGACCAGAATAATTGTTCCTTCCTTTTGGCCCAATCGTCAAATCCCCTTTTCGCCTCCAACCATCTGTCTTTAGCTGTGGGAGATCTGTTTGCCAAGTACTTAGTGTAAGCTACCCGAACTGCTTCACTCAGGGCATTATAGTTTTCATTCGTTTTTCGTTTGATCATGGCCGCATACCCCATCAATCGACCCCTCAGTACCGCCTTTGCCGTTTCCCAATATAACACTGGTGTCCCTTTATGTTCCTTGTTGTCTTCTATGAATTCTCCCCACCACTCTTGCAGTATTTTTTGGGAGTTTTCTTGTCTAAGAAGAAACGATGGAAATCTCCACATGATATCTGTACCTCTCTTGAATTTTTCTCTGATGCCCAATCTCACTGGACTATGGTCTGATATCACCATGTTCTCTATCTCACAGTTTTGTACTCCATTCACTAGGTCTTGAGATATCCAGAACTGGTCAATACGTGACCAACTATCATGTGGGTGTGAAAAGTGCGTATATTCTCTATCATGCGGATGCGTTAGTCTCCAGATATCTTTCAATCCTACATCTTCTAATGTTACCTCTCTATTGTCTGACCTCCTGTCCACGTTTCCTACTCCCTCCTCCCTCCTCCTCCTATCCTCCGCTGAGTCTGGAACTGTGTTAAAGTTTCCTCCCACTATTAGGTTAGTCCCCCCCTCTGTTAGTAATCTGGCCTTTATGCCTTCATGAAAGGAGTTCTGTTGTGCGTTTGGACCGTAAACATTATAAACATCTAAGTTTGCCCGCTGGACTAATGATTGTTAAGTGTTGCCACCTTCCCTTGTCATCCGCCTCGTGTGTCACTACTTCATGACTTAGTTGTTTATTTAAAAGAATCATGGTACCCGCTTTCCTGCCTTGTGCCTCCGCCCCGAATACGGTGCCCACCCAGTGTTTCTTCATGCGGAGAAAATCCTCCTTCCCCAAGTGCGTTTCCTGTAATAGTGCAATGTCTGTTTTAAGTCTTTTCAGGTGTCTCAATATCATTGCTCGTTTGTTAGGAGATCTCAGACCTTTAACGTTCCACGTAATTATTTGTACCATGGTTACTAATGCATTCTGCTTTTGCTGGTCCCTCTCCTGTGGGCCCTAGCCTCCTGATAGACGAGACAATCATCACTAAATACCTTGTTAGCCCCCCAAAGTTGACACTTCCCTTCCCCACCTTGTAAGTATAACAAAAGTAACAAAAAACAAGTAACTGTGAAACATGTTTTCCCTATCAAGAAATTTTTGGCACTTTTCGCCATGTTAGTGACTTCCACTTTTCCTGACCAAACCATTAAGCTCCCTAGTCCCCCCCCCTTAAAGTATACATTTTATCCCTGGACTATCATGAACGCGCCCCGAATGATATGAGGAGATTGAGACAATATGTTAAAAAATCTTAAGAAGAAGAGAAAATAAAAAAAAAAAAAGGGAAATTCGGGTACAACTTAGCTCTGAGTCCTGGAAACCATCCTGACGTTCAGATTAGATCCCCTTCAATTGTGTCTGTATGCCGATCTTGGACAAAGGAAAGAGGAGGTAAGGGAAGAGGGGGAAAGAAAAAAAAAAAAGGGGGAAGGTGGAGCAGGGAGTCAAAGGAGGAGGCCCAAAAATTGGCACATAACCTCCCCTTCCACCTCTCACGACCCCTCGCCCCTCTCTCCTTGACAAAAAATACGAAAGGGATCTATTTGATTTCAGTTGTCCTGAATCTTCCCCAAGAGTTAGTCTCTGTGATCCGTGCGAGGAGTAGGTTGTTGTAATCCTGGGCTTGTTCTCCTCTCCTTTCTGCTCTCAACTTGCATTTGCCCTCCGAGATGTTCCAAATCTTTTCCTGGGCTCATGGAGAATCTTCTTCTGTTGCTCCCTTCTTCACTAGATCCTCTCCCCTGTCCATCTGGCCGGGACTTGTCTGGCTCTGCCATGATAGCATTTTCTGCTTCTTTATAATCTTTGTAGTAAGCGAACGAGCCATTGGGGTTTTTAACTTTTAGTGTAGCAGGGTACATCAGCTGACATTTTATTTTTTTGTTATATAGAAATGTGCAAATTTTGCTAAAATCTTTTCTTCTTCTGGACACTTCAGCCGAGTAATCTCCAAAAATCAGCAATCTATTGCCTTGGTAATGTAACGGGCGCTTTCGCTCCCCCTCAGTATTTCCTCCTTGTGCTTGTAATCTAGATATTTAACTATCACCTGTCTAGCCCTCACCGGGTTTTTCTTGTTGAGATTCTGTTCCTCTCCCTTGTTCGCCTCTTGTTGTCGCAGTGGTCCCACTCTATGAGCCCTTTCTACTCTGAATTTTGCCTTTATGCCTAAGACCTGAGGTAGCTCCAGCTCACATATATTGTCCAGTTGCCCCAATGAGACCGATTCTGGCAGCCCGACTATACGTAAATTATTTCGTCTCGACCGATTCTCCAAGTCTTCAGCCTTGTCTTTCAGATATTCATTAGACTTCACTAGACTTGCTATTTGTCCTTGCATAGCCAAAATTGTTTCTTCAGAATCAGATATTCTCTGTTCCGTTTCTGCCAATCTAGATGCCTGGACGTTTATCTGCTTTTGCATAGCAGCCAATGATGTTTGTATGGCTGTCTCAATGACCACTTTGATCTCTTTTGACAGATGTGATGTCACTTCTTCAGCTAATTTTTTATAATCTATATTGAGCTCCTGGTTGTACTTGTTTTGGCCTCCAGGTGGTGCTATTGTCTTATATTTCTTATTTTGCACTGAGCTTTTACCTCTCTCTGCCAGCTGTAATTTGCATGCTTGAGACATTGGTGTTCCTGGCTGCTTCTTGTTTTCTTTACAGGGGGTATTAGTGTTTCTGGCATGTAGCTTCTGGTGAGGTCTTTCAGGATTAGGTCCCTCATGTTGCTTGATTATTTTCCCTTCTCTTCCTGCTGCTCCACTGTGCAACTTTTGCTTGCTAACTCCTCCTTCCCCTCTCTCTTCCATGTCCATGTCACCTTCATCTTCCCACTGAGATCCTCCCTCTTCTGTCCCCTGCATCCATCTCTCCCCAGCCCCCTCCGCTTCTGTCTCATCGCTCACATCTCCTTTATCTCCCCCTCTCCTAATCTGTGTTACTGCGGCTTGCAGCTGGGACTCCATCCCCTCCTCCATCAGACTCGAATTAAGTCAGCTGACCAGGGCTCTGATATCAGACGTTCCCAGCTGCCGGAAAAGAGCTGTGCAGCATTTAATAATACACTGACGGCTGCTGTCACCGGCTGACGTCAGTGCCCGGGTCAGCCGGGTGCACATCGGAGCCCGGCTCGGAGTTGTCATGGATTATCGTCGGGGGATTCAGGGAGATGGCAATCAGGGATGTGTGTGTGTTTTTCTTTCAAATAAAATTTTTTAAAAAAGTGTTTTCTTTTCTTTAGTACCAAACGGAGGTTCATAATGGCCGTGTCTACACAGGCATGACATTATGAACCTCGGGCTTAGTGCCAGTTTGCAGAAAACTGGCATTAACCCCGTTATTACCCAGCCAGCCAATGCATCAGGGCAGCTGGATGAGCCTCGGTACAGCACCTGTGAATGGCGCTTCACAACGGAGCCGAAATTTTCAGGGGCAGCTGAGGACTGTTTTTCTCAGCGGGAGGGGCAGAGAATGCTTCAGCCTTATCCCGCTGAGAAGCACAGCCCTCAGTTGCTTGCTTGCATCGGGCTGGACAGTGAAAATACAGCGGAGCACATTTTTTTTTTTTTTTAAAAAGAATTGTGAAAAAAGACCTGGAATCCTGTTTTGCCAGCTAAAAGCAAGCAGCCTGTAACTAGCTGCTTTTAGCTGGCAATCCAGAGTCCAGACACAAGACGACTACACTGCCACTACTCTACACTACAAAATGGTGAAACTTCCTCTTCCTGAACTATCCTACATCACTTCCTGCGGATTTGTTTGCGAAATCCGCACCAAATCCGCAGGAAAAAGAGCCTGTGGGAACAGACCTGCGGATTTCTTGCGGATTTTACACCTTGCATTGACTTGCATGGGAAAAATCCGCAACAAAATCCGCAACAATAATTGACATGCTGCAGATTTTTCCGGATCAAAATCCGCGGCAAATCCGCCGCGGAAAAATCCGCAGCATGGGCACAGCATTTCCAAAATGCCATTGAAATGGCTTGGAAGTGCCGCTGCTGCAGATTTTCGGCAAATCTGCGGTAAATCCGCGGCAAATCCGTGGCAAAATCCGTGGTAAATCCGCAGCGTGGGCACATAGCCTATATGTTTTAATAGAAATAATTGGAATAGGGATTGAGGAGCTGTAAATGCGACGGTTCGGCGTTTCACACACCGGTTTGTTTTTTATGGAGGTATATGGTTTGCTACAAGAGTTGGCTGCTGCATCTTTGGTTGAATCTAGAGTCTGAGCACCTTAATGAATGACTTAAGATCGTAGACTTTATCCAGTGGACCTTGAAGCTACATAGGAAGGTAAATAGAGTCCTAAAAGCTAGAAAAAAAAAAAAGGCAGAAGGTTGATTTGTATTGTCAGTCTGAACTTGAGTTGATATATAAGAGTTGTGTCTGGATAGTTTTGTTTAGCCACAGTTAATAACAAGATAGAATGCAACATCGCTCTGTCTGGATCAAGGAAAAATTTTGATTGCAAAATTGCAAAATGGGAACAAAGAGAGCAAATAGGACAACATGGGATTTCTCTTATTCAATTTCATCAGAAATATTTGTATTGTGACAAAGGAAAAAGAAGATGCTCAGTTGGATTGTCCAGATGCAGCTTTAGTAGCATATCTCAAACTATTAAATCTGGGTTTATAAAACCTTACTAGCAGCGTTAAACAACCGTCAATCAGATCAACTGACGGCCTATAAAAAGGAGTCTCATTACCAAGATGCCACAAAAGAAACAACGCATGATGAGTAAAACCAGTGAGCTGTCTCAAAATCTTTGCAACCTTATTGTTGAAAAACATACTGATGGCATTGGTTACAGAAGAATTTCTAAACTACTGAATGTTCCAGTGAGTACTCTTAGGGTCATAATCTGTAAGTGAAAGAACATGATTTAACCATAAAACTGCCATGACCAGATGCTCCAGCAAGATTCCAGACAGAGGAATGGAAAGAATTATCAAAAGAGTTGTCCAAGAACCACCTGTGAAGTGCTACAGGAAGACCTGGAATCAGCAGGTACAATTGTTTTAAAGAAAACTATAAGTAATGCACTCAACCTTCTTGTTCTGTATGAACACTCACCACTCAAAGATTTCTCCACAACATTTAGACAAGTCTGGGAAATATTTTGAGAATATAGTCTGGTCAGATGAGAACAAAATTTAACTCTTTGGATGCCATAATATACATTATGTTTGGAGACCAAAAGGTATTGCATATTATCCCAAAACACCACCATACCAACAGTGACGCTTGGAGGTGAGAACATCATGGTGTGGTGTTGTTTTATAGCATATGGCGCTGGCAAGCTTTATATCATTGATGCAAGAATGAATGAACTGTAAATGTAAATAAATGTACTGAGACATTCTTGATAAAAATCTGCTGCCATCTACCAGGATGATGAATATGAAACAAGGGTGGACATTTCAGCAAGCCAATAATCCCAAATACACAGCTGAGTAAACTCTCAATTGGTTTAAGAGAAAAAAAAATAAAGCTGCTAGATTGGGCTAGTCAATCACCAGACTTGTATCCAATAGAAAATGTATGGAAGGAACTAAAGCTCAGAGTTCATAAAAGGAGCCCACGGGACCTTCAGGATTTGAAGAGTGTTTGGGTGTTAGAATTGTCAAAAACACACTTGAGCAATGCATGTGACTAGTTTCTCCATACAGGAGGCATCTTGAAGCTGTCATCACCAACAAGGCTTTTGTACAAAGTATAAGGCTATGTGCCCACGATGCATTTTTACATGTGTTTCCGCAGTGTTTTCAACTGCAGCGTTTTAATGCCAAAATGCATGCGTTTTGATTTCCAAGCAAAGTTTATGAGAAATAGGGATTTCTTGTGCACACCATGCTGTTCAAAACGCTGCTTTTAATTTGCATATTTTTGGGCAAAAACTCAGCTTTTAAAGAAGCAACATGTTTTTGCCCTTTGAGCTGCGTTTTGATAACATTAGAGTCAATGAGAAGATGCAAAACGCATTCTACATCAAAATTCTAGCGTTTTACATGCTTTTTGGATACAGAAAACAAGCGTTTTTGACAATTTAATTGCCTGTGTTTTTGACAATTATATTAAAGGCATGATATGTCCCTTTACACACACACAGTCCGACAATTAAAATTAAGAAAAACATTAATTTAACGTTATTTTATACATAAATATTAACAAACATTGATCATTTTAATAAAATCAGCTATTTTGTTTAAGATCATAATCTTGATATTTGTTATAATTTTTTTTTCCATTTTTTCATAGTGTTTGAATGTTAAAACTTTATTTAGCAGTGTATTTGTCATCAAAACACATCTGACTTTAAGTGATGACAAAGCATGTAAATCGCGGTAAAAACGCGGTAAAACCGCAAGCGAATTTATAGCGTTTTGTGGTCAAAAGCAACTTTGGCAAATACCATTTCTGCCAAAGGGTGCTTTTAGAACTGCAACTACCTCGACGCAACGTGGGCACATAGCCTTAAATAAATTTCATTTCATTTCATTCATAAATTTTATTTGCCTGAGTGGATTGGATGAGTTGTTACCAACATCTTTTGAGCAATATAGCACCTATAGGAATATATTTACTTAGAAAATTGATGAGGTCTTGAAGAGTTATTTCTGCAGCTGTATGTACCATGGCTTCAAACAAAAATTGACATATGGCCTTCTTGAGAGGTGTTTGACCCCCTTAGTTTGCAACAAGTTTTACTTTAGGCTAAATTGGGGAATATAACCTATGGGATTATATGGTTTTCACCCTGTAAGGACTAATTCACACAAGAATATAAACATCTATGTTTTTTGGGGGGGTAAGGGGTGGAGCTATTTTATGGTCACAAGTAGAGTTGAGCGAACTGGGTATCATCCGGGTCCGGCGGATCCGCGGCAGGTTGATAAAGAAGTCCGGATGCGATCCGGAATCCGGCGAGAGAGAAAGAGAGAAAAAAAAAAAAAAAACACCCCGGATCCAGATCGTGCACCCGGAATCCCGCGTCCGGGTCGGACTCGGATCTGCTGCTCAAACCGTGCGGATCCGGATTTTGCCGATCCGGGTCCACTCAACACTAGTCACAAGTCATGTCTGACTTTTGCTCTTATAATTTGAAATAAGAGCTTCATATATGGCAATGTGTCCAGGTCACAAGGGCCACTTGTAGGTCAGGACTTGCAATTGCAATATGGCTGCTATATAATCATATAAATAGGCTCTATTCCTTATTTCCTGCAGAAAATCCCCAGATAATAACGCATAGACTTAGCAATACCGTGACTGACATGATGGATTCCAATCTATAGCGGTTCAAGGAAAACTATGAAGCTTAGTCTCACAATACCTGTGTGGTTGGATCCTGCATTCATGCTGCATGTAAATTAGTAAGAATATGGGGATGGAAAAGAATGTGATTGCAGAATCAGACAACACATAGCTTGTTTGTAGTCTGTTACCATGGAGACACATACATCTGCTTATGTGCTGCATGCAGCCAACTGTAGAATACAAGACTATTTGCAAGGTTGATTTATTTTTATTTTCTATTCATTGGAGACATAAAAAATAGTGATGAGCGAGCATGCTTGTTACTACTCGGTACTCGCACGAGTATCACTGTACTGGGTCTACTCGGCGGGGACCGAGTAATCTCGCGATACTCGTGCTGTACTCGTGGTCTTCATTTCTGCATGTTGGCGCTCTTTTGAGAGCCAGCCCTCATGCAGGGATTGGCTGGCAGACCACTGCAATGCCACAGCCCTGTTAGTTGTGGAATTGCAGTGATTGGCCGGCCTGGACAGCGTGACCGAGCCTTTATACCGGCGGGCGCGCTGTGCTCTGCTCACAGCTATCCAGACAGTCAGTGCAGGGAGAGTGTCGCTGCTTCAGGGAAAGGTTTGCGGCCCTTTATAGCTATTTCCGTAGCAGGGCTGCAAACAGTGTGACCAAAAGTCCTTCTCAGGACTATTCTAGTTGTATACAGGCAGGCAGGGTATAGCCAGGTCGGAGTACAGTAGCAGAGTCCTTCTCAGGACTATTGTTGCTTTATACAGGCAGGGTATAGCCAGGTTGGAATACAGGCTAGTGACCAAAAGAGTCCTTGTCAGGACTATTGTAGCAGTATACAGGCAGGCAGGCAGGCAGGCAGGGTATATAGCCATTCCTAGTGGTGACCGTATACCAGCCTTCATCATATCTGGGGCTGGTGTACACAGTCTAAAACAGTCCTGATAGTGTCAGACTTCTCAGCAATTGTCGCTCCTAAAAACCTGTTAGGTTCTTAGTGCGTCCGTGCTTGCATTTAAAAACCGCACGTGTGTGCCTGTCGGTGGCAGCGTACAGGTGCACTTGTGTGCGTTTTTACCAAACTATTATATAACGCACAAGTGTAGTGTATAATACACGTCAGTCAGCAGTGGCTGATAGTGTCAGAGTTCTCGTCATAAATTTTTTCTCCTAAAACCTGTGTTAGGTTCTTAGTGCGTCCGTGCTTGCATTTAAAAACCGCACGTGTGTGCCTGTCGGTGGCAGCGTACAGGTGCACTTGTGTGCGTTTTTACCAAACTATTATATAACGCACAAGTGTAGTGTATAATACACGTCAGTCAGCAGTGGCTGATAGTGTCAGAGTTCTCGTCATAAATTTTTTCTCCTAAAACCTGTGTTAGGTTCTTAGTGCGTCCGTGCTTGCATTTAAAAACCGCACGTGTGTGCCTGTCGGTGGCAGCGTACAGGTGCACGATTTGCACAAACTTTGATATAACGCCCAAGTCTAGTGAATACACGTCAGCACAGCATTGCAAAATGCGCAAGGGCGTTGGCAAGGAACAAGGAAGTGGACGTGATGGTGGTGCAGGCAGAGGCCGAGGTCGTGGGCAAGCTCTAATTTTGCCACAACAAAGGGCCACATCTAGTCGCTCGCACGTCCTGTCCCAAATTCTTGGGGACCGCAGCAGTACACCGCTCTTGAACCAAGACCAGTGTCAACAGGTTGTTAGTTGGATAGCGGATAATGCTTCCAGTCAGATTGGCACCACCACAAACACTCTGTCTTCCACACGGTCAAGTGTCAGTAGCCGTGATACTGCACCGCACATTTCAGAACCTGATCCTCCTTCCTACCACAAGGCTGAGTACACGTCCTCGGACATTAATGATCCCACACTTGGACACTCGGAAGAGCTGTTCACGTTTCCATTCGCACATTCTGGCCTCTCGCCAGCTCATGTTGAAGTGGGTCATGAGGAGATCGTATGTACAGATGGCCAAATATTTGAGCAGCCACGTTCTCACGAAGTTGGCAACGTGTCTCAACAAGGGGTGGACGATGATGAGACACAATTGTCAGGAAGTCAGGAAGAGGAGCAGGGTGCGGAAGAGGAAGACGACGTGGTGGATGATCCAGTAACTGACCCAACCTGGCAGGAGGATATGCAGAGCGAGGACAGCAGTGCACAGGGGGAGGGAGGCGTAGCATCCCAACAGGCAGTAAGAAGCAGGGTGGTGGCTCCAGGCAGAAGTCAGGCAACCGTTCCCCGGAACAACAACACGACACAAGGTGCCTGTACAAATGTTAGGTCTTCCCGAGTCTGGCAGTTTTTTAAGTTGGATCCAGATGATTCTAAAAAGGCCATTTGCAACACCTGCCGTGCCAGCATCAGCAGGGGTACCAAAACTAGCAGCCTGACCACCACCAGCGTGATCAGGCACATGTCAGCCAAGCACCCGACTTTGTGGGAAGTACAACAGAGTCGAGGAGCAGTGCTTGCTAATGTCACTGCTACGTCTTCGCTGGTTGTGCATGCGAGCCAATCCCCTGTCCATGCTGCCTGCGAACAAGCCTCCTCCGGTCCTGCACCTGCAGTTGCCTACGCAGAAATAACACCATCATCAAGCACGTCCTTGTCCCAGCGCAGCGTTCAGTTACCCATTCAGCAAACCTTTGAACGCAGGCGCAAATACACTGCCAACACCCCACATGCCACAGTTCTAAATGCTAACATTTCGCGACTGCTTGCGCTGGAAATGTTGCCTTTTAGGTTGGTGGAGACAGAAGCATTCCGCGACCTGATGGCGGCAGCTGTCCCACGTTACTCGGTCCCCAGCCGCCACTATTTCTCCCGGTGTGCCGTCCCCGCGTTGCATAACCACATGTCACAAAACATCACACGTGCCCTGAACAACGCTGTTTCACCCAAAGTCCACCTAACCACAGACACGTGGACAAGTGCTTGTGGGCAAGGCCGCTACATCTCGTTGACGGCACACTGGGTTAATATTGTGGAAGCTGGGACCCAGTCTGAGCGAGGGACGGAACACGTCCTTCCCACACCAAGGTTTGCAGGCCCTACCTCAGTCAGTGTTTCACCCACACTCTACAGCTCCGGAATGTCATGCTCTTCAGCCTCCTCCTCCTCCTGCGCATCCTCATCCACTGTACCCTCCACACCAGTCCCAAGCTGGAAGCACTGCAGCACTGCCTCGGCGAAGCGGCAACAGGCTGTGCTGAAGCTAATCTGCATAGGTGACAAACCCCACAATGCAGAAGAGCTGTGGACAGCTCTGAAACAGCAGGCAGATCACTGGCTCACACCTCTGAACCTAAAGCCAGGAAAGGTCGTGTGTGACAATGGCCGGAACCTGGTGGCGGCTTTGAGGCGAGGCCAGCTGACACATGTTCCATGCGTGGCCCATGTGCTCAACCTCGTGGTTCAGCGGTTTCTAAAGTCATACCCAGAGCTGTCTGATCTGCTGGTAAAAGTTCGCCGCCTGTCTGCACATTTTCGAAAGTCACCTACTGCTTCAGCCGGCCTTGCCGGCTTTCAGCGCAGTTTGCATCTTCCGGCTCACAGACTGGTGTGTGATGTCCCCACGCGTTGGAATTCAACTCTGCACATGTTGGTCAGGATATGTGAGCAGAAGAGGGCAGTTGTTGAGTACCTGCATCACCTAAACCGTCGGGAAATGGGTCAAACTCCACACATAACACCTGAGGAGTGGAGATGGATGTCCGACCTATGTACCATCCTCCAAAACTTTGAGGACTCCACCAAGATGGTGAGTGGTGATGACGCCATTATTAGCGTCACCATACCGCTACTCTGCCTTCTAAAACGGTCTCTGCTCAAAACCAAACATGATGCATTGCAGGCGGAGCGCGATGAGTTGCAGCAAGAAACAGTAGTGGGTGTGGGTGATAACACACAGCCCAGCCTCGTCTCATCACAACGTGCAGTGGAGGACTATGACGAGGAGGAGGATGAAGACATGGAGCAAATCTCCGGCCAAATTGAGGATCTGACATGCACACCAGTCATATCCTCGGTTCAGCGTGGCTGGCCAGAGGACAGGGTAGATGAGGAGGAGGAGGAGGAGGACAGCATGTTCAGTCAACGTCTTGGTCAGGCTACTGAAGTCCTGGCTGTTAAGAGTCTGGCGCACATGGCTGACTTTATGGTAAGCTGCCTGTCTCGTGACCCTCGCGTTAAGAACATCTTGGCCGACAATCATTACTGGTTGGTAACACTGTTAGACCCACGCTACAAGGAGAACTTTATGTCTCTTATTCCCGAGGCGGAGAGGTCAACCAAAATGCAGCAGTTCCGGAAGGCCATAGTCACGGAAGTAGGCAAAGCATTCCCCTCACAAAACGCTAGCGGCATAGGTCAGGAATCAGTGGACAACCAAGGCGTACAGCCGAGAGAGGCACAAGTCCAATCCGCCAGAGGTAGGGGAACAGTCTTTAAGATGTGGGACAGTTTTCTCAGCCCCTCACGTACCACAGCCCCTGAGGTGCGGGGTAGTGCCACAAGAAATCCTAAGTTTGCCCAGATGCTCAAGGAGTACCTTGCAGATCGAACAACTGTACTCCGACATTCCTCTGTGCCTTACAATTATTGGGTATCCAAGGTGGACACGTGGCATGAATTGGCTCTCTACGCCTTGGAAGTCCTGGCCTGCCCTGCCGCTAGCGTTTTGTCAGAGCGTGTTTTTAGTGCCGCAGGTGGAATCATTACAGATAAACGCACCCGCCTGTTAACTGAAAATGCTGACAGGCTGACTCTGATCAAGATGAACAAGGGTTGGATTGGGCCAGACTTCACCACACCACCAGCAAATGAGAGCGGAATTTAAAGTTTGTAACGGGAATTTGCCATGTACCTCCAGTCACCCATGGGTACACACTTCTGGACTTTGGATAATCGCTGGACTGCTCCTCCTTCTCCTCATGCGCCACCATGATGACCGTTACAAGAGTTAGGCCTTTGTTTCAGGTATACCCCCAGTGGTAAATTTTTTCGCCCATTCTTTGCAGAATGGACATTACAACGACAGGAGACCCGCTCCTTTGAAATGGGAACAATGTTTTGAGGCCCTCATGCACGTCTCTATCCAGGGACAACGTGGAGCCTCTCAATTTTTGGCTGCCCTGCCAAAGGGCTATACTACAAAAGACCCACTTCCTGACAATGGACACTTAATGTTTTGAGGCCCTCATGCACGTCTCTATCCAGGGACAACGTGGAGCCTCCCAATTTTTGGCTGCCCTGCCAAAGGGCTATACTACAAAAGACCCACTTCCTGACAATGGACACTTAATGTTTTGAGGCCCTCATGCACGTCTCTATCCAGGGACAACGTGGAGCCTCCCAATTTTTGGCTGCCCTGCCAAAGGGCTATACTACAAAAGACCCACTTCCTGACAAGGGACACTTAATGTTTTGAGGCCCTCATGCACGTCTCTATCCAGGGACAACGTGGAGCCTCCCAATTTTTGGCTGCCCTGCCTAAGGGCTATACTACAATAGACCCACTTCCTTCCAATGGGCACTTCAGGTTTACAGGCCCTCATGCACGTCTCTATCCAGGGACAACGTGGAGCCTCCCAATTTTTGGCTGCCCTGCCTAAGGGCTATACTACAATAGACCCACTTCCTTCCAATGGGCACTTCAGGTTTACAGGCCATCATGCACGTCTGTATGCAGGGGCATTGGTGAACCTCACAATTTTGGACTGCCCTGGCAAAGGAAAATACTACAAAGACTCACTTCCTCAAAATGGGCACATTAGACTCAGAGGCCTTTATGTACGTCTCTTCTCAGGGACATCGGAGTGCCACACAATGTTTTACGTAAAATCTTTCATGTAGTAATCTCAAAAAGTAACATACATTAGCTCTATCTCACTATTGGTTATGTGCCCTTAACATTTCCGCCATGAAAATTCATTTTGGTGTCATTTTGGAAGGTTTTCTGGTGAGTCCGTAAAACGCGGACTAAATTGTTCACAGCTGTGACT
Organism: Anomaloglossus baeobatrachus; assembly: GCF_048569485.1. Lineage (NCBI taxonomy): Eukaryota > Metazoa > Chordata > Amphibia > Anura > Aromobatidae > Anomaloglossus > Anomaloglossus baeobatrachus. The sequence goes on from NC_134358.1 coordinate 509,643,336, forward strand.
TTTGAGTGATAAATGCTTCAAGGGGTCTTCCCCATGCTGTTGCCATGTCATTTGAGCACTCTTCGGAGACTTTTGTGCCATTTTTAGGGTTTCTACATGCTGCCGGTGGTCATTTCACAAAAATACTCGGGTCTCCCATAGGATAACATTGGGCTCGTTGCTCGGGCCGAGTACACGAGTATCTTGGGAGGCTCGGCCCGAGCTTCGAGCACCCGAGCTTTTTAGTACTCGCTCATCACTAATAAAAAACATTTATTGTGAAGGTGGACGGTCCCTTTAAGTATGTTCTCTGACTGGTTTCAGGACTTTATAGATATGTTGATATCATGGCCAATCAAAGGATGCAGTGTAGCACATTTATCATTCTATTGTTTTACAACTCTTCTACCAGCTGATATTGTTAGACAGCAGAAACAAGCAGCAGACTTAACCTGCAGACATGATCTAGGAGACGATCAATAGCCAGGTTGCTGTGTAGTAATGTAATAATATTGTGGATCACCTGCGCTGAACTGCAGCCTGACAAGTGACAGGTTGTTAATGTGATCACAGCCAAGCAAATCCAATAATCATATTGCCCATTCAGGTAAAGGTCTTTGCTCAACTCTGGAGTCAAATAGTGTTGAATGTCACTGAGGATTGATTAAAGTGGACAATTCAATCAATAACTGGCATGTATTTCCATTGGAAGTGATATTTATAGTAAAAGGGAATTTGTCAGCAGGATTCACACTCCAAATTAGTTATATGCACCTGTAGCTCTTTCAAAGACAAGTCCAGCAATACCTTCACATGGCCAGTCCATTCCTCTATTCCTGAGAATGTAGATCTGAAGCCTCTGCCACTCCGGCTCTATTCCCCACCCAGCACCGCCTCCTCCTGATTGATTTACAGCTTTTTATTCTGAAGTCACACAGCATAGAGGCTGTCAGTAAAGTAAGAGAAGACGGCGCTGGTTGGGAAATAGAGCTGGAGTGAAATAGGCTTTAGATCTACAAATAACTCATCACCCTCATTTGTATATTAATGCTGATTCCTTAATAATGGAGGAACGGACCCTCTAGGTAAAGGCATTGCTAGGGTGGGAGTGAAGTCCTACTGACACTTTCCCTTTAAAAACGTCTATTCATGATCTACGCTATTATTTTTACATTTTTCTACTATGTTTTTGGGAGTTGTGCCATGTGTGCTGCGTTTTTTCCTGTAGGGATCTACAGCAACTCATTGGGATTTAGATCACATCTATAATCCTATTTTATTTTTTCCTCAGCCATTTCTTGGAAGTTTTACTGGTGAATTTAGAGTCAATGTCAGATGGTCTCATATTATCGTCATTCAACCTTTGGTATGATGAGTAATTCATAGTGAAAAGTAATTGCCCAGGCCCTGATACAGTCCCAAATGATCACATTTACAATGCCATGTTTCACAAATGGTATCAAGTTCGTCTACTGAAATTCTGTCTTTGCTTTCTGCCAAATATGTCCTCTGACACCATTGACTAATAACCCTAATTTATCTCTCCAGATTTTATTGTTCCACATTGTACTGGGCTTTGACAGGGTATCATAGAAATAACTGAGTTTTAGTTTGTAGACAAAGGCTATGTGCGCACGTTGCGTTCTGCAGTGACAAATATTCTGCAACGTTTTGTCACTGCATGTGCGTTTCAAAACGCAGCCGAAAAGCTGCATTTTGGATGTATTTTGAGTGCAGAATGGATGCAGAATTCATGCGTTCTGGATGCTTGCAGTTTAAAACGCTGCGTAAGGCCCGTTTCACACGTCAGTGAAAAACACTGACGTTTTTCACTGGCGTGTAAAACACGCACATGTCCCTCCGTGTGCCGTGAATCACGGCACACGTGGGTTGTCTAAGTGCAATCCGGGCTCCGTTCTCCGTGGCCCGTGATTGCACTTAGTAATCAACTCACCTGTGCACGCTCCCGCTCTCCATGGTGCTGATCGCTCCCGCGGTGCAGCATCCGGCCGGCGGTGACCCCCGCAGCAGCTGCTTCCGGGTCGGCTGTGTCGTGCATAATTAATATGCGCGACAATAATGAGCCGGCTCAGAAGCAGCAGGGAGAACGGGCTGCAGAGGACATCGCTGGACGCCGGGTGAGTAAAAATGATTTTTATTTTAAAAGCACGTTTTTTTCTGGCACGTGTTTCACGGACCACACCACTGCGTGGTCCGTGGAACATCAGTGATGCCAGAAAAAAATGGACATGTCTCCGTGCGGCAATCACGCACACGCGGGTACGCTGCACAGAGACACATGCAGTGAAAAATCACTGACATGTGAGCAGACCCATTCATTATAATGGGTCTGCGTATGTCAGTGATTCTGGTACGTTTAAAAAAAAGCACAAACGTACCAGAATCACTGACGTGTGAAAGAGGCCTAAATGCATGAAAAAACGCAACATGCGCACATAGCCCAAGGCCTCGTGCACACATTGAGTATTTGGTGAGGTTTTTACCTCAGTATTTGTAAGACCTCATGCACACATTGAGTATTTGGTGAGGTTTTTACCTCAGTATTTTTAAGGCCTTGTGCACACATTGAGTATTTGGTGAGGTTTTTACCTCAGTATTTGTAAGACCTCATGCACACATTGAGTATTTGGTGAGGTTTTTTCCTCAGTATTTGTAAGGCCTCATGCACACATTGGGTATTTGGTGAGATTTTTACCTCAGTATTTGTAAGGCCATGTGCACATGTTTAGTATTTGATGAGTTTTTTACCTTAGTATCTGTAAGCCCATGTGTACACTGAGTATTTGGTGAGGTTTAAACCTCAGTATTTGTAAGACCTCATGCACACATTGAGTATTTGGTGAGGTATTAACCTCAGTATTTGTAAGACCTCATGCACACATTGAGTATATTGTGAGGTTTTAACCTCAGTATTTGTAAGGCCACATGCACACGTTGAGTACTTGGTGATTTTGTTTACCTCAGTATTTGTAAGGCCACATACACATGTTGAGTATGTGGAAAGTTTTTTACCTCAGTATTTGTAAGGCTACATACACACGTTGAGTATTTAGCACGTTTTTTTACCTCAGTATTTGTAAGCTAAAACAATCAGAGGAAAAGTATAATATAAACATGTTTGTTGCGGGCGGGGGCGCAAACCACGTCAGGGGGGCTACCCGAGGCGCTGGGATCCAGGATCGTGGCTGGGGTTCGAGTGGCGACCGGATCCGGGGCTCGCACAGCGGCCCGTTGCCCACAACAACAATAAAAGGGGTTTATTTACAGGGGAAAAGTTTGTCAGTGACGCCACCTGTGGGTCGCGGTGATGGTTGGCGGCACCGTCTTGGTATGGGGCGCCCGGGGCTGATGGAGTGGGGCAGCAAGATGGTATCCCCTCCACGGGTAGGGGAGGTGTTGTCCCGAGGCCCGGGTGCGCGGGGAAGGGAAATTCTGGGGAGCGTGTTCTGCAGGGCTGGACAGGGTGATAGTAGTGTACTCACAGTTCCAGAGAAATCCACACAGAGTCCAATGGTAAACCAAATGTGACCGGTAACCTCTGCCGGGTATATTCGGGTCCCACACCCTGGTGCAGCAAACAGGGGTCCTTTCCTCCTGCACTTAATCTTTGTGTCTTCAGTTTGACTACTCCGCTTGAAACAGGTAAGTCCACTCCCAGTGGTTCTATGTGTTGGGAGCTATGGCCCGCAAGATCTGACCCCTGGGATTTCTATAGGCGGTTGCGGACGCCCTATCCCCTGTGTTGGGCTTCCGTCTCGCTCTCTGGGCTTTCTGGTGGACAAGGCCTGAAACCTTGTCCCCGGAAGGCTAATTGAAAAGGGGCTTGAAGCTTTCCTCGCCCTAGGGTCCAGAAACCCCGTCTGTGCACGGCCTCCGGACCGGATTCCCGCTGTCGGCACCGGCGGTCTACAACCCTGCCCCGGTCCACTTAAGGTTTCCCGCGACCGTACCCCTGACCACCCTGTCACTTCACTCCTCTCACTTTCACTGTCTCAGCTTAATTGACTTGTCTCTCTCTCTCCTCTGCCACTTAACTGCTCTGTTCCCTCCCAGGACACCTCAGAACCCCTAGGTGGGCGTCACCATCCACCTGGCCCCACCCACTAGTGTGTCCCTATTGTCTTGGGGGGTGACTAGGCTTTGCTGGCTGATGTTGCGTACCTGGCTGTGGGTTTGTGTTGGTATGCCAAGGAGGATGAAGTCCTGCACCTGGAAGATTCGCACAGCCTCTGTGACAACCTGGTTTTCCAGGGCGTCACAAACATGTCACCACTTCTGCATTTTTTACCCACTCCTGGTTTTGCCTACAAATACTGAGGTAAAAAACGCACCAAATACTCAACGTGTGCACGTGTAAATGCACATGTATACAAGTGTAATTGGTACAGCTTTTTTCTAATGGTAGACTCATTCACTTGGGCATTAATACTAGTGAGTGCCATCAGTGAACGTTATGATACTATTTGTTTTTTTATACACTTCGTTCTGACTTTTAAAGATCTAGCATCCATATATTCCATAAATGTATAATAGACGCGGGTCCCACCAGTAGGACCCACATTGATTTTCAGAACCGGAGCCCATCACTTGCAGCTTTCAATGGAGAGGTGAGTGGAATGTCTTCAAAACAGATGCATGTTTCGTTGGCGGAACCAGCATTTACTATGCGTACATGGTATACAAAAATTGAAAATTGGCAAGTGGCATATGTAGAAGGAACAAATTTACCCCTGTTGTTTTAACTCAATTTGCTCAATTAGTCTCTTGTTTAACTCGTTCCTGGTATCCAGTGCATATTAGGATCAGATGTATGGAGGGGGCTCGGTAGTGGAACCCATTCAGAACATGTCAAATGTGTTATACAGCGAACATCTGCCTCTAGTTGCAGCTGATTGCTGTTATTTAACCCCTTAAATTCTGCAATCATTCATTCACAGCAGCATTTAAGTGGCTTGATCTTGGTGACACGTTGATTCGAGGGTCCCTCGACCCCCCCTACCATGTTGCAATTGTTGTGTGCTGATTGGATGGCATGGTAGTTGGGAGTTTAGTGAAGTCCCTCATCACCATCTTTGTGCTCCAGTGAAGAAGCCTAGGGTTTGAGCTGAAGTATTGCAGGAAAAAGTGTAAGTGATGAAACAATTGCAGGTTAAAATCCATTAAGGGAACTAACTAAACATAAAAAGTAAAAAAAAAAAAAAAATGTTTTAAGAAATATAAAAGAAAACATAAAGGTTTGAATCAACCCCTTTTCTTTTTCAAATATAAAGAAATTGATAAAAGAAAAGTAAAAAAGAAAAGAAAAACTATTTGGCATCACCACATCCCAGAAAAAGTCTGATTTATCAATACCTTAAATAATTTTTTATGTCTTGTAAGTGTAAGGCTGGAGTCACACTTGCGAGTAACTCGCGCTGGTCTCGCATTGCTTCACCCGGCATAGCCTAGCCGACCTGCTCCTGTCAGGAGAGTGTGCAGCCGTGCCGGGTGATGCGATGCCAATCATTCGCAAGTGTGACTCCGGCCTAAGGGGGTGGTCGGTGTGAGAAGAACTCCCCTCTGAAGACCACAACCAGAATGTTTTATTAGATTTTAGGGTGGTTATGTTCTAATTGCAGCCGGTGCCATCTAGTGACCAAAAGGGTACAGTGTCGTATTTAATGCTTAGTTATTGCTAAGGCTAGTTTCACACTTGCGTTGGGTTGAATCCGCAGGGTCCGTTGCTGCGTCGTTTTGACGCATCCATTAGTTTTGTGTTGTCAACGGATGCAACGGATGTTATTTCACAGGAATCCGTTAGCTGATTCCTGTGAAATAACGGACCGTTGCATCCGTTTGGCGTCCGTTAGGCGTCCGTCTAACGAAATCCGTCGGCTCTGTTTTCTTTCTTTTTTTATTTTTTGTCATTCTGGGCATGCTCAGTAGAAATTAGCGGAATCCAGCAGCGGATTCCGTTGTTAAGCACTTAGCAACGGAATCCGCTACCATAGGGAACCATTATAAATTTTAACGGAACCAACGGAATCCGTTGGTTGGCGTCATTTTGACGCAAGCAAATAACGTTACATTCTGCGTTGCTTCAGCAACGGAGCGTCGGCCAACGGAAGCAACGCAGGTACTTTTGGCACAATCCGTCATCAATGAAAGTCTATGGGAAACAGCGGAATCCGTTAACGGATTCCGCTGTTTCCTAAGACAGCGGATTGCGCCAAAAAAAAACCAACACAAGTGTGAAAGTACCCTAATGTGTGTTTACATGACTTTAAAAGTGTAATGTGTTTTGTACCTGTTATTATTGAAAGACTATATTGTGTAAAGAGTGAGAATGCTTAGATAAAGTATTAGTGCAACGTAGGGACAACAAGCAGGAGTAGGGAAATGGTAATATGAGGTCAGTGATGGTTAGGACTGCAGAGTGGTTTATAGCTAGAAAAGATGTAACAGAGTTAGAAAGGTGCAGGTAGATACACAATGATGGTGGAGTGCCATAGCCGGTTAGCTTGGTGGCATTTTCACAGCAAGTACACCAAGGGTTAGGAAAGGTTTAGCCCCTCAGATGACCTTGAGATCTAGGTTACTGGGACAGAGACAAAGTCCAGGGAGAAGAAGATGGCTGCCTGAGGAGCAGGGTGTGTGGTGTACTGAGGTCGGACCGGTCCCCCTATAAGCAGCTTCCGTTTTCGGCGGGCCTGCTAGGCATACATAGGGGTTACGCGGGACCCACAGAACACGAGACAGAGCAGAGCTGGGACCCTAGGTATTGGACAGGGTTGGACTAGTCTTCTGGCAAGAGAAGAGACATCATTATTAGAGTAAAGAAGAAGTGTGTTATCGTGCAGTAGTGCACAGCAAGAGAGGAACAGACTGAAAGTAATTGCTAAAGGAACAGGTAAGAAAAGAAGGATTTAGGCTATGTGCGCACGTTGAGTTTTTTTTCCACGGAAACGCTGCGTTTTGAACTGCAGCGTTATTGCATGCGCTCAGCTTCTCCAGCAAAGTCTATGAGAAAGCCGAAAAATCAATGCACATGCTGCGTTTGTAAACGCAGCGTTTTGGATGCCCAAAATCGCTGCGGAAAAAAAAAGCAGCATGTCACTTCTTTTGTGCGTTGTAGCTGCGTTCTCCACCCATTGAAATCAATGATGTGGGTTAGAAAGCAACCAAAATGCACTTGGACTGCATTTTTGTTGCATATCGCATGCTTTTTTGACAAGCAAAACGCAGGTCTTTTCAGTCTCTGTCAATGTTGGTCAATTTCTGTCTGTGGATGTCGGATCCCTCTCTCTGTCGGTCAGTCGGTCTCTTTCTCTGTCAGTTGGTCTCTCTGTCTGACTCTCTCTGTCTCTGTCTGTCGGTCTCTCGCTCTGTCTGTCCCTCTCTCTGTCCGTCGGTCAGTCTCTCCCCGTCTCTCATACTCACTGATCCCCGATCACCAGCGCGGCGCTGCACGGCTGTGACAAAGCTATGGCGGCTTTTCCTCTTTTGAAAATGCTGGCCGCTCATTAATCCATCACGTATTCCCTGCTTTCCCCGCCCACCGGTTCCTATGATTAGTTGCAGTCAGACACGTTCCCATGATGAGTGACATCTGTCTCACTGCAACCAATCACAGCCGCAGGTGGGCGGGACTATATCATGCAGTAAAATAAATAGATAATTAAAAAAAAAACGACGTGCGGTCCCCCCAATTTTGATACCAGCCAGGGTAAAGCCACACGGCTGAAGGCTGGTATTCTCAGAATGGGGAGCACCCCAGCCTAAAAATATCAGCCAGGAGCCGCCCAGAATTGCCGCATCCATTAGATGCGACAGTCCCGGGACTTTACCCGGCTTATCCCGAATTGCAATCGGGGTAATAAGGGGTTAATCATGGCAGGTATCTTCCCGAGATACCTTCCATGATTAACCTGTAAGTTAAAGACACACATCCAAAAAATCCTTTATTTGGAATAAAAGACAAAAAAAAACACCCTCTTTCACCACTTTATTAAAATCCTCAAATACCCCTCCAGGTCCGACGTAATCCACGGAGGTCCCGTGACGCATCCAGCTCTGCTACATGAAGCGGACAGGAGCGGCAGTAGTGAGTTGAGGTCTCGGGTGGAGGACTCCAGCTGGCCGCCATAACCTGAGTGATGGCAGCGCTAATCGCGCTGCTCACTTCAGTCACTCAGAGGATTAGCGGTCACCGGTGAGTCCTTCACGGGTGACCGCTAATCAGGCTGCCAAAAACAGACAGAGCCGCGGTATGACAATGAAGTCAGGTGAAGTTCACCCGAGTTCATTCTCATCGCGCGACTCTGTCTGTGTCTGCTGTAGCAGAGCTGAATTGCCGGGGGAACGCACTGTCAAAAATGCATCCAAAATGCATGCAAAATGCATGGAAAAAGCATCCAAAATGCATGCGTTGTGGATGCATTTTTTTTTTTTTACAAACGCAGTGTCCAGTCTACCAGAGGGTGCGTTCTTTTCTGCACTGCAGAGAACGCAACGTGCGCACATAGCCTTAAAGTGACTGCAACCTGTATGAGAAACCCTGCTGAAGATCAGTAAACTTGTGTTTAAGAAAAAGAAATCCTCCTGTTGCCATCTCCTTGGTTGAAGAAACAAAGTATCCCCAAGTGGCAAGTAAGTGGACGAAGCCGAAATGTTCACGGGCCCTATGATCTGCTGTAGCAGGGCCAGGGGGTTGCACGACACACAGACCGTGACTACAGCGCCCCCTGTTGCCCCTGTTTACATTAACACACCAAAACAAAAACAAAAAGTTTAAAATGCCATAATTGTCGATTTTTAGTCACCACAACTCCACCAAAAATGCAATCACAACATCATATCTGATCCTAAATGATACCTATGAACACTACATCTGACTACATTAAAAAAAAAATTATGACAGCTCCATTGATGGACAAATAAAAAAAGTTATGGGTCTCAGAAAGTGATGACACAAACCAAATTTTTACAATTTTCAAATATTTTCTTAATACTAAAATATAATAAAAATATGAATCATATTCACTTGTCAATTTTACTGAACACTGTAAAAACAACAACAAGAAACAATGGTAAAGTTGTGTTTCTTTCTTCACCATTTTTTCCTTTTTTTCAGTACGTAGTAAAAGAACGTAATTCAAAACTACAGCTCATCACACACAAAAAAGCCCACATGTAGGTGTGTTGATGAAAAAATAAAAAAGTTATCACTTTTTGGAGAAGTGAAGGAATAAAACAAAAGTACTAAAAAAAAAATTGGTCACAGCGGATCCCTGAAGAGGGGTTAAATGGTTAATATCAGGCTGCTCTTCGAACTAGCTCTGTCCATGGGCGCCTTTAGGATTTGTCAGTTTCCTGGCAGAATCTTAGACAACTAGACAGGATGCGGCTTTTATCACAACTGGATTTCCATAATCCTTAACCACCTTAAGAGGGTTGTTTGGTTTAAAAAGGATTAAATACACAAGAGTTCCTTATTTATGATCCCCATTTATAAGAGCGTACAGTGGTGACAAAGAGTGTCTCTTACTATGGTGGATCCAGCACATCAGTGCATTATATGGGGCGGATCACAGATTGCACTGTGACCTATGTAAGGGTATGTGATTTTGTCATGAAAAATGCAGCATCTTACCGTCCCAGCAAAGTAAACAAGATTTCTACAATAATAACCCTAGTGATGAGCGAGAGAGCGTGCTCGCCACTGCTCGATACATGATCGATCATCAGGGTGCTAGGTACTTTCATTACTTGATCGAGCATCGCAGGTGCTCGAGTGCCCGCACTGCATGTTTTAGACAGCCAATCACCATGGCTGCCATACACGGTAATGCCGTAGGAATATGGGCTACTGGCATTACTGTGATTGGCCAGCTGCATCTCATCATTGAGTCTTATATAAGACCTGGTGATGGAATGCTCAACACACTGTCCTCTGGACACAGTTCTAGGAGAGTTAATGTAGGATGGAGAGCTGACTTTATAGCAGTCATATAAGCAGTATTTAATTGGTATTGCAGTAATTGTATACCACCGCTACACCGTTAAAACAAAAGTCCTTTTCAGGGCTACATACTGTCCGTTCTCTAGTGTTCATTCTCTGTTGCCTGCATTCAGTGTAGGGATAGCTGGTGGAGGAGGGATAGTTTTGGACTAAAGGCATTTAGACAGGGTTTATTGCCTTACAGTCCTTCTATACTTATACTGCAACCTAAATACAAAAGTCCTTTTCAGGGCTACATATTTTCTTTTCCCTATGAATACTGCAAAGTTTGCAGGCATATATAGTATCTGCCTAATTTAAAATGCACTAGGCATGTGGTAAGGGACGGGGAAGTGGACATGCTGCTGATGGTGCACACAGAGTCTTTAGCCATTGGCCAGGCAAAACTGGGCCTGCTGCGAAAGCACAACCAACACACTCATCCACAAAACCTAGCTTCCTGTCCCACTTTGCAGGGGGTGTGTGGGACATCACGCTTGAGGCAAGAACAATGCAAACAGGTGATCGGTTGGGTGGCAGATAATGCTTCCAGTTATGTTTACAAGCACCACCTTGTCTTCCACATCATCCAGTATCACTAACCAAGAGTCTGGACCCCATAATCCTCACCCTGATCCTCCTTCCTCCCGTCATGGCGAGTCCCAGGAGACAAATGATCTCACACTTGGACACTTTGTATTTCCATTTTTGGTTTTGGCCTCTCATCCTGCACATTTCAAGAAGTACATTGGGATATTGTGTGTAGTGGTGCCCAAATATTTGAGCAGCCACAGTCACAAGAAGATAACAGTGGAGAACGGAAATTATTATCTCAAGAGATAGATGTTGATGAGACACTTTTGACAACAAGTGATTTTGTTAAGTCAACAAGTCAGGAGGACCAGAGTGCGGAAGTGGAAGACAAGGGGGTGGATGATGAAGTCACTGACCCAACCTGGGAAGGTGCCATGTAGAGCGAGGAGAAGAGGGGAGAAGGGGAGAGAACCAACAGCACCTCAAAAGGCAGGAAGAAACTGGGGTGGCCAGAGGAAGAAGGTGGACAACTGTTTCTCATAGCACCCACATGCACAAGTTCCCAGAGCAATAGTTAGGTGTTCCCCAGTCTGGCGCTTTTTTAAAGAAAGTGTACAATAACAGAATGGTCATTTGCAAGCTGTGCCATAGCAAAATCAGTAGGAGCCTAACCACTGACCACCATCAGTATGCTCAGGCACATGTCATAAAAGCACTTGACTAGGTGGGCCGAATGCCTGGGTCGACAATCAGTGTCTGTGTGTGAACCACTGCCTCTTCTACTGTTCTATGTGCTTGCCAATCCCCTGTCCAGGAAGCAGGCGTGGATGCCTCCCACTCTGCACATGTCATTGCACATTTGCAAGCACCATCAGCAACCAAGTCTGGTTCTTTGTACCAGGCCTTAGAACGCAAACATAAATACGCAACCACCTGTGATGCCCTGGCCAGGCCAGGTAGTCACAAATAGGCCCCTGCACAACACCTTCACTCACAGGTAACAGCAGCTGACCAGAAAACCCTAGTCACCCCCCTCAGGGCTAGATAGACATACCAGGGGGCGAAACCAGGTGGTTGGGAGACGCCCACCGAGGAGTTTAGACAGCCCGAGGCGGGAAAGTAAACAGTCAGATCAGTTTCAGAGTGCAGTGTGAGTGGAGGTCAGGCCTGTGTGTCAGGCCTGAAGCAAACTGACAGGTACCAGGGTAGGAGCCCTGGTGCCACGGGCTAGGAGGCAGACGGTGGTCTCCGTCCGCAGGAGATGGGAAGACGGCTCGGCAGAACCGGGTTGGACCGAGACAGGGTTGTAGCCTGCCGGTACCTACATCGGGGACCCGACCGGAAACCGTGCACAAAAGGGGGTACTCGGACCCTGAAGCCAGGAACCAGAACCTACTGGAACAGGTTAATTAAGCGATTGAGGCCAGGATTATAGGTCCTGTCCCACCCAAAGTCCCTAAAAGAAGGTAACAGCCCACCGAAGGGGATAAAAGGCCATTGCCAAGGCACCGTGTCTCACTGCAACCAATCATAGGCGCCGGTGGGTGGGGAAAGCAGGGAATACGAGATTGTTTAATGAGCGGCCAGCTTTTTCAAAATAGTAAAAGCCACCGGAGCAGTGTGAATGCCATGCAGCGCCGCGCCGGTGATCGGGGATCGGTGAGTATGAGAGAGGGGGTAGGAGGGATAGACTGACATGGACAGAGAGTGAGGGACCGACTGACAGAGATTAGTGAATGACAGACATTGTGAGGCGCTTCAGAACGCAGCTTTTCAGCTGCGCTCTGAAGCGGACCTTTTTTAAGCTGCGGTGCAGAGCGCACACCTGCGCACATAGCCTCAGACATCAAAATCGTATGAGGGATGTCACACGTTTCAATTGAATAGGTTCGTGCAACAAAACAATCAATTCTAGACAAAGATACGATGTGTTTGCGATCAACGGTTTTGCGTTCAATCCTGATCGCAAGTAGATGTCACACGCAGATACCTCACAAACGATGCCGGATGTGCGTCACTTACAACTTGACCCCAACGACGGATTGTGAGATATATTGAAGCGTGTAAAGCGGGCTTAAGTACGGCTCAATCCGTACATATACGTCCTACATCCACCATCCCATCCCCGTTTCATTCGGACTGTCCACGGGATCCCCCGGGTCCGGAGACCCTCGAGCCACCCACCGTAAGGTCCGGACCGAAGCAGCGTCAGGCTGCTGGCACGGGGGCGGCACACACCCACTCATAGGACCAAACACTAAATAGGCTCATGTCCACACTGCTTGCCCTGGAATTGTTGCCTTTAAGGCTTGTGGACACTGAGGCTTTCCAGAACATCATGGCAGTAGCCATCCTTCATTACTCCTGAGTCGCCACTATTTTACCCGGTGTGCCATCCCCACCTTACTCTAGCATGTGTCCCACCACATCACCCGTGCCCTGACCAAAGATTAAAATCTTTGAAGTTCATCAGGCGGCTCTCGATCCAAATATTTAGAGGGTTATCAGTCGGACCGCATTCAATCTTTTGAGGGTCATCATGCGTCCCGCTCTCAAAATCTTAAGAGGGTCATCAGGCAACCCTCGCTAAAAATGTTTTGAGGGTCATCATGCAACCCTCCCTTCAAATCTTTAGAGAGTCATCAGGCGGTCCTCGTTTCAAAATGTTAGAGAATCGTCAAGTGGCCCTCTCTCAAAATATTTTGATTATCATCAGGTTACTCTAGTGCCAAATCTTTAGAGGGTCATCAGGCGGCTCGTGCTCAAAATCTTTTGAGGGTCTACAGGTGGCCCTCATTCCAAATCTTTAGAAGATCATTAGGCAGCCCTCACTCCAAATCTTTAAAGAGTCATCAGAAGACCCTCGCACCAAAACTTTAGCAGGTTATCAGACAGCCCTCACTCCAAATCCATAGAGGATCATCATGCAACCCTTGATCTTAATTTTCCCAGGGTATATATGATACTCTTCTTTACAAATTTTTCAGGATGTGTATGAGGGGGTAAATGTTTTTAAGCCCTTGCAATAAGTGCATAGGCTTTACCATACTAGGAGTCCACCTTCTTTAAAAAGGAGAAAAAAAAATGTTTTCTGGGGCCTTCCTCAACATGTCTTTCAAGGTGTACTGCAGTCTCTCCTTCTATTTTTTGGCAGCCCTTGCACTGTATGCTTTAGGCTTTATGAGTCTAGGAGTCCCACTACCTAACAATTTTAACAGAATGTGTATGATGCCCTCCTTCATGTCTTATACAGGGTGTAATAGAGTCCCTCTTCCTTCTAATTTTTGACATTTCTTGCACTGTCCGCATAGGCTTTGTAAGGTTCAGAGTTCTAGATTTCAGAGTAAGGGGTGGAGGAGATTTTTTTTTTTCTCTTTTTAATTCTTCCTTATATACAAGTAATTTTACAGAAAAGAATGTTTCCTGACATTTTTTTCTGTAAAATCCATTTAATCTTCAGTGCTGTATGTTTTATTGTCAGTTCGGAAAAGTGGAGTAATACATTGTCCACAGCAGCAACCTGGGAGTCAGACATGCGTCCAGGAGTTTCCATCCATTTCAGCGATTTTACTGCCCCCACCTCAGCCTTCCTAGTAGGATCTTGTGGAAAAATGCTCAAGCTCATCTAAAGCCTGCTTTACACCTTGCAATTAAGCATACGATATCGTATGCGATGTGACACGCCCCCATCGTATGTGCGACACGTTCAATTTGTTGACCGTGTCGCACAAACGATTAATTGCCGTCACACGTACTTACCCTTCCATACGACCTCGATGTGGGGGGCGAACTGGAGTGGGAGGGACGTTCGGCATCACAGTGACATCACGCGGCAGCCGGCCAATAGAAGCGGAGCAGCGGAGATGAGCGGAACGTAAACATCCCGCCCACCTCTTTCCTTCTGCATTGCCGGCGGGAGCCGCGGGACGCAGGTAAGATCTATTCATCGTTTCCGGGGTGTCACACATTGTGATGAGTGCTGCCTTGGGAACATTGAACAACCCGACGTGCAATTTTAAGGAAATGAACGACGTGTATGTGATGAATGGTTTTACAGTTAGGTCCAGAAATATTTGGACAGTGACACAATTTCCGCGAGTTGGGCTCTGCATGCCACCATGTTGGATTTGAAATGAAACCTCTACAACAGAATTCAAGTACAGATTGTAAAGTTTAATTTGAAGGTTTGAACAAAAATATCTGATAGAAATTGTAGGAATTGTACACATTTCTTTACAAACACTCCACATTTTAGGAGGTCAAAAGTAATTGGACAAATAAACCAAACCCAAACAAAATATTTTTATTTTCAATATTTTGTTGCGAATCCTTTGGAGGCAATCACTGCCTTAAGTCTGGAACCCATGGACATCACCAATCGCTGGGTTTCCTCCTTCTTAATGCTTTGCCAGGCCTTTACAGCCGCAGCCTTCAGGTCTTGCTTGTTTGTGGGTCTTTCCGTCTTAAGTCTGGATTTGAGCAAGTGAAATGCATGCTCAATTGGGTTAAGATCTGGTGATTGACTTGGCCATTGCAGAATGTTCCACTTTTTTGCACTCATGAACTCCTGGGTAGCTTTGGCTGTATGCTTGGGGTCATTGTCCATCTGTACTATGAAGCGCCGTCCGATCAACTTTGCGGCATTTGGCTGAATCTGGGCTGAAAGTATATCCCGGTACACTTCAGAATTCATCCGGCTACTCTTGTCTGCTGTTATGTCATCAATAAACACAAGTGACCCAGTGCCATTGAAAGCCATGCATGCCCATGCCATCACGTTGCCTCCACCATGTTTTAAAGAGGATGTGGTGGGCCTTGGATCATGTGCCGTTCCCTTTCTTCTCCAAACTTTTTTCTTCCCATCATTCTGGTACAGGTTGATCTTTGTCTCATCTGTCCATAGAATACTTTTCCAGAACTGAGCTGGCTTCATGAGGTGTTTTTCAGCAAATTTAACTCTGGCCTGTCTATTTGTGGAATTGATGAATGGTTTGCATCTAGATGTGAACCCTTTGTATTTACTTTCATGGAGTCTTCTCTTTACTGTTGACTTAGAGACAGATACACCTACTTCACTGAGAGTGTTCTGGACTTCAGTTGATGTTGTGAACGGGTTCTTCTTCACCAAAGAAAGTATGTGGCGATCATCCACCACTGTTGTCATCCGTGGATGCCCAGGTCTTTTTGAGTTCCCAAGCTCACCAGTCAATTCCTTTTTTCTCAGAATGTACCCGACTGTTGATTTTGCTACTCCAAGCATGTCTGCTATCTCTCTGATGGATTTTTTCTTTTTTTTCAGCCTCAGAATGTTCTGCTTCACCTCAATTGAGAGTTCCTTAGACCGCATGTTGTCTGGTCACAGCAACACCTTCCAAATGAAAACCACACACCTGTAATCAACCCCAGACCTTTTAACTACTTCATTGATTACAGGTTAACGAGGGAGACGCCTTCAGAGTTAATTGCAGCCCTTAGAGTCCCTTGTCCAATTACTTTTGATCCCTTGAAAAAGAGGAGGCTATGCATTACAGAGCTATGATTCCTAAACCCTTTCTCCGATTTGGATGTGAAAACTCTCATATTGCAGCTGGGAGTTTGCACTTTCAGCCCATATTATATATATAATTGTATTTCTGAACATGTTTTTGTAAACAGCTAAAATAACAAAACTTGTGTCACTGTCCAAATATTTCTGGACCTAACTGTATGTTCAATCGCAATCGCACGTAGCTGTCACACGCTATAACAACACTAACGATGCCGGATGTGCGTCACTTACGACGTGAACCCGCCGACACATCGTTAGATTTATTGTAGCGTGTAAAGCGTTCTTTAGCATCTGACCAGCTCAATTCAAATACTGAACAGTTGAGCATTTTAGTGCTCGCTCATCACTACACAGCACATATTGCTTATTTTTCCTTGCATATTTGAAGCAGTTTCATATCTGCAGCATGTCAAGTCTTTCAGCATTTTTCACCCATTCTTATTGTGTATGTACATTTTTTAGCACATATTTCTGCAGTGAAAAAAATAAGCAGCAAGTAAAGGCCTGTTTCACACGTCAGTGAAAAACAATCCAGACGAAAACTGTGGAAAAAAGAAGCGCAAATAGGGTCTTACTTGGTAGGGAGATCAATAATTTCCAAGGGAGTACACTCACCTTTCAGGGTTGTGAAAGTCACAACCCCTTGATGTAATGTTGATAAACAGACATTTTTCACTGACGTGTAAAAAACGCATATGTCCCTCCGTGTGCCATGATTCACGGCACGCTTGGGTTGTCCATGTGCAATCCGTGATCCGTGCTCTGTGATACGGGATTACACATGGAGATAAACTCACCTGTCCCCACTCCTGCTGTCCACGGTTCTGAAGAGTCCTGCGATGCAGCATCCGGCATCCGTGTCCGTGTGAAAACACGGATGTGTGCGCAAACCCATTCAATTTAATGGGTCTACGTGTGTCCATGTTTCCAGTCCGTGTGTAAACAGACACCACACGTACCAGAAACATGAACGTGTGAAGGTGACCCAAGGGATTATGCAAAAGAGCAAATGGCCATGTCTAGGCTCTTGGTAAAGTAATTGATTGGTTGATACAAATGGACACAGAAAACTAAGCTACACTATGCCAGAGGGTAAAACCTAGTGTAATGACATGAATTTACTTCGCATCAGCCTTTATTGCAATAATATTCTGAAACAGGCCATCAAGTGTCCTGTTTAAAGGAGCACCATACTGACCTCTGGTCCAACTATAGGTATCACTTCCATGATTTTAGTTGTGTTTGTTGCTCTTGATTCTAAACATGACCTTCTATTACATGAAGTCCTTTATTATACTTCGGATTTAGTGTTGCATCCCAACGATCCTTCTCAACTTCTGTGACCTGGGCTTGTCAGAGTGCTCTTAGATCTGTTTCACAATATCATCTCTTAGTTCTGACAACCTTCATCATGGGTTCTTTCACTATGTGAGATACAGCCCCTATTGGAAGCAGTCACCATAACCCATTGGTGGACACAGACAGAAGAGGGTCTCTGTGCGAAAACATTATATGGGCCCTTTGCAGCCCAAGAGATCATCAAAATGCACAATTCCATCTGGTTTGGTAGGTTAGGGAGGTAGAAATTCGCCCCACAATCTCTTGGGGTGCACCAATGAAATGTCCGCTCCTGCCACAAACTGTAAAGCATCTATACACCTTCAGTACAATCCCAAACACACATATTGCCCACCTATAATAATATAAATCATATGTCAGTGATCCTGATAAATACCTTTCTTCATGACTCATTTCTGAAAAAAAATAACATCCTTTGTATTGAATAATTCAAGTTAAAAGAAGCCATTACCATCAATTATTTAATTCCACCAAGATTGATTTAGCTGGCTAATCTTCAAACTAAACAACCGTTATACCAACGAGCATAATAGTTGTTTGTTTTAATAGGCTTAAAGTAAATTTCCATTTTTGAACACCATTTTTATTTTTTAGATATCTTAATTATGGGTGGAGACATGGATTTAAAAGATAACATTCTGTCTGCCTGTAGTCACCAGTAGAGGGAGCTCACAAGCCAGTTGCATACTGTTAGGGGTACTTTGCACACTACGACATCGCAGCTGCGATGTCGGTGGGGTCAAATCGAAAGTGACGCACATCCGGCGTCGCTGTCGATATCGTAGTGTGTAAAGCGTTTTGGATACGATTAACGAGCGCAAAAGTGTCGTAATCGTATCATCGGTGTACTGTCCGACATTTTCATAATTGCGCGGCAGCTCCGCTTCTATTGGCCGCCTGCCGTGTGACGTCGCTGTGACGCCGCACGACCCGCCCCCTTAGGAAGGAGGCGGTAAGCCGGCCAGAGCGACGTCGCAGGGCAGGTGAGTGCATGTGAAGTTGCCGTAGTGATAATGTTTGCTACGGCAGCGATGACAAGATATCGCTGCTGCGACGGGGTGGGTACTATCGCGCTCGGCAAGCATCGACTTGCGATGTCGTAGTGTGCAAAGTACCCCTTAGACTTTAAACTCAATAATTAGACACTACACAGTAAGTTCCCTCCGGTAGAAATTACAGACAGCAAATCAGATATCAGCAAATCAGCTTTTTTGTGCCTTTTTTTTAATAACCAAAAACACTGTTATTAGTATAAGTACATCTACAGCTTTTTATGTGGGCTAATACATGCCATAAGTTTCTGATTGGTGGGATTCACACATTTGTGAACCCTCTGATTATGAGAACAAAGAAAAGACTGGGGATCCTTTAAGTGACTGATCTGTGCTATAGTCCCATAAGGATAATATTGCAGAGGGGCAACGATTAGTTAGAACTGTAGATCTTGCATCTATTTATTACGGTGAATCAGACAGGCCACGATAAGCAAGTAAAAGCATTTCCAAATGATATGCCATTACTTACTATAATGGAAAAAGCCCTTTATGTCAACTCTGAACTTTGGTAAGGAGGGGTATAACAGATATATCTAAGGTGTTCTGTCTTCTATTCATTAAATAGGATAAGGGTAATATCGTTTGTTGCCCACAAGAGGTCACTGTTGGCTTTCTTATGTTTTAAGTGTTTTCCTCATACATCTCCACAGTATTTCTGTGGGTTGGAGCCTGTTGCTTTAAGGAAAAGATACTTCCTTGGACTGCCCCTTTTCCCTTCCCTTCCTGAGTTGGAGACGCAGATGTCTTGGTGCCTCCATAGGATTCAGAGGTGCTATAGCTGGCTCCAGTTCCTTTTCTTCAATCGTTCCTCCTGACTAGTGGATCCCGGTAGGAATCATTGTACTAAACTACATATTTATGTTAGAATATGTGTACAGTTGTTATGTAGGCACTGTGAAGTAACAGTGGCTCTACTCAGATTACATAGGCCGTGATACATGCAGAGCAGGTGTAGGGCAGCATCAGCAGTGTAAATGTTGTATTCAGTCATATGCATTGCTCTCTATGTTATGCAGATTCTGTAAATACCAGTACTACTATGTATGTCATTCTGTTATTTGTGATATGCCTGTACTGATTTGGATTTGTATCTTTTGTTATAGTTTTTACCAATTAATCATCCATTTCTTATGATCATCCACCTATCCATCATCATTTAATAAATAAAGACTTAAAGGCAACACAGTCTGTTTATTGAAACAGTGGATGAAGGTTAGCTGTATGCCGGAGTCCACACAGCTCACACGTGGACGAAGGCAGAACATAAGGAGTTGGTGATTCTCTAACTTTTCAATTAAGATTTAACTAAGGAAAATAACATTTGTTTTCATAAAGATACCATTATATAATATTTTACAAGAACGTGTGCGTATCTATCATACCATGTAGCTAATTGGCGGTAATGGACACCAGTGATGCATAACGTGTCCATTTCGGTTTTGCCAAGGGTGCGATTATTTTCAAAGCAGGAATAAAGCAGCATGCAATGTGATCCTTACCATCAAATGTATCTGAAACCCTAAAAGATCCCCTGATGGGGCCACAGAATACAGATGTGAGCAAACCTTAGCTATTATGGAGCTAGGTTACTATGTATTATATATTAACCACTTCACCCCTGGGCAATTTTTCCATTTTTCGTTTTTGTATTTTCCTCCCTATTTTTCTAAGAGCCATAACTTTTTTAATTTTACATAAATATAGCCATATGAGAGCTTGTTTTTTGTGGGGTGAGTTTTTTTTTTTTTTTGAATGACACCGTTCATTCAGCCTCATATTATACTGGAAAACAGGAAAAAAATTAAAATGCGGTGAAATTGCAAAAAAAGTGTAACTCCACGATTGTTTTTTGGAGCTTTTTATTTTCCATGTTCACTATATGGTAAAACTGACAGTATGATTCCCCAGGTCAGTATGAGTTCATAAATACCAAGCATGTATAGTTTTACTTTGATCTACCGTAAGTGGTGATAAAAAATTAAAAGTTTGTTAAAAAAATAAATAAATTGCGCTTTGGCAATATTTTCAGAGACCCATAGCGTTCTCATTTTCCCAGTGAAAGTCCATGAGATATTTCTACCAGTGACAATCTCTTTTGACCGATTTGCATAGGTTCCAGTAAGGCCGGTCTGGGAGGAGATGTTACAGATGCTCTTGAAGGAGAGATACGAGAATCAAGAGTCCACACTAGTAGCGAGTAAAATTAAATTGTCAAGTGAGCAAGGCAAATCCATACCCGCAAGTTCGTCCTTGACACAACTGAACAGGTCGTCAAAGAAGACAACCAGGAGTGCTTCGTTGTTCAAGGCCAATTCAGCAGACAGGATATGGAACTGGATGGCATAATGTCCCATTGAGTTAATCCCTTGTCTTTATATGGAATTGAGAGCTGAGTGAACGCGACCTGGATCATCAAAGACGTGACGGAATGCGGTCAGAAAGGTGGGTAAAGACTGCATTAGGGGGTGTCCCGTTCCCAAAATGACTGAGCCCATGCCATATATCACCAGATAATAATTAAAAAAAAACATGCCACTTTACACCAATCAGTAGAAAGATGCTCAATTCAAAGTATATGGTGTAATGATTACAAAACTCCGGCGGGCTTTAGTATCGCCGTTAAAACGTGCAGGCGTTGGAAAAAGTAAAGCTGTTTCCCAAGCTGACTGTTGTGTCATTTCTTGAGAAGCTGGTTGAGAGACCACAGGAGTCTGATGCAGTGCATCCAGACAGCCTGAGTGGTTTTGTACAGCCTGGACAAGTTCACGTTGGTTGAAAGCCAGTTGTACCATGAAACCAGGGATCGTCTGTATCCCACTGCAAAGGTGTTGTTGTTGCGCCTTTGGAATCCATGGTCTTGGTATTCTGTTAGGCTGACCTGGTGAGGTGGATCCTCCAAGCTCAAGGTCCGGGTGGGCACAAGAGCAACAGGCTTCGGTGGACCAGACAGGTGAGGCACACAGGACACAGATAACAGAGGTACTGGAGGCCACAGGCAGAGAGGAGACTGTTAGTAGAGGTGCTGGAAGCTGCAGGTACATGGGAGATGTCCTGGAGACCACAGACAGATAATAAAAATATTGGAAGATGCAGTTAGAAGATGTCCTGGAGACTTCAGACATGTAGCGGAGGTACTGGCAGCCCAAGGCAGACAGGACTCATGAATACTAAAGTATTAATACTAAGATGTACTTTGCACACTACGACATTGCAAGCCGATGCTTGCGATGCCGAGCGCGATAGTACCCTCCCCCGTCGCAGCAGCGATATCTTGTGATCGCTGCCGTAGCGAACATTATCGCTACGGCAGCTGCACATGCACTCACCTGCCCTGCGATGTCGCTCTGGCCGGTGACCCGCCTCATTCCTAAGGGGGCGGGTCCTGCAGCATCACAGCGACATCACATGGCAGGCGGCCAATAGGAGCGGAGGGGCGGAGATGAGCAGGATGTAAACATCCCGCCCACCTCTCTCCTTCCGCATAGCCGGCGTGAGCCGCGGTGACGCAGATAAGCTGATGTTCCTCGCTCCTTCGGCTTCTCACACAGCGATGTGTGCTGCCGCAGGAACGAGGAACAACATCGTACCGTCGCTGCCGCGCAATTATGAAAATGTCGGACACTACACCGATGATACGATTACGATGCTTCTGCGCTCATTAATCGTATCAAAAACGCTTTACACACTACGATATCGACAGCGTCGCCGGATGTGCGTCACTTTCGATTTGACCCCACCGACATCGCAGCTGCGATGTCGTAGTATGCAAAGTACCCCTAAGACACAGGTGTATGTCTTGGTGAGCCTTATATAGGTTCGGGCAGGTGATCACATGTGCTCATGGTGGGATATCTGCAAAGCACGATATGGAGTCCAACAGATTTGAGCAGACCGGGGTGAGGGAAACAAAGCACAGATTTGAAACAGGTGCATAATACATATCTCCCTGAGAATCTGCCTCTAGAAGGTCTTTTAAATTAAAGGGAAGATTACCAGTGTGTGATATGTAATGCCTCACAGTCAACTTCCTGATCTCACTGCAGAGCTGTGTGTGATTGCAACTAACAGTACAATACAGCCGAGTTGAGCAGTCTCCTTACAAACACATTTGCAGCTGTACCCCTTCTTTTCTGCTGTCAGCTCAGCTGCACTTCATTCCCATCACTCCACACTGCCTGCCTGTGAGATGGAAGGTGAAGAAGTGTTAAGGCCACTTTACACACAGAGATAAATCTTTGGCAGATCTGTAGTTGGTAGTGAAATCATGGACATATTGTTCCATTTGTACACAGCCACAAACCTGGCACTGATTGTCCACAATTTCACTGCAACCACAGATCTGCCGCAGATTTATCTCTGTGTGTAAAGTGGCCTTTAGTTAGAATCATGCATAGCTCTGTAGCAGAGCTGACACCACTATGGAGAGGAGAGCTGCAGCTGCTAATATGTTTGTAATGAGACAAAGTTCAGCTCTGCTGTGTTGTGTCAGTTATAATCACACAGAGATATTTCTTTTTAGCAATTAACTTTGCTGGAGCTGGCCCTGCATACCCTCATATGCCAACAATTGACTAGGGACTTCCACTGACTACCGAGTGATACCACCTGGTACATCAGGCTGGGCAGCCTCCTGGCACATGATGCCCAAATACATTTCTCCAAAATCACACTCACATAATATAAATCATGTATGTGCATTAAAATACTTTAATTCCAAATAAACACATAAAATGACAAATGCCAACATGGAGTAGAAGGGTTACGTTAACTTAAATACTAATGATGGGTGTTTTGGGTCAAACTATGGCAACTATTTGAGTAATTTTAAATTTCTAACGCTTTTACACCTGTAGCACTGTCATGATATGGGGACTATATTGTCCTTAAAGATTTCCAGCTTGCAGTCCTCTTCACGCTTGCAGGTCTAATGTGCGTAAAATATTTTGTCACTACGGTATGTGGGGCACCGAAAAGATTGCAGCTCAAGAGGTGTCTCTTTTTTTCCAGAAATCTCCGAGGGCATTCTCAGTGAGAGGATGAGTGCGATACAGAGATAGATTTTGTTTGTAGCGGAAAATGAACCAAAGCGATGATGAAAACCATAGTAACAAAAGAAAGGGATGTTTTAATGGACACTTGATGGCTGTTGCCCCTAACAAGTTGTCCTGGAAGATAAGTGCCCAATCAGACTGGTGATCTGAAATCCAACGACGTAGATATTGTTTTAGGGTACGCTCACACGAGCGTATAACTCGCATGAGTATCGGACCGCATCACTCGGTGCGGCCGCACACTCTCCGGACAGGAGCATGTCAGCCGCATAGAAATACATGCAGCTGAGCCGCTCCTGTCAGCAGAGAAGCTAGGCGCGCCGGGTGATGCGGTCCGATACTCATGCGAGTTATACGCTCGTGTGAGCGTACCCTAAGAGTTTGAATCTGGCTCTCTGACCATTACTTGCAGCCAATAAGATGAAAAGAAGACAAATCAATATTCAACCTGTAGCAGAAAGTTTTCAGAAACTTAACCATATTCTCAGGGATAGCGTGAAATTTAAAGAGAAAGAGTCTGTCACCCCCAAAACTTAAAGGGAACCAATCACCAGGATTTTCGTATATAAGCTAAAGCCAATTCTATACCATCACTATCAGGCTGTTTATCTACATACCATTAGTGATCAGCTTGGATGTTCAGGCTTTCAAATCCAAGAAAGTAAAGTTTAAAAAATCGTTGGCTTCTTGAGTGACAGTTGCAACTGAGCACATAATATATGGGTGGGTATTCATATGGATTCCCGTGACCCGGCCTGCTGTTCCTCCCGCTCTCTGTTCTCTATGGTAAGTATTATGGTAGATGCTAGAGTGTACGGGCTGCTGACAGGTATGACGTAACTTGTCATGTGATGAGGCGTGTTCAAAATGCAGCCAAATGTTGTCAGCCCAACCTTTCCAGACAGAAAAACAATGTTTATTCTAAGTTCACGTAGGCATAGAGTTGATTAGAATAGAAGCAGGGGTCTGGGGGCTGGAGAAAACATCACCACGCCCCCAACTCAAATGATCACGCCCATCAAGCAAGCTGGTCACGCCCATGACCTGACTGCAGTCCGTACATTCTAGGCTCAACCTAAATATTATACAAACGATTCACTTTTTTGAAGGACCTGTGTGAGGTCATACCCATGTGACCTGGTATCCAGCTTTGTTGGCTGAGGCCCTGCCCCTTCTGGTCACATGAGTATGACCTCACACAGGTCCTTCAAAAAAGTGAATCGTTTGTATAATACTCACCTTAGTGAACAGAGATAGGGAGGAACATCAGGCGGGGGGGGTCTAGGTGCGGGAATCCAGATGAATACCCACCCAGTTATTATCTGCTCCTCAGCTGCTGTCACTCAAGAAGCTGCTGATTTTTTAAACTTCACTTTCTTGAATTTGAAAGCTTAAACATCCGAGCTGACCACTAATGGTATGTAGATAATCTGATTGATAGTGCCAGTATAGCACTGGGTTTAGGTTATATGCAAAAATCCTGATGATTGGTTCCCTTTAATTTATATTACTTATGAAACAATATCAGGGACTTAGCCCCTACAAAATAATCCATGTAGAGTCATTATTACTTGCATCGTTATTAAGAAAATTTGTTTACATTCTCATACAAATGAGAGAGCTCTGTGCACAATTGGTGGTGCTCAGGGCTCAATGCACCATTCTGCCCCTCGATTACCATACTGTACACTTTCACTTACCATATTTTTCATTTTGGGGTCCGTCCTAGAATCCAGTGGTGTCTTACCAGGGGGATTGCAACATCGGTGGTGGAGCGGGGTCACAGGAGCAGGGGCAGTTCTGGAGTAGGGCGATGCTGCAGGCAGCGCGGCAGGTCTTCCGGATGCTTGCTGTGGGCGCTGTGAGGCAGGAGCATCCAGAAACTGTCGGCGGTGCAGGCTTCAAAGAAATGGCACCCGGAGTTGGCGCGTGCGCAAATTGAGCTATCAACTCATTGACGAGCCAAGATCTCATCTGCGCACACTCCACTTCTAGGCGCCATTTTCCTTCAGTCCGCTGCTGGGAGATTAATGGACCAGAGGCGGTGTGTGCGCAGATGAGATCTTGAGCTGAGAACTCAATCTGCACATGCGCCAACTCCAGGCGCCATTATTTTCAGGATGTCCCCTGCCTCACCACCCGCAGCGAGCACTACTCGACATCCGCATCAGCACCACCTGCAGCATCAGCACTGCCCACAGAACAGCACAGAGCCTGCAGCATCGCCCCCGCCTCCTGAGACCCTTCTTCACCATCCCCCGGTAAGCTATATTCAGCTTATAAGACGGACCCCCCCCATTTTCCTCTCAAATTTTTGACAGGAAAAGTGCGTCCTATAATTTAAAATCTATAGTATGTTGGTGCATTCCCTGAATTATACATACCTGAATTGAATCCCTCACCTTGTGTGTGCGCACTGACACTGCACGCACAAAGTACCTGAGTAGGCACACTTTTATCCTTCTCTCCTGTTTTCAGCAGTTGCTCCCTACACTGGTGTGTATCAGTGCAGCAAGCAGCCACTGCATACACGTGTAGGGGTATCATTCCTACAAAACGGTTAAGAGTGGTATGACTTTAAAGGCGGTGCTCCACTGTTTTCTGTGTGTTATGGACTGGTCCGTTCAGCCGATGCTCCTCATCTAAATTGCAGACTTGAACTAACCTGGCCCAAAAAGTATGGGAAGAGAGGAAGCCCATAAGAAGAGTTTGGGAGGGAACAAGAGAAGTAGGGTTGCCTGGGATTGTGAGAGAGAGAGAGGAGACACTACCTGTGGCCTGTCTGAGAATAGTGATTTGGGAAAAGGTACAGTGCTGGCTGCGAGAGACATAGCGAGCCAGACCGTGAGAGAGTCTTGGTCACCATCGAGCAAGTACCGGAGTAAGATGCTCCTAGGTTGGTGAATCCGAATAGAAAAAGAAGACGTCACCAGGAGGATTGGGAGACCCCAGGCCCGTGAGAGAAGAAGAGTTCCCCACTGCCCTGCAAGGAGCAGTATGCACTGACGAGCATTACAGCACCAAGCTCCCAGGAGTGGACTTGTTTCCCCTTGACTGTACCATGAGTGTTTACCGGTGTGTGCACTTAATAGGGCGTAGCATAGACCGCAGTAGCCAGAGCGTGGTAACTGTGCACCCCAAGTAGCGGAGGCCAGCTGAGTGGTTAGCGCAGTGCAGTTGTGAATATTTTGTGCTTGCCTGTTTGTACTGTTGAACTGATCTTTGTAATAGATGAGGTGACATAAGGCTCCTTTCACACGTCAGTGATTCTGGTACGTTTGTGCTTTTTTTTATACGTACCAGAATCACTGACATACGCAGACCCATTCTAATCAATGGGCCTGCTCACACATCAGTGATTTTTCACTGAACGTGTCTCCGTGCAGCGTGCACCCTTGGCCGTGATTCTGCACGGAGACATGTCAGTTTTTGTCTGGCATCACTGATGACCCACGGACCACACTATGGTGTGATCCGTGTGTGATCAGTGAAAGACGTACCAGAAAATAACGGACATATTAAATATTAAAAATGCTCAACTTACCTTGCCTGCATTTCGCTGTGCCTGCTCCACTCTCGGCAGCTTCTGCCTGGCTCATGAATATTCATGAAAGCAGGAACTGCCGACCAGGAAGTAGGTGCTGAGAGCGGTGGACGGACGCTGGAGACCCGAGGAATTCAGCACCATGGACAGCAGGAGCGAAGGCAGGGGAGTAATGTCCATATGCAATTACGGATCACGGATTGCACATGGATAACACACGTGTGCCGTGAATCACGGAACACGGAGGGACATGTGCGTGTTTTACACGTCAGTGAAGAACGTCTGTGTTTTTCACTGACGTGTGAAACGGGCCTAAAGCTGAGGAGCTCCAGCTAGAATCTGCAGTGTGTTACACTTGTTACCAGATTACTCACCCCTGCTCACTTGCATAAATGCTTATCTCCTGCCTTCAAATAAAGCTGTCCCCTTATTTCTGCCACCTCATCTTGCATACCGGAATTAAACTCTGCTCAACAGTTGTTCCTTGGTCACCACTACACAGGAGCTGGGATGTGAGCGCACCCACACTTACACTGTATATACGTGCATGCTGGGCTTCTGCAGTGTCAGTACGCACAAATTCGTCTGGGGATTCACTTCAGGTAGTACTCACTTAGGGCAAGGGAGTGCTGTGAATCAACATAAGGAAAGGTGTGGTGTGCATCATGGCAATTGTAGGGACGATACATTGCACTACCTTCGGCCAAACCAGGGAGCCCAACCTCATCCTCATTTGCATAAAAAACACAATGCTTTTTCTGAAAAGCTTAGTCAGTGAAAATTACACTGCAAGGATGATTTTTATAAGAGCTAACTTTCCTACATGACTTTATATATAGTTCACATTGAGTTTTAGGGGTGACAAACTTCTTTTAAAGGGAAACTGTCAACAGGTTTTTACTATGTAATCTGAGGGCAGCATGAGTTTGGGACAAAAACAATTATTACAGTTACAGTGGAACCTCGGTTAACGAGTAACCCAGTTAGCGAGTATTCCACTTAACGAGCAAAGCTTGCTGTAAATTTGTAAGCAAGCTTTGCCGTACAAGCAAAATACTCACCGCGCACACTTCCAGTTCTGTACATCCACCAGGCTCTGACCCGCTCTTACAGTCAGCACAAACACAGACAAACACACACAAACACGCACGCACACACACATATTATGCTCACCTTACTTTCCGTTCCATCGCGGGCCTCACGGTTCTTGTAGTTTGCCGCCACAGGATGAGTATCGGTAACCATCGCGATGAGGGAGGAACTTTCACTGTCAGCCGCTACTCAAAGGCAGCGCGCTGACCAATCAGAGGCAAGTGGCTCCTGCCTTTGACGTCAGCACTCTGGCAGCGGAAGTTCCTCCCTTATCGTGATGGTTACCCGATACACATCCTGTACCGGCGAACTGCAAGATCCAGGAGGCTGGCGATGGAACGGAAGGTAAGGTGAGCATAATATGTGTGTGTGCGTGCGTGTTTGTGTGTGTTTGTACATGTTTGTACGTGTGTGGAATGGCACAATAGGGGACCAGGATGGGACATTTAACAAGTTGTGGAACGAATTGTCTGCATTCCAATGATTTCCTATGGGAAATCTTGCTTTGCTAGACGAGTAACTTGGTTAACAAGCACAGTCCCAGAACAGATTGTTTTCGTTAACCAAGGTTCCACTGCATTATGTATCACTTAGTTTTTTGGGTGCAGCAATTAGGATGGTAACAGTTTTCTCTGCTGCAGATCTAGCTAGAGCTAAGTTGTTAAACGCACAAACCACAGCTTTCTGTGTACATTATATAGTGGCAGACAACTGCTAATCAGTGCTGGGGGCATGGTTGGACTAGGAGGCACAAGGTCAGTGGTCCTGTAGTGATAATCTCCTGCTGATAAAACACTGATTATATTGAAACAGCAAAACACAGCCAAACAAGTAACACAACAATGGAAGCAGGGTCTCTGTTCTAACAGTATGGTGCTCTTTGATTACATAGCAAAAACTTGGTGACAGATTCCCTTTAATAACACATTAATAAAAAGTCTACAGAGAGTTACAGAATTGTCTAACTTGTATAACAGAATAAAGTGGCATTGCTTACTGACATGGTTAATCAAGTCCTAAGCAAATTACTGGTTTTACTTTAGAGCAGGGATGTCACCCCCAAATACATAGAGGGCCAAAATTAGAAACTTGGACAAAGTTGTAGGTCAACCTTAATATTTATTTAAAAAAATAGTCTGAAATTAAGGAAGTTTTTCCTTATCATCAAATTTAACAATGAACCTTTTCATATGGAAACTAACTTTAAGGAGTGGTGTGTTTTATATTGCATGGATTATAATAGCTGTTTTTAAGGAAACTAATATTTAAGTGTTGCTATGAAGATGCAGTGCTGCTAAAGGCGCCACCTAGAGACCGAACGTTCAATTTATTACCAGTGTAAAGTATAAGAAAGTTAGCAGATGAGAAAGAGAGTAAGTGAAGGTTTTAGTATGTACAGTGTAGCAGGTGTTTCCCGCTTGCCAAGGGAAAGGAGGGCCAGGATGGGAGGAGTGACAGAGAGACAGAAGGTTCTCTGGTGAGACAGGCCTGAGAGAGGTTACTTCTGCAGATGGGTTCCTGGTGTGTGGACGATGCTTGGTAACTTGGGCCCGTCAAGGAACTCAGAGATATCTTCCAAGTGTCCGGAGCCTACTGCTCACCTCAGGATGGGCCTAGTGATGCCGTCCGAGGCAGTGTTGGGACATGGGAAGCCACAGAGACAAGAATAGGGGTTAAGTAGAAGCTTAGGTTCAGCAGCTGGAAGGCTAATTCCCAGGCAGCAGACTAGGCCAGAAGAAGTTCGCCAGACAACAGCAGCAGAATGGTATAGGAATGGCCATGTCTGTTGAAAATGTTGAAGAATAAATAAATCGTTCCATGATGTGTTGTTAAAAGACTCTCTGTATGATGTTTTGCCGGGCCATGTCTATAACGCTGAGGTGGACGCTCCCCTGAAGACCGAAGTAAGTGTCACATCCTCCGTCCGAGGTGGATCACAAACACTGGTTCTGTCTGGAGAATGTTTGTTCCCCTCTACATTAGCATTTATGGACCCACTTTAATTTTGTACTGGGCCCCACTTAGTCTAAAACAGGTCCTGCAGGCAGTCCATGGTCAAACCAGAGTAGAGGAAACCAGCATCTGCAGATAATGCATAAAAACCTTTGCTTTATTTACTCCATGAGTTAAAACATAGACATTGTCTGGGCTACGCGTTTCGAACAGAAATGTTCTAAATCATGACACAATCAGAACCAAAATGACAGACTTAAATAAAACCAAAGGAAGCATCTAGCATGGTGGTTGCTTTTATTAAATGTGTCATTTTGGTTCTGTTTGTGTCATGATTCAGAACATTTCTGTTCGAAACGCATAGCCCGGACCATGTCTATGTTTTAACTCATGGAGTAAATAAAGCAAAGGTTTTTATGCATTATCTGCAGATGCTGGTTTCCTGTACTCTGGTTTGACCATGGACTGCCTGCAGGACCTGTAATTCAACCCAAACATAATGGCAGCTAGCAAAACTAAGATAAACACCAAAGAGAGAAGCAAGTGTATGCCAATCACCATAAAAATATATTTTATTTAAGGAAAAATAAAAAAGTACGAGACTAAATACAAAATTACAACAGGTACAAGGAAGGAAAAGTGGGGAGACACCTGGCAAACCCAGCTGGCATCGCACATGAACGTACACAGTATCGTATATCAAATGAAGTAACAATGATTGATCAATAAATAATTTCTCAGTGCAAATAATAAATATTACTGTCATGATCCAGGCCAGCTTTTCCCTGCTGTGGTTACACCCAGCTCTGGCCTGGTCATGTCAGGGGTTAACTTCCCTTGCCTTGTTCTGGATCCCAGGACACTATATCTTGCCTCTGTACCTATGGGTCAGTGCCAGTGATATTTCTGCCTTGCAGCATGTATACTGGCTCTGGTGAGTGTTCCCGACCTGTTCTGCCTTCCTGCTACTATTTCCTAACTTGTATCCTTCCCCGTTCGTCTACCTGTCCCGGTCCCTGACTTCCTGCTCCTGTCTGTTGTTTGTGTTTCCCTCGGCATACCTGATCTCCCGACTTCCGACTCGATTCTGTTTTCTGACTTGATTTTGATACTCCCCCTGCAGTGACTTGACTTTTCTGGCTACGCCCTGACTGTTTGACTACTCTATTGCCCCCTGGTGGTTCACGTGTTAACTGCCTGCTGAAGTTACTCTGCTGTACTTCAGCTGCCTTTCTGTTACAGTGTACCTTTGTCTCTCCTTCACTACTCTGCTGCCACCTAGTGGGGAATACACTGTTCTACGTCTTCCCTTTGTACAACGTGACAATTACCATAGCAAACTATAAATAAATAGTAGTGAATACATAAAAAAAACCATATATAACAGACACCAGTGTGTCAAAAATAGCAGCAAGTTATGAATGCAACAGCATAAGTACCACAG
The DNA here is from genome assembly GCF_048569485.1 of Anomaloglossus baeobatrachus. Classification (NCBI taxonomy): domain Eukaryota; kingdom Metazoa; phylum Chordata; class Amphibia; order Anura; family Aromobatidae; genus Anomaloglossus; species Anomaloglossus baeobatrachus. The sequence continues at coordinate 509,674,895 of NC_134358.1, forward strand.
TGCACATGTAATTACCAAGTCCAGCGAGCCACATGTAAGGGCCAGGTCACACCACACTCAATAATCGTTTCGCAAGAAAAGCTTCGTCCAGGAGCTAAAAGGAAGCATTTACTACGGTGGTTGGTTTTATATAAGTCTGTCATTTTGGTTCTGTTTGTGTCATGATTAAGAACATTTCTGTTCGAAACGTCTAGCTCGTATCATGTCCATGTTTTAACTCATCGAGTAAATAAAGCAAAGGTTTTTATGTATTATTTGCAGGTGCTGGTTTCCTCTACTCTGGATTGCTTCTGCTCAGGAGCCGGCCTGAATTCTTCCATGCACCGCACCCTCTGAGATATCCTAATTTACTATGGTGAGCTGAACTGGTTTCTTTTTTTTTCTGTTGGTTAGTCCATGGTCAAACCGGGGCTTAAATTAGAAAAATGTTCAAAAAAGCTTGGTCAGAAAATTAGTATGAAGTCCAATTACATGTGGCAACCATGTGCATGTGACTCCTGCCCTCTTCGGTCACACACTGAATGTGCTACAATCACTGCTGAGGATATAATTTGTATTGATTGACTTCAGCAGTCACATATGAATGGCATGTCATTGCTAGAAAATAAATAAGACTAGAGGATACTTCATTATTTTTATACCATTTCATCCTGATTGGAGACTTTTTTTAAAAGCCTTTAATTTTTTTACAAAAATAATAATTACAGATGGAAAGCAGTGACCGCCTTAATTTGAGCAATACAAATTGCGGATCTTGGTATCTTGTGCCTCCTGGTGGCAGAAACTGTAATGCTGAAAAGCAGATCTGAAGCTCCACAGATTGTGGAATTCCCGGTATCATGTGCACATATGATGTGTCAGGTTTTCAGATATTTCGCTACTGCTCAAGATAATACATTTTTTTACAGACTATACTTTCAATCATGTGCTCTTTTCTTAATAAGAACCAGATTTACTTTCAATGAAAAGTATACCGTAAATAATAGCACTCCCTATGTAGCCTTGTGTTCTTTAAGTTCTTTATCTGTGTAATGATTGTACTGTCATGTGTATGTCACTATATATCTATATATATAATTGCCTCATTCTGTCTGTCTGTCTGTCTTGCTCCAAAATTGTGTCCTTACGGTGACACAAAGCTGATTGGCCGCTGGGCTCGCCATGGCCCCGCCCCCCTGCACGGATTGGCTGCTCGCCTCGCCTCGGCTCCTCTTCCCCCACGGATTGGTTGCTCGCCTCGGCCTGGCCCCGCCCTCCGCATGGATTGGCTGCTCGCCCCGGCCCTCCGTACGCATCGCCAGACATAACCTTGCGCTGCTGGGATCGTGACGGAGCCGGTGAACGCTGGTAACCATTATACACATCGGGTAACTAAGGTCCCTTAGTTACCCGATGTGTATCATAGTTACCAGCGTACACCGTCTCCCGGTACACATGTGCAGGGAGCCGGCATTATACTCCTCTCCCCCCAGGACTACTCCTCCTATTACAGTCCTCCTATTATACTCCTCTCTGAGTATAATAGGAGAACTATTATAGCATGGGGGATGTAGCACGATGGGGAGTGCGCAGCATGGGGGATGTAGCACGATGGGGAGTGCGCAGCATGGGGGATGGAGCACGATGGGGGGTGCGCAGCATGGGGGATGTAGCACGATGGGGGGTGCGCAGCATGGGGGATGGAGCACGATGGGGAGTGCGCAGCATGGGGGATGGAGCACGATGGGGAGTGCGCAGCATGGGGGATGTAGCACGATGGGGAGTGCGCAGCATGGCGGATGGAGCACGATGGGGGGTGCGCAGCATGGGGGATGTAGCACGATGGGGAGTGCGCAGCATGGGGGATGTAGCATGATGGGGAGTGCGCAGCATGGCGGATGTAGCACGATGGGGGATGTAGCACGATGGGGGATGTAGCACGATGGGGGGTGCGCAGCATGGGGGATGTAGCACGATGGGGAGTGCGCAGCATGGGGGATGTAGCACGATGGGGAGTGCGCAGCATGGGGGATGTAGCACGATGGGGAGTGCGCAGCATGGCAGATGGAGCACGATGGGGGGTGCGCAGCATGGGGGATGTAGCACGATGGGGAGTGCGCAGCATGGGGGATGGAGCACGATGGGGAGTGCGCAGCATGGGGGATGGAGCACGATGGGGAGTGCGCAGCATGGGGGATGGGGCACGATGGGGGGTGCGCAGCATGGGGGATGGGGCACGATGGGGGGTGCGCAGCATGGGGGATGGAGCACGATGGGAGGTGCACACCTCCCCCCAACACACACACACACACACAACACACCACACACACACTGGGAACCACAAACACCGCCATACACAGACACCCACACACACAGACAATGCTGCACACACACAACACCCAACACACAAACACCGCGGCATACATAAATATACGCACATACCGCACAACACACACATTGCACAAAACATACCTCCCCCCAAAACACACCACACCCACACAAACCGCGCAACACACACACACACAACGCGACAGACACACAGCGCTCCACAAACAACGCAACACACGCAACACACATACAACACCGCTCTCACCCCCCGCCACACCCAGACAACACCCAGAACATGTACAGCGCCCTACACAAACACTTGGTAACTACACACAACAACATCTATATATATATATATATATATATAACAAAAATCATACATGAACTACACAATACGTAAATTCTAGAATACCCGATGTGTAGAATCGTGCCACCTTCTAGTATATATATATATATATATATATATATATATAGAGATAGATAGATAGATAGATATATATCATATATATATATATATATATATATATCATATCTATATATATAATTGCCTTATTCTGTCTGTCTGTCTGTCTGTCTGTCTGTCTGTCTGTCATGCTCCAAAATTGTGTCACGGTGACAGTGTCCTTACTAGAGTTGAGCGCGGTTCGTGGTTCGTGGTTCTCCAGTTCGCGGCTCGAGTGATTTTGGGGCATGTTCTAGATCGAACTAGAACTCGAGCTTTTTGCAAAAGCTCGATAGTTCTAGAAACGTTCGAGAACGGTTCTAGCAGCCAAAAAACAGCAAAATCCTAGCTTGGTTTCTGCTGTAATAGTGTAAGTCACTCTGTGAATCAAACTATTATCACATTTCAGTGTATAGTGTGCGTGAACAGCGCCTTCAGATCACTGCTGTTTCTATAATGGCGATCGCCATTTTTTTTTTTTTTTTCTTGTCTTCCTTCCCTAAGCGCGCGCGTCTTGTGGGGCGGGCCAGCATGTCAGCCAATCACAGACACACACACACCTAAGTGGACTTTGAGCCAGAGAAGCAACGGCATGTGTGATAGGATCTGCATGTCACATGTCCCTGCATTATAAAACCGGACATTTTCTTCACGAACGCCATTATCTGCCTTCTGCGTCTTTGGTGTCAGACATCAGTGTCGCAGCTCCGTCCTCCTGAGTCCTATAGCCGATACAGCTGTATGCGCTGCATACACAGCGTGAGGCCTGTGCCACACATCCGTGCCTCCGGCACGTGTTTGTCATTTTTTACACGTACCGGCGGCACGGAGACACTTTAACCAATGCTACCCTATTGTAGCAGGCACACACACGTAAAACCACACGGAACGTGTGTCCGTGTGCGTTTGTACGTGTGTGCGATTTTCAAAGCGCTGACATGTCCGGTTTTTCGCCGGCAGCACGGGTGTCACACGGCCCGCACCCGCACCACACGGGTGTAGTGTGGATGCGGTCCCGTGTGACACGCGCCGGAGTAAACACACATGTCAGGGAAAAAAATAAAAAACATTAACTCACCTTCTCCAGCCCTCCTGTCTCTGCCGCTGCTGCCTCTTGCTGCCGACCGCCGCTCATTAATCTCATAGAATATTCACTTCACTGCCTGGCAGCAGCAGCAGCGGGGAGACGGGAGGGCTGGAGACCGAGGATCAGCACCACAGACAGCAGCGCGGACAGCAGGAAGGACCAGGTGAGTATAATAATTACTGATTCTACGTGTGCTATCGCGGATAGCGCACGTAGAACACACGTGTCCCGCACGTACCAGAGACACGTACTTACCTGCACACAACACGCAGGGAAAATACGTGTCTCTCGGCACGTGCGTGAAATTCACGTGAGTGTGGCAGAGGCCTTAGACAGCTTAGGGAGAGCACATTCTAGCAGTCCTTTTAAGGGCTCAAAGCGGCAGGGTCAGAGAGCCATAAGTGACAGGTCCTGCAAACAGCAACAGCGTCTGTGTAGCCCAGGTTAGGGATTTCCTCCCTGCATTTCACCATTAGGAGGGAATAGAAAGGCAGGCTTCCATTCCTCTACCCAGAGCACCACAATCCTGCCACTGTACCCTCTTGTCCTCTGCACACTCCAACTCATTCTAAGTAAGCCATTATACTAGCAAACACTCAGTGTACCTAGTGGCATCCTATACGTGGCTATTGGACTTTGCTATAGTCCCACTAGTGCAAAGACATTTGCAGAGCACGTCTGCCTGCATTGCACACTACAACTTTTTTAAACTAAGCAATTTTACTAGCAAACACTCAGTGTACCTAGTGGCATCCTATACGTGGCTATTGGACTTTGCTATAGTCCCACTAGTGCCAAGACATTTGCAGAGCGCATCTGCCTGCGTTGCACACTCCAACTAATTATAACGAAGCCATTATACTAGCAAACACTCAGTGTACCTAGTGGCATCCTATACGTGGCTATTGGACTTTTGTCAATTCACAGTATTGGAACGTTATTTGCAGGACGTCTGCCTGCATTGCACACTCAAACTTTTTTAAACTCAGCCATTATACTAGCAAACACTCACTGTACCTAGTTGTATCCTAAACGTGGCTATTGTACTTTTGTCAATTCACAGTATTGGAACGTTATTTGCAGGACATCTGCCTGCATTGCACACTCAAACTTTTTTAAACTCAGCCATTATACTAGCAAACACTCACTGTACCTAGTTGTATCCTAAACGTGGCTATTGTACTTTTGTCAATTCACAGTATTAGAACGTTATTTGCAGCACGTCTGCCTGCATTGCACACTCAAACTTTTTTAAACTCAGCCATTATACTAGCAAACACTCACTGTACCTAGTTGTATCCTAAACGTGGCTATTGTACTTTTGTCAATTCACAGTATTGGAACGTTATTTGCAGGACATCTGCCTGCATTGCACACTCAAACTTTTTTAAACTCAGCCATTATACTAGCAAACACTCACTGTACCTAGTTGTATCCTAAACGTGGCTATTGTACTTTTGTCAATTCACAGTATTGGAACGTTATTTGCAGCACGTCTGCCTGCATTGCACACTCAAACTTTTTTAAACTCAGCCATTATACTAGCAAACACTCACTGTACCTAGTTGTATCCTAAACGTGGCTATTGTACTTTTGTCAATTCACACTACTGCAAATCTATGTGCAGCACCTCTGCATGACAACCTCGTGCTCTGTTTTTAATAAGCTATAATGATAGCACAAAATACTGCCATTTTGTGGCATCATAGAACTGGCTGTTGTATTCCATTAGTGCCCCACTGGTGACAAGCTATTTCTAGCACCTCTACATCACACCCTCATGCACATTTTGCTACGCTAATGTTATAGCAAACTCATGGAATTCATTGCTGCATTTCATAATTCGGAGGGATAGAAAGTCAGGCTTCCTTTAGCTTTTCCTTCTGTTCATAGACAGCATCTCCAAGACAAATTTCCCCTCCACGTCTAAGTGTGGAGAGGCAGCTAGTGCGCATGCGTGTGCCGATGTACCCCAGCTGCAGCATAATTACAGTGTTTCGCCTAGTGAGTATGCTCAGCCTGACTGTGCCATTCCTGACGCTAAGTTTTCATTTTGGGATACAGCGCATGCTCCCACACTAAGTGTGAAAAGCCTCTTTGCACAGGTGCTTGCATTCCGTGCCGGGTATAAGTCCTGTTTTGGGCATAGACACCATGCTAAAGCTGATAGTCTTTTTTCAGAGACTGTATTTCATGATACTGAGCATGCTCAGGCACTTCCTGCATCAGAGACTAGGTCCGGTAATGAACTCTTTGGCCCTGGCCCTGATGTGGGGGTCCCATATAGACCACAGGGCATCAGGTGTCCTCCCAAATGTCTTGCAGAGGCCCACACCTATGACTTGTCACCGCATTATTGATGCTCAGACGATGACTGGTGAGGTGTTTGGGTCATGGCAGCCATGAGGTCATCATTGAAGTTGCGTTTCCAAATAGGACGCTAGTTATGCCACTCATGACGTGTCACTCTACTTTTGTCTCCAGGAGGTGCATTGTGGTTCACCCTGGTTTGGGGCGGACCCAGGTTATAAAAGGGGCTGGAGCCAACCAGGAGGTGCGCAGTCTTCTATTATGCTCCGAAAGAGCACACCTCCATGTGTTGAACCCATTGCGGCTTTAGGCCAGAGGTAGGCAGGGATCGGGTGGTGGATGCAGGCCACCACCACAGTTGGTAACGCAGAACGGTTAAGACCAGCTCCTGTCCTAACAGTCCTGCTTGTGCAGCCCAGTGGCATTAACAGGCCTGCTGCTGCTGATGCGCCTGCTGTCCACAGGTGTGGCCCCTACGCACACGGTCAGCGTACTCAATGGCCCCTGTGTTGTTAACAGGGAGTTCCTGGGCTGGGTGGGCATGTGGACCCTGTGACGCTAACAGGGCTCACAGTCTCCAGATCCGAATGGCGTCTAACTCGGTTCAGGCTACTATTAGTTTCATAGCCACACAGCTCTGTATCCTCCACCAAACCTTCAAGTTGCCAACCTCTCCTTTTCCAACTGGGAGCACGGTGGACACTGACTGCTGATGGGGATATATACCTTTCTCTTTCTTTTCTTATTAATTTTCGTTATATATCGGTCACAGATTATATACCACTTTATCCAAATCTGCCAGTCCCACTGTAACAGATGTTGTTTCTTCAGCAAATGTTACAGTTGCTTAACCACCAAATCCACGGACCAAAACTTTTTTCCCCTTTCCAACACACCTGTTCCCCTTTCCAACAGCATCTGTCCTTTTTCAACTCATTTTGGGATATGACCAAAAGTGCAACTGTGCAGGGACACCGTACTCAACGCCATCTCAGCACAGCAGCCATCCCTCGGTCCCTCCGATGTGGACAAGTAAAAGACCATTTCCTCCTATCCATGACAAAGCGTTGAGATTCACTCTGTGCAGCACTGGTGTTTAGTGGACAAGTAGATCTAAGATTGCGTACCACATTCTGCAGATACTCCTGTATACGTGCGTCTATTTCTATGGCAGGAATTAGTTCGCCAAATTTTGTCTTGTACCGGGGATCTAACAGTGTGGCAACCCAGTATTCAGGATTAGTTCAAATTCATACAATCCGAGGGTCATGTAGGTAGTGCAGCAAGAAGGCGCTCATGTGTCTTGTGCATCCAGGAGGACCAAGTCCTTGGTGTGTTGGTGGCAGAGAGGTGAGAATCGTGCATCCTTCCTCTGCCCTCTCCCCCCAACCTCGCACAACCGAAATGTGAGCAAGCTCTCACTCATCTGCTGAGTCTTCTATGCCCATCGCCAGTTCGTCCTCCATTTCTTCATGGGCTCCTGCACTTTCATCAACACTTTTTGCTGATACTATGCGCCCTTGTTAATCCCTCTCCCTCACCATGACTGCCGCATAGGTGCCGCTGACCATCTGGACCTCGTAGATCTTGTTATCCCTTCCGCATATGACTCCTCCTGTACTTCCTCCCCTTCCTCTTGTCCCAACACCTGACTCCGAATAATAATTACAGTGTGCTCCATCATGTAGATGACCAGAATTGTCACGCTGAGAATGACATTGCCAGTGCTAAACATCTTCGTCGACATTTCAAAACTGTGTAGCAGGGTGCATAGGTCCTTGATCTGACACCACTCCAGCAGCGTGATCTGCACCACCTCTGGGTCAAGTTATCCCAGGCTATATGTCTTACCGTATTTCAGCAGGGCTCTGCGGTGCTGCCACACACGCTGCAACATGTGCAGATTGAAATTCCTGCGTGTCGAAACATCGCATTTACGGCGTTTAACTGCCAGACCCTAAGACTTCCGGAGTGATGAAAGTTGTTGAGCTGCTGTGTGCGCACGATGGAAGTGAGCACATAGCGAGCGTGCCCACTGCACAAGGCCATGTAGGCCGTGATGGTGTTTTAAAAATTGCTGGCGAATTCGGTTCAACACGTGAGCCCTAAAAGGCACGTGTGTCACATTGCCCTGAGGATGGCCCGCAGCCAGGTTTGCATCATTGCCGCACACGGCTGTTAAGTCACCAACGGAGTCCGCTCCGTCAATTTGTACTCCGGTCGCCAGGTGACAACGTGTTCCTTTCATGAATAGTGCTGATGATGGGAGAGTAGTCGATGCCAGCGGCGCAGGTGGACGCAGGTTATGCTCACCCACTGGGCTGCATTACCTTGACAGATGCAGAATCTCTGGCTGAATGTAGCTGGTGGGTATCTCACAGATGAAATACCATCATTCAGCTACAACCAATGGGAAGACACCACACCCTTTTTTATGCCCATCCTGTCTGCAGACCACTGCCAGACATAGCTATGAACCTCTGGTTAATTTTACCCCCAGTTCAGTTTTATGATTTTGTGTGCTTGTTACCTGACTACTTTTCCTGCTTGCTGTTTATGTACCTTGTTGGCCGATACGCATTTCACCTCTGCTTGTTTTCTGATTCTTTCCTGGCCGTCCCATTCTGTTCCTGTTCCTCAATTAATGTTTTGACCCTGCCTGACTACTATTCTCTGGAATAGCGGTGTGACTCACATTTCCCATACATTTCAAAGTAAAACTTTGACCGCCTGATGGCATTGAGCTCTGCTGCCAGCATAGTAAGGAGGTGTGTGGTAGTCCTTGTGCGCAGTTGCAAGGAAGGGTGGCCTGACCACACAGGGTTTGCGCCAAGGTAGAGGACCCACACGAGGTTGAAGAGGCAGAAGCAGTGTATTAACTTCTACATACAGAACAAGGATTGAAACAACTCGTGGGGACGGCAAGACTTGTACAGCAGACCCTTCTCCATCTCTCACCATAGTTTGCCAGTGCCCAGTCAGTGACATGTAATTACCCTGTCTATGCTTACTGGTCCAAGTATCTGTGTTGAAATGCACCCTGTCGCACACAGATTTTCTCAAGGAAGTGGTGATGTTGTGTGCGACATGCTGGTGTAGCGCGGGCATGCTTTTCTTGGAGAAGCAGTGGTGATTGGGCATCTGGTACTGGGGCACAGCGACAGACATAAGGTCTGTAAAATCCTGTGTGTCCACTACGCGTAAAGGCAGCATTTCGGTAGCCAACAGCTTACAGAGGGATAGAGTCAACCACTTAGCGTTGTCATGGGTCGCAGTAAGTGGCCTTTTATTTGACCACATCTGAGGGACAGAGATCTGGCTGCTGTCTGTAGACGGTGTTGAGTAGGGTGTCCCTGGAAAAATGCAGGTTTGTGAGAAAAGTGCAGGCGGAGACATGATGTTGCCTTCATCTTGCCTTCAGATCTGTTCATCTTGTATCATTTTTAAAAAACACAGCAAGCAAGGGTTACTCCAAGCGGAGTCTACCTTTTTTCCCCAAATTGGGCACACAGACACCCCATCAGTGGCAGGACTTGTGCCATAGTTGCAAACAGGATGTTTTGATTTGCATCAAGCACATTCCAAATCCACAAGCATTTACTCTCCCCAGGATGACACAGGGGTAGTAAATTCCTTCTGGATCCATGACTTGTTCATTTTGATGAACGTCAGTCTGTCCACATTGTCACTGGACAGACGCGTGCGCTTATCTGTCAGCACACACCCAGCAGCACTGAAGACACGTTCAGAGACAACGCTGGCAGCTGGACACGACAAAATCTTCAAGGCGTAACTGGAGAGCTCTTGACATTTTTCTAGATTTGAAGCACAAAAGGAGCAAGGCTCCATTTGCAAAGTCATTGCATCGATGTTCATTTGGAGATACTCCTGTATCATCCTCTCCATCCGTTGACTATGTGACACACTTGATGTCTCTGGTGGCCTTGCAAAGGAGGGTCTAAAAAAATTATGAAAAGATTCCATAAAATTGCTGTTACCAGCACCAGATACGGTCCTACTGGTACGGGTAGACTGTTGAAGATGACGAGGCCGTCCCATGTTTGTCAAGTTACAACTGGGAGAATCACTCCCTTCACCTGCACGGTTGTTTGGTGGAAAAGCCGAGCTAAGATCGAGTAACAGCTTCTGCTGATACTCCTGCATACGTGCGTCCCTTTCTATGGGTGGAATTATGTCACAAAATTTGGACTTGTCCCGGGGATCTAATAGTGTGGCAAGCCAGTAGTCATCATCACTTCTAATTTTGACAATACGAGGGTCATGTTGGAGGTAGTGCAACAAGAAGGCACTCATGTGTCTTGCGCAGCCATGCGGACCAAGTCCACGCTGTGTTTGTGGCATAGAGGTGCTAACCGTTCTTTCTTCCTCTGTCATCTCCCCCCAACCTCTTTCAACTTAAATTTGACCAAGGTCCCCCTCATCTGCTGAGTCTTCCATGTCCATGGACAGTTCGTCCTCCATATCTTCATGTCCTCCTGCACCTTCCTCAACATCTCGCCTGCTACCATGCGCCCTTGTTGATCCCTGTCCCCCATGGTCCCATGCCTGCCGCGTTGGTGATGATGAACGTCTGGACCTTGGTGATGTTGTTGTGTCTTGCGCATATGAATCCTCCTGTAGTTCCTCCCCTTCCTGTTGTCCCACCCCCTGACTCCGAATAGTGTTTAGCGTGTGCTCCAGCATGTAAATGACTGTAATCGTCATGCTGATAATGGCATTGTCAGCGCTAAACATATTCGTCGCCATGTCGAAACTGTGCAGAAGGGTGCATAGGTCCTTGATCTGAGATCACTCCATCAGGGTGATCTGCCCCACCTCTGCATCTCGTTGGCCCAGGCTATACGTCATGACGTATTGCACCAGGGCTCTGCGGTGCTGCCACAGTCGCTGTAACATGTGGAGAGTTGAATTCCAGCGTGTCGCCACATCGCATTTCAGGCGATGAACCGGCAGGCCGAAAGACTTCTGGAGCGATGCAAGTCGCTCAGCTGCGGCGGTTGAACGGCGGAAGTGAGCACTGCAGACAGTTTCCGTGCCCTGGTCAGAAGGCCATCTAGGCCGGGATAGTGTGTTAAAAATTGCTGGACAACAAGGTTCAACACGTGAGCCATACAAGGCACGTGTGTCACCTTGCCCAGGCGAAGGGCCGCACCCAGGTTTGCAGCATTGTCGCACACGGCCTTACCAGGCTGCAGGTTGAGTGGAGACAACCATTTATTAAACTCGGACCGCAGAGCTGACCACAACTCCTCAGCTGTGTGACTCTTATTCCCAAGACATGTCAAGCTAAAGACCGCCTGATGCCGTTGCGCTCTGCTGCCAGCATAGTAATGAGGGGTGCGTCATTCCTTCTGCGCAGTGAGAACGCTGGTGGCCTGACCAGGCAGGCTTGGGGCGGAGGTGGAGGACCCAGATGAGGTGGAGGATGCAGAAGCAGTGGCGGAACTTGGACAGACAGAGGATTGACACACAAGTCGTGGGGACGGCAAGACTTGTGCAGCAGACCCTTCACCATCTATCACCATAGTTACCCAGTGCCCAGTCAGCGACATGTAACGTCCCTGTCCATGCTTACTGGTCCAAGTATCGGTGGTGAAATTCACCCGTTCACACACAGAGTTTCTCAAGGAAGCGGTGATATTGTGTGCGACATGCTGGTGTAGCGCGGGCACACCTTTCTTAGAGAAGTAGTGGCGACTAGGCATCTGGTACTGGGGCACAGCGACAGATATAAGGTCTCTAAAATCCTGTGTGTCCACTAGGCGGAAAGGCAGCATTTCTGTAGCCAACAGCTTACAGAGGGATAGAGTCAACCTCTTCGCTTTGTCATGGGTCGAAGGAAGTGGCCTTTTATTTGACCACATCTGAGGGACAGAGATCTGGCTGCTGTGTGTAGACGGTGTTGAGTAGGGTGTCCCTGGAAAAATGCAGCTTTGGGAGGAAAGTGCAGGCGGAGACATGATGTTGCCTTCATCCAAAGTTGGTGCTATCGATGTCTGAGAGAGCTGTACACACTCACTTGTTTCCCCTTCCAAACCAACTGACGACCTACCAAGCAAACTGCCTGTTGCGGTTACAGTGGTGGAAGTTGTGGGTGGAAATACAGGTGTGACAGCTGTCCCCACAGTCCTAGAAGATGACGAGCGCGCGGATGCCCTGGAAGGGGCAGGCGGTGGATGGTTGGCTCCACTAGGCCGCATTGCAGCACGGTGAGCTTCCCACCAGGCCATATGATATTTATTCATGTGACGATTCATGGAAGAAGTTGTCAAACTGCTGAGGTTTTGACCTCTACTAAGATAACCATGGCAAATGTTACAGATCACATAATTTGGCCGATCTTTTTTTATGTCAAAAAAGGACCAGGCTAGGCAAGGCTTAGAGGCCATGCGACCTGTTGATCCACCCCGAATAATGCTCAGAGGCAGAGTGGTGGCTGAGGATGCAGTTGTAGACGTGCTACCAGTGCTCCGACTGTGTCCAGGAAGGCGCCAGGTTACTTCGACGTCGGTTGCATCCTCCTCCACCGCCTCTATTGACCTCCTCGAGTGTCTGACTGTGGGTTGACAGTAGGTGGGATCTAGAACTTCATCATCAATTGTTGTGTTTGCACTCCCCTCCCCCTCAGACCGAGTTTCTTCTTGCCCTGACCGAATATTTAAGTTGTCATCCCAATCGGGTATCTGCGTCTCATCTTCATCAGTATGTTCCTCATTGCCTATAACCACAGTTGTTGGAAAGGCAGCATTTTGGTAGCCAACAGTTTGCATTTTATGAAAGTCAACCTCCAAGCCATGTCATGCCCTTCTAAAAGCATGTATAACACAGCGAGGGGACTCCAACCACAGTCTCCCTCGTTGCCACTCTCTGGGCCACACACACCCCACTTGACTGGCATCGGTTGAGCCCCCTTTTGAAAAAGAAAAAGATGCTTTGCATGAAGCACTCTCAAAAATACGCATGCCTTTCCCGTCCCCTGGCTGACTCAAGGGAAGAAAAGTCCTCTGAGAGCCATGACTTGTTCATCTTGGTTCTTTTAGAAACACAGCGAGGGGACTCCAACCACAGTCTCCCTCGTTGCCACTCACTGGGCCACACACACCCCACTTGACTGGCATCGGTTGAGCCCCCTTTTGAAAAAGAAAAAGATGCTTTGCATGAAGCACTCTCAAAAATACGCATGCCTTTCCCGTCCCCTGGCTGACTCAAGGGAAGAAAAGTCCTCTGAGAGCCATGACTTGTTCATCTTGGTTCTTTTAGAAACACAGCGAGGGGACTCCAACCACAGTCTCCCTCGTTGCCACTCACTGGGCCACACACACCCCACTTGACTGGCATCGGTTGAGCCCCCTTTTGAAAAAGAAAAAGATGCTTTGCATGAAGCACTCTCAAAAATACGCGTGCCTTTCCCGTCCCCTGGCTGACCCCGGGGAAGAAAAGTCCTCTGAGAGCCATGACTTGTTCATCTTGGTTCTTTTAGAAACACAGCGAGGAAACTCCAACCACAGTCTCCCTCGTTGCCACTCACTGGGCCACACACACCCCACTTGACTGGCATCGGTTGAGCCCCCTTTTGAAAAAGAAAAAGATGCTTTGCATGAAGCACTCTCAAAAATACGCGTGCCTTTCCCGTCCCCTGGCTGACCCCGGGGAAGAAAAGTCCTCTGAGAGCCATGACTTGTTCATCTTGGTTCTTTTAGAAACACAGCGAGGGGACTCCAACCACAGTCTCCCTCGTTGCCACTCACTGGGCCACACACACCCCACTTGACTGGCATCGGTTGAGCCCCCTTTTGAAAAAGAAAAAGATGCTTTGCATGAAGCACTCTCAAAAATACGCGTGCCTTTCCCGTCCCCTGGCTGACCCCGGGGAAGAAAAGTCCTCTGAGAGCCATGACTTGTTCATCTTGGTTCTTTTAGAAACACAGCGAGGGGACTCCAACCATAGTCTCCCTCGTTGCCACTCACTGGGCCACACACACCCCACTTGACTGGCATCGGTTGAGCCCCCTTTTGAAAAAGAAAAAGATGCTTTGCATGAAGCACTCTCAAAAATACGCATGCCTTTCCCGTCCCCTGGCTGACTCAAGGGAAGAAAAGTCCTCTGAGAGCCATGACTTGTTCATCTTGGTTCTTTTAGAAACACAGCGAGGGGACTCCAACCACAGTCTCCCTCGTTGCCACTCACTGGGCCACACACACCCCACTTGACTGGCATCGGTTGAGCCCCCTTTTGAAAAAGAAAAAGATGCTTTGCATGAAGCACTCTCAAAAATACGCGTGCCTTTCCCGTCCCCTGGCTGACCCCGGGGAAGAAAAGTCCTCTGAGAGCCATGACTTGTTCATCTTGGTTCTTTTAGAAACACAGCGAGGGGACTCCAACCACAGTCTCCCTCGTTGCCACTCACTGGGCCACACACACCCCACTTGACTGGCATCGGTTGAGCCCCCTTTTGAAAAAGAAAAAGATGCTTTGCATGAAGCACTCTCAAAAATACGCGTGCCTTTCCCGTCCCCTGGCTGACCCCGGGGAAGAAAAGTCCTCTGAGAGCCATGACTTGTTCATCTTGGTTCTTTTAGAAACACAGCGAGGGGACTCCAACCACAGTCTCCCTCGTTGCCACTCACTGGGCCACACACACCCCACTTGACTGGCATCGGTTGAGCCCCCTTTTGAAAAAGAAAAAGATGCTTTGCATGAAGCACTCTCAAAAATACGCGTGCCTTTCCCGTCCCCTGGCTGACCCCGGGGAAGAAAAGTCCTCTGAGAGCCATGACTTGTTCATCTTGGTTCTTTTAGAAACACAGCGAGGGGACTCCAACCACAGTCTCCCTCGTTGCCACTCACTGGGCCACACACACCCCACTTGACTGGCATCGGTTGAGCCCCCTTTTGAAAAAGAAAAAGATGCTTTGCATGAAGCACTCTCAAAAATACGCGTGCCTTTCCCATCCCCTGGCTGACCCCGGGGAAGAAAAGTCCTCTGAGAGCCATGACTTGTTCATCTTGGTTCTTTTAGAAACACAGCGAGGGGACTCCAACCACAGTCTCCCTCGTTGCCACTCACTGGGCCACACACACCCCACTTGACTGGCATCGGTTGAGCCCCCTTTTGAAAAAGAAAAAGATGCTTTGCATGAAGCACTCTCAAAAATACGCGTGCCTTTCCCGTCCCCTGGCTGACCCCGGGGAAGAAAAGTCCTCTGAGAGCCATGACTTGTTCATCTTGGTTCTTTTAGAAACACAGCGAGGGGACTCCAACCACAGTCTCCCTCGTTGCCACTCACTGGGCCACACACACCCCACTTGACTGGCATCGGTTGAGCCCCCTTTTGAAAAAGAAAAAGATGCTTTGCATGAAGCACTCTCAAAAATACGCGTGCCTTTCCCGTCCCCTGGCTGACCCCGGGGAAGAAAAGTCCTCTGAGAGCCATGACTTGTTCATCTTGGTTCTTTTAGAAACACAGCGAGGGGACTCCAACCACAGTCTCCCTCGTTGCCACTCACTGGGCCACACACACCCCACTTGACTGGCATCGGTTGAGCCCCCTTTTGAAAAAGAAAAAGATGCTTTGCATGAAGCACTCTCAAAAATACGCGTGCCTTTCCCGTCCCCTGGCTGACCCCGGGGAAGAAAAGTCCTCTGAGAGCCATGACTTGTTCATCTTGGTTCTTTTAGAAACACAGCGAGGGGACTCCAACCACAGTCTCCCTCGTTGCCACTCACTGGGCCACACACACCCCACTTGACTGGCATCGGTTGAGCCCCCTTTTGAAAAAGAAAAAGATGCTTTGCATGAAGCACTCTCAAAAATACGCGTGCCTTTCCCGTCCCCTGGCTGACCCCGGGGAAGAAAAGTCCTCTGAGAGCCATGACTTGTTCATCTTGGTTCTTTTAGAAACACAGCGAGGGGACTCCAACCACAGTCTCCCTCGTTGCCACTCACTGGGCCACACACACCCCACTTGACTGGCATCGGTTGAGCCCCCTTTTGAAAAAGAAAAAGATGCTTTGCATGAAGCACTCTCAAAAATACGCGTGCCTTTCCCGTCCCCTGGCTGACCCCGGGGAAGAAAAGTCCTCTGAGAGCCATGACTTGTTCATCTTGGTTCTTTTAGAAACACAGCGAGGGGACTCCAACCACAGTCTCCCTCGTTGCCACTCACTGGGCCACACACACCCCACTTGACTGGCATCGGTTGAGCCCCCTTTTGAAAAAGAAAAAGATGCTTTGCATGAAGCACTCTCAAAAATACGCGTGCCTTTCCCGTCCCCTGGCTGACCCCGGGGAAGAAAAGTCCTCTGAGAGCCATGACTTGTTCATCTTGGTTCTTTTAGAAACACAGCGAGGGGACTCCAACCACAGTCTCCCTCGTTGCCACTCACTGGGCCACACACACCCCACTTGACTGGCATCGGTTGAGCCCCCTTTTGAAAAAGAAAAAGATGCTTTGCATGAAGCACTCTCAAAAATACGCGTGCCTTTCCCGTCCCCTGGCTGACCCAGGGGAAGAAAAGTCCTCTGAGAGCCATGTCCACATTGTCAGTGGACAGACACGTGTGCTTATCTGCCAGCAGACCCACAGCAGCACTGAAGACAGGTTCCGAGAGAACGCTGGCTGCAGGACACGACAAGATCCCCAAGACGTACGTGGCGAGCTCAGGCAATTTATCAAGATTGGAAGCCAAGAATGAGCAGGGCTCAAGTTGCACAATAATGGAATCGATGTTTCCTTGCATATACTCATATATCTGTGTGTCCTCCTCTTTTTCCTTGTCCAGCTCTTTTGTTTTCGCATGAGTATATGTCCTTGTCACTTTCCCATGTGTTGTGAGTTGTTTGTGACCTTTTGGACACCTTTGAGGGTGTTTTCTAGGTGTTTTTCTGTGTTTGTGATTGCCTGCCATTGTTTCCTATGCAGTTCGAGTTCGGTTCGTCGAACGTTCGACGAACCGAACTCGAACGGGAGGTCCGTTCGGCGAACCAACCTCGAGCCGAACCGCGACCGGTTCGCTCATCTCTAGTCCTTACGGTGACACAAAGCTGATTGGCCGCTGGGATCGCCATGGCCCCGCCCCCCCACACGGATTGGTTGCTCGCCCAGGCTGCGCCCCCACACGGATTGGCCAGCCGCTCGCCCAGGCTCCGCCCCCCCCACAGATTGGCCTCTCGCCCCGGCACCCTGCAGGGATTGGCAACTCGGCCACGCCACGCCCCGCCCCCCGCACGCAGTCCCCGAACTGACACGGACGGAGAAACGACTCCCGGGTGAGTACTGTACCCGACCCCCCCGACCCCCTCCCCACCCACGGGAGCCCACATCAGCGTACGCCGCCAGCCCAGCCGACACTTACCCTCGCATTGCTGGCCTTGCCGTATGCTGGTGTGGGCTCCCGTGCGAGCGGGGGACGAGATACGCTGGTAACCATGGTTGCCTAGTTACCAGCGCATCAAGGTCCTGCTTCGGCCGGACATCTACACGCACACACATAACAGCACACACACATCAGATCACACTCACTCTCACACACACCTCACACACACATTACATCGCATCTACACACTCACAGCATCCGCCGATATCACTTGCTTCTCGGCCTCGATACTGTGCTGTTGTGACCTTCCAGGACCTGTCGGAGAATCACATGGCCAGAAGCATGTGGTATCTCCGGATGTTGTGACTGTGAGCGCGTATGTGCGATATTGTCAGTGTCTGTGTGTGTGAGTGTATGCGATCGGGTGTGTGTGAGTGTATGCGATCGGGTGTGTGTGAGTGTATGCGATCGGGTGTGTGTGAGTGTATGCGATCGGGTGTGTGTGAGTGTATGCGATCGGGTGTGTGAGTGTCGGCAGAGGAGCACGGCGTGCTGGAGGAGGCTGGGAGCAGAGAGGCTGATCTTGGGGAAGGCTGGGAGAGGGAGGCTGATGCTGGGAAAGACTGGGAAGGGAAGGCTGATGCTGGGGAAGGCTGATGCTGAGGGAGGCTGGGAGCGGAAGACGGAGGCTGGGAGGACAGAGGCTGATCGTGGGGAAGGCTGGGAGGGGGAGGCTGATGCTGGGGGAGTCTGGAAGGAGAGAGAGGCTGATGCTGAGAGAGGCTGGGAGGGGGAGACTGATGCTGGAGGAGGCTGGGAGGGGGAGGCTGATGCTGGGGGAGGCTGATGCTGGGGGAGCCTGGAAGGAGAGAGGCTGATGCTGGGGGAGGCTGGAAGGAGAGAGGCTGATGCTGAGAGAGGCTGGGAGGGGGAGGCTGATGCTGGAGGAGGCTGGGATGAGGGACGCTGGGAGGAGAGAGGCTGATGCTGGGGGAGGCTGATGCTGGGGGAGGCTGGAAAGAGAGAGGCTGATGCTAGGGGAGGCTGATGCTGGGGGAGGCTGGGAGGAAAGAGGCTAGGAGGAGAGAGGCTGATGCTGGGGGAGGCTAGAAGGAGAAAGGCTGATGCAGGGGCAGGCTGATGCTGGGGGAGGCTGGGAGGGGGAGGCTGATGCTGGGGGAGGCTTGGAGCATGATGGGGAGTGCGCAGCATTGGGGATGGAGCACGTTTGGGAGTGCGCAGCATGGGGGATGGAGCACGTTTGGGAGTGCGCAGCATGGGGGATGGAGCATGAAAGGGAGTGCGCAGCATGGGGGATGGAGCATGAAAGGGAGTGCGCAGCATGGCGGATGGAGCACGTTTGGGAGTGCGCAGCATGGCGGATGGAGCACTTTTGGGAGTGCGCAGCATGGGGGATGGAGCACGATCGGGAGTGCGCTGCATGGCGGATGGAGCACGTTTGGGAGTGCGCAGGATGGGAGATGGAGCACGATGGAAGGTGCCCAGCATAGGAGATGGAGCACGATGGGGAGTGCGCTGCATGGGGGATGGAGCACGATGGGAAGTGCACACCTCCCCCCAACACACACACGCGCGCGCACTGCACAACACACCACACACACACACTGGGAACCACAAACAACTTCCCTACACAGACACCCACACACAGACAACGCTGCACACACAAATATACGCACATACCGCACAACACACACATTGCACAAAACATACCTCCCCCCAAAACACACCACACACACACACAAACCGCGCAACACACACACAACGCTACAGACACACAGCGCTCCACAAACAACGCAACACACAAACAACACCGCTCTCACCCCCCATCTCACCCAGACAACACCCAGGACATGTACAGCGCCCTACACAAACACTTGGTAACTACACACAACAACATATATATATATATATATATATATAACAAAAATCATACATGAACTACACAATACGTAAGTTCTAGAATACCCGATGCGTAGAATCGGGCCACCTTCTAGTATATATATATATATATATATAATATATACAGAAGAAAACAGCAACATTATTTCTCAATATAATTGCATGTGATATCTATGCAAATGGAAAAGGGCAGCCACATCTAGTGTGGTATATATGTGCGTATGTATATATATTTTTTTATATATATAATTACAGTATGTACATAAATATATGTGTATACATATGCATAGAGTTAAAAGCAGAAGTTTTCATATCTTCACCATCTGACTTGAAATCAGAATAAACCTTTCTTGTTTTAGGTCAATTAGGAACTAAAATTATTTATATTTGCCAAATGCCAGAATAATGAGAGAGAGAAAGAGAGAGAAAATGTTTTAAAGCATTTTTTTTTTTATTTACTGCAACGTCAAAAGTTTGTAAATATTTCATTAGTATTTGGTACCGTTGCTCTTAAACTGTATGACCTGGGTCAAACGTTTTGGATCTCCTTCCACAAGCCTCTCACAATAGTTGGTAGAAATTTGGGCCCATTCCTCCTGACAGAACTGGTGTAACTGAGCCATGTTTGTAGGTTGCCTTGCTCGCACCTGCCTTTTCAGCTTTGCCCAAAAATTTTCAATAGGATTGAGATCAGGGCTTTTTGATGGCCACTCCAAAACCTTGACTTTGTTATCCTTAAGCCACTTTGTAACCAGTTTGGCAGAATGCTTCGGGTCATTCTCCATTTGAAAGACCCATTTCCACCTAAGCTTTAAATTCATGGCTGATGTCTTGAGATGTTGCTTCAGTATTGCCACATAATCTTCTTTCCTCACTATGCCATCTATTTTGTGAAGTCACCAGTCCCTCCTGCAGCAAAACAACCCCACAACATTATGCTGCTGTCCCAGTGTTTCACAGTTGGGATGGTGTTCTTAGGCTTCAAAGCTTCTCCCTGTTTCCTGCAAACGTATTAATTATCATTTTGGTCAAACAGTTCAAGTTTAGTTTTGTCAGACCACAGAACATGTCTCCAAAAATTAAGGTTTTTGTTACTGTGTGCATTTGCAAACAATAATTTGGGTTTTTCATGTTTCTTTTGAAGTAATTGCTTTTTCCTGGCAGAGTGGCCTTTCAGGTCTTGTTGACACTACTCGTTTCACTGTGGATAATGACACAATCTTACCAGCTTCCGCCAGCATCTTCACAAGGTCTTTTTCTTTTGTTCTTGGGTTGATATGCACACGTCTGACCAAAGCACATTCATCCTTGGTTACACAGAACCCGTCTCCTTCCTGAGTGGTATGATGGCAGGACATTCCCATCTTGTTTGTATTTGCATATAATTGTTTGTACAGATGAACGAATCACCTTCAGGTATCTGAAAATTGCACCCAAGGATGAACCATACTTGGGCAAGTCCACAATTCTCTTGCTGAGATGCTTAAAGGCATAGTACTCTTAGGGGGGCTTTACACGTTGCGACATCGCTTCCGAAATATCGTCGGGGTCACGTCATTAGTGACGCACATCCGGCGCCGGTAGCGACATTGCAATGTGTAAATCCTAGGTGCGACGATAAACGATCACAAAAGCGTCGAAAATCAGTGATCTGTGTAGCGTTGTTCATTTTCATAATGTCGGATCAACTGCAGGTACGATTTTGTTTGTCGCTCCTGCGGCAGCACACATTGCTGTGTGTAAACCCACAGGAGCGACAAACATCACCTTACCTGCGTCCCGACGGCAATGCGGACGGGAGAAGGTGGGCGGGATGTTATGTCCCGCTTATCTCCGCCCCTCTGCTTCTATTGGCCGGCCGATTAGTGACGTCGCGGTGACATCGCTGTGACGCCGAGCGCACCTCCCCCTTGAAGGAGGGATAGTTCGGCAGTCACAGCGACGTCGCCGAGCAGGTATGTGCGTGTGAAGCTGCCGTAGCGATAATGTTCGCTACGGCAGCAATCACCACATATCGCATGTGCAACGGGGGCGAGTACTATCTCGCTGGACATCGCTAGCAATGTCGCAACGTGTAAAGCCCGCCTTAGTGTATGTAAACTTTTGACTTTGCAGAAAGTAATAAAAATGCCTTCAAACATTCTCTCTGTCTCTTTCTGTATCTCTCTCACAAATTACTCTGGCATTTGGCAAATATAAATACTTTTGGTTCCTAAATAACCTAAAACAGGAAAGGTTTATTTTGATTTCATGTCGGTTAGTGAGAAAAACATGCATATGTGTCTTTTTAGATAGTGTACGTAAACTTCTGGTTTCAACTGTATAAAGACTATAATTACTGAAGAAACTAGAAATACAATAAACAAGAGACAGAAGAAACCCTCACAGCCATGATTAACAGAAGAGACCCTAAAGATCATCTAAGAAAGACGAATGGCAAATGGTAACAAACAGAACGGGGAAATCAGTCAAATACTAAAGGGAGTAATTCAAGCAAAGAACTTATTACCAATAGATATGTAGAGAAATAGCAGACGAACATCTGGAAGGCACACCAAAAGAACAAAGAGATATGACAAAAATTTCAACCAAGAGTAGGAATGTTGAATACATGGAGCACTTCTACAAAAACGGCTCAGTGATACGGAAAGAAATGGAGACTTGAAATGATAATGAGCCAAACATCTTCAAAGATAAAGTCATTGCTGCTGTAAAGCCTCTGTCAAAGAACTAAGCACCTGGATGTGACAATATTCCAACAGAACTAATAGAGTCTTCTGAAGCAGCAGTAGATATCATCACATGCCTGTGTCAACAGATATGACCAACTGCTAAATAGCCCAAGGATTGGACAAGATTGGTGTTTATCTATTCCGAAGAAGGAAGATGCTACTTACAGTGGAAAATATCAGACTATTGTGCTCATATTTCATGCCAGCAAAATACTATTGAAGATCCTCTAAAGACGGTTATAGCCTGACAAAGAGCTACCAGACGAAAAAGCAGGATTCAGAAAACACAGAAGAACAAGAGATATAACTGCTAACATTAGATGGATAATGCAAAAGCCAAAGAATATAACAAGGAGCTCTATTATTGCTTCATCGACTACAGCAAAGTCTTTGACTGTTGACCACCAGAGAATTTGGAATGCCAAAAGGGATATGAATGTGCCAAACTATCTGATCAGCCTCATCAGGAACCTTTATATCAACCAGAAAGCAACAGTCCCAACGGGACATAGTGACTTGGCATGGTTCAAAGTAGAGTGAGGCGTCAGACAAGGCTGCATCCTGTCACAATTTCCATTCAATTCATATACAGAAGCTATTTTCAAGAAGGCTGGACTTGTTGATAAAAAAGAAGGAATCAAAATTGCTAGACAAATCGTCAATCATTCTAAATACACAGATGATACATCATTGATAGTAACAAGCATAGTTGAAATGAAGGACTTATTATCGAGTGTCAAAATGGAAAGCTCAAACATGAGACTCCTATTCAACACAAAGAAGATTAAGATTATTTACTACTGCTAGGTACAGTTAGGTCCAGAAATATTTGGACAGTGACACAATTTTCGCAAGTTGGGCTCTGCATGCCACCACATTGGATTTGAAATGAAATCTCTACAACAGAATTCAAGTGCAGATTGTAACGTTTAATTTGAAGGTTTGAACAAAAATATCTGATAGAAATTGTAGGAATTGTACACATTTCTTTACAAACACTCCACATTTTAGGAGGTCAAAAGTAATTGGACAAATAAACCAAACCCAAACAAAATATTTTTATTTTCAATATTTTGTTGCGAATCCTTTGGAGGCAATCACTGCCTTAAGTCTAGAAACCATGGACATCACCAAACGCTGGGTTTCCTCCTTCTTAATGCTTTGCCAGGCCTTTACAGCCGCAGCCTTCAGGTCTTGCTTGTTTGTGGGTCTTTCCGTCTTAAGTCTGGATTTGAGCAAGTGAAATGCATGCTCAATTGGGTTAAGATCTGGTGATTGACTTGGCCATTGCAGAATGTTCCACTTTTTTTGCACTCATGAACTCCTGGGTAGCTTTGGCTGTATGCTTGGGGTCATTGTCCATCTGTACTATGAAGCGCTGTCCGATCAACTTTGCGGCATTTGGCTGAATCTGGGCTGAAAGTATATCCCGGTACACTTCAGAATTCATCCGGCTACTCTTGTCTGCTGTTATGTGATCAATAAACACAAGTGACCCAGTGCCATTGAAAGCCATGCATGCCCATGCCATCACGTTGCCTCCACCATGTTTTACAGAGGATGTGGTGTGCCTTGGATCATGTGCCGTTCCCTTTCTTCTCCAAACTTTTTTCTTACCATCATTCTGGTACAGGTTGATCTTGGTCTCATCTGTCCATAGAATACTTTTCCAGAACTGAGCTGGCTTCATGAGGTGTTTTTCAGCAAATTTAACTCTGGCCTGTCTATTTTTGGAATTGATGAATGGTTTGCATCTAGATGTGAACCCTTTGTATTTACTTTTATGGAGTCTTCTCTTTACTGTTGACTTAGAGACAGATACACCTACTTCACTGAGAGTGTTCTGGACTTCAGTTGATGTTGTGAACGGGTTCTTCTTCACCAAAGAAAGTATGCGGCGATCATCCACCACTGTTGTCATCCGTGGACGCCCAGGCCTTTTTGAGTTCCCAAGCTCATCAATCAATTCCTTTTTTCTCAGAATGTACCCGACTGTTGATTTTGCTACTCCAAGCATGTCTGCTATCTCTCTGGTGGATTTTTTCTTTTTTTTCAGCCTCAGGATGTTCTGCTTCACCTCAATTGAGAGTTCCTTAGACCGCATGTTGTCTGGTCACAGCAACAGCTTCCAAATGCAAAACCACACACCTGTAATCAACCCCAGACCTTTTAACTACTTCATTGATTACAGGTTAACGAGGGAGATGCCTTCAGAGTTAATTGCAGCCCTTAGAGTCCCTTGTCCAATTACTTTTGGTCCCTTGAAAAAGAGGAGGCTATGCAATACAGAGCTATGATTCCTAAACCCTTTCTCCGATTTGGATGTGAAAACTCTCATATTGCAGCTGGGAGTGTGCACTTTCAGCCCATATTATATATATAATTGTATTTCTGAACATGTTTTTGTAAACAGCTAAAATAACAAAACTTGTGTCACTGTCCAAATATTTCTGGCCCTGACTGTACGTCCTAGACACATTTGAGATGGATGGCAAAAAACTGGAAGTTGTAAAGGACTTCAACCTGCTTGAATCAATGATCCCTCAAGATGCAGCGACAACACCTGAAATCAGTAGAAGAATAGATATGGACAAGTCAACAATGAGGTCACTGGGCAAGGTTCTCAAATCGAGGAATATTTCCCTGCTAATCAAGACATGACTCGTGCACAGTCTGGTATTTTCTGTTGTAACATTTGGATGCGAAACCTGTCTGATAAAATACAAGACGAAGAAGAATCAACACCTTCGAAATGTGGTGCTGGAAAAGGATGTTATCAATACCATTGATGGCAAAAACAAAAATATAAATCCATTTTGGAACAAATCAAGCCAGAGATGTCGCTTGAAGCAAGGATCACCAAGGGATGATTTTCCTACTTTAGACACATCATGCGAAGAGAGCAATCATTAGAGAAGGACTTCATGGTTGGAAGAATAGAAGGAACAAGGTGAAAAAAAGACAAGCAACCCGATGGCTTGATACAATCATGAAAATGGCTGAGAAGACCCTGATGGACCTCTCTAGGCTTACACAAGATGGATCTTTCTAGTGAGCTGTTATCCATCAATTTGCCATGGCTCGAGATTGAACTGACAGCCATTAAAAAAACAACTCCGGGGGGAGGTCGTGAGGGGGGTTGGGATTCGAGGAGATACATTATCCGTAATTTTGTAGTTTAACATAATCATAATGTATTGAACTATATGATTATTGATTATATATTTTTGTTATTAAAATCTAATAAAAAGAAGGTTAAAAAAAAAAAAAACAACAACTCTGCATAGAAAAAATAACAGATTATCACAAAGTTAAAAGGGTTGTCCACCAAGAGAACAAACCCTTCTCATCCCTGATGTTTGGACTTGTCATCAACGAGAAGCAAGCAGTAGCTGCAGCTTTGACCTCCTGTTGATTACTTATTTGTCTAAAGGCGGGGAGAGGGAAGGCGGCAATGATTGGCAACAGGGCTCATGTGACATAACAACCTCACGTGAGTCCTGGGTTTCACGCACGGACTTGGGGAAGGTATGGCATGAGGCAAGACACACAACAAACGGGTTTCGCTACAACAAACAAGGTGTACACTGGGAACACAAACAATGGTGGGCCCTAGTGCTAGGGAGAGAGATGATGGGACAGATCCTGCACTCACCTGCATCTGCACTCTGCACTCCTATCCAGTCCCTATACAGGTTCCGCACCTGTCGCCGAACAGTATGCCTGGAGCCCTGAGAGACCCTGCAATAGCCCTCGCTAGTGAGTTGGCAGGTGAGGATCGCTAGCACCACTGCTGCACCAATACAAGAAAAAAGGAAGGTACAACAGACAGGGGAAACAACAAAGGATAAAGCTGAACTTCACAGCTGCAGTCAGACACCAGGACTGCAGCCTACACCACTTCATACAACAAGGGTTCCAGAATCTCCTTTTACCTCAAGGCCTAGCTCAGCGCTTTTTTGTAAAAAAAAATATTTGCCGCTACCGCATCTCTGAGGCGAGGAGCGCGGGGGGGGGGATCTGTCAGCCAGCAGCCGAGACTGAGGAGCAGGGAGGGGGTGCTGTCGTGCTGCCGGGAGATCTTGTGCACAGTTTACCTGTTGAGGCACTGGGCGGCAGAAAACGGCAGTCCCCATACAGCTCCGCCCCCCGGCCGCAATGCCGGCATCCCTGAATATAGTGCCGCCTGAGCAAACTGCTCAACTTGTCCAATGGACGGTGCGGCCCTCTTTCTCATTATTCAGTTTTGTAGTCTGTACGCTAATTTCAATAAAAAACTATGTAATTCAGATTTCAAAAGAAAAATAAAAAATGACTAATACTGTATAATCGTTTTTTTTCACTTGCAAAATATGGTTTTCAACTTACTTAGGCTATATTCTATAAGAAACGCCAAATTTCAACCAAATTCATCAGGATCATTAACACTAGCTGATGCAGGTTCGATAGTTGAAGAACCGGGGGCCATGTTCTGCTCTATCATCTGATTTGTTTCTGTCTCCATATCTGTTCGGGGTCTTTTGCGTGCCGGAGCCGCACCAACTGAGAAATAGTGCGTTATTTAATCCATCTAAGACAAGTTTGACGAAACAAAACTCAATGAACCCTGCTCCCTCCATTCTCCATCCCCCTGTTCCCTCCATCCTCCATCCCCCTGCTCCCTCTATTCTCTATCCCCCTGGTCTCTCCATCCTCCATCCCCCTGCTCCCTCCATTCTCCATCCCCCTGGTCTCTCCATCCTCCATCCCCCTGCTCCTTCCATCCTTGATCCCCCTGATCTCTACATCCTCCATCCCCCTTGTCTCTCAATTCTCCATACCCCTGATTTCACTCTATCCCCCCTGCATCCTTCTTCCCCCTGCACAGCCTGCCGCCCTCTGCACCCCTCTCTCACATACCCTGCACTCCTCCATCTTCTCCAGCTTCTTTCCCTCTGGGCAAAACTCCATGGCTCCGCCCACCTGAGTCACATGTACGTGACATCATCGCAGGTCCTGGAGCTCCAGTAGCTGCTCTGCTTTTGCCTCCGCTCCACACATGGCTAATTGTATACTTCATAACTTAACAGTGGGATTCAAGCTGCAACAGTCCATATTTTTTATAAGATTGTGTCGGACTCATTGTCAACTCATTGTCAACCCTCTTACAGGCAAATTGTTTTCATATTTCCCTTAACCCTTACACGTACGTCTTTGAACGTGTTTATCCCTTTAATACTGGCTCGCGTGGGAAGCCCACATTATTCCCCGCACATGTCTGCTAATCCTATCATATCTCCAATCCACCAGCGCCCGTTAACCCCTTAAATTGTGCTGTCAAACTCTGACAGCGTGATCTAAAGCGCTGCGTTGGGGATCTCACTGTTCCACACCGCCATTGGCAGCTCCATGACATGCCCACAGGGCGCCAATGGGTTGCCATGGCAACGTGGGGTCCGATGATAACCCCTGTCACTGACATCAGCATTTCTGCTGATCAACGCGATGCTGAAGCACTGCGCTGATCGGACAGTGGAGGCATAAAGTCCCCTAACGGAACTAGTAAAATCATTAAAAAATGTAAAAAAAAGTTTTAAAAGAAATATGAACTCCACCCCCCAAAAAAACCCTACAAGTTCAAATCACCCTCCTTTTGCACCATTGAAAATAAAACAGTAATAATTAAAAAAAAAAAAACCCACATATTTGGTATCACAGAAATGTCCGATCTATCAAAATATTTAATAAATCATTCTGACCAGTACACGGCGTAGCAATAAAAAAATTTCAAACAAAAGATCAAAACATTGCATCTACCCAAAAATGGTATAAATAAAAATGCCAGCTCAAGACACAAAAAATAAGCCATCAATGAGCCAAAGATCCTGAAAAATGAGAACACTACGGGTCTCGGGAAAATGGCAACAAAAGCACACATTTTTTTTTTAACAAAGTTCTGATTTTTTTTTCACAAATTAGATAAAGTAAAACTATACATGTTTGGTATCTAAGAACTGGTACTGACCTGGGGAATCATACTGCCAGGTCAGTTTTTCAAGATAGTGAACACAGTAAACAAAAACAAAGAAATTGTGCAATTGCACTTTTTTTTGCAATTTCATTGCTCTTGTATGTTTTTTCGGGTTTCCGAGTGTCCTTCAAAAGTATAATTTTTTAATACTATTATATTTTTTTTTTTTTTTTAACAAACATCTTACACATCTGCTTTTATGTCCTGTTTTTGGTATTTTAGCTCTTCCCCGTTCAAATAAATAAGGCTGAGCTGCAATAATCTGGGCTATTTTACTGTATTTAACATGCATAATGGAATAGGACACACAATCCTCTTGTACATCTTTGCACACTTATGGCATCATCATCATTCAAAAACCGGAGGTCATACTTTTCTAAGAATAACTTTAATATGTCACCTTCGTAGAAAAGGAGTATGAACGCTATGAACCATGAGTCTGACGCAGAAAGGATGATTCACACCAATCTTGATGCAATTCCTTAACTATGTCAAGAACTTCTCTTCACAAACTGACTGCAGTTATATGCAGAACATGCAATGTGATGGCAAAGGACAGGTTCCAATTGTGGTTCTCTATGTCATTGTATAATATATTACAATTAATGATGGAACTTCCACCAATCACATTTTTGAAGGGGTTGACCAGCCAGATAAAAGCTAGTTTAAAATACTAACTTTAAAAATTACCATTTAGAGGTAATTGAATACTGTAAAATTTTAATTTACCTGCTTCATTGAGTGTGTCCCCAAAATTTGATTTGCATATTGCAACGTTTCCAATTGCCCGGAAATTATGTGTATAACACTATGAGGTCTCCTATGACTGTATTCAACCCCCTTCAAGCTCTTTAAAGGGGTGGGTCACCCATATTCATTATTGGCCACAAAGATATAATGTTGAGAAACAAGGTTTCTCTCAAATACCTTGTTTTGCCAATAGTTCCTGTGAGCGGCGTTATTGTGGTCCGCTCTTCCTCATCGCCTGACTGCCGACATCCGTGACCTCAGGGATCCAGTGATGTCACATCAACTTCCCGCTCACCAGGCATCACCTGGCTTCCTCCTGAAGTGTCTTTGACATCGTTGTATCATTTTTCTAAGCTTCATATGTAAGATAGTGTCAGATTGCAAGCAAAAGCCACCAGAAGAATGGACCAGTCACTTCTTTTACCGACTTCACAGATTTTGATGCCTTAAGCGGTTAAAAGAAGTAACAAAAGGCAAATCATACTGTATGTACAGCAAGTAGTTTTGATGTTGCTGTGCATAATGTTCATTCTTTTTGGTGGTTTTTAGTTTTTTTGTAGGTTCCAGGCGGAATCTTCCTGAAACCATGTTCTGTACACGAACACTTAAGGGTGCTTTACACGCTGCGACATCGCTACCGATATATTGTCGGGGTCACGTCGTTAGTGACGCACATCCGGCGCCGGTAGCGACATCGCAGCGTGTGACACCAAGAGCGCCGATCAACGATCGCAAAAACGTTCAAAAACTGTGATCGTTGACACGTCGCTCCTTTCCTTAATATCGCTGCTGCCACAGGTACTATGTTGTTCGTCGTTCCTGCGGCATCACACATCGCTATGTGTGACACCGCAGGAACAACGAACATCTCCTTACTTGCGTCCACCGGCAATGCGGAAGGAAGGAGGTGGGCGGGATGTTACTCATCTCCGCCCCTCCGCTTCTATTGGCCGGCCGCTTAGTGACGCCGCAGTAACGTTGCTATAACGCCGAACGCACCTCCCCCTTGAGGGAGGGATTGTTCGACGGTCACAGCGACGTCGCTGACAAGGTATGTGTGTGTGACGCTGCCGTAGCGATAATGTTCGCTACGGCAGCGAGCACCAAATGTCGCACGAACGACGGGGTCGGGTGCTATCGCGCTCGATATCGTTACCAATCGCTAGCGATGGTCGCAGCGTGTAAAGTACCCTTTAGAGTTTATTTATACAGTTTTTTGAGGAATCTTTTGGAAGATCTAAAAAAAAATGCCTGCAAAAAGACAAAAAATATACTTGAAAGATTTTTTTCCGTTCATTTTTATTGAAAAACAACTTGCTGTTTATACATTCAGTCTTAAAAGCAGTTAAAAGAAGTTACCTGACTTTTCTTCAGATATTTTCTGTTATGAAGCTACTTCATTCATTACAATAAAAGACAATGGGAAGAGTACAATAATGTCACAAGTAGTCTGGGTGGGTTTTTTTTTTTTTGGAGAGCTGTGTGAACAGTTAACATGCATATGACTAGCGGGGTTACCTAGTGCCTGGTAAAAGTGTTAAAACACACAGGGGACACACGGCTCACAATACAGGAGGTCCCTGCCGCTAGGGAGAGGGGTGAGGGGACACCTCATGAACTCACTTCAAGCTGACTGCTGAGCTCCCTAGCGTCCCTATGCAGGTTCTTTCAACCTGTTGGTGAGCAGGATACCTTATTCCCTCAGCTGGTCCTATACTCACCCTGGCTAGTGAGCAGGCTGACGAGATCACTAGATAAAATGTTAACACATTTAGAGAAAAAGGTTCAGGAAGACGTTAACAAGACGCTTCAAGAATATGATATAACATATTCAACTTTTAATGATGACTATACGTTTAAGAAATTGAAATATATGGAATTTTGGGAAAAACAATTGAATACGACATTTCAATCTAACAAATGGAAATCTGCGTTAACCTATACATACTCGAATTCTACCTGTATATCCATACAAGAATCTTATTATAAGATTCTGGTTGAGTGGTACTATACCCCACAAAAACTACATAGATTTTCTTCTCATAATTCTGATTTATGTTGGCGAGAATGTGGAGAAAGAGGTACTACCAGTCATATTTTTTGGAGTTGTCCAAAACTGAAGGAATTGTGGAGAGATACAGAAATTCTCCTCCATAATGTAACCTCATCTGAAATTAGTCTCTCCGCGGAATGAGTTCTGATATCAATTGGAATAGATGAACTTAACTTAAATTATAGACATATTACCTGTCATATCATACAAGTGATTAAAAATCTCCTCGCTGCCAACTTGAGAAATACTAATGTTCCATCTATACATGAAGTAATAGAAAGAATTTCCTCTCACAATCTTTACGAATTTAAGTTTGCTTTGAAAGATAGATTATATGAGAAGTACTCGGTGAGATGGAACCTTTGGTCAAAGAAGTTTAATCCCAATCTTATTATATTAAATCCTTGAGTTAGGGGTGCTTCACACATAGCGAGATCGCTACCAAAATCGCTGCTACGTCACGGTTTTGGTGACGCAGCAGTGACCTCATTAGCGATCTCGCTGTGTGTGACACTGAGCAGCGATCTGGCCCCTGCTGCGAGATCGCTGCTCGTTACACACAGCCCTGGTTCGTTTTCTTCAAAGGCGCTCTCCTGCTGTGACGCACAGATCGCTGTGTGTGACAGCGAGAGAGCGACGAAATGAAGCAAGCAGAGAGCAGGAGCCGGCATCTGGCAGCTGCGGTAAGCTGTAACCAAGATAAATATCGGGTAACCAAGGGAAGCCCTTTCCCTGGTTACCAGATATTTACCTTTGTTACCAGCCTCCGCCGCTCTCGCTGCCAGTGCCGGCTCCTGCTCTCTGCACATGTAGCTGCAGTACACATCGGGTTAATTAACCCGATGTGTACTGTAGCTAGGAGAGCAAGGAGCCAGCGCTAAGCAGTGTGTGTGGCTCCCTGCTCTCTGCACATGTAGCTGCAGTACACATTGGGTTAATTAACCCGATGTGTACTGTAGCTAGGAGAGCAGGGAGCCAGCGCTAAGCAGTGTGCGCGGCTCCCTGCTCTCTGCACATGTAGCGACGTTATGATCGCTGCTGCGTCGCTGTGTTTGACAGCTAAGCAGCGATCATAACAGTGACTTACAAGGTCGCTGTTACGTCACAGAAAATGGTGACGTAACAGCGACGTCGTTGTCGCTGTCGCTATGTGTGAACCCAGCCTTAGTGAAGCTACTAGCTGTAAAAATGATTTAATTCTATTCTCTGTCTTTTTTTATTCTAATAGTTACGTTTAGCAATTTATGTGTTAAGAGATTCAGTTTAAATTTTCAGCCAAAACTGTACTACAACTCTAGTTTACCTTTTTCTTTAATCCTATAGCCTTTCCCTCCCCCCCTCTTTTTTTGTTTTCCCCCTTTCCCCTGCCCCACTTTTTTCAAAAATGTATTGTTAATTTAACTTTAGATTGTAATTTGACTAATTTTTGTTACATTTTACTATGTAAACAATTTGTTTTGTTTGAACCAAATTTTAAAATAAAAAATATGTAAACAAGAATATGATAGGAGGAGGGTTTCCTGGAGCCGTTCCCACTTGAGAAACCCAACATTTTTGACCACCTTAGGAAACTTCAGTGTGCACATAGCTCTAGTCTATGACTAGTAGTATTAGCCACACCTGTTTCTAGAAGCCTCTAGCAGCTTCTAGTAGTCCTTGTAGAACTATATAAACCAGCCAGAGCTAGCGAGGTGCTGAGAGTGCGAGGTACTGAAGTAAAGGGAGGCGACTGAAGATAAGTGTGGCATAGTTTTAACACAATCTCATAGTGGTGATAACTGTAGCTGTTTAAGAAGAGAAGAGTCGCCGTAAGCTGATCGATTGCTGGGACTTGCCGGGTCTCGCTGTTTGAGGACTTTCGCCTGTCATACGCTACATCAGCATTATGGAAGAGAAGAAAATCCACATGGTCACCTGCAACACATGCTACATGTTTACGGATCTGCCGCACAAGAAATTCAACTTCACCTGTCAAAAGTGCAAACTTGTTGCCCTCTTAGAGGAAAAGGTGCGGGGACTGGAAGAAAGAATAGCAACTTTGAAGCTAATTAAAGAACATGAGGACTTCTTGGACGAGGCAGAAGCAACAATTCAGGATATGGAAAGTGAGAAAAGCTTCAGAACACATACAGAGGCTGAAAAGTGGACACATGTGACCAAAAGAAGCCAGCGGATCAAGTGGTCGGCACCACCCACACAGCTTAGCAACCAATATGAAGCCCTCATGCTGGAGAATGAAAATGGCACAGCTCAGGATGATACCGTCTCTACAGGAGAAGACACAGTATCATCAAAAGAAGTTACTTTGTCAACAAAAGCAGAAACAAAAGACACTCAAAAGCACTCAGGAGCAACAAGCAGTGCGTCCAGAAAGAAAAGAAGAGTGGTAGTTATGGGCGACTCACTACTAAGAGGCACGGAGGCAACTATCTGCAGGCCGGACATAACCGCACGAGAAGTATGCTGCCTCCCTGGAGCAAAAATCAAGGACGTGGCCAACAGGATACCAACTATCCTCGGATCCAAGGACGAATACCCGTTCCTATTGATACATGTAGGAACAAACGACACGGCAAGAAATGATCTGCCAACTATTTGTGAAGACTTTGAAATTCTGGGGAAGAAAATAAAGGAACGGAACGTACAGGTTGTTTTCTCATCAATCCTCCCAGTCGATGGCCATGGTGTCAGAAGATGGAATAGGATACTAGATTTGAACAACTGGCTACGACGGTGGTGCAGGCAGCAAGGATTTGGATTCTTAGACCATGGAGTGAATTACCTCTACGATGGACTTCTCGCAAGAGACGGGATACACCTCACAAAACCTGGGAAACACACGTTCGCCAGAAGGCTTGCCACACTCATCAGGAGGGCTTTAAACTAGAAGAAGAGGGGATGGGAGAAAAAACAGCAGACAAGAACATGCAGCAGAAGGACAAACTAATCAAGGATACTAGATGCCGTAAAGAGGACCCAAGACAGGGTACTAAGAAGGAAGCTGAGAAAAGGGGAGCAAAACTTCTTTCCTGCATGCTGACCAATGCAAGAAGCCTGACCAATAAGATGGAGGAACTGGAGCTGGTAATGTATGAGGAGAAATACGACATAGTAGGAATAACTGAGACATGGTTAGATGATAGTTATGACTGGGCGGCTAACCTGCAAGGATATGAATTGTTTAGGAGGGATCGTAAAAAAAGGAAAGGGGGTGGAGTCTGTCTATATATAAAGTCCAGTTTAAAGCCCAGACTAAGAGAAGATATTCAAGAGGGAAATGAAGAGGTGGAATCTCTATGGGTGGAGATACAAGGAGGGAAAACTAATAAAATACTCATAGGGGTTTGTTATAAGCCACCAAATATAACAGAAACCACTGAAAATGTATTATTGAAACAAATAGACAAAGCAGCAAATCACAATGAGGTGATTATTATGGGGGACTTCAATTACCCCGATATAGACTGGGAAACTGAAACCTGTGTATCTCAGAAAGGAAACCGGTTTCTGTCAGTAACTAAGGATAATTATCTGTCCCAACTTGTGCCGGGCCCAACTAGAGGGGCAGCCCTTCTGGACTTAATTTTAAGCAACAGGCCAGATAGAATAACAGACATACGAGTGGATGGGCACCTAGGGAATAGTGACCACAATATAATACAATTCCACTTGTCCTTTAGTAAGGTGCCTTGGAGGGGGGTTACAAAAACGCTGAATTTCAGGAAAGCAAAGTTTGATCAACTTAGAGAAGACCTTCGCCAAATTGATTGGGACAATGTCCTCAAAAATGGGAGCACAGAAAATAAGTGGGAAATTTTTAAATCGGTATTAAACACCCACTGCGAGCTAGCCATACCATACAGAAATAAAAGGGCTAGGAACAGGAGAAAACCAATGTGGCTTAATAAGGATGTAAAAGGGGCAATGAATAATAAGAAAAAGGCATTTAAAAAGCTAAAACAAGAAGGCAGCGAGGAAGCATTAAAAATATATAGAGAAAAAAATAAAATGTGTAAAAAACAAATATATTTAGCAAAAGTAGAAACTGAGAGACTCATTGCTAAGGAAAGCAAAACAAATCCCAAACTATTCTTTAATTATATAAACAGAAAAAAGATTAAAATTGATGGTGTTGGCCCTTTAAAGAATAATGAGGGTAAAATCATAGAAAGCGATGTGGGAAAAGCAAATGTTTTAAATACTTTTTTCTCAACTGTGTTCACACAGGAAAAGCATATGCCAGGGGAAATGCAGAGTGATCATGTAAATGCCCCATTAAGTATGACCTGCCTAACCCAGGAAGAAGTGCAGAACCGACTTAGTAACATTAAAATTGACAAATCACCAGGCCCTGATGGCATTCACCCTCGGGTATTAAGGGAGTTAAGTAATGTGATAGACAGGCCTCTATTCCTTTTATTTAAAGACTCTATAGAAACTGGGTCTGTTCCACTGGATTGGCGGCTAGCAAATGTGGTACCAATATTCAAAAAAGGGTGCAAAAGGGAACCTGGAAACTATAGGCCGGTAAGCTTAACATCTGTTGTGGGTAAAATGTTTGAAGGGTTTTTAAGGGATACTATTATGGAATGTCTCAATGTTAATAACTGTTTAACTCCATATCAACATGGATTTATGAAGGATCGCTCCTGTCAAACTAACCTGATCAGCTTCTATGAGGATGTAAGCTCTCACATGGACCGAGGAGAATCATTGGATGTCATTTATCTCGACTTCGGTAAAGCATTTGACACTGTCCCACATAAAAGACTGCTAAGTAAAATGAGAAAGCTTGGGCTCGGGGAAAATGTGTGTAGATGGGTAGGTAGCTGGCTTAGTGGTAGAAAACAAAGAGTGGTTATTAATGGTGCATACTCAGATTGGGCCAGGGTTACTAGTGGGGTGCCACAGGGGTCTGTATTGGGCCCCCTACTATTTAATATATTTATTAATGATCTGGTGGATGGTTTACAGAGTAAAATATCAGTATTTGCAGATGATACAAAACTATGTAAGGTAGTTAACACAAAGGAGGACAGTTTGCAACTACAGATGGACTTGAGTAAATTGGAGAATTGGGCTGAAAAATGGCAAATGAGGTTTAACACAGATAAGTGTAAGGTTATGCACATGGGCACCCTGCACGGGCACCCTGCACTGTGGATCAACATGTTAGGCTACGGGTTGAACTAGATGGACTTAGAGTCTCCCTTCAACCTTAAAAACTGTGAAACTGTGAATACTGTGATGAAGTCACAGGGCCAGTGCTGTGAAGAACCAGTTAATAAGACGGCTTCCTAGTCTTACCAGGTTCCCTTTAGTATGGAAAATATGACTTGTTAGTCATGTTTTTCATGATAAATACGATTAGCCCGGACACTCAAGTTAACGTGTTTTGTTAGGAAGTCATGAAGAACGGCGCTCCACGCAGGGCAACATGAGGATATTTGCGTCTGGTGTTTTCACATCAGCTGTCAATGCTATAAGCCGGTGAAAAGTATAGATAAACATTGTGACGTTGGTGTGTGGTCTGTGCCAATCTCAGGTTACTGCACAAGATTATTAATCAGCAGCACAACGCGGCCTCGTGTCCACCCACATCCACACCTAGTGTCCAAGGTAAAAACATGTTTGTTCTGCCGAGCACCAGACTTTCTTTCATACTGTTATCCAATTTGAAGAAATGCTGTTAGCCGGGCCAAAGCCTGGTCACACCATTTTCAATGTGAAAATAAATATGTCATTCAATGTCCCCTATTTATATTATTGTGGCGATTCTCAGTGATTCGTAAAACCCATTATTGAATGACACTAAAAAAAATATGGCCATCTACACCTGGCCGTTAAAAGAGTATTCTCAGTTTACTAAATTGCTTTAATTAGCCATTCTCTTATGAGTCGTTTCATAGTGTACAGCTGGTTACCATGAAGCTTGAGGTGTGAACACTAGTACCTGCACAGTCCGCTCTAGTGTATGCAGTAGTTACATTCCAGGAGATGAGTTAACTCTTTACATAGCAGTCAGCTTGCTCCATCCCATTGCTTTATATACAGTAGTTAGCTAATCATCTCCCTCCCCCTCAGCTCCTGATAAGCTGCTCTTATCAATCCTGTACTACCACAAACCCCACCACCTCCTGGATCTGTATGCTTCTTAGGCTATGTGCACACGGTGCGTTTTTCTCGGCGTTTTTGCGCGTTTTTCGGGTGCGTTTTTGGCCTCAAAACTGCATGACTTTGCTTCCCCAGCAAAGTCTATGAGTTTTCATTTTTGCTGTCCCCACACAGCGTTTTTTTTCAGCTGCGTTTTTGTGGTGACCACAAAAACGCAGCATGTCAATTATTCCCGCGTTTTTCACTGCGCTTTTCATCCATTGAGTTCAATGGGATGTTGAAAGACGCAATGAGAAACGCAAATAGCTGCGTTTTGGTGCGTTTCTAAGACCAAAAACGCAGCTATAAGCGCAGGAGGTGGGTAGTAAAGTGACGTGTACAGGAAGAGGATTCCTTCTGTCAGTATAGACAGAAGCATGAATCCTCCCGGTACCGTCACCGCCGCTTCCACCTCCCGTCCTGTGCATGTCAGCTGCCGTGCGGCGCCATGTACAGGCAGGAGGTGGAGGCAGCTGCGAAAACAAAAGTTAACAGTAGAATAAAAAAAAAAAAAAGTTATACTCACCTGTCTGCAGCCTCGCGGTGCCATGCCCGCTCCCAGCTCCTGTCACGGTATCGCCGCTCCCGCTCCGGCTGTGTGCAGTCTCCCCGGGGCAGGACCTTGCTTGCAGGACCTGGCGATGGATCACCTGATGCAGTCACCTGACGCATCAGCTGATCGAGTCTCGGGCTGACGCGGGCGCCCGGCCGGTATCAGCGGATGCGTCAGGAGACTTCATCCCTGATTACCGGCAGCTGCAGCAGCGATCGGACAGGATCAGACTCCCGCCCCATCGCTCCGGGAGCTGCCGGTAATTCAGCACATAAGTGAGTATTATTTTTTTTTTTTTTCTACTGATGCATCAGCTGATTGTATAATCGGCTTTTATACAATCAGCTGATGTGTGATGGGATTCACATCCTTTAACCTGACACATCATCTGATCGCTTTGCCTTCCAGCAAACCGATCAGATGATATTGGATCCTGATTGGACGGCGCGGGACCCTGACCCAGGATTACTGCGGAGGGGGGTTTATTTCAATAAAGATGGAGTCACTAATTGTGTTGTGTTTTATTTCTAATAAAAATATTTTTCTGTGTTGTGTTTTTTTTTTATCTTTACTAGAAATTCATGGTGGCCATGTCTAATATTGGCGTGACACCATGAATTTCGGGCTTAGGGCCAGCTGATAATATACAGCTAGCCCTAACTCCATTATTACCTGGCTAGCCACCCGGCATCAGGGCAGCCGGAAGAGTTGGATACAGCGCCAGAAGATGGCGCTTCTATGAAAGCGCCATTTTCTGGGGTGGCTGCGGACTGCAATTCACAGCGGGGGTGCCCAGAAAGCATGG
The DNA here is from genome assembly GCF_048569485.1 of Anomaloglossus baeobatrachus. NCBI lineage: Eukaryota > Metazoa > Chordata > Amphibia > Anura > Aromobatidae > Anomaloglossus > Anomaloglossus baeobatrachus. The sequence goes on from NC_134358.1 coordinate 509,713,356, forward strand.
GCACCCTGCACTGTGGATTCCAATCCCCAGCTGCCTAGTTGTACCCGGCTGGACTCAAAAATGGGGCGAAGCTCACGTCATTTTTTTTTTTAAATTATTTCATGAAATTCATGAAATAATTTTAAAAAAAAGGGCTTCCCTATATTTTTGGTTCCCAGCCGGGTACAAATAGGCAGCTGGGGGTTGGGGGCAGCCCGTACCTGCCTGCTGTACCCGGCTAGCATACAAAAATATGGCGAAGCTCACGTCATTTTTTTTTTTTTGGGGGGGCAAAGAAATCCTGCATACAGTCCTGGAAGGAGGATGCTGAGCCTTGTAGTTCGACAGCTGCTGTCTGCTCTCCTGCATACACTATTGGATGGAGGATGCTGAGCCTTGTAGTTCGACAGCTGCTGTCTGCTGTCCTGCATACACTATTGGATCGAGGATGCTGAGCCTTGTAGTTCTGCAGCTGTCTGCTCTTCTGCATACACTAGTGGAGAATGAAGAACACATTGAAGAAGGAAATGACATCAGACCTTTTTTTTTTTTGTTCACTGATAAAAAACGCAGTGAGCAAAAACGCAGCAAAACGCAGCAAAAAACGCACCAAATCGCGGCAAAACGCGTGCGTTTTTTGCCGCGTTTTTTCGACGCAGGTGCGTTTTTGTGCGTTTTTAGCGGCCAAAAACTCACAAAAACGCAGCGTCAAAAAAACGCAGCGTGTGCACATAGCCTTAAAATGCAAATATCTGTGTATCTATCTGTTTAAATACAGTGATAGCAGTGGATACTAGTGATGAGAGAGGAACCATGCTTGGGTGCCCGGTACTCAAAACAAGCAGGTCAGACGCTTGGAAGGGCTCAACTCAAGTACCGAGTATAATTGAAATCAATGGGAAACTCAAGCATTTTTCTGAAAGATTTTCTATATATTTTGTGTATGTAAGACTATAATCAGAGTTAGGTTAAGTATTTTTGACTCTGTGTACTTTAAAGGCCCTGTCACACACAAAGATAAATCTTTGGCAGATCTGTGGTTGCAGTGAAATTGTGGACAATCAGTGCCAGGTTTGTGGCGGTGTACAAATGGAACAATATGTCCATGATTCCACTGCAACCACAGATCTGCCAAAGATTTCTCTCTGTGTGTGACAGGGCCTTTACTGCTTAAAAAATGCAGCATCTTGCAGTTCCAGTAAGGACCGTTTCACACTTCCGGCATTTCGCCGGATTGCTGGATCCTACACACTCCAGTTAATACAGCTAGTACAGTTAATACTGTACAATGGCATCGCGGCAAGCTCCAGTCACATGCTCCGGTCACATGACAGCCGCGATGCCATTGTACTGTATTACACTGTACTGGTGTGCGCCGGATCCGGCAAAATGCTGGATGTGTGAAATGGGCCTTAAGTGGATGGGATTTATAGAAATCTCCTGCCCATGGTGCTTCTATTTACTCAGCATAAACCGACTGCGGTGCGTGTTTCAAATCCACAAAATGTCAATTTTCTAAGTTTCATGAGAAGATTTTCCCCATAGAATTTCATTAAATGCAGGAAATCCGAAGGTAAAAAAAATGCATGTATCCGGAGACGATGTTTCTTCAAAGCTAAATACCAGGAAATATCACAAACAAAGCAGGTTTATGAAAAGTATAACATACATAAAAAAAGACATAAATCGCAGCATCAAAACGCTTGTAAAAATAAAAACATTAAAAAACGCAATGAAAAAAAATTTCAAATAACCTAGATATACTTAGTAAGGAGAAAAAAGAAAAAATAATCCAGCTTGATGTCCAAAATTACAGGTTTCTTTATAATGTAACTTTTAATAGTATCCATAAAAATGATGTAACAAATAACAATATGGCAGTGTGAATCCAGCTGCATGCGAGGGGCTGCTCATAAGTATTTGGCTTTGTGATCTTTTTTTGTTTCTATGGTAACGAATGTTACAACACATGAAAGCCTTATGTGCCTAATATATGTTTTCAAAATTTTTCATTTATTGCTTATGGCAAGTGTTCTACACACGCGGGAAAACAAAATGGTGGAGTCTAATGCGATATTCACAGCAACTGAGAGCAGAGGAGGGATAAAATTTTTGTTTCTGCAAGGAAAGTCTGTGAAGGATATTCATGGTGATATGTCACAGACATTGGGGGATCAATGCCCTTCATATTCCACAGTTAAGAACTGGGTTGCCAAATTTAAAACGGGACACTTAAGCACCAATGATGAGGAACGTCCTGGATGACCGAGAGTGGTTGTTGTTCCGGAGATCGTCGATGCTATGCACAACCTCATACTGGAGAATCCATGAATTTCAGCTAAAGCCATAGCAGACATCATGAGGATTTCCCATGAATGTGTTTGTGTCATTATCCATGAACATTTGGACATGAGGAACCGATCTGCAAAGTGTTTCCCCAAATGTTTGACAACAGATCAGAGCAACATGCGAATGAAAACTTCCAGATCCATTTGTCAGGGTTTCCGGACTGAGAAGAACTTCCTAGATCGACTGGTCCCTATGGATGAGACCTGGATTTATTTGTATGACCCTGAAAACAAGGAGCAGTCAAAAGAGTGGAGGCACAGTGGTTCTCCTCGGCCAAAGAAGTTCATGGTGCAAAAATCAGCCACTAAGGTGATGGCGTCTGTGTTCTGGCATAAGGAGGGCGTGCTGCTACTGGACTACCTTCAAAAGGGTTCCACTATCAATTCAAGGTATTACATTCAACTTTTGGACCAATTGAAGGCAGCTCCAAAGGCCAAAAGGCGTGGCAAGCTGTCCAACGGAATCTTGTTTCTGCAAGACAACGCCTCCGCTCACAATGCACAAGCAACCATGGCAAAACTGGCAGAAATGGGCTTCCATCTGGTTAACCACCCGCCTGATTCACCAGATCTAGCTTCCTCTGACTATCATCTGTTTCCAAACCTGCAGAAACACCTCAAGGGTGCCAAATTTCACACCATTTCTGATGCCATGGCTGCTACCAATGCCTGGTTTGAGCGACAATTGAAATGCTTCTTTTTGCTAGGCTTACAGAACTTGGAATCTTGATTTAAGAAGTGTGTTGACATTAGTGGAGAGAGAGTATGTGGAATAAATGTAAAGTTTCTTCATCCTATCTTGTTTCTTTCTGGGTAAAGCCAAAGACTTATCAGCAGCCCCTAGTATAACAGACTATACCTTCATCTCACACATTGAAAAAGGAGGTTGATCCAAAACATGTTTTTGTCTGGTCCTCTATGATGTGGCGTCGGAATATTTCCTTTTTTGGTTTTATGCACGTATTGTAATGGAAATTTTTTTTATGGATTAATTTAAGTCTTGGATTTTAGAAGATTCTCACGCTGGAATTTTTTGTCTCTACTCTCAGTGTACCCCCCGGTTGCTCACCAGGATCCGTGCTGGAGATAGTCTTCTGAATGGGGTGAGTTGATCCTTAAATGTTTGTTTTTGTATACCTTCATCATGGTCTGATCTGTCTCAAAGAATAACATTGAACACATCTAATTAAGACGCTCGTGTGAATCCGGCCTTAAAATGTAGAGGACTCAAAACTGGATCCCATATTCCAGATGAGACTTTACAAGTGATTTATAGAGAGGTAATGTGGCGCCCCTGACCTGTTCAGGCACCACTGAGTACTGCATCCACGCTGGGTGAGTACAAACAGGTAATCCCAAAGGCTGAGTAGGGTGTGTACGCACAGACACATAGTGACCAGGTCTCACACACATCATAGAGGGGACCCCTGGGCAGACCCAGGAGGTGGCGTGGCCTCCACATCTCAGCGAGTAGTGCGGTGGGGAAGCTGCAAACAAGGAGTTGCAGTGGCAGTGAGTCTGAGGAAAGTGGTGGAGGAGGACACACAAGCCAAGTCTGAAGCGGAGAGCGGGCATGCAGACATGCTAGTCAGACCCTGGCTGTTTCCGGGGGAGTTTGGTTGCCACACAGTCAGCCTGAAAGACACCTCAGGAAGAAGCGGGGTGGTTGAGTACGGGGACTCCTGGTAGACCAGGCACGCAGGGAAAACAGGTTCCTGAAGTAGGCTCAAGTTTAACTTGAAGGGTCCCTACAGAGAAGTCCCCGCAGTGTCCCGCAGGCGACCGCTGCAGCGCTGTGGTGGGCGACTCATTCTGGCGTCACGAACAGGATAAGGACTAGACCTGTTAAGACAGGTGACCTTGCGCCTTTGGAGGTCCAATTGAAAAGTTTGAAACGCCGCCATATTGCCACCGCAGAAAGCGAGCCAAAGAAACAACAGCAGCCTGCGCAAAAAGAAGTAACCGCCCATGAAGAGGTGTGGCTATCCTAGAACCCCTGGAGCACTCTGGCCCCGCGAGGAAGAGAGATGTGGCGGATCTGACCCTGAACACCAGGAATGTTGCAGTCGGGTGCAGGAAACAAAACTGAGAGGGTGTGGAGAGAAAACCTGGTTGAGCAGCGTGCAAGGCAGAATGGAGCATCCGCGAGGAGCCGGGCTGGACCAGACCCATGACCGCAGCTGAGCTATAGGCGAAAGTAGGGAGAATTGCCAGCAGAATGGAGGAGCAGAACCGGCCAGAGATAGCCGCGTGGAAGGAAGAAGTAATAATGGCAATCCGAGGTTTGCAGTTGCTGGTGCAGCGAGGCCCGCCTAGAGGTGCCGTCCAAGCCAAGTTGGAGACGTCCTCAGCGATGGCGACCCTGATGCAGGAGATCTCCGGTCCAGCCCTGTGTGAGTCCCACGCAGCCCCTGCCCGACCTGGTGCGACGCCCAGCGCGACGCCCGATGCGATGTCCTGTGCGGCACTCGGTGTGATGCCGCGACCGGCGAGACCAAGCCGCAGCAACGCTGCACCCGGCCAGACCAGACCAGGCCGCAGCAACGCCACGTCCAGCCCGGCCAGACCAGACCAGGCCGCAATGCCTTCTACCCCTACCTGCTGACCAGAATCGGTCACAGCGCCCCAGTTGCTGACTGGGGATGCCGCCTCTACATTCCTGCCAGAAGTGGCCAAAGACGTGGCTCAAATTAAGGGAGATTTAAAGACTCGGTTCCCAGCCCACCTGGTAGACATGTACTTGGTCCCCAGGCTGCCGTCCGGACCCGGAGCGGTCCCAGCAACCTCTATGCTAGAGAGGGGTCCACCACCCTGGCCAGCTCATTCCCGGAGCCGCTGCCAGAGCAATCTGAGGTTAGTGCAAGCCCTGCAGAGGAAGAGCTGACCATCTTTATGCCCAGCATGCATGTGATTTGGGAGCCCGCAGACGACCAGGTGATGGTGATGCGGAGGCCAGCCCGCAGAAGACAGCGACATGTGAGGGCAAGGAAACCCCCTGTGCAACCTACCCCTGAGCAAGAACGAGTGGTGGCCAGGGACCTGAAGGAGAAAAAGTCCCTGCGGCAGACCGGGTTCCAAACCAGAGGTCCCATCCACCGTGGTGTAGTGGAAGAGTTCAACCTGCGTACAGGCTACAGCTTTATTGTGGAGTCTGGAGTCAAAGAAGGTATATTTGTTTCCAGAAGGGATGTCCAGGCCAACCTTCATACAAGTGTATCGCAATACATTAGAATATCATTAAAAAGTTAATTTATTTCAATAGATCAATACAAAAAAGGGAAACGCCTATTATATAGAGTCATTACACACAGAGGGATCTATTTCAAGTGTTTATTTCTGTTAATGTTGATGATTATGGCTTACAGCCAATGAAAACCCAAAAGTCATTATATCAGAAAATTAGAATATTATATAAGATCAACTGAAAAAAATGATTTTAAACTCTTAAGTGCCTATTGAAAACTCTGTACAGTAAACGCACTCAATACTTGCTCGGGGCTCTTTTTTCAAAATGAATTACTGCATCGATACGGTGTGACATGGAGGCGATCAGCTTTGATAGCAGCCTTCAGCGCGTCAACATTGTTGAGTCTGGGGTCTCTCATCTTCCTCTTGAAAATACACCATACTGTAGATTCTCTATGGGATTTAGGTCGGATGAGTTTACTGGCCAATCTAGTTATACTGTGGTTATTAAACCAGGTACTGGTACTTTTGGCAGTGTGAACAGGTGCCAAGTCCTGCTGTAAAATAAAATGAAATTTCCATCTTCAAAAAGCTTGTCGGCAGAGGGAAGAATGAAGTGCTCTAAAATTTCATGGTAGACGGCTGCGCTGACTTTTGTTTTGATAAAGCACTGTGGACCTACACCAGCAGATGACATAGCTTCCCAAACCATCACTGATTGTGGAGACTTCACACTAGACCTCAAGCACCTTGGATTGTGGCCTCTCCACTCTTCCTCCAGACTCTGGGACCGCGATTTCCAAATAAGATGCAAAATTTACTTTAATCTGAAAACAACACCTTGGATCACTTTACTCAGTAACAGTCCAGTTCTGTTTCTCCTTGGCCCAGGTAAGACGCTTCTGGCGTTGTCTATTGGTCAAGAGTGGCTTGACACAAGGAATACGACAGTTATAGCCTATGTCCTGGATACGTCTGTGTGTGGTGGCTCTTGAAGTACAGACTCCAGCAGCAGTACACTCCTTGTGAACCTCCCCCAAATTTTTGAATGGCCTTTTCTTAACAACCCTATCAAGGCTGCGGTTATCCCAGTTACGTGTGCACCTTTTGCTACCAAACTTTTTCCTTCCACTCAACTGTACTGTACTTGGATACAGCACTCTGTGAACAGCCAGCTTCTTCAGCAATGACCTTTTTTGGCTTACCCTCCTTGTGGAGTGTGTCAATGACTGCCTTCTGGACATCTGTCAAGTCTGCAATCTTCCCCATGATTGTGTAGCCTACTGAACTAGACAAAGGGAGCCTTTGCAAGTGTTTTGTGGCAATTATTCAAATTTTTTTGAGATAAAGACTTTAAGATTTTCATTGGCTGTAAACCATAATCAACATTAACAAAAACACTTCAAATACATGTATGTATAACCCCCCACTGCTGTCCGTGTCCCCCTAGAGCTGTATGTGCTCCCAAGTGCTGTGTACCCCCTCAGTGCTGGGTAACCCCCACTGCTGTTCATGCCCCCCAGTGATGTCTGTGCCCCAGCCTCTTCTGTGATGTATATGCCCTCAGCCCCTCCTGTGATGTGTGTACCCCCAGTGTCTCCTGTGATGTGTATGCCCCAACCTCTCCAAGAGCAAGACAAACCTGGAAAAGCAGTTGTGAGAAACAAAATGATCAATCTCACCTAACAGCACAGCCACAGCAAAGAGAAGCCGCTCCAGCCACCACAGTAGGGGTGAGTTAATTGTTTGACCAAACATAGCTGGGTAATTTTCAAGTTGATAATTTTGTGCGGCCCCCAAAGGTTTGTAGAAAATTCCAAATGGCCCCGGCAGTAAAAAAGGTTCCCCACCCCTGATGTAAAGTAATCAGTGTCAGTTTGGTGTGCCCTCTAAATAACTAAACCCACAGTCAAAAATGAGTACACCTTTAGGTGAAAATGGGCAAATTGTGCTTAAAATGCCAATATTGTGTGGCCACCATTATTTTCTAGCATTGCCTTAACTCTCATGGAGTTTGAGAGCTTCATAGGAGCCACTAGAATCCTCTTCCATCCTCCAGGACCACATCATAGAGATGGTGGCTGTTAGAGACCTTGCACTCATTGATCTTCCATTTGATGATGCCCCACAGATGCTCAATAGGGTTTAGATCTGGAGACATGCTTGGCCAGTCCAGCACCTTTACCCTCAGTTTTTGTTTTTTCTTTTGTTTTTGTTTTTTCTTTTGTTTTTTTTTTTTCTTTAACAAAGCAGTGGTCATCTTCGAGATGTGTTTAGGATCATCATCATGTTGGAATACTGCCTTATGACAGTTTCCGAAAGGAGGGGATCATGCTCTGCTTCAGTATATCACACTACATGTTGGCATTCATGGCTCCCGCAATGAACTGTATCTTCCTACAGCAAACAGCACTCATGTAGCACCAAACCATGACACTCCCACCACCATACCTGACAGAAAGGCAAGACACACTTGTCTTCGTACTCCTCACCCGGTTGCCACCATACATGCTTGACACCATCTGAACCAACTATGTTTACCTTGATCTCATCTGACAACAGGACATGGTTCTAGTAATCAATGTATTTAATCTGCTTGTCTTCAACAAACTGTGGCATTTCTTGTACACCATCTTTAGAAGAAGCTTCCTTCTGGGATGACAGCCATGCAGACCAAGCTGAGGCAGTGTGCGGCATAGTCAGAGCACTGACACACTGACCCCACACCCACCCCTTTAATATCTGCAGCAATGCATGCAGCACGTATACAGTGCTGGCCAAAAGTATTGGCACCCCTGCAATTGTGTCAGATTGCAATCATTTTCAGGAAGAAACTGAGTATTATCACAAATTCGTTGGTATTATTATCATTTAATTTGTCTTCAATGAAGAAGAAGAAAAAATGTCAAAGTCAAATTGGATATAATTCCACACCAAACCTAAAAAGGGGGTGGACAAAAGTATTGACACTGTTTGAAAAATCATGTGAAGCTTTTCTAATTTATGTAATTAACAGCACCTATAACTTACCTGTGGCACCTAACAGGTGTTGGCAATAACTAAATCACACTTGCAGCCAGTTGACATGGATTAAAGTTGACTCAACCTCTGTCTGGTGTCCTTGTGTGTAGCACATTGAGCATGGAGAACAGAAAGAAGACCAAAGAACTGTCTGAGGACTTGAGAATCCAAATTGTGAGGAACCATGAGCTATCTCAAGGCTACAAATCCATCTCCAAAGACCTGAAAGGTCTGTGTCTACGGTGCGCAGTGTCATCAAGACGTTTAACACTAGTACTACTGGACTCGTGACACCTATATAGAAATACATAGTGTAAAGTAGTCAAAATGACTACCTCAGTAGTTCTAGTGTTAAAGCCCATGGCACTGTGGCTAACCTCCCTAGATGGGGAAGGAAAAGAAAAATTGAGAAATTTCAACGCAAGATTGTGCAGATGGTGGATAAAGAACCTCGACTAACATCCAAACAAGTTCAAGCTGCCCTGCAGTGCAAGGGTACAACAGTATCAACCCGTACTAGCAGTCGGCATCTGAATGAAAAGGGACTGTATGGTAGGATACCCATGAAGACCCTACTTCTTACCCCGAGACTTGAAAAAGCCAGGCTAGAGTTTGTCAAAACTTACCGGAGAAAGCCTATGTTCTCTGGTCAGATGAGACAAAAGTAGAGCTTTTTGGGAAAAGCTATCAACATAGAGTTTACAGGAAAAAAAAAAAAAAAAAAAAAGGAGGCATTCAAAGAAAAGAACACGGTCCCTACAGTCAAACATGGCAGAGGTTCCCTGATGTTTTGGGGTTGCTTTGCTGCCTCTGGCACTGGACTGCTTGACCGTGTACATGGCATTATGAAGTCTGAAGACTACCAACAAATTTTGCAGCATAATGTAGGGCCCAGTGTGAAAAAGCTGGGTCTCCCTCAGAGGTCATGGGTCTTCCAGCAGGACAATGACCCAAAATACACTTCAAAAAGCACTAGAAAATGGTTTGAGAGAAAGAACTGGAGACTACTAAAGTGGCCAGCAATGAGTCCAAACCTGAATCCCATAGAACACTTGTGGAGAGATCTCAAAATAGCAGTTTTCGAGAAGGCACCCTTCAAATCTCAAGGACCTGGAGCAGTTTGCCAGAGAAGAACGGTCTAAAATTCTTGCAGAACATTGAAAGAAACACACTGCTGGTTACCGGAAGCGGTTGTTCACAGTTTTTTTGGCTAAAGGTTGCGCAACCAAGTATTAGGCTAAGGGTGCCAATACTTTTGTCTGGTCCATTTTTGGAGTTTTGTGTGAAATGATCAATGATTTGATTGTTTCTTTCGTGTTTTTTCATTGCAAGCAAAATAAATGAAGATAATAATACCAAAGAATTTGTGATTGCAATCATTTTCAAAAAGAAGGGAATTTTGTTTACTTACCGTAAATTCCTTTTCTTCTAGCTCCTATTGGGAGACCCAGACAATTGGGTGTATAGCTTCTGCCTCCGGAGGCCACACAAAGTATTACACTTTAAAAAGTGTAACCCCTCCCCTCTGCCTATACATCCTCCCGTGCATCACGGGCCCATCAGTTTTGGTGCCAAAGCAGGAAGGAGGAAACTTATAAATTGGTCTAAGGTAAACTCAATCTGAAGGATGTTCGGAGAACTGAAACCATGAACCAAAGAACAATTCAACATGAACAACATGTGTACACAAAAGAACAACCAGCCCGAAGGGCACAGGGGCGGGTGCTGGGTCTCCCAATAGGAGCTAGAAGAAAAGGAATTTACGGTAAGTAAACAAAATTCCCTTCTTCTTTGTCGCTCCATTGGGAGACCCAGACAATTGGGACGTCCAAAAGCAGTCCCTGGGTGGGTAAAGAATACCTCGATAAAAAGAGCCGTAAAAACGACCCCCTCTTACAGGTGGGCAACCGCCGCCTGAAGGACCTGCCTACCTAGACTGGCATCCGCCGAAGCATAGGTATGCACCTGATAGTGTTTTGTGAAAGTGTGCAGACTCGACCAGGTAGCCGCCTGACACACCTGCTGAGCCGTAGCCTGGTGCCGCAATGCCCAGGACGCACCTACGGCTCTGGTAGAATGGGCTTTCAGCCCTGTAGGAACCGGAAGTCCAGACGAACGGTAGGCTTCAAGAATCGGTTCCTTGATCCACCGAGCCAGGGTTGACTTGGAAGCCTGCGACCCCTTACGCTGGCCAGCGACAAGGACAAAGAGCGCATCAGAACGGCGCAGTGGCGCCGTGCGAGAAATGTAGAGTCTGAGTGCTCTCACGAGATCTAACAAGTGCAAATCCTTTTCACATTGGTGAACTGGATTAGGACAAAAAGAAGGTAAGGAGATATCCTGATTGAGATGAAAAGGGGATACCACCTTAGGGAGAAATTCCGGGACCAGACACAGAACCACCTTATCCTGGTGAAATACCAGGAAGGGGGCTTTGCATGACAGCGCTGCTAGCTCAGACACTCTCCGAAGTGACGTGACTGCCACTAGGAAGACCACCTTCTGCGAAAGACGTGATAGAGAAACATCCCTCATCGGCTCGAAAGGTGGTTTCTGAAGAGCCGTTAGCACCCTGTTAAGATCCCAGGGTTCTAGCGGACGCTTGTAAGGTGGGACTATGTGGCAAACCCCCTGCAGGAACGTGCGGACCTGCGGAAGCCTGGCTAGACGCTTTTGAAAAAACACGGAAAGCGCCGATACTTGTCCCTTGAGAGAGCAGAGAGACAAACCCTTGCCCATTCCGGATTGAAGGAAAGACAGAAAAGTGGGCAAGGCAAACGGCCAGGGAGAAAAACCCTGATCAGAGCACCAGGATAAGAAGATCCTCCACGTCCTGTGGTAGATCTTGGCGGATGTCGGTTTCCTGGCCTGTCTCATAGTGGCAATGACCTCTTGAGATAACCCTGAGGACGCTAGGATCCAGGACTCAATGGCCACACAGTCAGGTTGAGGGCCGCAGAATTCAGATGGAAAAAAGGCCCTTGAGACAGCAAGTCTGGTCTGTCTGGTAGTGCCCACGGTTGACCCACCGTTAGATGCCACAGATCCGGGTACCACGACCTCCTCGGCCAGTCTGGGGCGATGAGGATGGCGCGGCGGCAGTCGGACCTGATCTTGCGTAACACTCTGGGCAGCAGTGCCAGAGGAGGAAAGACATAAGGCAGTCGAAACTGCGACCAATCCTGAACTAATGCGTCTGCCGCCAGAGCTCTGTGATCTTGAGACCGTGCCATGAATGCCGGGACTTTGTTGTTGTGCCGGGACGCCATTAGGTCGACGTCCGGCGTTCCCCAGCGGCAGCAGATCTCTTGAAACACGTCCGGGTGAAGAGACCATTCCCCTGCATCCATGCCCTGGCGACTGAGAAAGTCTGCTTCCCAGTTTTCTACGCCCGGGATGTGAACTGCGGAGATGGTGGAGGCTGTGGCTTCCACCCACAGCAGGATCCGCCGAACTTCTTGGAAGGCTTGACGACTGCGTGTGCCGCCTTGGTGGTTGATGTACGCCACCGCCGTGGCGTTGTCCGACTGAATTCGGATCTGCCTGCCCTCCAGCCACCGCTGGAACGCCTTTAGGGCTAGATACACTGCCCTTATTTCCAGAACATTGATCTGAAGGGAGGACTCTGCCGGAGTCCAGGTTCCCTGAGCCCTGTGGTGGAGGAAGACCGCTCCCCACCCTGACAGACTCACGTCCGTCGTGACCACAGCCCAGGATGGGGGCAGGAAGGATTTTCCCTTCGACAAAGAAGTGGGAAGAAGCCACCACTGAAGCGAGGCTTTGGCTGCCCGAGAAAGGGAGATGTTCCTGTCGAGGGACGTCGACCTCCTGTCCCATTTGCGTAGAATGTCCCATTGGAGTGGACGCAGATGAAACTGCGCAAATGGAACTGCCTCCATTGCTGCCACCATCTTCCCTAGGAAGTGCATGAGGCGCCTCAGGGGGTGTGACTGGGCTCGAAGGAGAGATTGCACCCCTGTCTGTAGTGAACGCTGTTTGTCCAGCGGTAGCTTCACTATCGCTGAGAGAGTATGAAACTCCATCCCGAGGTAAGTCAGCGATTGTGTCGGTGTCAATTTTGACTTTGGGAAATTGATGATCCACCCGAACCTCTGGAGAGTCTCCAGGGCAGTGTTCAGGCTGTGTTGGCATGCCACCCGGGAGGGTGCCTTGACTAGAAGATCGTCTAAGTAAGGGATCACCGAGTGTCCCTGAGAGTGTAGGACTGCCACCACTGTTGCCATGACCTTGGTGAAGACCCGTGGGGCTGTCGCCAGGCCGAAAGGCAGTGCCACGAACTGAAAGTGTTCGTTTCCGATGGCGAAACGCAGGAAGCGCTGATGCTCTGGTGCAATCGGCACGTGGAGATAAGCATCCCTGATGTCGATTGATGCTAGGAAGTCTCCTTGGGACATCGAGGCGATGACGGAGCGGAGAGATTCCATCCGGAACCGTCTGGTTTTCACGTGTCTGTTGAGCAGTTTGAGGTCCAGAACGGGACGGAATGATCCGTCCTTTTTTGGCACCACAAACAAGTTGGAGTAAAAACCGCGACCACACTCTTGAAGGGGAACAGGGATCACCACTCCTTCTGCCTTCAGAGTGTTCACCGCCTGAAAAAGAGCATCGGCTCGCTCGGGGGGCGGAGATGTTCTGAAGAAACGAGTCGGAGGACGAGAGCTGAGCTCTATCCTGTAACCGTGAGACAGAATGTCTCTCACCCATCGGTCTTGGACATGTGGCAACCAGGCGTCGCAAAAGCGGGAGAGCCTGCCACCGACCGAGGATGCGGTTTGGGGAGGCCGAAAGTCATGAGGAGGCCGCCTTGGGAGCGGTTCCTCCGGCGGTCTTTTTAGGACGTGACTTAGACCGCCATGAATCAGAGTTCCTCTGGCCCTTCTGTGGCCTGTTGGACGTGGAGAATTGAGATCTGGCTGAGGGCCGAAAGGACCGAAACCTCGGTTGTATCTTCCGTTGCTGAGGTCTGTTTGGTTTGGACTGGGGTAAGGACGAGTCCTTTCCCTTGGATTGTTTAATAATTTCATCCAATTGCTCGCCAAACAGACGGTCACCAGAAAATGGCAAACCGGTCAAGAACTTTTTGGAAGCAGAGTCTGCCTTCCATTCGCGTAGCCACATGGCCCTGCGGACTGCCAAAGAAATTGGCGGATGCTACCGCTGTACGGCTCGCAGAGTCCAGGACGGCGTTCATGGCGTAGGACGAAAAAGCCGACGCCCGAGAGGTTAAAGACACAACCTGCGGAGTAGAGGCACGTGTGACTGCATTAATCTCAGACAGACAAGCTGAGATAGCTTGGAGTGCCCATACTGCTGCGAATGCCGGAGCAAAAGACGCGCCTATGGCTTCATAGATGGATTTCATCAGGAGCTCTATTTGCCTGTCAGTGGCATCCTTTAGCGATGAACCATCTGCCACTGCTACTATAGATCTAGCCGCCAGTCTGGAGACTGGAGGATCCACCTTGGGACACTGAGCCCAACGCTTAACTACTTCAGTGGGGAAGGGGTAACGTGTGTCATTAAGGCGCTTAGTAAAGCGCTTGTCCGGAAATGCTCGGTGCTTCTGGACCGCATCTCTGAAGTTGGAGTGATCGAAAAATGCACTCCGTGTACGTTTGGGAAACCTAAATTGGTGTTTCTCCTGCTGTGAAGCTGACTCCTCTATTAGTGGAGTTGGAGGAGAATGTTCTAGCACCTGGTTGATGGACGCTATAAGGTCATTTACTATGGCGTCCCCTTTGGGTGTATCCAGATTGAGAGCAACGTCAGGATCAGAGTCCTGATCTGCCACCTCCGCTTCATCCTCCAGAGAGTCCTCATGCTGAGACCCTGAGCAGTGTGATGAAGTCGATGGAAGTTCCCAGCGAGCCCGCTTAGTCGGTCTGGGACTGCGGTCCGTGTCGGAGTCCTCACCGTGGGACCTAGGAGACACCCCAGGAGCGGTTTGCTGCGCCGACCGAGGGGGGCCTGGGGGCAATGATTCAACAGTGCCCGGGGCCTGTGTTACCGGTCTGGACTGCAAAGCTTCTAGTATTTTAGCAGACCATCTGTCCATAGACTGAGCCATGGATTGTGAAAGAGACTCAGAAAGTTTCTCAGCCAATACTGCAAACTCTGTCCCTGCCACCTGGACAGTGGCAGCCGGTGGTTCTACCTGGGCCGAGGGTCCCACCAGTGCCTGAGGCTCCGGCTGAGTGAGTGTCACAGGGGCCGAGCATTGCACACAATGAGGGTAGGTGGAACCTGCAGGTAACATAGCCGCACAAGAGGTACAAGTTGCAAAATAAGCCTGTGCCTTGGCACCCTTGCTTTTTGCAGACGACATCCTGTTGTCTCCTCTTAGAGCAATCAGTGAGGGTATATAGCCAAAAGCAAATAATGCGGCCGAACAGAGCAAATGTATACACAATATGGATATATATATATATATATATATATATATATATATATATATATATATATATATATATATATATATATATATATATATATATATATATATATATATATATATATATATATATATATATATATATATACACACTTCGGCACCTAGGGGGGCCAGCACCTGGTAACTGGTGCGGCTTACCGACCACTCACAGCGGTTGTGTGTCCACCAGATTCCCTGCCTGGGCCTCCCAGCGCTGTGGAGCTCTGTCTGAAGTTCTCCACCGGCAGCAGCGATGATAACAATGGCTGCCAGCGTTCTGAGAGGAGGAGGGAGCCGTGGGCGTGCCTCAGAAAGTGCGGGAATCTGGTGCCCCACAGTGCTCAGTGAGGGGGGAGGAGGATACTAAGTATGCTCCAGCCCTCACCGCTGACGTCCAGTCTAGCGTCCCGCCCTTACCCCTGACTGGCAGGCCCGGGGGCGGGAATATGCGGTACTAGGCCGCAGAAGCCGGGGACTAAATTTAGAAGCGTGGCCGGCAAACAGGCGCGGTCGGCGCGGTAGTCCCGGCGACACAAAACACACAGCAGCTGCTGCAGCGTCCGATACACAGGCGCTCTATGCGCCGTCCCCAAGGGGACACAGAGTACCTCTGAAAAGCAGGGCCTGTCCCTGATGACATCCAGTCTCCTGTCCGTCAGATTCCCTCAGGGGCTGCGGAGGGAGCCCGGTCCCAGTGCATGGTGACCGGTTAGGATCCCACTTCTCCCAGAGCCACTAAGGGATGGGGAAGGATAACGGCATGTGGCTCCAGCCTTTGTACCCGCAATGGGTACCTCAACCTTAACAGCACCGCCGACCATAGTGGGGTGAGAAGGGAGCATGCCGGGGGCCCTGGGGCCCTCTTTTCTTCCATCCGATAAAGTCAGCAGCTGCTGCTGACTAAAATGTGGAGCTTGCATGAATGTGTGCCTCCTTCAACACAAAGCATAAAAACTGATGGGCCCGTGATGCACGGGAGGGTGTATAGGCAGAGGGGAGGGGTTACACTTTTTAAAGTGTAATACTTTGTGTGGCCTCCGGAGGCAGAAGCTATACACCCAATTGTCTGGGTCTCCCAATGGAGCGACAAAGAAACTGAGTATTATCTGACAGACTTGCAGGGGTGCCAATATTTTTGGCCAGCACTGTACATCTTTTTAAAAAAAGACAACCTCTGAAAAAGACGCTGCGGACATTCACTCAACTTCTCTAGTACACTAGAGAAAACTAGAAAACTCTAGCAAAGCCTATTTTGAGTGGAACCTGTCTTGTTAAACCACTATATGGTCTTGGCCACCATGCTGCAGCTCATTTTCAGGGTGTTGGTAACCTTCTTATACCCTGCTATGTCTTTGTTTAGAGCAATAGTTATTTTTTTAATTCCCAATCCTCAGAGACGTCTTTGCCATGAGGTGCCACGTTGAAATTCCAGTGACTAGTATGAGTGTTTGATCGATAACACCAAAAATAACACACCTACTCCCAAAACCTTAAAACACTAAGGAGTCACATAACATCGATGATGGAAAATGGCTATAAGGTCACAATTTGGCCATTTTCACAGGGCACCACATTTACAGTTATACAAGCTATACACGGACTACTTTACATTGTATCATAGTGTAACATCTTCAGTGTTGGCACATGAAAAGAAAATATTTACAAAAATGTAAGGGATGTATTCATTTGTGTGATATAATCTTGAAGGATTATGTACACAATTTATACATATGGAAAAAGTCTTTTGAAAGCATATGTAAAACAATGTATTTCAGTTTAATATAATAAATTAAAAAAGAAGGGAATTTTGTTTACTTACCGTAAATTCCTTTTCTTCTAGCTCCTATTGGAAGACCCAGACAATTGGGTGTATAGCTTCTGCCTCCGGAGGCCACACAAAGTATTACACTTTAAAAAGTGTAACCCCTCCCCTCTGCCTATACACCCCCCCGTGCATCACGGGCTCCTCAGTTTTGGTGCAAAAGCAGGAAGGAGGAAACTTATAAATTGGTCTAAGGTAAATTCAATCTGAAGGATGTTCGGAGAACTGAAAACCATGAACCAAAAGAACAATTCAACATGAACAACATGTGTACACAAAAGAACAAACAGCCCGAAGGGAACAGGGGCGGGTGCTGGGTCTCCCAATAGGAGCTAGAAGAAAAGGAATTTACAGTAAGTAAACAAAATTCCCTTCTTTGTCGCTCCATTGGGAGACCCAGACAATTGGGACGTCCAAAAGCAGTCCCTGGGTGGGTAAAAGAATACCCCGATAAAAAGAGCCGACAACGGCCCTCCTCTTACAGGTGGGCAACCGCCGCCTGAAGGACCTGCCTACCTAGACTGGCATCCGCCGAAGCATAGGTATGCACTTGATAGTGTTTCGTGAAAGTGTGCAGACTAGACCAGGTAGCTGCCTGACACACCTGCTGAGCCGTCGCCCGGTGCCGCAATGCCCAGGACGCACCCACGGCTCTGGTAGAATGGGCTTTCAGCCCTGAAGGAATCGGAAGCCCAGAAGAACGGTAGGCTTCAAAAATCGGTTCCTTGATCCACCGAGCCAAGGTTGACTTGGAAGCCTGCGACCCCTTACGCTGGCCAGCGACAAGGACAAAGAGTGCATCAGAACGGCGCAGTGGCGCCGTGCGAGACACGTAGATCCGGAGTGCTCTCACTAGATCTAACAAATGCAAATCCTTTTCACATTGGTGAATCGGATGAGGGCAAAATGAAGGTAAGGAGATATCCTGATTGAGATGAAAAGGGGACACCACCTTGGGGAGAAAGTCCGGGACCGGACGCAGAACCACCTTATCCTGGTGAAATACCAGGAAGGGGGCTTTGCATGACAGCGCTGCAAGCTCTGACACTCTTCGGAGTGACGTAACTGCCACTAGAAATGCCACCTTCTGCGAAAGACGTAATAGAGAGACATCCCGCAGCGGCTCAAAAGGTGGTTTCTGAAGAGCCCGTAGAACCCTGTTAAGATCCCAGGGTTCCAGCGGCCGCTTGTAAGGTGGGACTATGTGGCAAACGTGCGGACCTGCGGAAGCCTGGCTAGACGCTTTTGAAAAAACACGGAAAGCGCCGATACTTGTCCCTTGAGAGAGCAGAGAGACAAACCCTTGTCCATTCCGGATTGAAGGAAGGAAAGAAAAGTGGGTAAGGCAAACGGCCAGGGGGTAAACCCCTTATCAGAGCACCAGGCTAAGAAAATCTTCCAAGCCCTGTGATAGATCTTGGCTGACGTTGGTTTCCTGGCCTGTCTCATAGTGGCAATGACCTCTTGAGATAACCCCGAGGACGCTAGGAGCCAGGACTCAATGGCTACACGGTCAGGTTGAGGGCCGCAGAATTCAGATGGAAAAATGGCCCTTGAGACAGCAAGTCTGGTCGGTCTGGGAGCGCCCACGGTTGACCCACCGTGAGGTGCCACAGGTCCGGGTACCACGACCTCCTCGGCCAGTCTGGAGCGACGAGGATGGCGCGGCGGCAGTCGGACCTGATCTTGCGCAACACTCTGGGCAGCATTGCCAGAGGAGGGAATACATAAGGCAGTCGAAACTGCGACCAATCCTGAACTAAGGCGTCCGCCGCCAGAGCTCTGTGATCCTGAGACCGTGCCATGAATGCCGGGACTTTGTTGTTGTGCCGAGACGCCATGAGATCGACGTCCGGCGTTCCCCAGCGGCAACAGATCTCTTGAAACACGTCCGGGTGAAGAGACCATTCCCCTGCGTCCATGCCCTGGCGACTGAGAAAGTCTGCTTCCCAGTTTTCTACGCCCGGGATGTGAACCGCGGAGATGGTGGAGGCTGTGGCCTCCGCCCACAGCAGAATCCGCCGAACTTCTTGGAAGGCTTGACGACTGCGAGTGCCGCCCTGGTGGTTGATGTACGCGACCGCCGTGGCGTTGTCCGACTGTATGCGGATCTGCCTGCCCTCCAGCCACCGATGGAACACTTTTAGGGCTAGATACACTGCCCTTATCTCCAGAACATTGATCTGAAGGGAGGACTCCGTCGGAGTCCAGGTTCCCTGAGCCTTGTGGTGGAGAAAAACCGCTCCCCACCCTGACAGACTCGCGTCCGTCGTGACCACAGCCCAGGATGGGGGCAGGAAAGATTTTCCCTTCGACAGAGAAGTGGGAAGAAGCCACCACTGAAGAGAGGTCTTGGCTGCCAGAGAAAGAGAGACGTTCCTGTCTAAGGACGTCGACCTCTTGTCCCATTTGCGGAGAATGTCCCATTGGAGTGGACGCAGATGAAACTGCGCAAAGGGAACTGCCTCCATTGCTGCCACCATCTTCCCGAGGAAGTGCATGAGGCGCCTCAAGGGGTGTGACTGGGCCCGAAGGAGAGATTGCACCCCTGTTTGCAGCGAACGCTGTTTGTCCAGCGGTAGCTTGACTATCGCTGAGAGAGTATGAAACTCCATCCCGAGGTAAGTCAGTGATTGGGTCGGAGTCAATTTTGACTTTGGGAAATTGATGATCCACCCGAACCTCTGGAGTCTCCAGAGCCACGGTCAGACTGTGTTGACATGCCACCCGGGAGGGTGCCTTGACTAGGAGATCGTCTAAGTAAGGGATCACCGAGTGGCCCTGAGAGTGTAGGACTGCCACAACGGATGCCATGACCTTGGTGAAGACCCGTGGGGCTGTCGCCAGGCCGAAAGGCAGTGCCACAAACTGAAGGTGTTCGTCCCCGATGGCGAAACGCAGGAAGCGTTGATGCTCTGGAGCGATCGGCACATGGAGATAGGCATCCCTGATGTCGATTGATGCTAGGAAGTCCCCTTGGGACATCGAAGCGATGACAGAGCGGAGGGATTCCATGCGAAACCGCCTGGTTCTCACATGTCTGTTGAGCAATTTGAGGTCCAAAACGGGACGGAATGAACCGTCCTTTTTTGGTACCACGAACAGGTTGGAGTAAAAACCGCGACCCCGTTCCTGAAGGGGAACGGGGATCACAACTGCTTCTGTCTTCAGAGTGTCCACCGCCTGAAAAAGTGCCACGGTTCGCTCGGGGGGCGGAGATGTTCTGAAAAAACGAGTCGGAGGACGAGAGCTGAACTCTATCCTGTAACCGTGAGACAGAATGTCCCTCACCCATCGGTCTTGGACATGTGGCCACCAGGCGTCGCAAAAGCGGGAGAGCCTGCCACCGACCGAGGATGCGGTTTGGGGAGGCCGAAAGTCATGAGGAGGCCGCCTTGGAGACGGTGCCTCCGGCGGTCTTTGGAGGACGTGACTTAGACCGCCATGTAGAAGAGTTTCTCTGACTCTTCTGTGGCCTGTTGGACGAGGAGGATTGGGATCTGACTGAGGGCCGAAAGGACCGAAACCTCGCTTGAATTTTTCATTGCTGAGGTCTCTTTGGTTTGGGCTGGGGTAAGGACGAGTCCTTTCCCTTGGATTGCTTAATAATTTCATCCAATTGTTCGCCAAACAATCGGTCGCCAGAAAAAGGCAAACCGGTCAAGAACTTCTTGGAAGCAGAGTCTGCCTTCCATTCGCGTAGCCACATGGCCCTGCGGACTGCCACCGAATTGGCGGATGCTACCGCTGTACGGCTAGCCGAGTCCAGGACAGCATTCATGGCGTAGGATGAAAATGCCAACGCCTGAGACGTCAAAGACGCTACTTGCGGAGCCGAGGTACGGGTGACCGCATTAATCTCAGACAGACAAGCTGAGATAGCCTGGAGTGCCCACACTGCTGCAAAGGCTGGGGCAAAGGACGCGCCTATGGCTTCATAGATGGATTTCATTAGGAGCTCTATCTGCCTGTCCGTGGCATCCTTGAGCGTTGAACCGTCAGCCACTGCCACTACGGATCTAGCCGCCAGTCTAGAGACTGGAGGATCCACCTTGGGACATTGAGCCCAACCCTTAACTACGTCAGAGGGGAAGGGGCAACGTGTGTCATTAAGGCGTTTAGTAAAGCGCTTGTCCGGGAAAGCCCTGTGCTTCTGGACAGCATCTCTGAAGTTCGAGTGGTCGAAGAAAGCACTCCGAGTACGTTTGGGAAACCTAAACTGGTGCTTCTCCTGCTGTGCGGCCGACTCCTCTATAGGTGGAGTTGGAGGAGAAAGATCTAGCACCTGGTTGATGGACGCTATAAGGTCATTTACTATGGCGTCCCCTTCCGGTGTATCAAGATTGAGAGCAACGTCAGGGTCAGAGTCCTGGGCTGCGACCTCCGCCTCATCCTCTAGAGAGTCCTCAAGCTGAGACCCCGAACAGCGTGATGAAGTCGGGGAAGATTCTAATCGAGCCCGCTTAGCCGGTCTGGGACTGCGGTCCGTGCCGGAGTCCTCCACGTAATAACTAGAGGCCACCCCAGGCGCACACTTCGTCGCAGACCGAGAGGGGCCTGGGGGCGATCCCGCAGTGCCCGGGGCCTGTGTAAGGCCCGGTCTGGACTGCAAGGCTTCTAGTATCTTAGCAGACCATTTGTCCATAGACTGAGCCATGGATTGTGACAGTGACTCAGAGTTTCTCAGCTAAAACTGCAAACTCTGTCCCTGCCACCTGGACAGGGGAAACCGGCTGAGCGAGTGCCACAGGGCCCGAGCATTGCTCACAGTGAGGGTAGGTGGAACCTGCAGGTAGCATAGCCGCACAAGAGGTACAGGTTGCAAAATAACCCTGTGTCTTGGCACCCTTGCTCCTTGTGAACGACATGCTGTTGTCTCCCAGGAGAGTGATCACTGAGGGATATATAGCCACAAGCTAACAGTACAGCCGAACCGAGAAAATGTATACAAATATAATATATATATATACAGTTCGGCACTCTATGGGGCCCAGCACCGGGTGACCGGTGTGGCTTACCGACCGCTCAAGCGGTGTGTGGCCCCCAGATTCCCTGCCTCGGGTCTCCCAGAGATGCAGCCAGAAGTCCTCCACCGGCAGAATGTGCTTAAAACATGGCTGTCGGCGTTCACAGGGGAGGAGGGAGCCGTGGGCGTAACTACAAAAGTGCGGGAATCTGGCCCCAGAGTGATTAGTGAGGGGGGCGGAGGACAGCTACGTGTGCTCCAGCCCTCACTGTCGGCGTCAGACCGACCGTCCTGCCCTTACCCCTGACTGGCAGGCCCGGGGGCGGGAGTTTAATACACTAGGCCGCAAAAGCCGGGGACTAAAGTTAAAACCGCGGCCGGCAAGCAGGCGCGGTCGGCGCGGTAGTCCCGGTCTCATACCAACACCGCAGTCGCTGCAGCGTCTGAGGCCAAGGTGCTCCATGCACCGTCCCCAAGGGGACACAGAGTACCTGTAGATGCAGGGCCCTGTCCCTGATGATACTCAGTCTCCTGTCCGTCAGAATCCCACAGGGGCTGCGGAGGGAGCCCGGTCCCAGTGCCTGGATGACTGGATAGGATCCCACTTCTCCCAGAGCCCCTAAGGGATGGGGAAGGAAAACGGCATGTGGCTCCAGCCTGTGTACCCGCAATGGGTACCTCAACCTTAACACCACCGCCGACTTAGTGGGGTGAGAAGGGAGCATGCCGGGAGCCCTGTTAGAGGCCCTCTTTTCTTCCATCCGATACAATCAGCAGCTGCTGCTGACTAAAATGGGAGCATGAGTGAATGTGTGCCTCCTTCAACACAAAGCAAAAAACTGAGGAGCCCGTGATGCACGGGGGGGGGGTGTATAGGCAGAGGAGAGGGGTTACACTTTTTAAAGTGTAATACTTTGTGTGGCCTCCGGAGGCAGAAGCTATACACCCAATTGTCTGGGTCTCCCAATGGAGCGACAAAGAAAAAGCCAATTAAAAAAAGAGAACCCATCAGGTGCAATATGCACCCAGAACCACGAGCAGTTGTAGAAGCATATTCCTAATCCCTGTTTAACTGTTCCTGCATCTGTAAAAAGTATTTTTAAAGATCCTTTATATGCTAAGCTAATGAGCACAGGGACAAGCCGCAAGAGCGTTAGTTCCTGCGCTAATTCCATCCTCTTAGCACGCCACTGTGGGCATGCTAATATGCCATTCACTGCCCATTATCATCTGCGGTGATATCTGATGTGTCCATTGTCGCCGCATCAGATATCCGTCAGTGTGCATGATCAGAAGTCCCCGCCACGTCCGGTCATGCGCACTTGACCTCTCTGAAGCCGGGACGCATATACACCCAGCTTCATAGTGCAGATGACCGGAAGTGCGGTGACTTCTTGTCATTGCATCAGACGCCGGGCAGTGTGCATGATAACAGACACAGGAATGTACATCACCCGCTGATGACGCTGGGTAAGGGGCATTTAATAGCATGTTATCATGCCCACAGGGGCGTGCTAAGAGGGTAGACTAGTTGGGGGAACCAATGACCTTGCAACCTGTCCCTTAGCTAATAACCAGATCATAAAAGGATCTTTAGAAATACTTTTTCTGAAGATGTCTTTATCTATGCTACTAGATACAGGGACAGTTAGGAAGGGATTAGAAATATCCACCCAGAACTGCTTGTGGTTCTGGGTACATAATGCACCTGACAGGTTCCCTTTAATAGGTGATGTAACTAAAGACCCCCATTCATATTAGACTAATGTTGTCCAAACCCAATAATATCAGTGGGCTCTACTATCATTATGATGCGTATGGGGCGCCTCCTGACAGATGGTGTTGGGGTAGAGGAGATTCTAGTGTGTCAAATTTCAGACAGCCAAACCTTTTTGTTCTCTGCAAGATAAACCACCACCTGCAGTATGACAGCAGATCTTCTCAAAAGAACCCAGGAGCACTCGGCAGAGGCAGAACTCCAATGTATGGAAGAGTTCAGCGAGCTGCTGGCCAAATGATCAGCCAACAGATATCTAAAGGGCATGGGCCACATAGTCTAGACCAGAGGTTCCCAACTCCAGTCCTCAAGGCACACCAACAGTGCATGTTTTCACAATTTCCTTAGTATTGCACAGGTGATAATTTAATCACCTGCAAAGGTGCTGAATCCAACACCCATGCAATGCTAAAGAAATCCTGAAAACATGCACTGTTGGTGTGCCTTGAGGACTGGAGTTGGGAACCTCTGGTCTAGACCACATATGTCAAACTCTGTCCCACAGGCTGATTTTATTTGGCCATCAATGTGAGGCCCATTATTCTGTATGGAGGGCTATATGGGGCCCATTATTCTGTATGGAGGGCTATATGGGACCCGTTATTCTTTATGGAGGGCTATATGGGGCCCATTATTCTGTATGGAGGGCTATGTGGGACATATTCTGTATTGATGACTACGTGTGGCTCATTCGGTATGGATGACTACGAGGGGCCTGCGGCTACGTTAGCCCACAACTTTGTCTACGTTTTTATCTTTGACTCTGTGTATTTGAGTTTGACATCCTTGGTCTAGATTGATAAATTTGATGAATAAACCATTTTGAAAATTTTGATCTGTTTTAGGACTTGGTAATTTAAAAAGTTTGTCAAGACTTGGGGTTCAAGTTTGCAGTAACTATGTGACTGTAAAGTTGTGAATCCTCACAACGGTGTAAGGATTCAGCATACTAAATCACAGTGATGTAGACAGCAGCAGAAGTGGGGAACCGCTCAAGGCTCATGTCCACTTGCAATTTTCATGTGAGAGTGCGATCAGATTTAAAAAAAAAAAAAAAATAAAAAAAAAGAAAATCGGATTGCACTCGCACCAGTGTTAATCTATGGAGAGTGTCCTCTTGCTTATTTTTCTACGACACGAATTGTGCTCTCGGTGCAATCCCAGCATGCTGCGTTTTGCAGAGTCTCTCGGCTCACGCAATGGAGCGTGCGAAACATCGCACTGCACTTGCATGTTGTGCGACCGCAGTGCATGCATGCAGATAGACAGCGGAGGAGAAGAGAAGAAGGTGCTCCCTCAATCTTCTCCGCACCTATGATGCGATCGCAAGATCACATCACAGTCGCATGACCCTCGTCTGACACCCGCAGCAGGTGGTCATTTGCATATTGCTTCCATTGCTGTCGCAACAGAAGCAGTACGCAAGTGGACATGAGCCCTAAAAGGTAAAGGCCTTGAAGGTAGGATTACTACAACAAGGGGACCAGGATGGGCACATTACTACAAGATGAGGACCCCAGGGAAAAAAAATACCACAAGATGTTGGCCAAAATTACTATATGGTACTAATTATGAAACAATATTACTTACAAACTGGGGATAAAACATAAAAAAAAAAAATAATTCTAAATAAAGCAATGAAATTTCTACCATTAAAAATGCTTTTTTATATATCAACTAAAATAAATCAGAAAAGTGCATGTTATTGCCACATCCGTAACGATTCAAGCTATAAAACCATACCATAACCCATATGATTAATGCCATTTAAAATTAAAATGATATGGTATTACTAAAAACGTCACTTTGTCATATATATATATATATATATATTATATTATATTATATTATATTATATTATATTATATTATATTTATATATATATATATATATATATATATATATATATATATATATATATATATATATATTTATTTATTATATATATATTCCGCCCTTATACCCAGCCGAGTTTTAGGCCCCTGGTGTAAGGGATGACATTTTAAATTATTTAAACGCAAATGTAAATAAGCGTATTACTTCAAGTGCACTTTGATATTATTTTGGTATTACCAGAGTATCCCTTTAACACAACATACATTTTACGACAAAGGGTCATTAACGAAAACAAAAAGCTTTATTAAAGGGGGAGAGGAAAAAAATAAAAAATTAAAATAAAAAGAATACATAACAGTGCCTAAATCTTTATTTTTTTCATAACCTACATTTTTTTTTTTTCAAATTAGACATTTTTTTAATTTTTTTTACATTGTATGTCACAAAAAAATTAAATTACCAATACTTTACAGTTATGCTTGATTCCAGTCTTAATGGAAGAAATAGGACAAAAGTGAAAAACCCTCAGATGTTTCTATTTCATGTAAATACAGTTGCGCAAATTCAAGTGAACTGCCTGCAGCCGTCAGTGTAAAAGGTTCACAACGCAAATTGTTTAAGAGAGGGAGATAAACCGATATGTACCACTTTGCTCAGCTGTCGCTAGATACACCTGAAACCAGAACGATTACTATCGTAGTACAATACAGTGGCCGTCTGCTTCTAAGAAAACAAACAAAAAAATAAAGAAAAAAAAAATTCTGGCTTTGCATGGTTTGTGCTTTTAAAATGCACATTAAAAATATATATGAGCGGAAAGTGAACTGAAAATAATGTTGAAATTAAAACTTTTACTAATGACAAAAAGCAATTTTCTTTGAAAGTACTGCATGCAGTAAACTCTTGGGAAGGTAAGAAAAAAATATATATATGTTTTTCCCTTACCGAAGGAGAATAAATATCCAGAGTTCCCCTTTTAATTTATGAATAAACCATTTTACGATAAAAAAAGCACTTTTGGAACCTCTAAATGTTAATTATGGTTTAGAACATTGTAGTGTTGCAATCATAGGGGGCATGTAGATAATACTGTATACTTTTGTAGCAACAACTCTGTGAAACAACTGCCCCCATATAAAAACAGACGTCAAACCATTTTGGGAAAAATCGTCCAAGAGTCAAGCCGCCAGTTCAGCAAAATCTGCAGAAGTGAGAGAAAAAAGAACCGAACAAAAAAAAATAAATGAAGAAAAAAAAAAAAAGGAAAAGAAATAAGAACAAAAACAATTTGGAAAAAACAAAATAAGAAAAAAATGAAAATAAAATAAAATGGAAATAAAAAAAAAAAGAATTGAAAAGGAAAAAACAAAAAAAAAAAATAGAAAATAAAAGAAAGGGACACTAAAAAAACAAAATGGAAAAAAAAAATATAAGAACATGGAAAAAAAAATGAAACTAAAAAAAACGAGAAAAGAAAAAAAACAAAATGGAAAAATAAAAAGAAAAAAATGGAAAACAAACAAACCCCCAAATCTGGGTTTATTTTGTGAAACGGTAAAAGGTCATTATTTGTAGTGTGCAAAAGTGTTATGTACACCTGACATGCTCCAGGACAGTGTGTCATAACTGGCATAACTTATATGTAACCATCTTGGAAAACACCGCCTATTAAATATAAGAAAAAAAAAAATCCACATGGTAACAAGAATGATAAACCAACATGTAAAAAACACAGTTATTATTGGTTCAGAGTATCTGTGTTGTCTGTCAGGTTAATATATTTTTGCAGCATGCTTTGTAGAGGGAAATGTAAAAACAAAAAAAAAAAACAAAAAAAACAGGATTCCGGATCTACTAGAGAGTTATGCAAATCACAAAATACAGACTGTCTTTACTTAAATGGTGGTGAAGATGAACGATGAAATAGATGAGGGTTTTACTTTCAAGATAAGACTCTAGCAATCTCCCTTTTGCAGTGAATAGGCAAAGTCAGTTCAACACACCCAGTTAAAAAAAAAGAAAAAAAAAAATTAAAATAAAAAGAAAAAAATTAGATGAAAAAAAATATGCAAACCACAACATTTAGTTTATCTACATCCAGCTTAACAGCAACATTTATAATATATCAACAATTATTTTTTAGCATTTTTTTTCGTAGGGTACCTTTTTTTTTCTTTTTTTCCTTTTTTTTAAATGTTCTGATTATTTACAACTGTACAAGCAAAGCACACACTTCCAAGTGCACATATTTAATACAGTATTGACTATTTGCATTTACATTTCAACAATCTGGAAAAAAAAATATTTAAAAAAAGGAAAAGAAACGGAAAAAAATAGAGAAAAAAAAAAAAAAAGATCAAATGTTCGAGATCTTGAAGGTATATTACAAAACTGTTGCTAGTTCCTGTACAACAGTGTTATTACTCAGGTCAGTCATTACAGAGGTACACACTGAAACCAAGTAATTTTTTTTTTTGTATATCACTCAAGCTAACCCAGGAGGGGTCAGACTTAATTAAATCTAAGCTGTCTTATACAAAAGTTAAGGCAAAGTCATTTTCAAGTTTAAATAAAATTCAAGTCTTTAAATATTGGATGGAAATATTAAAAAGGAAAAACAAAAAAAAAAAAAAAAAAGCGATTTAATCATTTAACTGCCTGAACCTGACATATATCTTGCAAGCTCTTATGGCAGCATTAAATGAAAAAAGGAGCAGTGAGGGGGAAAAAATAAAAATAAATAAAAAAAAAAACCAACAAAAACGCCTGGAATAAACTGTACCCTACAGCGTAAACTTCGCTGCTCTGAATACTTTTTAAACTTTACATATGTCAAAACTAAAATAATTTAGATTCTTCTTTATTAGAAACGTGCTAAATTTAGTGCATCCTTGTCCTTCAAAAAGTATTTTGTACAACCTGCAATAGACCTTTATTCCCAAGGTGGTTATGACATCTCCCACGGTTGTATATAAGATATATATTTATATATATATGTAGATATATAGAAAACAAAAATTCTAATACATCATCACCACCCTGGTTTGTTTTTTTCTCGTCAAAAAACACAGAAAAAAAGTTCATGGCAACTGGGAGATGTCATCAAGTAGTTACTCCCGATGCAGCATGGCAATAAAGGATCTGTGGGCCAAAGGAAACAAAAAAATTATATATAAAAAAGGAGCAATAGTTGCAAAGGTTAAAGGGCAAATGAAAACCTACATGGAGCAGAGATATAAAGCAGGAGGTGCTTGAACTCTGTTCTCTCGTTTCCTAAGAACAATGTGCTTTGAAATATCTGACTACGTAAGGTTGTGTCCTGGAAATGTGTAGCTGGATAAGCGTTAGTAGCGCGGTTAAATAATCAAAAAAAATCTGCATCTACGTAAACTTAAATAGGTGTAAAAGGAAAAAAGTAGCAAAAAACAGAAGGATTTCAGTCGCCAGTTCTTTTTGGTAGCACTTGATGCAAATTCTAAAGAGGGGAGGGTGGAAAAAAGAAAAAAGTATGTCCGCTACATAGACAAAAAAAAAAAAATCACTTGAACGTCAAATATCCAAATGTCGAGTGGTACATACTGGCATTACTTGATCAAAGGGAAAGAACATATATAAACGTCGTCTCACAAGTGTCTCACTACACAGCCTTATCCAGCGACTCATTCAGTAATACATGGGTGTGGCATGACAGCTAATGTGTGATGTGTAGGTCTCCCTTTGGCCTTTTCCCTTCTACTGAGGAGATTTTAATGGGCTTCCAGGTTCCTTATTTACACGTTTCCCAATAGCCAGAGGAGGTGGAGGTGATCTACGCCCTGATAGTCTCCTCTGGTCTTTGGGCCGCCCTGGGTTTGATTTTGCAGGAGGGGTGTCTCTGGCTTTTTCTACTGATGTGTCAGTCACCTTCCTTTCTTCTTTGACACAACCAGTAGAGTTTTGCTTCTGCTCTTTCGAGGGCTGTAATGTTGACCCGTCCTTGCTTGTTCTCTGGCAAATCTCGGCATAACTTGGCTTTCTTAATTCCTAATGACAAAAAAAAGAAATTAAACAACTGTCAAGTCTTCAAGCCAACGGATGGAGACTAACAAATACAGTGAGACTGTGCATGGAATGACAGCAGGTGTAGAAGTACTCACTGTAGCAGCTCCATTGACCTGAATGGATTTACTAACAGTACTGAGAGTGTTGGAAATCCTTTCGATAGTTGGAGACTCCCGCTGCTGAATCTCAACGATTTTAGATTCACTACAAAAGGGAAATAAACAAATGAATAAAGAAGCAAATCCACAAACCCTCTTCTATCATGCACCAAACCCTGTGTGTGCAGTACAGTCACACCTGATAAGGTGTTTTTGTTTTTAGTAGTTTTGCACAGTAAAGACGTTTTCTGAAAACCTTTTCTGTTTCCGCATATTGAGACAGCGCCTTATATAAGGCCTAATGCAGAAAGGTCCTGTCAGTATCAGTACTACACTCACTAGGAAAAGTATAAAGCTTGAGACTGAAAGGGTGAGCCTTCTCTACAACACGGTCACTATTGACTGCAGCATCTAAGGGGTTAAAGGAATTGTTTACTACTAGATTAAAATAAACAAATTTACATTTATACTCCTAGACCAGCGCGGAGTCTACTATATTATCAGACAAATTTGCTTCTTTCTCTGCCAGAATTGATCAGTCATTACCAAAATTCTCAAATCTGAATTGTTACTGATGAGATTCAATGTAGATGGAAGAGGGGGCGGGGCTCTGCCTGTAAATCCTCTCTTCATAGGAGATGGCAGCGGTTACTGATGAGATTCTATCTCCGTAATGGGAAAGACTTCACTAAATACAGATTTTACCTGAGAATTAAGTATTTTGCTAATGACTGATCAATTCTGGCAGAGAAAGAAGCAGATTTGTATGATAAGATATATTACAAAGTTTCTTATTTTCAATAAATATTAAAACAGTGAGACTTTAAGGCCTAGGAAACACTAAGAAAAACGGTGCGAGTGGAATGTGAAGAAAAAAAAAAAAAAATTGCATTCCACGCAATCTAATATTACTCTATGTGAGCGCTCCCATGAGTGATTATTTTTTCAGCCCTAATTGAACCGATAAAACAGTCGCAGCATGCTGTGGGTGGAATGCGATCTTGTTCCACTCGCACCCATGCAAGTCTATGAGGCGAGAGAAACCTCACACTGCTCTCGGATTACACCGGTGGAATGCGACTGCAGGGTGAGAATCGCAATAGCAATGGAGGAGAGAGGGAGATCAATCCCTCCCTCCCCTCTGCAGAGCTGGCCCGCCCCTCTGCAGCTGTGATATGATCGCACGATCGGACCACAGTCGCATGACACTTGGCTCCCACTGTGCTGCGAGCGGGAGCAGAATGTCATGAGAGGATCGCGCATAACCCCGTGTGGCCTCGGCCTAAAGAGTATACCCTGCCTACAGTCCTAATGCACTTAGAATGCCAAGTAAATATGAACATTAAAATGTCTGTAAAATCTTTGCAAGTTTATACAAATGTTATTTAATATTATTTAATTTGAGTCCCGACAACTTACTCTGGAGAATGTGATGGGGAGGGAGGACTCTGGTAGGTCACCGGCAAAACAGTGGGAATTGGCAGCAATGGTTCCCGTGGGATTCCAGAGGGGACAGTGTTTGTACTTGCATCCACATTAATATTCTGCCAAAATAAAAAAAATGCAAAAATTCAAAACCAAAAGAAAATTTCTCCAATATTTTGTTGAATTTTAGACACAGTGAAAGCAGGAAATACTTGAAAGGAGCAATAAACAGTTTAAAAAGTAAAGTAAAACTTATACACAGAAAAAAGAGAATTTTGTTACTTACCGTAAATTCTTTTTCTTATAGTTCCGTCATGGGAGACCCAGACCATGGGTGTATAGCTACTGCCCCCGGAGGACACACAAAGTTACTACACTCAAAACGTGTAGCTCCTCCCTCCTAGCATATACACCCCCTGCTAGCCAGTCCTAGCCAGTTTAGTGCAAAAGCTGAAGGAGGACATCCACCCACAAGAAGAGACAGAGTAAAATCCGGAAGAACCGGAACCTCTGTCTACAACAATAACAGCCGGTGAAGACACACGGAACAAGAAACCTGCCAACAGGCAATAGGGAGGGTGCTGGGTCTCCCATGACGGAACTATAAGAAAAAGAATTTACGGTAAGTAACAAAATTCTCTTTTTCTTTATCGTTCCTATGGGAGACCCAGACCATGGGACGTTCAAAAGCAGTCCATGGGTGGGAATAAACAGACAACTGAGAAGCAGGCAAACCTAACTTCACAAATGGGCGACAGACGCCTGAAAGATGCGTCTGCCCAAGCCCGCGTCTGCCAAAGCATGAGCATGCCTTGGATAGAGCTTCGAAAAAGTATGCAGACTAATTCGAGCTGCAGTCTGACAGACCTACTGAGCCGTAGCCTGGTGCCTGAAAACCCAAAAAGGCACCGACAGGTCTGATCAAATGTGCTCTGATCCCCGGCGGGGAAGGCACTTGAGTACACTTGTAGGCCTCGGAAATGGCAGACCTAAGCCAACGAACCCGGGTCGGCTTAGATGCCGAGAGACCGCTACGCTGACTAGCAGTCAGCACCAGAGAGAGGTGCACCGCCTATAACGGCGGTGCGAGACACATAGATCCGGAGCGCCCGCACCAGATCCAGGATATGCAACGCTTCCTCAAAGCGATGAACAGGAGCCGGACAAAAGGAAGGCAGGAACATTGCCCCGGATAAGGTGGAAGCAGTAACCACCTTAGGGAAAAAAGTCCGGAGTCGGACGGAGACCACCTTGTCTTGATGCAAAAGACCAAAAAAAGGGGGCGACTCCGAGAGAGTGCAGCCAGAACTCTCTGGCGGGAAATTATAGCCACTAGAAAGACCACTTTCTGTGAAAGATGAAACAAAGAAACCTCACTAAGAGGCGCAAAGGGGGGTTTCCGGGAACCGGGAGGACCGGATTAAGGTCCCAGGGCTCCATAGGCCGCCGGAAAGGCGGAATGATGTGAGATGCGCCCTTAAAAAGGAGCGCACCGGAGCCAGCCGGACGATATGCCGCTGGCCATACTGACAGAGCCGAGACCTGTCCCTTAATGAGGGATAGTCCTGGCTGTAGACCGGACTGTGGAAGGGACAGGAGGGTCGGCAAGGCTAAAAAGGTCAAAGGACACTTTGGAGCTCGAGTCATAGCGGAGATGACTTCAGGAAGGATACCAGAGGTCGCCAAGATCCAGGACTCAAGAGCTACGCCGTCAATCTGAGAATCCAGAATTCTGACGGAAAAAACGGACCTTTTGAGAAAAGGTCTGGACGGTCCGGAAGATGCCAAGGCAACCCAACGGACAGAAGGAGCAGGTCAGGGTACCCAGCCTGCCTGGGTCAGTCTGGAGTATGAGAATGACCCGACGGCCCCCTTTACTGATCTTGCGCAGGACTCTGGGCAAGAGGTAGAGACGAAGCTGGGATCAAACATGAACCAGTGTGTCTACCGCAAAACCTGAGTATTGTGGACCACGGTTGGACAGCTGAAATAGTCTGCCTCGCAGTTTTCACATCTAGGATGTGGGCTGCGGATACGGTGGACTAGGAGACCCTTGTCCACTGAAGAATGTTGAGGCGCCAAGATTGCCAGGCGGCTGAGTGTCCCGCCCTGGAAGTTGATGTAGGAAAACGCTGTCACGTTGTCCGACTGGACTCGAATGTGCCTAGCCGCCAACAGATGGTGAAGGCTTAGAGAGCTAGAAATACAGCTCTGATTTCCAGCACATTGATCTAGAGGGCTGATTCGGACAGAGTCCAAGCGCCCTGCGCTCCACGGTGGAGATATACTGCTCCCAAGGCGGAAAGACCAGCATCCTGGTGAGAATCACCCGGGACGGGGCCAGGAAGGAGCGTCCCTGAGACAGAGTGGCCGAAACCACCACTGAAACGAGCCCCTGGTCAGTGGCAAAGCCACCACCCCGTGGAAGGAGGGAGTTCGCGTGTACAGCGGAAAACATCCAGTCTCAGAGGACGCAGGAGAAACTAGGCAAGGCATCGCTTCCATTGACGCCACCGTCTGACCAGCACCTGTATTTGGTGTCTGATAGAACGACGTCGACCACCAGCGGAGGGACTACTGATCGACTAAGAGCAGTTTCACAAGTGCCGACAGAGTCTCAAATTGCGTCCCTGAGAACCTCTGGTTCGAAGTCAGAGTGGACTTGGACAGAATGACAAGCCACCCGAATAGGTTAGAGTGGCGAGAGTAAGCGAAGTACTCTGCTAAGAGTCTGCACTGGGTGAAGCCCCGAGAAGAAGGCCGTCCAGGGCAAACGATCACTGCCAATCCCTAGGGGTGCAGGATCCTAATCACAGCAGCCCCAATGAGAATACTCGAGGGGCCGTGGCTAACCCCAAGGGAAGAGCCACGAATTGGACCACTCCGATGGCAAAACGTAGTCAACGCTGGTGTGAAACTGCGATTGACCTCTGCAGAAAGGCATCTCTGATGCCGATGGCTGCTAGGGAATCTCCTTGGGTTCTTGACTGATCCGGTGAAAAACACACGGAACAAGACCGAGACTCCATGTGAAAACGCCCCACCTGACCATGCTTGAAAAGCTAAAGATCAAGGTCGGAAGGCACCGCCCTCTTCGGGGACTAGAAATAGATTTAAGCAAAAATCTCAGAACCGTTCCCAGTCGGGAACCGGTACAATTACTCCATTGGCCTGCAAGAAATGCCACGGCCTGTGAGAAGGCGGCGGCCTTGGAGCCGGGAGGAGTTGACAGAAAAAAACTGTTTGGCGGGTGGACAGAATTCCATCCTGTAGCCATGGGAGATATAATCCCACCCCCACTGAACGGAGACGTGTTAGAACCATACGTCGCCAAGTGGAGAGAGCCTGCCACCGACCAAGGAGGTGGTTGGCGTGGCTAGATAGCTCGGAGGAAGCTGACTCAGTGGCAGCATCTCCTGTGGTCTTCTGAAGACGCAGCTTCAAGCCATTTGGTTCTATGAACCTAGGCCGAGCTAGAGGACGATCAGATGGAGGAACGGAAACCACCGAAACCTCAACCGATTCCTGCCCTGGACAGGTTCCCTGGTTTAGGTTTGTGGCAAGGAAGAACTCTCCCCGCCAAGAGCTTCCTAAATTTCATCCAGTTGGTTCCGAAGAGACTGGTCCCACCAAAGGGGAGCCCAGCAAGGAACCTCTATAGAGGCATCTGCCTTCCATTTCCGAAGCCACAGGAGCCTGCGGATAGCGAGGAAAGTAGCCAAGACCACCGCCGTGCGGTGTCCAGCATGGCAGACCTGGCAGAGGATGAAAAGACTGAAGTCTGGAAGTTCAGGCAACCGTTTTAGGCATAGAGTCCCTGTGAGGGAATACATCTCCTCTGAGGAGCCATCAGCCACTGACATAACGGTCCGGGCTGAGCCACCTGAGGTGAATGAGCCCACTTCTTGACCACCATTGGTGGACAGGGGAAACCCAGGCCTCAGAATCACGCTTCATGGGAAGCGACTGTCAGAGCGGACCCTGGGCTGTCACAGGGGCCTGAAAACTGGAGTGGTTAAGGAACACACGTTGTGTTCACCTAGATAAAGTAACTCCGGCGGATTGAGGTCCAGTACAAAATTAATGTACCGTGGGATCCTTATAGAGGTGCCGTCAGCCACTGATACAACTATCCGGGCTGAAAGTCTAGACACCGGAGTGGCCACCCTTGGCGAATGAGTACACTCCTTGACCACCTCTGATGGGAGGGGGAGACAGGCAGCAGAACCCCGCTGTGGGGTCTGCAGGACAGGCTGTGGGCTTGGACGCAGCGGGGCTGAAAACTGGAGTGGTTAAGGAACACACTCCTCGTCCTGTTAAAGGTATACTGATGCCTTTCTGTCAGCGGGGAATACTCCCCTGATACAGGCGGATGGAGGTCCAGTACAAGTATAATGGACGCAATCCAATCATTCGCATCTGCGTCACCTACGGACGGAGCAAAGTACATAAAGTAGCGTCCGAGCCCCTGGTAGAGACATCCTCCTCGTCCAGTGAGTCAGCTCGTAATCGGAGCTGCGGGACGGGGAGGATAGGGGACCCTGCGTCTCCCTGTCAGGAGGACGGGGTCTGTGAGCGAGCAGAAAACGCCCTGAGAAGGGGGCTGCATGCTCAGCAGATACCGGGACAGCCGACCCCTGGAAATAGGATTCCCCCAGGGGTCAGCCACCGAAACCGGAGCAGCTGGAGGGACCATTAATGAGCCTCCAAGCTGAGGGGCCACAGTGGTTATGAGCTCGGTACAGCCATACGAGACTACCAGCAGTGGATAATAAAAACAGCCTGCAGCGTCGCTCTGTGAGACATACTGCAGAGGTGGGGGCTCTGTCTAGAATGTCTAGAATACCCAAGACAGGGGTTCAGCCTGGGGAGACTCCAGGCTGAGGCACCACCACATAAGAACCATTACAGTGTGCCGGTTCAGGCAATATGAGCTTACATGCAGAACATGTAGAGTACAGCCTTGGAGCTTTGCTTTTAGTGTGAGACATGCTGCTGAGGAGGAGGTTCTATAATAAAGAATTAACTCCTTCAGAATGCCCTGAGAGTGTATAAAAGTGCACAACCAGAGGTTGTGACTTATCAGGCCGCTATTATGAGTGCCCCCCGGATTCCAAGCCTGGACCCCCAGCCAGATATTCACTCCCTCTGCACTGCAGAGCAGCCAGCGCCGACCAGTGTACTAAGAACGCTGAGAAAATGGCGCCAGAGTGAGGGGGGGGCGGGGGTTAACCCAGGAGCGGGAATCGGAGGGCTAAGAAGATGTACAGGGGAGGGAATCATCTCCTCAAAAAGGAGTGTCCTCCCCTGTGCAGAGCGGCCGGCGGGCGGCGCTGCAGTGTCCCCCTGCATGACTGACATGCAGGGGAACGAAACGAAACTAGGCCGCGGCTGAAGCCGGGGCCTAGAGTTATGCATGCGGCCGACAATCGGGCATCATCGGCGCGGTACTCAGTAAAAACCGTGGAACCGGCCGGAAACAGTAAAAAGCAGCATAATCAAAGTAAATCACTGTCCCCCCAATAAAAGTGCCCCACATTGCAGAAGGACCCTCTGAATAACGTCTCTATACTTAGCTTTGAGACGCAGGGCCCAGTCCCTGGGTGGGGTGGGGGTTCAGTGCTCCGTCCAGCAGTGTCCTGCCAAAGGGCTGCGGATGGAGGCCGGTCTCCTGCAAGGCAGTGAGAACCGTGTTGGCTCTAACTTCAAGCCAGAGCCCCTAAGGGATGGTGAAGGAGCGCGGCATGAAGGGCTCCTGCCCTGAAATCAACCTTAACAGCACCGCCGCCAGGGGGGTGAGAAGGGACATGCCGGGGGTCCAGTGGACCCGCTTTTCTTCCAAATCTTTAGAAAAAATGAAAAATCAAAAAAGGATGCATGTGTGTGTGATCCTCCTGACACAAAGCTTGAAACTGGCTAGGACTGGCTAGCAGGGGGTGTATATGCTAGGAGGGAGGAGCTACACGTTTTGAGTGTAGTAACTTTGTGTGTCCTCCGGGGGCAGTAGCTATACACCCATGGTCTGGGTCTCCCATAGGAACGATAAAGAAAAAAAAATATATAAAATAAATGATCGTAGTAGCAATAACCTTATTAAAGTCCCCCTGGTAAGAGAGCAGTAAATAGCAAATGGGGTCAAACAACCAGAGAGAAAAAACTCCTAAAACATAACATTTATTTGATATGCATTAAAAAGTGGACTGCCACCATAAAAGAATAAGAAGTGTTGTCATGGGCTGTATAATTAAAAAAAAAAAAAAAAAAAAAAAAATAAATTGCAGCCTCAGACAGAAACACTAAGGCACAGAATGCAGGGAGTATGAAAAAAAAACAACAAGTCACACACATACCTGCATTACTAATCACAGCAAGAAAGGTTGCCACGTCGGAATAGTATATACCATATACCGACCGCAAACATGCAGCTTGGCGTTCTTCCATGCTGGATGTTTATCGGTCCGTCCATGGGGCAATTTCGGTGTCTATCAGTCTTGATATTACTACTGATATGATGTATAGTACCCTATGAAGACTCCCCTGATGATCACTATTTGAAACGCGTCAGGAGGTACACTCTATTGTTTGAGCCAACAAAAGGTATCTTTGTAGGACCTATGTGGGGTCACCTGTGTTTGTGCTCTATCATCTCATGCCCTTGAAAATACGGTAAGACCGTTTTTTTCTCTTCTTTTGCATGGTTGCGGTCGGTATATGGTATATACTATTCCGACGTGGCAACCTTTCTTGCTGTGATTAGTAATGCAGGTATGTGTGTGACTTGTTGTTTTTTTTTCATACTCCCTGCATTCTGTGCCTTAGTGTTTGTCTGAGGCTGCAATTTTTTATTATACAGCCCATGACAACACTTCTTATTCTTTTATGGTGGCAGTCCACTTTTTAATGCATATCAAATAAATGTTATGTTTTAGGAGTTTTTTCTCTCTGGTTGTTTGACCCCATTTGCTATTTACTATAAAATAAATGAATTGCAGCATGTAAGATTTGTTTCCGAGAATCTGATGGCACTCAGCCACTCAAAGGCTATGGATCCATCAAAAAAAATTGGACTCATCTGGAATGACACTCAGATTTTCACAGACAAAATGGAGAAGGCGGAGAATTTTTTCTCTCCACTGTCAAGAAAAAAATGGATCTCTCTCTAATCAGAGTGTGATTAGTTCAATCAAACTGTTTTTCTTGGACGGAGAAAATAGGTTGGTGAACCCGGCCTCAGATCCTCCACACCTCTTATCAGCTTTGTGGATCTTCTTTGTTCCTTTTCTATCTCTGCAATATCCCATCTACGATCTGGTGCCCAGAACTAAACTGCAATTTCCGGGTGAAGTCGCAGTAATGCAGTTTTTCTTGGGAAAACTTTTTAACATTAAGATTTCAAAAGACTTGAAGGATCATGTTGTAAGTCAGAGGGGTCCGACGGTGATGGCACCAATTTTCATCTCCCTGACCAGGACAAACTTTTTAATTCTAACCAGTGTCACTTTATGACGTTATAACTCTGGAACACTTCAACGAACCCCAGTGATTTGTGAGATTGCTTTTTTTTGTTGTTGTTTTGTTCATGACACATTGCACTTTAGGTTCATAGTAAAATTTAGGTCCACATATTTTGCGTCTATTGAGAAATCAACAGAATTTTGGAACGGAGTTTGACAATTTAGCAATTTATTTTTTTTTATATCTGTAAACCAGTTAGTCATGATGTATACAATTATCAATAAATAACAATTACTATATGTTTACTTTACATCGGCATTATTTTCCACATGTCACTATTTTGTTGGGACGTTAGAATGGTTAAGAATGGTTAAGAGTTAGCGGAAATTTTTCACATACACACACACACCTCTATCTATATATTTAACACATGTGGAATGAAATACTTAACAGAAAAGACACACACACATACTTTTTGCATAGTTTATGGTGCGGTAAAAGTGAGAAGATTGGCTGATTCTTAAGGTCAGTACAGTTACAGTGAAACCAGATTTATATAGCTTTTTTTCAGGGCTTGAGACAGAGCCGCGCAATTAGTGGTGACGTCACTCAGGTTATTTGCCAACACAGCTGGAGGTTCCTATGGTACCCCACCTGTGATCACAGGTAACCTGACCTCAATAAACTCACTGAGTTCACAGACCTGTATTTCCTGGCAGAAAATCGCATTCCCCCCCCTAGAAATGCAATTTGGTACGGAAATTTCTCCAGCATATTCCTGCACCCAATTTACAGCTCCATGCAAAAAAAAAAACAAAAAAACCAACAACCCACATCACTACTGCATGCGGTAGAGATGAATAAAGCCGCATGTGGTTCCTCTTTATTTGATATACAGCCAAGATAAGTGCACATCCATGGGCCGCAGCCTGCAGCCGTATCTTTTATCTCTGCTGGGTATCAATCTAGCGTTCAGGATAGCGCACGACAGTTTAGCCATTGTTTCTATTCTTCTGTCCTACTCCATCATTCTGTCAGCACAAAAACTGATCTTACCTTATCTTTTGATGTGCTGATTACCAAGTTAGGCAATCTGCTCTCAAAGAAGTCATCAGGTGGTTTTAAATTGCCAGCAGCACCGGGTAAAGGAGGGAAACTTGACAGCCCTAATTCAAAACTAGGAGAGGGAGGCTTAATGGGTGGAGGCGACTGTGTCTGACCCCTCTAGAGAAAGGGGAAAGAAAAAAAAAAAGTAAAGATTTAAATGATCACGTATAGGTTACAGACAAATCTTATCCTACAAAACAAAGATAATCAGAGCCCTGAAGACATTTGTTGGCCTCCATGGTGCCTCTTGATTAGTAGACCTGGCTTTAAATCATTGTTTCGGTGTTAAATATGCATGATACCGCGGCTACTAATCAGACGAGGTGCCCAAGGAGGATCACAGGGCTCTGGTCCAGCGGCCATGGTCTACTGACGTGACAGCTGGATCAGGGTCCTACAAATCATTTTGCTCATTTCATTTTGTTTCGGAAGATAATCTATAAAAAAGTCATCTATGACAATCTAGCAGCCACTCACCACAAACTTGTCATCCCTTTTCTTCCTGTATCCGTAAGAGTTTTTCCTAAGATATGAAAGAGAAAACATATCCATCAAGTCATATTTAAGTCTCTACAGAATTAATACAAGATCTGTTACAAATGTGACTGTTCCTAGTTAAAGGAAATAACATTAAATTAATCCTTTACACGTATATGACATCGGCGGTCTCAGCGCTCGCAAACTCACCTCCCCCTCCCAAGACCAGGGGAGGTTTCAATAGTGGTAGGCTCCACTCGCCCAGTACCGACATCCCTCTTGATAAAAGTTGCCGTATTGGGCATTCTTGCTCTAGTCTGTCCTGGCTGTCGTGCTGGTGGCCCTCGCACACCATTGATTAATCTATCAGTAGTAAAGTTGAAGATAGTTGGACCTTCAAGGAGTGCTGTACCCCTATCAGTACTAGGTATTGTATGTCGAAGGTGAGACTTGCCAGGATTCCTAGAGAATTATTAAATACAGAAGTTGCAAGTAAAGAGAAGGTAAAGGCGACGCTGGTAGCAAACAGCATTTATGTA
Source organism: Anomaloglossus baeobatrachus (assembly GCF_048569485.1). Classification (NCBI taxonomy): domain Eukaryota; kingdom Metazoa; phylum Chordata; class Amphibia; order Anura; family Aromobatidae; genus Anomaloglossus; species Anomaloglossus baeobatrachus. Next base: position 509,753,884 of record NC_134358.1, read on the forward strand.
CACAACATGCCCATCCTCAGCAAGTATCCTAAGTATGGTCTCCAACATGATGAACATCTGCCATTCTCACAGCTCGAGACCCCGATACACGAGCAGCTCGTCCGGTCTCCAGCTGCGGCTTCAAAAAGGGGAGAACGCTGCATTCATCACAATCAAAGAACTACAACTACCAGACAATGACCCCAATCCATATGAACCAGCAGACATGATAGTTTATGATGGGTTGGACACATCCCATGCACCAGAGGAGTATGATGGCCACAAACCATATTCCGTTTTTTGCATTCCCTCATTCTCACAAATCGTCTCCTTGCCATATTCAGCTACAGGATAAAAAGGGTGTCTAGTTCAATATATTTACATTAAAAAGGAGTCCAATATATAAAGTCATACAACGTATTCCTCTATCATTACAGGTGACCCAATTCGGATTCCTGGAGGTTGAAATCCAGCAGCTCTGCATTCAGACCGGTGCACGATTTCAGACAGGACATAGTTTCTAGAGCTGGGTGAGAAGGGAGCTGGCTGACGGCTGCCTCTAACTACCTAGCCAACCCCCTTCCCTGTCTATGAATCAACCATGATGGATGGAAGCTAGCTTAGTTATTAGGCCAGGGCCACACGGGCACTAGTGCGATGCTCGCATGACACTCTGCTCACGCTGGCAGCACAACAGAGCTGAGTGTAATGTTAGTATCCCTACGACTGCGGTCTGACTGTGCGAGCGGAACTCAGCTACGGGGGGCGGGCCGGCTCTCAGGAGGGGCGGGCCCGCACAGCGGAGGGGCGAGCTGGCACGGAGTAGAAGAGGGAGGGATTTGTCTCCCTCTCTCCTCCGTAGCCGGCTATTGCGATTCTCGCTCTGCACGCGTGGCACACCGGTGTACCGCGAGTGCAGTGCGATTTTTCTCTCGCCCCATTCACTTGAATGGGTGCGAGAGAAATGGGTCTCACATTACAATCGCAGCATGCCGATTAGGGCTGAGAAAATAAAATTGCTCATGTGTGCTGTCACACAGGCTAGAATTGGTCCGAGTAGAATGCGATGTTTTATCGCACTCCACTCGCACCGATTTTCTCGCCGTGTGGCTTAGGCCTTAAAAGGAACTCTGAAAACAGCTTGACCCTGAGTCCAGTGATGTGCCACTTATTATGTCAATAAATTGTGTAAGGGTGCTTTCACATCAGCGTTTTTCTTTTGTTTTTTTTTAACTGCGGCACGAATGGAGTTTTTGCCGCAAAGCCGGATCCTTTACAAATGCGTTGTCATTTCAATGAATTTGTAATGGAATCGCAGCAATATGCAGTCAAATGCGGTTGCGTGCGGCACACACTGGATCCATTGCTTTGCGGTATTTTACCAGTTTTCAAAAACGCTACTTGCAGCGTTTTTGTCCTCTGGCAAAATACCGCATGTTAATGGATCCATTAGATTGCAGCGGTACCTGCAATGTATTTCAATGAGCGCCGGACCCTGCTGTACCGGAACTTATTATATCCTGATAGACAGGATTCTGTTTTCTGTACTGAGCATGCCCAGAAAGCAGCCTGGCATGGTCAGTACAGAAATCTCTCTCTCAGACAGAAGACCAGGATCGTGGAGGGGTGAGAGGGAGAAATAAAGATCGAGTCCCTAAGTGTGACTGTGTATTTATTTCTAATAAAGTATTTTTTTCTCTGTGTGGTGCCTTTTTTTAACCCTTTATTGGAGATTCTTAATGGCTGGGTCAAACTTGGCCTGACATTAAGAATCTTGGGTTTTATACCAACTGGTAAAACAAAGCTGCTATTAACCCCTTATTACCCAGCATGCCACCCGGCACCAGGGTCGCTGGAAGAGTTGGATACAGCACCAGAAGATGGCGCTTATATGAAAGCGCCATTTTCTAGGGTGGCTTCAGACTGCAATTCGCAGTGTGGGGGGACCCAGAAAGCTTGGGCCAAGCTGCGCTGCGGATTCCAATCCCCAGCTGCCTAATTGTACTTGGCTGGACACAAAAATTGGGCGAAGCCCATGTCGTTTTCTTTTCTTTTTTAATTACTTAATGAAATTCATGAAATAATTCAAAAAGAACTTCCCTATATCTTTGGTTCCCAGCCGGGTACAAATAGGCAGCTGGGGGCAGCCCGTACCTGCCTGCTGTACCTGGGCTAGCATACTAAAATATGGCGAAGCCCATGTATTTATTTTTATTTTTGCCAGTGAAGGCAACACCAAGCAGTGGGGGGTTAGCACCCGGTAGCTGCTTGAGTTACCCTTAGCAATAAATAAAATGCAGCGGGAGCCCACACTTTTTTACCCCTAACCCTGGGGTTAGGTTTATGTGTTTGGGTTATTGTTTTTTTTTTAATTAAAAAATAAAAATAAAATAAAACTAAAAATAGACATGGGCTTCCGCCCATCGAGCACCAGACCATTTTACTGATCACTCATCCCTACTCCTGACGACACAGTGAGCAGAACAAGTAATCAGATCAGCTGATTCCAGTACCGGATGATTACTTGTTCTGTGTCCCCCTGCACCCATCGCAGCGTGTGCGGGCTGTGTGGTCAGCCAAGTTCGGACGGCACTGAACTCAGCTGACCTCACAGCCCGTACACTCTGCGATGGATGCAGCGGGACACAGAACAAGTAGTTGTCCGGCACTGGAGTCAGCTGATCTGAACTCCTGACCACACAGCCGGCACATGTGATCGGCAGCAGGCAGTGACTGCTGTTAACCTGCATCCTTCGCAGCGTGTGAGAGCTGTGAGATCAGGAGTTCAGCTGACTCCAGTGTCAGACGATTAAATTCTGTATCCCGCTGCAGAAGAATCCGGTAAAATAACAATTGTGGTTGCATGCACTGCACATTCAATCCACAGGATCCGGTTGTAGTACCTTTTTCCTAGATTACCCTTAAAAACATGGGTGAACTGTTTTTTCACATACAATATTCCATAAGTTAAAGGTGACACACTGAATTTATAGGGTAATAATTCTATTCTATCAATTATTAGGAATACTTTTTGTATGACGGCTAACAGAATACAAGCAAGTAGTCGCCTACGTCTGAGAAAACTGGGCTTCATTTATCCACTTAGAAATTAGGAATGACTACAGTCCTGCCGTCAGTGATATGAAGCTCAACCAGCTTGAAAATATCTACGACCCCAAAATACCTGCAACGACCTACAGGTTATGTCAGCATCTTGTAATCCCAAAGTGTCAATTACCCCGCAAAAAACACACACAGGAGTGAGCATGAATAATGGCCAGTTACAGGAAGCCGGTAAATGGAATTCTAATCGGCATATTACAAAATATACAATAGCTTCATACGTTAGAATAGACAATCAAATATTTATTTTATTTTTTCACTTTACATTCAGCTTGTAAAATAGAGCTTTTACCAAATATTGTAATACTAATAGAAAATATAGCAGTACAGGGAAGGGGAGCAGTTTTCCACATTACAACTATGGGGGGGGAGGGAGGGGGGGATTTACTAAGCAGTATTCAGCAGACCATATTTTGCACCAAACTTAGACACTTTTTGCTCTGACAATTTTTAAAAGAATCTGGATAACGAGGCATTGTAAAATGAGACGGATTTATTAAAAGGTATGGGGCAATTTTTTTTCCAGGTGCAATATAACAGTGTAAACTAAGTCAGCCAAGAAATTATGTAACAGAAACATTTGCGTATTTTTAGCAAGTTTCACCAAATTTATTATAAGCCATGAATCACTGAAATTTGGCAGCGTTTGCGCACGTTTCTAGTCTAAGCAGATGACAGAATGAATAAATCTAGAAGTATGTCTGCAATGGCCAGGACAGCAAACCAACATAAGCTCGCTTTATAGGAGTGGTCTAGGACTGTTCTGCTTAGGTTCATCACTGTTACAATAGTTAGGGGTCCGATGCTCAGCAATCACACCCAACGGGCCAGACGTTAGCAGTATAGCAGCCAGAACAGCACAGCTCTGCATTGTGTCTAGTGTGCAATCTCAAATACAATGGTTGAAGTATACAGGAGCAGGCAATGGCCACTTAAAAAAAAAAAAAAAAAAAAAAAACACATTACAGAGCTGTTTGTTTCTGCCCACCATTTCCATATAGACATTGCTGGAGCCGATCGATGTGTGTACTGGGTATTGAAAATCTAACCCAAGGATGGGTCAATAATATGCAAGTAGCAGAAAACCCCTTTAAGTTTAAAGCGGACCTTTCACCAGGTCAAAAGTGGCCACTTCTCCTCTAAATTATATACTTTGCTGCTCCCCTGAGTATTCGGGTTTTCCCCATATCTCTGGAACAACATAAATCAGGGGAAAAAATAAAAAAAAATAAAAAAATGAAATACTCAAAGTAGCAATGGAAATAAAATAAAAACAAGAACAGAAGACAGGACCTTTAATATTATCGGAAAAGGACTCTGCTGTACCGGTCTGAAGCTCTAAGAGCTGAACAAGTACACTACAGTCGTCGGTCAATAGTGACACCTCCATTGGAAACTGTACCCCGACTAATCAGAGCTTTTAATGAGAAAAAAAAAGTAAATTTCTCTCTCCTTAACCCCTTCACAACCTTTGACAATTATATCAGTCATGGAGCGTGTGACGTTAAGCCCCACCCCCTGCCCGGGCAGGGTGCGGCGATCGGCACACATATCAGCTGTTTTCAACAGCTGACATGTGTGCCTGCATGTTATGAGTGGAATTTCATTGCACCCGTAACATTAACCCCTTACATCTTGCTGCCAAAGTCTGGCAGCGAGATGTATATACTCGCGTTCATGATTTTCACTTACCGCCGCCCCCACAAGAAGTCACGTGAGTGATCACGTGACTTTCGGTGGTTGCTATGGTAGCACAGGGTCATGTGATGACGCCTGCAGCTATGACGAGTCACTTTCGTTTTCACTTGGCCCGGAACCGAATGAATCAGAAAGTGACTGTATCTGCTGTTTACAGCTGTATAGATGTGATCAGCAGATGGTGCAGAGCGATCGGATTGCTGATCGCAAAAGCCCCTTAGGGGGACTAATAAAATAAAAAAAAAAAAAAAAAAAAAGTTTAAAAAATAAAAAAAATAAAAAATAAAAAGTTCAAACACCCCCTTTCACCCCATTGAAAATTAAAGGGTTAAAAAAAAAAATAAAATACACATTTGGTATCGCCGAGTTCAGAAATGCCCGATCTATCCAAATATAAAATCAATTAATCTGCTTGATAAACGGCGTAGTGGCAAAAAAATTCCAAACGCCAAAATTACGTTTTTTTTGGTCGCCGCAAGTTTTACGCAAAATGCAATAACAGGCGATCAAAACGTAGCATCTGCGCAAAAATGGTACCATTAGAAACGTTAGCTCAAGACACAAAAAATAAGCAGTCACTGAGCCATAGATCCCAAAAAATGAGAACGCTACAGGTTTCGGAAAATGGCGCAAAACGTAAGCCACTTTTATTGGACAAGCTTGTGAATTTTTTTTAACCCCTTAGATACAAGTAAACCTATACATATTTGGGGTCTACAAACTCGCACCGACCTCAGGCATCACACCCACACATCCGTTTTACCATATAGTAAACACTGAATAAAACATCCCAAAGAAGGGAATTTTGTTTACTTACCGTAAATTCCTTTTCTTCTAGCTCCTATTGGGAGACCCAGACAATTAGGATGTATAGCTTCTGCCTCCGGAGGCCACACAAAGTATTACACTTTAAAAAGTGTAACCCCTCCCCTCTGCCTATACACCCTCCCATGCATCACGGGCTCCTCAGTTTTGGTGCAAAAGCAGGAAGGAGGAAACTTATAAATTGGTCTAAGGTAAATTCAATCCGAAGGATGTTCGGAGAACTGAAAACCATGAACCAAAAGAACAATTCAACATGAACAACATGTGTACACCAAAGAACAACCAGCCCGAAGGGAACAGGGGCGGGTGCTGGGTCTCCCAATAGGAGCTAGAAGAAAAGGAATTTACGGTAAATAAAATTTCCTTCTTTGTCGCTCCATTGGGAGACCCAGACAATTGGGACGTCCAAGAGCAGTCCCTGGGTGGGTAAAAGAATACCTCAATAAAAAAAGAGCCGAAACAGCCCCCTCTTACAGGTGGGCAACCGCCGCCTGAAGGACTCGCCTACCGAGACTGGCGTCTGCCGAAGCATAGGTATGCACTTGATAGTGTTTCGTGAAAGTGTGCAGACTAGACCACGTAGCTGCCTGACACACCTGCTGAGCCGTAGCCCGGTGCCGCAATGCCCAGGACGCACCCACGGCTCTGGTAGAATGGGCTTTCAGCCCTGAAGGAATCGGAAGCCCAGAAGAACGGTAGGCTTCGAGAATCGGTTCCTTGATCAACCGAGCCAAGGTTGACTTTGAAGCCTGCGAACCCTTACGCTGGCCAGCGACTAGGACAAAGAGCGCATCTGAACGACGCAGAGGCGCCGTGCGAGACACGTAGAGCCGGAGTGCTCTCACCAGATCCAACGAGTGCAAATCCTTTTCACATTGGTGAATTGGATTAGGGCAAAATGAAGGCAAGGAGATATCCTGATTGAGATGAAAAGGGGATACCACCTTAGGGAGAAATTCCGGGACCGGACGCAGAACCACCTTATCCTGGTGAAACACCAGGAAGGGGGCTTTGCATGACAGCGCTGCAAGCTCAGACACTCTCCGGAGTGATGTAACTGCCACTAGAAAGGCCACCTTCTGCGAAAGACGTGATAAAGAGACATCCCGCAGCGGCTCGAAAGGTGGTTTCTGAAGAGCCGTTAGCACCCTGTTAAGATCCCAGGGTTCTAGCGGACGCTTGTAAGGTGGGACTATGTGGCAAACTCCCTGCAGGAACGTGCGGACCTGCGGAAGCCTGGCTAGGCGCTTTTGAAAAAATACGGAGAGCGCCGATACTTGGCCCTTGAGAGAGCCGAGTGACAAACCCTTGTCCATTCCGGATTGAAGGAATGAAAGAAAAGTGGGTAATGCAAACGGCCATGGAGGAAAACCGTTATCAGAGCACCAGGATAAGAAGATTTGCCAAGACCTGTAATAGATCTTGGCGGACGTTGGCTTCCTGGCCTGTCTCATGGTGGCAATAAGATCCTGAGATAACCCTGAAGACGCTAGGAGCCAGGACTCAAATGGCCACAGTCAGGTTGAGGGCCACAGAATTCAGATGGAAAAATGGGCCTTGTGACAGCAAGTCTGGGCGGTCTGGAAGCGCCCACGGTTGACCCACCGTGAGATGCCACAGATCCGGGTACCACGACCGCCTCGGCCAGTCTGGAGCGACGAGAATGGCGCGACGGCAGTCGGACCTGATCTTGCGTAACACTCTGGGCAGAATCGCCAGAGGAGGAAACACATAAGGCAGTCGAAACTGCGACCAATCCTGAACTAAAGCGTCCGCCGCCAGAGCTCTGTGATCCTGAGACCATGCCATGAAAGCCGGGACTTTGTTGTTGTGCCATGACGCCATGAGATCGACGTCCGGCGTTCCCCAGCGGCGACAGATCTCTCGAAACACTTCTGGGTGCAGAGACCATTCCCTCGCATCCATGCCCTGACGACTGAGAAAATCTGCTTCCCAGTTTTCTACGCCCGGGATGTGAACTGCGGAGATGGTGGAGGCTGTGGCCTCCACCCACTGCAGAATCCGCCGGACTTCCTGGAAGGCTTGACGACTGCGAGTGCCGCCTTGGTGGTTGATGTATGCGACGGCAGTGGCGTTGTCAGACTGGATACGGATCTGCCTGCCCTCCAGCCACCGATGAAAAGCCAATAGGGCTAGATACACTGCCCCTATCTCCAGAACATTGATCTGAAGGGAAGACTATCGGAGTCCAGGTTCCCTGAGCCCTGTGGTGGAGAAAAACCGCTCCCCACCCTGACAGGCTCGCGTCCGTGGTGACCACAGCCCAGGTTGGGGGTAGGAAGGATTTTCCCTGCGATAGAGAATTGGGAAGGAGCCACCACTGAAGTGATGTCTTGGTTGCAAGGGAAAGAGAGACGTTCCTGTCGAGGGAAGCAGACCTCCTGTCCCATTTGCGGAGAATGTCCCATTGGAGTGGCCGTAGATGGAATTGCGCGAACGGCACTGCCTCCATCGCTGCCACCATTTTCCCCAGGAAGTGCATGAGGCGCCTTAAGGGGTGTGACTGACTCCGAAGAAGTGATTGCACCCCTGCCTGCAGAGAAATCTGTTTCTCCCGCGGTAGCTTGACTACCGCTGACTGTGTATGAAACTCCATCCCGAGGTAAGTCAGTGATTGGGTCGGTGTCAACTTGGATTTCGGGAAGTTGATGATCCACCCGAACTGCTGGAGAGTTGTCAGAGCAACGGTAAGGCTGTGTTGACACGCCACCCGAGAAGGGGCCCTGACTAGGAGATCGTCTAAGTAGGGAATCACCGAGTGGCCCTGAGAGTGTAGGACCGCCACGACGGATGCCATGACTTTGGTGAAAACCCGTGGGGCTGTCGCCAGGCCGAAAGGCAATGCCACGTACTGAAGGTGTTCGTCCCCGATGGCGAAACGCAAGAAGCGTTGATGTCAGGGTGCGATTGGCACGTGGAGATAAGCATCCTTGATGTCGATCGATGCTAGGAAGTCTCCTTGTGACATCGAGGCGATGACCGAGCGGAGGGATTCCATCCGAAACCGTCTGGTTCTCACATGTCTGTTGAGCAGCTTGAGGTCCAGAACGGGACGGAATGATCCGTCCTTTTTTGGCACCACGAACAAGTTGGAGTAAAAGCCGCGACCACGTTCCTGAAGGGGAACGGGAGTCACAACTCCTTCTGTCTTCAGAGCGTCCACTGCCTGAAAAAGTGCGTCAGCCTGAGCGGGGGGCGGAGAGGTTCTGAAGAAACGACGAGAGCTGAACTCTATCCTGTAACCGTGAGACAGAATGTCTCTCACCCATCGGTCTTGAACATGTGGCCACCAGGCGTCGCCAAAGCGGGAGAGCCTGCCACCGACCGAGGATGCGGCTAGGGGATGCCGAGAGTCATGAGGAGGCCGCCTTGGAGGCAGTGCCTCCTGCGGCCTTTTGGGGGCGTGACTTGGACCGCCACGCATAGGAGTTCCTCTGGCCTTTCTCCGGCCTGCTGGACGAAGAGGATTGGGGCTTGGCGGAGGGACGAAAGGACCGAAACCTCGATTGTATTTTTCGTTGCTGAGGTCTCTTAGGTTTGGACTGGGGTAAGGAGGCGTCCTTTCCCTTGGATTCCTTAATAATCTCATCCAATCGTTCGCCAAACAAGCGTTCGCCAGAAAACGGCAAACCGGTTAAGAACCTCTTGGAGCCGAGTCTGCCTTTCATTCGCGCAGCCACATGGCCCTGCGGACTGCCACAGAGTTAGCGGATGCCACAGCTGTACGGCTAGCAGAGTCTAGGACTGCGTTCATGTCGTAGGAAAAAAAAGCTGACGCTTGAGAAGTCAAAGACACAACTTGCGGAGCAGAATTACGTGTGACAGCATTAATCTCGGTCAGACAAGCCGAGATAGCTTGGAGTGCCCACACGGCTGCAAAGGCCGGGGCAAAAGACGCGCCCGTGGCCTCATAGATGGACTTCACCAGGAGCTCTATCTGCCTGTCAGTGGCATCCTTTAGCGATGAGCCATCTGCAACCGATACCACAGATCTAGCCGCCAATCTAGAGACTGGAGGATCCACCTTGGGACATTGAGCCCAACCCTTAACGACTTCAGAGGGGAAGGGGTAACGCGTGTCAGTGAGGCGCTTAGTAAAGCGCTTGTCCGGAACCGCTCTGGGCTTCTGGACAGCGTCTCTGAAGTTAGAGTGATCGAAAAACACACTACGTGTACGTTTGGGGAACCGAAACTGGTGTTTCTACTGCTGAGACGCCGACTCCTCTATAGGAGGAGGCGGGGGAGAGAGATCCAACACCTGGTTGATGGACGAGATAAGATCATTCACTAAGGCGTCCCCTTCAGGTGTATCAAAGTTAAGGGCGACGTCCGGGTCAGAGCCCTGGGCTGCTACGTCCGCCTCATCCTCCAGAGAATCCTCAAGCTGGGAACCCGAGCAGCGAGAAGAAGTCGGGGAAGATTCCCAGCGAGCCCGCTTAGCCGATCTAGGACTGTGGTCCGGGCCGGAATCCTCCCCGTGGGACCTAGGGCCCAACCTGGGAGCGCGCTGCGGCGCTGACCGAGAGGGGCCTGGAGGCGACGATCCAACAGGAGCCAGGGCCTGTGTAAGGACCGGTCTGGACTGCAAAGCTTCTAGCAGCTTAGCAGACCATTTGTCCATAGACTGAGCCATGGAATGTGAAAGTGACTCAGAGTTTCTCAGCAAAAGAGGCGAACTCTGTCCCTGCCGCCTGGACAGGGGGAGCAGGGGGGTCTACATGAGCCGAGGGGCCCACTAGTGACTGAGGTTCCGGCTGAGCAAGCGAAACAGGGGTTGAGCATTGCTCACAGTGAGGGTAGGTGGAACCCGCAGGTAACATAGCCCCACAAGAGGTACAGACCGCAAAAAAAGAGAATTTTGTTTACTTACCGTAAATTCTTTTTCTTATAGTTCCGACATGGGAGACCCAGACCATGGGTGTATAGCTTCTGCCTCCGGAGGACACACAAAGTACTACACTCAAACGTGTAGCTCCTCCCTCCGGGCTATATACACCCCCTGGATGACAATCTAACCAGTTCAGTGCAAAAGCTGAAGGAGGACATCCACCCATAAGTAGAGATAGAGTAAAACTCGGAAAAACCGGAACCTCTGTCTACAACAACAGCCGGTGAAACACACGGAACAAGAACTGCCAACAGGCAACAGGGAGGGTGCTGGGTCTCCCATGTCGGAACTATAAGAAAAAGAATTTACGGTAAGTAAACAAAATTCTCTTTTTCTTCATCGTTCCTTATGGGAGACCCAGACCATGGGACGTCTCAAAGCAGTCCATGGGTGGGAAATAAACAAAACTGAGAAGTAGGCAAAACCTAACTTCACAAATGGGCGACAGCCGCCTGAAGGATGCGTCTGCCCAAGCTCGCATCTGCCGAAGCATGAGCATGCACTTGGTAGTGCTTCGAAAAGGTGTGCAGACTAGACCAAGTGGCAGCCTGACAAACCTGCTGAGCCGTAGCCTGGTGCCTGAAAGCCCAGGAGGCACCGACAGCTCTGGTCGAGTGCGCCTTAATCCCTGGCGGAGGGGGCACCTGAGAACACTGGTAGGCATCGGATATGGCCGACCTAATCCAACGAGCTAGGGTCGGTTTAGAAGCCAAGAGACCCTTGCGCTGACCCGTGGTTAGCACAAAAAGTGAGGTGCACCGCCTAAAAGCGGCGGTGCGTGACACAGATTCGGAGCGCCCGCACCAAATCCAAGGTATGCAACGCCTTCTCAAAGCGATGCACAGGGGACGGACAAAGGGAAGGCAATGAAATGTCCTGGTTAAGGTGGAAAGAAGACACCACCTTAGGGAGAAACTCCGGAGTCGGACGGAGAACCACCTTGTCTTGGTGAAAACACCAAAAAAGGTGACTCCGAAGAGAGCGCAGCCAAATCAGAGACTCTCTTGAGAGAAGTTATGGCTACTAGAAAAAACACTTTCTGTGAAAGCCTAAACAAAGGAACCTCCCTAAGAGGCTCAAAGGGGGGTTTCTGTAAGGCCGTGAGGACCAGATTAAGATCCCAGGGATCCAAAGGCCGCCGGTAAGGAGGAATGATGTGAGATGCGCCCTGCATGAAGGTACGCACCTGAGCCAGTCGGGCGATACGCTGCTGGAATAATACCGACAGAGCCGACACCTGTCCCTTAAGGGAATTGAGGGACAGTCCTAGCTGCAGACCGGACTGTAAAAAGGACAGAATGGTCGGCAAAGAGAACGGCCAAGGAGCATGGCCGGAAGAGCGACACCAGGACAGGAAAATCTTCCAAGTCCTGTGGTAAATCTTGGCCGAGGAAGACCTCCGAGCCTGAGTCATAGTGGAGATGACCTCAGGAGGAATGCCTGAAGCTGTCAGGATCCAGGACTCAAGAGCCACGCCGTCAATCTGAGAGCCGCAGAATTCTGGCGGAAAAACGGACCTTGAGAGAGAAGGTCTGGGCGGTCCGGGAGATGCCACGGCATTTCTACGGACAGACGGAGCAGATCTGGGTACCAAGCTCGCCTGGGCCAGTCCGGAGCAATGATTATGACCCGACGGCCCTCCATTCTGATCTTGCGCAGAACCCTGGGCAAGAGAGCCAGAGGGGGAAACACATTGGTCTCAGTTCCGTCTGGCCTATCTTGAACCAGCGCGTCCGCTGCGAAGGCCTGAGGATCGTGGGAGCGAGCCACGTAAACCGGGACCTTGTTGTTGTGCCGGGATGCCATTAGATCCACTTCCGGAGTGCCCCACTTGCGGCAGATTGACCTGAACACTGCCGGATGCAGGGCCCACTCGCCGCTGTCCATGGTTTGACGGCTGAGATAATCGGCCTCCCAGTTTTCTACGCCTGGGATGTGGACTGCGGATATGGTGGACTTGGAGTCCTCCGTCCACTGAAGGATTCGTTGAACCTCCAACATCGCAAGGCGGCTGCGAGTCCCGCCCTGGTGATTGATGCAGGCAACCGCTGTCGCGTTGTCTGACTGGACTCGGATGTGCTTGCCCGCAGGTGGTGAAAGGCTACGAGAGCTAGAAGAACAGCCCTGATTTCCAGCACATTGATCGAGAGGGCTGATTCGGACGGAGTCCAAGTGCCCTGTGCTCGGTGGTGGAGAAATACTGCTCCCCAGCCGGAGAGGCTGGCATCCGTGGTGAGGATCACCCAGGACGGAGTCAGGAAGGAGCGTCCCTGTGACAGAGAGAGGGGCCGAAGCCATCACTGAAGAGAGCTCCTGGTCTGCGGCGACAGAGCCACTAGCCTGTGCAAGGAAGAGATCCGCTTGTCCCAACAGCGGAGAATGTCCAGCTGCAGGGGACGCAGATTGAACTGGGCAAAGGAAACCGCTTCCATTGACGCCACCATCTGACCCAGCACCTGCATGAGGTGCCTGATGGAATGACGGCGGGGCTTCAACAGAGAGCGCACCGCCAGATGAAGGGACTGCTGTTTGACTAAGGGCAGCTTCACAAGTGCCGGCAGAGTCTCGAATTGCATCCCTAGGTACGTAAGTTCCTGGGTCGGGGTCGGAGTGGACTTGGGCAGATTGACAAGCCACCCGAATTGAACAAGCGTGGCGAGAGTGAGCGAGACACTCCGCTGGCAGTCTGCACTGGATGAGGCTTTGACTAGAAGGTCGTCCAGGTAGGGGATTACTGCCAACCCCTGGAGATGCAGGACCGCAACCACTGCTGCCATGACCTTGGTGAAAACACGAGGGGCCGTGGCTAACCCGAAGGGGAGAGCCACGAATTGGAAATGTTCCTCTCAGATTGCAAAGCGTAGCCAACGCTGGTGTGAAACCGCAATAGGCATATGCAGATAGGCATCTCTGATGTCGATGGATGCTAGAAAATCTCCTTGGGTCATTGAGGCAATGACCGATCTCAGAGATTCCATGCGAAAGCGCCGCACCTGAACATGCTTGTTGAGAAGCTTGAGATCCAGGATGGGCCGGAAGGAACCGTCCTTCTTGGGGACTAGGAAGAGGTTTGAGTAGAAACCTCTGAACCGTTCCCGGGCGGGAACCGGAACAATTACCCCGTTGGCCTGCAAGGATTCCACGGCCTGTGAGAAGGCGGCGGCTTTGGAGCAGGGGGGAGCGGACAGAAAAAATCTGTTTGGCGGGCTGGAAGAAAATTCTATCCTGTAGCCGTGGGAGATGATATCCCGCACCCACTGATCGGAGACGTGTTGAAACCACACGTCGCCAAAGTGGGAGAGCCTGCCACCGACCAAGGACGTTACTGGCTCGGCCAGATAGTCAAGAGGAGGCTGCCTTGGTGGCAGCGGCTCCTCCGTTCTTCTGAGGACGCGGCTTCGCGCGCCAGTTGGGTTTACGATCCTTGGCTGAGGTAGTGGACGAAGCTGAGGGCTTAGAGGATGACCAGTTAGAGGAACGAAAGGAACGAAACCTCGACTGGTTCCTGCCCTGGACAGGTTTGCTGGTTTTAGTTTGTGGCATGGAAGTACTCTTCCCGCCAGTAGCTTCCTTAATAATTTCATCCAGTTGTTCACCGAACAGCCGGGACCCAGCAAAGGGGAGCCCAGCAAGGTACTTCTTAGAAGAAGCGTCTGCTTTCCACTCTCAAAGCCACAAGATCCTGCGGATCGCGAGAGACTTAGCGGAAGCCACCGCCGTGCGGTGAGAAGCCTCTAGAATGGCAGACATGGCGTAGGATGAAAAGGCCGAAGCCTGGGAAGTTAAGGCAACCATCTCGGGTATAGAGTCCCTGGCGAGGGAATGTATCTCCGCCAGAGAGGCAGAGACTGCCTTAAGAGCCCACACTGCTGCAAAAGACGGGGGAGAACGAGGCTCCTGCCGCCTCATATATAGATTTGGCCAGAAGGTCAACCTGGCGGTCAGTGGGATCCTTAAGAGAGGTGCCATCGGCCACAGATACGACTGTCCGGGCTGAGATTCTAGACACCGGAGGGTCTACCTTTGGGGACTGAGCCCACTCCTTAACCACCTCAGGTGGAAAGGGAAAACGGTCATCATAACTACGCTTTGGAAAGAGTTTGTCAGGACAGGCCCTGGGCTTGGAAACAGTGGCCTGAAAACTGGAGTGGTTAAAAAACGTACTCCTAGCTCTCTTAGGAGAGGTAAACTGGTGTATTTCTACCAGAGAGGCTTGTTCCTCTGACACTGGTGGATTGAGGTTCAGTACGGAGTTCATGGATGCAATCAAATCACTAACATCCGCATCACCCTCAGATAAGTCAATGGGGTACATAGAGGTAGCGTCTGAACCCACAGTAAAAGTATCCTCCTCGCCCTGCACCTCAGCTCGTGAATCAGAGCCGTGGGACGAGGAAGGAGAAGGGTCCCTGCGTCTCCGTTTAGGAGGACGGGGTCCTAAAACATGCTCTGAGAGCTCTGCAGAGCTCGAAGCAGCAGAGGCGCCCTGAGAAGGGGGATGATGCATGGTCAGCAGAGTCCGGGACAGCTCCGTCCAGCAGGATCCTGACAGGGCTGCGGATGGAGACCGGTCTCCTGCAAAGCAGAGAGGACCGTGATGGCTCCCACTTCAAGCCAGAGCCTCAGAGGATGGTGAAGGAGCACGGCATGTGAAGGCTCCAGCCTTGTAAAGTCAACCTTAACAGCACCGCCGACACAGTGGGGTGAGAAGGGACATGCCGGGAGTCCAGACTGGACCCGCTTTTCTTCCATATCTTTGAATCAAAAATCTTAAAAATGAAAAATCAGAGAATGCATGTGTGTGTGTGTGACCTCCTGGAACACAAAGCATTGAACTGGTTAGATTGTCATCCAGGGGGTGTATATAGCCCGGAGGGAGGAGCTAGACGTTTGAGTGTAGTACTTTGTGTGTCCTCCGGAGGCAGAAGCTATACACCCATGGTCTGGGTCTCCCATAAGGAACGATGAAGAAAAACCCAGTGCCTTAGCAGCTTTGCTCCTTGTGGACGACATGCTGTTGTCTCCTAGGAGAATGATCACTGAGGGTATATGGGCAAAAAAGGGTATACAGCCCGACCGAACAGAAATATATATATAAATATGTATCTATTCCGGCACCCTAGGGGGGACCAGCACCGGGTGACCGGTGTGGCTTACCGACCGCTAACAAGCGGCGTGTGTGTGTCCTCCAGATTCCCTGCCTTAGGTCCCCTGGAGCTGCAGAGCTGTTCCTGAGAATCCTCCACCGGCAGAATGCCCAAAAAATGGCTGCCGAAGCTCTCAGGGGAGGAGTGGAGCCGTGGGTGGCGCCAGGAAAGTGCGGGAATCTGGGGTCCCCACAGTGATCAGTGAGGGGGGAGGAAACGTGCAGGATGCTCCCAGCCCTCACATCCGACGTCAGGTCGGCAGTCCCGCCCTTACCCCTGACAGGCAGGCCCGGGGGCGGGATTTTTGCGACCAGGCCGCGCTGAAGCCGGGGACTAAATTTGAGACCGCGCCCGACAAGCAGGCACGGTCGGTGCGGAAGTCCGCCGGCCTTCTCAATTCAGCAGCTGCCGCAGCGTCCGGCAGGAAGGTGCGCTCCCTGCAAAGTCCCCAATGGGGACACAGAGTACCTTAGAGTTGCAGGGCCCGGTCCCTGAGGTTGAATAGACTCCGGTCCGGCAGATTCCCACAGGGGCTGCGGAGGGAGCACGGTCCCAGTAAATGGATGACCGCTCAGGATCCCACTTCTCCCAGAGCCGCTAAGGGATGGTGAAGGAGACGGCATGAGGCTCGGCCTTTGTACCCGCAATGGGTACCTCAACCTTAACAACACCGCCGACGTAGTGGGGTTGAGAAGGGAACATGCCGGGGCCCCCGTGGGGGCCCTCTTTTCTTCAACCGATATAACTAAAATGAGAATGCATGAGGGGATGTGTGCCTCCTTCCACACAAAGCATAAAACTGAGAGGAGCCCGTGATCCACGGGAGG
Source organism: Anomaloglossus baeobatrachus (assembly GCF_048569485.1). NCBI lineage: Eukaryota > Metazoa > Chordata > Amphibia > Anura > Aromobatidae > Anomaloglossus > Anomaloglossus baeobatrachus. The sequence goes on from NC_134358.1 coordinate 509,770,392, forward strand.
GTGTATAGGCAGAGGGGAGGGGTTACACTTCTTAAAGTGTAATACTTTGTGTGGCCTCCGGAGGCAGAAGCTATACACCCTAATTGTCTGGGTCTCCCAATGGAGCGACAAAGAAAACTATTGTGCCATCACACTTTTTTTGCAGTTTTTCCACACTTGGAATTTTTTTGCTGTTTTCCAGTATACTATATGGTAAAACTTTTGGTTCATTTAAAAGTACAACTCGTCACACAAAAGAAGGGAATTTTGTTTACTTACCGTAAATTCCTTTTCTTCTAGCTCCTATTGGGAGACACAGACAATTGGGGTGTATAGCTTCTGCCTCCGGAGGCCACACAAAGTATTACACTTTAAAAAGTGTAACCCCTCCCCTCTGCCTATACACCCTCCCGTGCATCACGGGCCCATCAGTTTTGTTGCCAAAGCAGGAAGGAGGAAACTTATAAATTGGTCTAAGGTAAACTCAATCCGAAGGATGTTCGGAGAACTAAAACCATGAACCAAAGAACAATGCAACATGAACAACATGTGTACACAAAAGAACAACAGCCCGAAGGGAACAGGGGCGGGTGCTGGGTCTCCCAATAGGAGCTAGAAGAAAAGGAATTTACGGTAAGTAAACAAAATTCCCTTCTTTGTCGCTCCATTGGGAGACCCAGACAATTGGGACGTCCAAAAGCAGTCCCTGGGTGGTAAAAGAATACCTCGATAAAAAGAGCCGTAAAACGGCCCCCTCTTACAGGTGGGCAACCGCCGCCTGAAGGACTCGCCTACCTAGGCTGGCATCTGCCGAAGCATAGGCATGCACCTGATAGTGTTTCGTGAAAGTGTGCAGACTCGACCAGGTAGCCGCCTGACACACCTGCTGAGCCGTAGCCTGGTGCCGCAATGCCCAGGACGCACCCACGGCTCTGGTAGAATGGGCTTTCAGCCTGAAGGAACCGGAAGCCCAGAAGAACGGTAGGCTTCAAGAATCGGTTCCTTGATCCACCGAGCCAAGGTTGACTTGGAAGCCTGCAACCCCTTACGCTGGCCAGCGACAAGGACAAAGAGCGCATCAGAACGGCGCAGGGGCGCCGTGCGAGAAATGTAGAGTCTGAGTGCTCTCACGAGATCTAACAAGTGCAAATCCTTTTCACATTGGTGAACTGGATTAGGACAAAAAGAAGGTAAGGAGATATCCTGATTAAGATGAAAAGGGGATACCACCTTAGGGAGAAATTCCGGGACCGGACGCAGAACCACCTTATCCTGGTGAAACACCAGGAAGGGGGCTTTGCATGACAGCGCTGCTAGCTCAGACACTCTCCGAAGTGATGTGACTGCCACTAGGAAGACCACCTTCTGCGAAAGGCGTGAAAGAGAAACATCCCTCATCGGCTCGAAAGGTGGTTCTGAAGAGCCGTTAGCACCCTGTTAAAGATCCAGGGTTCTAGCGGATGCTTGTAAGGTGGGACTATGTGGCAAACCCCCTGCAGGAACGTGCGTACCTGCGGAAGCCTGGCTAGACGCTTTTGAAAAAACACGGAAAGCGCCGATACTTGTCCCTTGAGAGAGCCGAGAGACAAACCCTTGTCCATTCCGGATTGAAGGAAAGACAGAAAAGTGGGCAAGGCAAACGGCCAGGGAGTAAAACCCTGATCAGAGCACCAGGATAAAAAGATCCTCCACGTCCTGTGGTAGATCTTGGCGGACGTTGGTTTCCTGGCCTGCCTCATAGTGGCAATGACCTCTTGAGATAACCCTGAAAACGCTAGGATCCAGGACTCAATGGCCACACAGTCAGGTTGAGGGCCGCAGAATTCAGATGGAAAAATGGCCCTTGAGATAGCAAGTCTGGTCGGTCTGGTAGTGCCCACGGTTGACCCACCGCGAGATGCCACAGATCTGGGTACCCACGACCTCCTCGGCCAGTCCAGCGCGATGAGGATGGCGCGGCGGCAGTCGGACCTGATCTTGCGTAACACTCTGGGCAGCAGTGCCAGAGGAGGAAATACATAAGGCAGTCGAAACTGCGACCAATCCTGAACTAATGCGTCTGCCGCCAGAGCTCTGTGATCTTGAGACCGGGCCATGAATGCCGGGACCTTGTTGTTGTGCCGGGACGCCATTAGGTCGACGTCCGGCGTTCCCCAGCGGCAACAGATCTCTTGAAACACTTCCGGGTGAGAGACCATTCCCCTGCGTCCATGCCCTGGCGACTGAGAAAGTCTGCTTCCCAGTTTTCTACGCCCGGGATGTGAACTGCGGAGATGGTGGAGGCCGTGGCTTCCACCCACAGCAGAATCCGCCGAACTTCTTGGAAGGCTTGACGACTGCGTGTGCCGCCTTGGTGGTTGATGTACGCCACCGCCGTGGCGTTGTCCGACTGAATTCGGATCTGCCTGCCTTCCAGCCACAGCTGGAACGCCTTTAGGGCTAGATACACTGCCCTTATTTCCAGAACATTGATCTGAAGGGAGGACTCTGGCTGAGTCCAGGTACCCTGAGCCCTGTGGTGGAGGAAGACCGCTCCCCACCCTGACAGACTTGCGTCCGTCGTGACCACAGCCCAGGATGGGGGCAGGAAGGATTTTCCTTTCGACAGAGAAGTGGGAAGAAGCCACCACTGAAGAGAGGCTTTGGCTGCCCGAGAAAGGGAGACGTTCCTGTCGAGGGACGTCGACCTCCTGTCCCATTTGCGGAGAATGTCCCATTGGAGTGGACGCAGATGAAACTGCGCAAATGGAACTGCCTCCATTGCTGCCACCATCTTCCCTAGAAAGTGCATGAGGCGCCCCAAGGGGTATGACTGGGCTCGAAGGAGAGATTGCACCCCTGTCTGTAGTGAACGCTGTTTGTCCAGCGTAGCTTCACCATCGCTGAGAGAGTATGAAACTCCATCCCGAGGTAAGTTAGCGATTGGGTCGGTGTCAATTTTGACTTTGGGAAATTGATGATCCACCCGAACCTCTGGAGAGTCTCCAGAGCAGTGTTCAGGCTGTGTTGGCATGCCACCCGGAAGGGTGCCTTGACTAGAAGATCGTCTAAGTAAGGGATCACCGAGTGTCCTGAGAGTGTAGGACTGCCACCACTGTTGCCATGACCTTGGTGAAGACCCGTGGGGCTGTCGCCAGGCCGAAAGGCAGTGCCACGAACTGAGGTGTTCGTCTCCGATGGCGAAACGCAGGAAGCGCTGATGCTCTGGTGCAATCGGCACGTGGAGATAAGCATCCATGATGTCGATTGATGCTAGGAAGTCTCCTTGGGACATCGAGGCGATGACGGAGCGGAGAGATTCCATCCGGAACAGTCTGGTTTTCACGTGTCTGTTGAGCAGTTTGGAGGTCCAGAACGGTACGGAATGATCCGTCCTTTTTTGGCACCACAAACAAGTTGGAGTAAAAACCGCGACCACATTCTTGAAGGGGAACAGGGATCACCACTCTGTCACAGGGGCCGAGCATTGCACACAATGAGGGTAGGTGGAACCTGCAGGTAACATAGCCTCAAAAAGAGGTACAGGTTGCAAAATAAGCCTGTGCCTTGGCACCCTTGCTTTTTGCGGACGACATGCTGTTGTCTCCTCTTAGCAATCAGTGAGGGTATATAGCCAAAAGCAAATAATGCGGCCGAACAGAGCAAATGTATACAATATATGGATATATATATACACTTCGGCACCCAGGGGGGCCAGTACCTGGTAACCGATGCGGCTTACCGACCGCCCTCAGCGGTTGTGTGTCCACCAAATTCCCTGCCTGGGCCTCCCAGAGCTGTGAGCTCGGTCTGAAGTTCTCCACCGGCAGAAGTGATGATAACAATGGCTGCCAGCGTTCTCAGAGAAGGAGGGAGCCGTGGGCGTGCCTCAGAAAGTGCGGGAATCTGGTGCCCCACAGTGCTCAGTGAGGGGGGAGGAGGATACCCAAGTATGCTCCGGCCCTCACCGCTGATGTCCAGTCTAGCGTACCGCCCTTACCCCTGACTGGCAGGCCCGGGGGCAGGAGTATGCAGTAATAGGCCGCAGAAGCCGGGGACTAAATTTAGTAACGCGGCCGGCAAACAGGCGCGGTAGTCCCGGCGACACAAAACACACAGCAGCCGCTGCAGCGTCTGTTACACAGGCGCTCTATGCGCCGTCCCCAAGGGGACACAGAGTACCTCAGAGAAGCAGGGCCTGTCCCTGATGATACCCGGTCTCCTGTCCAGCAGATTCCCCCAGGGGCTGCGGAGGGAGCCCGGTCCCAGTGCATGGTGACCGGTTAGGATCCCACTTCTCCCAGAGCCCCTAAGGGATGGGGAAGGATAACGGCATGTGGCTCCAGCCTTTGTACCCGCAATGGGTACCTCGACCTTAACAGCACCGCCGACCAGAGTGGGGTGAGAAGGGAGCATGCCGGGAGCCCTGTTAGGGGCCCTCTTTTCTTCCATCCGATAAAGTCAGCAGCTGCTGCTGACTAAAATGTGGAGCTTGCGTGAATGTGTGCCTCCTTCAACACAAAGCAAAAAACTGATGGGCCCGTGATGCACGGGAGGGTGTATAGGCAGAGGGGAGGGGTTACACTTTTTAAAGTGTAATACTTTGTGTGGCCTCCGGAGGCAGAAGCTATACACCCCAATTGTCTGGGTCTCCCAATGGAGCGACAAAGAAAACAAGCCCTCATATGGCAAGCTTGACAGAAAAATAAAAAAAAAAAAAGTTACGGCTCTCAGAAGGGGAGCAAAAAACAAAAAACGCAAAAACGGAAAGTGCCCGGGGCCTGAAGGGGTTAAGAGTAAGCACACATGGCAAGTAAAATGGAGCAAGTGGAATGCGATAAAGAAATCGCATTCCCCTCGGACCTATGTTACTCTACGGGGCAGCTCCCATGAGCATTTTCTCCAAGAAACCAATCCCGACGAAGAAAACAATTGCAGCATGCTGCGGGTGGAATCCGATTCATTTTCACTCGCACCCATACAAGTCTATGCGTGTGAGAGAAACCTTGCATTGCACTCGCTTTACACCGGTGTAACACATGTGCAGTGCAATAACTGGATCAGCTGACAGAGGAGATGGGGAGATTACTCCTGCCCTCTCCTCCGTGGGTGTGCTGCGATCGTAGGATCGCATCACAGTGGCATGACACTCTGCTTATACTTCTGCAGAGTGGGAGCCAAGTGTTATGCGATTGACCTGAAATAAAGCCAGTGTGACCCCAGTCTAAAGGCTATGATTAGCCAGGGTATAGATTCCAATGGAGGCGTCGCTATTGACAGACAACCGAAGTGGATTTGTTGAGCTCCTAGAAATACAGACCGATACAGCAATTTTCACAGAGTAATTTCCTGATATAACTGAGGGCCTAAAATATAAATATATATATATTTTATTCTACCTAGGGTCTCAAATAGCACTCTTTTTACATGGTGTATGTGATGTCAGATATTCCAGTGCACAACGAGTACATAAAAAGGCCACAGTAGCACATGAAGACATCAAATTTTACCAAAATATACAATTCACTTGCCTGTTCCTAGGCGTGTAAGGTCGTAGAGATGCCAAAGGTGATGCTGTTGGCTTGAAAGTTGGAGATGTAAACCCATTAATGAATCCAGTATTAGGAAAAGGGGCCACCTATAGAACAAAAAAAAAATATTAGAGGAACGTCAATTAAATGCAATGTAATTGAAATAAAAACCTGGTCTATAAATGGCAGCCCATATTGATCAAAGTGGAGGGGAAAAAAGAAAAAAGAAACGTACCAAAGAAGGGTCAAGGTAGCTGTGTGCAGTGGACCAGCTCGGCGGAGTAATGAGGCTGTAGAGTGGGAACTGCTGCTGCGGACTATACACGGGAGGTAAGTAAAAGGACGTCGTGTAGCGCTGCTGTGTGTACAGATTCATGTCCAGAGGTCGGTAACCGTTCTTTGGCAAAAAGGTATTTATCGCGATTGCCTTTGCCTTTATTCTTGCCTGAAAACAGATGCAAGTTGGGTTAGTCAATGTTTATACATCTATGGGACATGTCCATTGTTAATAAAGGGTTTGTCCAGACACATGACATTGATGACTTATCCTGGAGGAAAGGTCCTCAATATTAGATCAGTAAGCTGTCCTGAACACCCCACACCCTAACTGATCAGCTGAGGCCAGATGTGAACACAGAGGGGAGCTGCACAGCACAGCTCAATGTGCGGCGGCCATGTCTGGATCAGGCAGAGCAGCTCCTATTCTGATCACAGAATGCCGGCCAGCAATGTCTTGTTACTGGACAACCCTTTTAGAGAAGGTGGTCCATATATAGGAAGAAAGCAGCCATGCTTTTCTATCTAAAACCAGAGCCCCACCCGTCCACAGTATGTGAATGTTATGGCAGCTGAGCGGCACTGAAGTGAATGGTGCTGAGCTGCAATTCTACACAAAACCTGGTGGCGCCAGGTTTGAAAGGAAGCAGCCATGTTTTTCTAATCTTAAGCCTCCGTCACATTAAGCAACTTACCAGCGATCCCGAAAACGTGGCGACCTGATAAGGATCGCTGGTGAGATGTCACACAGTCAGACCTTACCAACGACTCAGTAACGATACAGGTCGCAGTAGCGCCCTGTGTAACGATCTCAGCAGTCATTGGGACCCTGTTACACAGCGTCAAATACAGCAATGTGTCCTGCCCAGCAGGACATCGCCTTTTAAGAAAATGGTCCGGAACATTCAACAACGACCTGCGACCTCACAGCAGGGGCCTGATCGCTGGTAGGTATCACACAACAAGATCACTGGCGAGATTGTTACTGCGTCACAGAAACAGTGCCTCAGCAGCGATCTCGTTGTGTGTGACTGGGCCTTTAGACAATGTCTTGGAAGTACTTGATTGTCTAACCTTAATTGGCTTCCCTTGGAACATCTTCACTTCTTCCCTTAGGTACCTGTAAGCCTGAGGAATGATCAAAGGAAAAAAAAAAAAAAAAAAAAAAGTATGTTATTTTCCTTTAGTAGTAATTTGTTCAAGTTAGAGGAGAGCAGCCTCCATTAACTAGGTAAATAATGCAAATTGCTCAGCATCAGGGAGGGGGGGGGGGGGGGGACACTCCAAAATTAGGACCTATTAACTGATCAGATACTCAGTCGCCAAGAAGACATCAGAGGTTTTTTTTGCCTGTTGTGTGCCATTATTCACAATTGCAGATTTGATGAATGAAGCCATTTGCCTGGTATCACAGATGCAAATGTGAAATGTCGCAAATTAACGAGCCGGATATAAATTACCGTTTTTTTCGATTATATGACGCCTTTTTTCCTTCCAAAAATTCGAGAGGAAAATAAGAGTTCAGTCTTAAAATCCAAATATAGCTAAGGCTACTTTCACACATCCGGTTTTTGCTCTGCGGCACAATACGGCGCTCTGCAGAAAAACCGCAACCGTTTTTTTTTTGCCGCCGGTTGCGTTTTTTTTGCATAGACTTACATTAGTGCCGTATTGTGCCGCATGGGCCTGCGTTCGGTCCGGTTTTTGCCGCATGCGGCAGATTTAGCCGATGCCGCGGCCGGATGGAACGTTGCCTGCAACGTTTTTTGCTCTGGCAAAAAAAAACGCATCGCCGCCGCATCCGGCCACTGCGGCGTATTTTTCAATGCATGCCTATGGACGCCGGATGCGGCGCGATGCGAAAAAAAAACCATCCGGCCGCCGCATGCGGTTTCTTCCACTGCGCATGCTCATTAGCATGCCGCAACCGTAAAAAACCGGCCCGGCCGCATGTAAAAACTTATGCAAAGGATGCGGTGTTTTCACCGCATCCGTTGCATAGGTTTCACAGCCGGATTGAGCCGCACGGCTCAAACCGGATGTGTGAAAGTAGCCTAACCGGGAGGTGGAGAATTGGTGTGGGGGGGGGGGGCATATCTGTGCGGGCAGGCTGCTGGCTCTCTGCAGGTGGGCGGGCGGCCTGCCACTCTGTGCGGGCGGCCGTATGCCTGTGCGGACTGCGATAGCTGTGCTGCGGGTGTCCCAGATGGTCTGTCCGCGGTCCAGGCTTCAAATGATGGTGCCAAGAGTCAGCGTGTGCGCAGATGGAGCTCTTGGATAAGAGCTTTATCTGCCCATGCGCCACTCTGGGCTCCATTTATTTGAAGCCCGGACCGCAGACAGTATTTGGGACACTCACCGCACTGTCCTGGTCCAGCTCCAGCACACAACCACTGCAGCTTCCACCACCAGCACTGACCCCCGGACCGCTAGCACTGACCCGCCTGCGTCACTGCCAGCACTGACCCACCGCATCCTGTGACCCCGCTCCACCACCACTGCCGACCCCTCTGGTAAGACAATAGTGGAGTATAAGACGGACCCCATTTTTCCATTTTTTATTTGTTTTTACCTTTCTATATTTGGGGTGCATCTTATACGGTGCATCTTTTACAACGAAAAATATGGTAATAGCTAGTGAATTGTCAAAAAAAAAAAAATAATTTAAAATAAAAAGTTCATCTCCAGGTTGTGCCAGACAACACTAAGTTAGCAAACATACAAGGATGTGGCATATTCATCCAGTTTCTAATGTAGCACATCATACATACATGGGGCGTCTCTGCGTATATTTAATTTCTTTCAGTGCAAGTCAAATTAGTTTAAAAAGTGCTTCTGTTGATTCAGGAGACTTCAGAATAAGCCGTCATGAGGACGTACATAAGGAATTACACCATTTGTGGCCCATTATATGACTGATACTCTATTTTTCACCAGCCCTCTACAGGCTCTACTGTATTTTCAGTTGTTTCTGAGCTGGTGGGTGGAAGCTAGATGCAATGATGTCTCCTATACACAGCACACAAGAAGGCCTCCTGCTGTCCCTGCCATGTTTAGAAATGGCTCAAAGAACAATGTTCTTAAAAGGGAACCTGACAGCTGACATATGCTGCCCAATCCCTCAGGGACCCGCCTTTCTGACTAGTCTCTCATGCCGCTCGGTCACTCCGACAACTACCAAACTGTTTTTCCTTTGAAACACTGCCCTCATTTCAGGGTTTCAATATATGGCTGAAATCATAAAGCCAGTGTCTGATAAGTGTTGCCCGTGGATCAGGCAGGAGGCATCAGCAGTCAGATTCCCTTTGGTGGGCAGAGAGGCGGCGGGGCAGAGAGGCGGCGGGGCAGAGAGGCGGCGGGGCAGAGAGGCGGCGGGGCAGAGAGGCGGCGGGGCAGAGAGGCGGCGGGGCAGAGAGGCAGAGAGGCGGCGGGGCAGAGAGGCAGAGAGGCGGCGGGGCAGAGAGGCAGAGAGGCGGCGGGGCAGAGAGGCAGAGAGGCGGCGGGGCAGAGAGGCAGAGAGGCGGCGGGGCAGAGAGGCAGAGAGGCGGCGGGGCAGAGAGGCAGAGAGGCGGCGGGGCAGAGAGGCGGCTAACAGGTGGAGAAAAAAAGCAGATTTACAAAGTTTCTTCTGTTTGCTTGATCTTTGAAAGTTTGTTGATAAAGAAGGGAATTTTGTTTACTTACCGTAAATTCCTTTTCTTCTAGCTCCAATTGGGAGACCCAGACAGTGGGTGTATAGCTACTGCCCTCTGGAGGCCGCACAAAGAACTACACTTAAAAGTGTAAGGCCCCTCCCCTTCTGGCTATACACCCTCCCGTAGGAGTACAGATTCCTCAGTTTTAGTACCAAAGCAAGAAGGAGGAAAGCCAATAACAGTTTCAAAAACAAATTCAATCCGATAACACGATCGGAGAACTTAAGAAACAACATGAACAACATGTGCACCCGAAAAAACGAAACCCTAAGAACAAATAGGGCGGGTGCTGGGTCTCCCAATTGGAGCTAGAAGAAAAGGAATTTACGGTAAGTAAACAAAATTCCCTTCTTCTTTTTCGCTCCTAATTGGGAGACCCAGACAGTGGGACGTCCAAAAGCAGTCCCTGGGTGGGTAAAAAGATACCACATGAACGGGCTGTCAGACAGCCTCCTCCTACAGGTGGGCCACCGCCGCCTGAAGGACCTGTCTACCTAGGCTGGCATCTGCCGAAGCGTAGGTATGCACTTGATAGTGTTTGGTAAACGTGTGCAGACTCGACCAGGTAGCCGCCTGGCACACTTGCTGAGCCGTAGCCTGATGCCGTAATGCCCAGGACGCACCCACGGCTCTGGTAGAATGGGCCTTCAGTCCAGATGGAATCGGAAGCCCAGCAGAACGGTATGTGTGAAGAATTGGTTCCTTGATCCACCGCGCCAGGGTGGATTTGGAAGCTTGCGATCCCTTATGCTGACCAGCGACTAGGACAAAGAGCGCATCCGAACGGCGTAGAGCCGCCGTGCGAGAAATGTAAATCCTGAGTGCTCTCACCAGGTCCAACAGATGTAAACCCTTTTCAAATTGGTGAACTGGATGCGGACACAAAGATGGTAAAGTGATATCCTGATTGAGATGAAAGGAAGAAACCACCTTGGGAGAAAACTCTGGAATTGGACGCAGTACTACCTTGTCTTGGTGAAACACCAGGAAGGGAGATTTGCAAGATAACGCCGCTAGCTCGGACACTCTTCGAAGAGACGTGACCGCCACAAGAAAAACTACCTTTTGTGAAAGCCGAGAAAGGGGAACCTCTTTCAAAGGCTCGAAAGGCGGCTTCTGGAGAGCAATGAGAACCTTGTTCAGATCCCAGGGTTCCAATGGCCGTCTGTAAGGAGGAACGATATGACAAACTCCTTGGAGAAACGTGCGTACTTTAGAAAGCTGTGCCAAGCGCTTCTGAAAGAATACGGATAGCGCGGAGACTTGACCCTTAAGAGAGCTAAGCGACAAACCTTTTTCCAACCCAGACTGCAGGAAGGAAAGAAAAATTGGCAATGCAAATGGCCAGGGAGAAAACCCTTGAGCCAAGCACCACGCTAAGAATATCTTCCACGTTCTGTGATAGATCTTAGCTGAGGATGGTTTTCTAGCCTGTCTCATTGTGGCAACAACCTCCTGAGATAAACCTGAGGCCGCTAGGATCCAGGACTCAATGGCCACACAGTCAGGTTCAGGGCCGCAGAATTCAGATGGAAAAACGGCCCTTGAGACAGCAAATCTGGACGGTCTGGTAGTGTCCACGGTTGGCCTACCGTGAGATGCCACAGATCCGGGTACCACGACCTTCTTGGCCAATCTGGAGCGACGAGTATGGCTCGATGGCAGTCGGACCTGATTTTCCGGAGAACTCTGGGTAACAATGCTAGAGGTGGGAACACATAGGGGAGTCGGAATTGCGACCAATCCTGAACCAAGGCGTCTGCCGCCAGTGCTCGGTGATCGTGAGACCGTGCCATGAAAACTGGGACCTTGTTGTTGCGCCGTGACGCCATCAGATCGACGTCCGGCGTCCCCCAGCGGCAACAGATCTGCTGAAACACGTCCGGGTGAAGGGACCATTCTCCTGCGTCCATGCCCTGGCGACTGAGAAAGTCTGCTTCCCAGTTTTCCACGCCTGGGATGTGAACTGCGGATATGGTGGACGCTCTGCTTTCCACCCACGTCAAAATCCGTTGGACTTCTTGAAAAGCTTGGCGACTGCGTGTTCCCCCTTGGTGGTTGATGTACGCCACCGCCGTAGAATTGTCCGACTGAATCCGAATCTGCTTGCCTTCCAGCCATTGTTGGAAGGCTCGCAGGGCAAGATAGATTGCTCTGATTTCCAGAACATTGATCTGCAGGGTGGACTCTTCCAGAGTCCACATCCCCTGAGCCCTGTGGTGGAGATACACCGCTCCCCACCCTGATAGGCTCGCATCCGTCGTGACCACTGCCCAGGACGGGGGAAGGAACGACTTTCCCTGTGACAATGAGGTGGGGAGAAGCCACCAACGGAGAGAGTCCTTGGCAGTCTGAGAGAGGGAGACAGTCCTGTCGAGGGACGTCGATTTCCCGTCCCATTGGCGTAGAATGTCCCATTGTAGAGGGCGCAGATGAAACTGCGCGAACGGGACTGCCTCCATTGCTGCTACCATCTTTCCTAGGAAATGCATGAGGCGCCTCAGTGAGTGCGACTGGCTCTGAAGGAGAGATTGCACTCCAGTCCGTAGCGAGCACTGCTTGTCCAGTGGAAGCTTCACTATCGCTGATAGAGTATGAAACTCCATGCCAAGATAAGTCAGAGATTGGGTCGGGGTTAGATGAGACTTTGGAAAGTTGATAATCCACCCGAAACTCTGGAGAGTGTCTAGTGCCACCTTCAGACTGTGTTGGCATGCCTCTTGAGAGGGTGCCTTTATAAGCAGGTCGTCTAGATACGGGATGACCGAGTGACCCTGCGAGTGCAGAACAGCTACTACTGCTGCCATGACCTTGGTGAAGACCCGGGGGGCTGTTGCCAGACCGAAAGGTAACGCTACGAACTGTAGGTGTTCGTCGTGTATGACGAAGCGTAGGAAACGCTGATGCTCTGGTGCGATCGGCACGTGGAGATACGCATCCTTGATATCTATTGATGCTAGAAAATCTCCTTGAGACATTGAGGCTATGACGGAGCGTAGGGATTCCATCCGGAACCTCCTGACTTTTACGTGTCTGTTGAGCAACTTTAGATCCAGGACGGGCCGATACGATCCGTCCTTTTTTGGGACCACAAACAGATTGGAGTAAAAACCGTGACCTTGTTCCTGAAGCGGGACGGAGGTCACCACTCCTTCCGCCTTTAGAGCGGCCACCGCCTGCAACAGAGCATCGGCTCGGTCTGGTGGTGGAGAAGTTCTGAAGAAACGAGTTGGCGGACGAGAACTGAACTCTATCCTGTACCCGTGAGACAGAATATCCCTCACCCAACGGTCTTTGACGTGTGACAGCCAGATGTCGCCAAAGTGGGAAAGCCTCCCACCGACCGCGGGTGTGGGAATCGGAGACCGCAAGTCAGGAGGACGCCGTCTTGGCAACGGTTCCTCCGGCTGTCCTTTTTGGGCGTGACTGAGACCTCCAAGAATCTGAGCGTCTCTGGTCTTTTTGAGTCTTTTTTGACGAGGCGAATTGGGACCTGCCCGGTCCTCGAAAGGACCGATAACCAGACTGACCCTTCCTCTGTTGGGGTCTGTTTTGTCTGTGTTGCGGTAAGGATGAGTCCTTACCCTTGGAGTGTTTGATGATTTCATCCAAACGCTCTCCAAACAATCGGTCACGAGAAAAAGGCAAATTGGTTAAGCACTTCTTGGAATGAGAATCTGCTTTCCAATGTCTCAACCACAGGGCCCTACGCAAAACAACGGAGTTGGCTGACGCCACTGCCGTGCGGCTTGTAGCGTCAAGAACAGCATTAATCGCGTACGACGCGAATGCCGCCATTTGCGAGGTCAATGGTGCTACCTGCGGGGCAAATGCACGTGTGACGGAGTCAACTCGCGCAAGCCCGGCTGAGATAGCTTGGAGTGCCCATACGGCTGCAAAAGAAGGCGCTAATGACGCTCCAATCGCTTCATAGATGGATTTCAGCCAGAGCTCCATCTGCCTGTCAGTGGCATCTTTAAGTGCCGCTCCATCTTCAACTGCAACCAAGGATCTAGCTGCAAGCCTGGAAATTGGAGGATCCACTTTTGGACACTGGGTCCAACCCTTGACCACCTCAGGGGGAAAAGGATAGCGTGTATCTTTAAGCCGTTTAGGAAAACGCCTTTCAGGATAAGCGTGGGGTTTCTGGATTGCGTCTCTAAAGTCAGCGTGGTCCAGAAAAGTGCTTAAAGTACGCTTAGGGTATCTGAAATGGATTCTCTCGTGCTGCGAAGCTGACTCCTCCACAAGAGGAGCTGGTGGGGAAATATTTAACATCTTATTGATGTTAAATATAAGATCATTAACTATGGCGCCACCATCTGGTGTATCTAGATTGAGAGCGGTCCCAGGATCAGAATCCTGATCAGTTACGTCCGCCTCATCACCCATAGATTCATCTCGCTGGGATCCTGACCATTGAGATGAATGTGAAGGCCCGTCATAGCGAGCCCGCTTAGGCTGCCCGGGGCCATCGTCCGAGTCAGAGTCTTCACCCTGAGGTGTATATGCCCGTCCCGGAGCTTGGAGCTGAGGGGGACCAGGGGGCAATGATTGCACAGTGTCCGTGGCCTGAAGTACAGGCCTAGCTCGCAATGTGTCAAGAATTTGTGACATAGTGAGAGACATTCTGTCAGCAAAAGCTGCAAACTCAGTTCCTGTCACCTGGACAGCATTCACAGGTGGTACACCCTGGGTCACGTCCAGCAGAGGTCCCGACTGTGCAAGCGCCGCAGGGGCCGAGCACTGCACACAATGGGGGTCCGTGGAGCCTGCCGGTAGAAAAGTCCCACAAGCGGTGCAGGAGGCATATAATGTCTGTGCCTTGGCACCCTTGCGTTTTACGGACGACATGTTGCTGGCTCTCTGCAATGTGAGAGAGTCTATAGCCAAAGGGCGACCAGCGCTATGCAATACAAAGTATTTGTAGAAACAAAATACTAAGAATAATACTGGCACAAGAGGGGGTGAGCCCTGAGGGCTGCTTACCGCCCGCTGAATAGCGGGTAAGAGCTGCAGAATTCCTTGTCTGGGTCTCCCCGGCTCCCCTCTGCAGCTCAGCGTGTCAGCAGGAATGGCTGCCGGCGTCTGTGGAGAGGAGCGGTCCGTGGGAGTTCCCAAACAAAAGTGCGGGAAACAGTGTCCCCTCTGTGCCGATTGTGAGGGCTGGAGTATGTAAAAACGACTCCAGCCCTCAGCGCTGATGCACTGGCCAGCGTCCCGCCCCTCTCCTGACTGGCAGGTCTGGGGGCGGGAACGAACGGAAGCAGGCCGCAAAAGCCGGGGACTCGAGTTATCAGCGCGGCCGCCGTAAAAGCGCGGGCCGCGCTGAAGTCCCCGGCGCACCACAAGTGTCAGCCGCGCCGCAGTCCCAGCGGCCGGCATGACCGTTCCTAGACGTGGCCAGCGTCCCGCCCCTCTCCTGACTGGCAGGTCCGGGGGCGGGAACGAACGGAAGCAGGCCGCAAAAGCCGGGGACTCGAGTTATCAGCGCGGCCGCCGTAAAAGCGCGGGCCGCGCTGAAGTCCCCGGCGCACCACAAGTGCCAGCCGCGCCGCAGTCCCAGCGGCCGGCGCGACCTATTCCTAGAAGTGTGCCTGCTTCAGCGAAGCTGAATGAGGCCTGGCACAAGCGCCGTAGCGCTGATGTCCCCCGGCGCACTACAACACCCAGCAAGCTGCGGTGTGAGCGCCAAATGCACGGGGACACAGAGTACCTTGAGGAAGCAGGGCCATGTCCCTGATGTACTCCGCTCCATCCAGCATCTTCTCCAGGGGCTGTAGATGGAGCACGGTCTCAGTGCCTGGAGACCGGTAAATCCCACTTCACCCAGAGCCCTGTAAAAAGGGATGGGGAAGGAATCAGCATGTGGGCTCCTGCCGCCGTACCCGCAATGGGTACCTCAACCTTACAAACACCTCCGACATACAGTGGGGTGAGAAGGGAGCATGCTGGGGGCCCTGTATGGGCCCTCTTTTCTTCCATCCGACATAGTCAGCAGCTGCTGCTGACTAAAAACAATGGAGCTATGCGTGCGTGTCTGACCTCCTTGCGCACAAAGCTAAAACTGAGGAATCTGTACTCCTACGGGAGGGTGTATAGCCAGAAGGGGAGGGGCCTTACACTTTTAAGTGTAGTTCTTTGTGCGGCCTCCAGAGGGCAGTAGCTATACACCCACTGTCTGGGTCTCCCAATTAGGAGCGAAAAAGAAATGATAGTGATCATTTACTAGTGATGTGAGGATCAGTAGATCAGATCAATAATTTAAAAGTTTGGAAACATTTAGAATACTCAAGTTTGGCTAAAAGAGGAAATTTTAAAAGCTTATTGTCAGAAAATAATCAACTTTGCAATTTACTTGTTATTAAAAATTCTCTCCGTTTTCAAGAATAGAGGGATTCTTAATTTGCAGGTTACTGCTCGATGCCAGGTTACCAGCCACTCCTGAAGTTTTTTCCAGTGGTGACCGGACTGCTAATCAAGGAGTGCAGGGCTTAGAAGCTCTTTCCAATAGCATGTATAAGCGCTTCAGTGGCACTGCCCTCTGATGCAGAAAGGACAAAACAGGCTTTGCTTTTAACAACAAGGAGCTGTGGTGTAACAATTTCCCTGGAGTCTAATGCCAATCAGGAGCACACCGGACTTTGGTAAGTAGGGAGCCCGGAGGCAGAGGAACATTGCGCTCCAAGGAGGTGGATGTTGAGAGCAATCCTGTAAATTGAGCTTAAACGCTACAAAGTACAAACACCATATACCGAAAAATGTGTAAATGAAGACTCACAATGCATCTCTATCGGTCAAAACAATGATCTTTCACAGTCTAAAGCCATCCAAAGCAACCGGCGCAGAAACATGAACTCCTTACCTGTTGTGCATCCGCTTCTGACTCAAATGTGATGAACCAGTTGTCATTATAGGCAAATTCACAATTAATAAACTTCGGCAAGTTCTCTCCCTTGAAGAGGGCTTCTACCTCCTAATAAAGGAAAAGCATTAAATATAGAGGGCTGCATTAAAAAATAAAAAAAAAAAAACATCTTTCTACTACGCAAACTATACATCTACACATTGTAACTGCACTTTCAGAGGCATCATAGGGTCTGGGGGTCAAGACTTAAAACACAAAGGCCAAAATGGCTAGCCAAGTGCTGCTTTCCTTGGACAGGTTTTTGAAGATGGAATCAAGTTAGAAGCCTGTTGTCAATCTTGAAGCAAACTTAGGCTAGTTTCACACATCCGGCTTTTCGACGGTTTGCCGGATTCGGCACACGCCAGTACAGTGTATACAGTACAATGGCAGCACCACAAGCGTCGGTCACATGCTGTCATGTGACCTGGAAGATGCGGCGCTGCCATTGTACTGTATACACTGTACTGGCGAATCCGGCAAACCGGCGAAAAGCCAGATGTGTGAAACCGGCCTAAGGTTGGGTCAATACCTGGAAGCTGCAGTGGGTTTTTTTTTGCGACAAATCGGACATGCTATGGGCTTCAATTCAGTCTATGTAGGACTGGTGTACATATCCAAGCCCTGTTGTGGAGTATCGGACAGTCCCTTAGACATTGAATTGGGTGGCAGTAACCCTGCCGGACTGGTGCTCCTCGGTGAGCAAGGAGACCATATGTCCCCCTTTCTCACAATCAGTAGTTATCACACGCCAATCTGATAAGATTTTAACTAAATCTAGTAGTTACCACCTATTGTAAGAATAGGTAATAGCTTGGATACTCCTTTTAAAATGACGGGTGATGAGCACAATAATTATTAATATAAGTGACTGCCCAGTGTGCTAATTGCTTCCATATAGGATTCAATAACTATTATCTCTCCATGATTTATGGCTTTCTTGTGCCGGAAATATGGAGAAAACTGTAGTCAAAGATCCTTTTTTATTTATTTTACATTCCACTGGGCTGTAGGTGTTGGCATAGAAGCGAATAAAGAGCGTTAAGTGGAAACCAGAAGGAATAAGACGGGTGGCACTATCTTCTGTACGGAATGAGAGACCATCACGTCTTGGAGTAATAAATACAGAAAGCTGTGCAGACGCCGTTCTTACTTCTATTGGAGTCGACTCAGGAACTTCACGCAGTATAACAATGCAACGATTCTGATTCGGTCTGACTTTTTCTCCTTTCTCATCCACTTGGACTAAAGGCAAAGCTGAAATGAAAGGTGCACAGGATCAAATAACCAATCGTATAAGTGTAAACCATGAATTAAAAAACAAAAAAAAAAATCTGGAGTATTGCACACAATTATTTTAAGAAATCTACAGCAGAAAAATTGTGTAACAGTGTAATGTCCACACCTTTTAGCATCTTTGCTCACTACTGTGCGGCTCTGCTCGTCACCTCCAGCTTATTTGTTACATCTGTGGCACAAGCTTTGGCCCTCCCATTGAAACTAAGGGGTACTTCTCACATAGCGAGATCGCTGCTGAGTCACAGTTTTTGTGACGTACCAGTGACCTTATCAGCGATCTCGCTGTGTGTGATACTAAGCAGCGACCTGGCCCCTGCTGTGAAATCGCTGCTTGTTAGACACAGTGCTGGTTCATTTTTTGCTCGTTGCTCTCCCGCTGTGAAGCACACATCGCTGTGTTTGACAGCGAGAGAGCAACGATCTGAATGTGCAGGGAGCCGGAATCTGGAAGCTGTGGACGCTGGTAACCAAGGTAAACATCGGGTAACCAAGCACAGCGCTTTGCTTAGTTACCCGATATTTACCTTGGTTACCAAGCGCAGCATCGTTTCCACGAGTTGCTGGTGGCTGATCACTGGTGAGATCTGTCTGATTGACAGCTCACCAGCGACCATGTAGCGACGCACCAGCGATCCTGACCAGGTCTTATCGTGGTCGGAATCGCTGGTACGTCGTTTAGTGAGACAGTACCCTAACACTGGGCTTTTCATGGTCAGACCACTACGCAGCAGGAGAAGGGAAGCTACTGAGCATGTGCATCCGCCTCCGAAGATGGAGCAAGATCCCAGGCACAAGAGTAATAGCAGGGGGCATTACTACAGAGTAAATGTCATCACATACAAAACCCCCACAATATTTAAAACACATACAGAAAATGCACTACTGCTGACACATTCTATTGAATAATACCCTGCCCACCCTTCCCCAGAAGTGATCTGTTTATGGCTGGCTGCATGTGGGCGGAGAACCGAATAGCCCAAATAGTGACGTCCATTGGGGTTCAGGTAAAGTTCAGGTCCCAAACTGAACTTTATCTAACGTCCGGCTGAACCTGCCAAACCGAACTTCCAGAGGTCCGCTCATCTCTAATCATGTGCAAGAAAGTTGTTAGAGAGAAAAAATTACACTAATTTGCTTCCTGCATAGAGAAAATGTATGTGTAAGTGTGCGGTATAAACTGTACAGGTCTGTGGACCTGGTGTAGTGGGAGTGAGGCTGGATTGTGGAGTCTGTGCACTCTACTATGTATAAAAAAACAAGCAGCCGTCACAGAGAAGGAGATACAGGTAGGGGCTTCCCCAACATAAAAGTATAAAAGCGCAGATTTTTTATTTTTTAAGAAAAAAAAAAGGAAGCCAGGGTGATTGACTGACTTAATGTTTCTCAAAATGACATTTCCTGCATAAAATTGAAAAGATTCAGGCTCTGTGCGCACTGGGAAATGGAATTTTCTTGAGAAAATTCCGCATCCTCTCAAAGATTACCGCACCCGCGGAAAAAACCGCGGGAAACCGCACCCGAAAACCGCATGCGGTTTGCCGCGGCTTTACCGCGGTATTATTCGCGGTATTGCCGCGGTTTTGCCGCGTGCGGGTTGGGATGTGCTTTATTGCATTCAATGCAATAAAGCACATTGAAGAAAAAAAAAAAAAAAAAATACATTTAATTCTGATAGTAGATAGACAGAAGAATAGATAGAGGGATAGATAGATAGACAGACAGAGGGATAGATAGATAGATGACAGATCGCTACATTTCCCACGGTCGGCAGTGAGTTCACATTACCGGCCGTGGGAAATGACCGATAATTACCTCTGCTGTCTGCTGCATTCAGCCTGTCTGTGACAGTCGCGGCTGGATGGAAGCAGTGCAGGACGTCGGAGCCGGAGCTGTGGATGTCGGAGCGGTGGATTACGCCGGAGCTTTGGTGCGGGAGGGGTTAATAAAATGGTGAACGAGGCTTGTTGGTTTTATTTAAAATAAAGGATTTTTCGGTGTCTGTGTTTTATTCACTTTACTTACGGGTTGATCATGTCAGCTGTCTCATAGACGCTGCCATGATCAAGCCTGGGGTTAATGGCGGTGGTCCCCCATCACCATTAACCCCTTGTATTACCTTGTGACCACTGCTACACGGTGGCAAGAAGAGCCGAGGACACGCCGGCAGTGCCGCATAATGGATGCGACAGTGCCGGGGCAGCTGCGGCTGATATTCTCGGCTGCCGGAGGGGGAGTGAGGCGGGGGACATTACCCCTGCCCCTCTCCCTCCCCAGCCTGAGAATACCGGGTCGCCGCTGTGTGCTTACCTCGGCTGGAAGGTAAATATGCAGCGGAGCCCACGTTCTTTGTTTTCTATATTTCCGTTTTCTTTCTATGTGTGTTCTATGTGTCTGTGTCTGTGTGATCTATGTCTGTGATGTGTGTTCTGTGTCTGATGTGTGTGTTTACTCTCTGCACGGCTTCCTGTTCCTGTAATGACATCACTTCCCTGCAAAACCGCAAGCAAGTGATGCACATTACCGGAGGTAAACCGCAAAATACCGCAGGGAATAACGCAGGAAAACGCAGTGAACCGCACAGAATTTGCTGCCTGCGTTATTCCCTGCGGGATTTCATGATTAACATTGAGTCAATGGAGTGAAATCCCGCAGCGACGTGCGGAAAAGAAGTGACATGCACTTGTTTTTGCTGCGGGAATCCCGCAGCAAAACATGCAGCTGTCAAATTCCGCCCAGTGCGCACAGGATTTTTTTTCTCCATAGGATTTGCTGGTGATTCACTGCAGAGATGTTATGAACATTTTCTGCAGCGAAACATGCAGCAAATCCGCGGCAAAATCCGCGAAAAATCCGGTAAGTGCGCACATAGCCTTAATCTACTACTTTGACAGCCCCTTCTCATTCCCCATAGGATATTATGTCATGCGAGTCCCGTGCACAACCACCACCATTTTCTCTCCCCCGCCTTCAGACATCTCAGTAATTACCAGGAGGTGAGCGGCAGCCGCAGCTCTGACTTTCTGTAGTTAACCTATATGTCTGATGGCGGGAAGCGTGAAGCCGGCAGTGATTGGGAGCAGGGCTCGCATTATATAACAACCTCACGTGAGCCATAGGAGAGCGAGTGCTGACATCGCTGGAACGGCTCCGGCAGCAGAGCCAAGCATAAGCTTTATTTTGATATGGGGAAGGAGCAGGGGTAGCTCAAGTAGTGGACAACCCTTTAAGTAATGCAGTGTCTTCCAGATCTTCAATCTTAACTGTTGGGAACCCACCAAACCTGAAAGGGGAAATTATGTGTCTCTACTCTGAAAAGACTAAACTCCATCTCCACCACATGCATAGAAGGTGAATGGAGCAGCTGTGCCCATGGGACAGGATTTCCATTTCCCCGATAGGTGGAAATCCTGGTGATCAGATGCTTATCTAGCCTGTGCATGTAAGATAAATGATGATCTTGGGACTCCTTTGATGATACCAGGACTTTCTTTTATTTCTACACTGAAGGCTTCAAATCACACATCTGTGACACGTCCAAGTGACGTACGTTTTCATTTTCCCTGGATGGTGCAGTGACCCATAGCTTCATTGAAAAAAAACACACACAAACAAACACACACACACACAAACACACACACACACACACGCACACACAAACACACACACACGCACACACACACACACAAACACACAAACACACAAACACACAAACACACAAACACACAAACACACAAACACACAAACACACAAACACACAAACACACAAACACACAAACACACAAACACACAAACACACAAACACACAAACACACAAACACACAAACACACAAACACACAAACACACAAACACACAAACACACAAACACACAAACACACAAACACACAAACACACAAACACGTTTTAAAAACAGATTTTTCCCTCTGGTCCATGAGACTTGGTGCATGTGTAATTGTCATTTGTTTTGCGGATCAGACCCTCAATCTGTGGAGATTTGCGAGAGACAAACGAAATACAGAAAACAGACTTTATACTTCAGTTTTCCATCCGTATTTCAAACAGTTTTTAGCTGATAAATTGTTAAAGAGAACATTTCATGTCCCCAAACACTTAACCCCTTAACAACCCATGACGTACTGGGTATGTCATAGATCGTGTGCAGTTACTCCCCACCCCCTGCCGTGGGCAGGCGGCGGCGATCCGCGCACATATCACGTGTTTTCAACAGCTGACATGTGTGCCTGCTAGTCGCGAGTGGAATCGCTTCCACCCGCGACTATTAACCCCTTGCATCTCGCTGCCAAAATCTAGCAGAGAGATGTATATGTGCGCCGCCATTAAAGTGACTTACCCCGCCCCATCGGAAATCACGTGACATGATCACGTGACTCTCGGTGGTTGCCATGGTAGCACAGGGTCATGTGATGACGCCTGTAGCTAACATGAGTCACTTCCTCTCAATGCTGGAATACAGCCGGCATTGAAAGTAAAGCACCAAATCTGCAGTTCTCAGCTCTGTAGCTGTGATCTGGAGATAGGGCAGGGATCGGATTGCTGATCGCTATAGTCCCAATAGGGGGACTAGTAAAAAAAAAATATAAAAAATAAGTTTTAAAAAATTAAAAAAAACACAAAAAACCTAAGTTCAAATCACCCCCCTTTCACCCTATTGAAAATTAAAGGGTTAAAAAAAATAAAAAATACACATATTTTGCATCACCGCGTTCAGAAATGCTTTATCAAAATATGAAATCAAATAATTTGATTGGTAAACGGCGTAGTGGCAAAAAAATTCCAAACGCCAAAATTACATTTTTTGGTCGCCGCAAATTTTGCACAAAATGCAATAACAGGCGATCAAAACGTAGCATCTGCGCAAAAATAGTGCCATTAAAAGCTCAGCTCAAGATGCAAAAAATAAGCAGTCACAGCCATAGATCCAGAAAAATGAGAACGCTATTGATTTCGGAAAATGGCGCAAAACGCGCGCCACTTTTTTTGGACAAGCTTGTGAATTTTTTTTTTAACCCCTTAAATACAAGTAAACCTATTCATGTTTGGTGTCTACAAACTCGCACCGACCTCAGGCATCACCATGACGCATCGGTTTTACCATATAGTGAACACCGTGAAGAAAATATCCCAAAAACTATTGTGCAATCTCACTTTTTTTTTTTTGGCAATTTTTCAGTACTTGGAATTTTGTTTGCTGTTTTCCAGTGCATTATATGGTAAAACTTATGGTATCATTTAAAAGTACAACTTGTCCCGCAAAAAACAAGCCCTTATATGGCAAGATTGACGGAAAAGAAGGGAATTTTGTTTACTTACCGTAAATTCCTTTTCTTCTAGCTCCAATTGGGAGACCCAGACAATTGGGTGTATAGCTATTGCCTCTGGAGGCCACACAAAGTATTACACTTAAAAGTGTAAGGCCCCTCCCCTTCTGGCTATACACCCCCAGTGGGATCACTGGCTCACCAGTTTTAGTGCCAAAGCAAGAAGGAGGAAAGCCAATAACTGGTTTAAAGACCAATTCAATCCGAGGAAACATCGGAGAACTGAACCATACCACATGAACAACATGTGTACCCGAAAAAACAGAAAAACCCCGAGAAAACAGGGCGGGTGCTGGGTCTCCCAATTGGAGCTAGAAGAAAAGGAATTTACGGTAAGTAAACAAAATTCCCTTCTTCTTTGTCGCTCCATTGGGAGACCCAGACAATTGGGATGTCCAAAAGCAATCCCTGGGTGGGTAAAAGAATACCTCATGATAGGGCCGTCAAACGGCCGTCTCCTACAGGTGGCCAACCGCCGCCTGAATGACTTATCTACCTAGGCTGGCGTCTGCCGAAGCGTAGGTATGCATCTGATAATGCTTGGTAAAAGTAAGTAGACTCGACCAGGTGGGTGCCTGACACACCTGCTGAGCCGTAGCCTGGTGCCGTAATGCCCAGGATGCACCCACGGCTCTGGTAGAATGGGCCTTCGGCCTTGAGAGAACCAGAAGCCCAGTAGAACTGTAGGTTTCAAGAATTGGTTCCTCGAGCCCCCGAGCAAGGGTGGATCTGGAAGCTTGCGACTGTTTACGCCGACCAGCGACAAGGACAAAGAGTGCATCCGGGTGGCGCAGGAGCGCCATGCGGGAAGTAGAACCTGAGTGCTCTCACCAGAACCAACAGATGCAAATCTTTCTGAAATTGATGGACTGGACGAGGACACAAAGAAGGTGAGGTGATATCCTGATTGATATGAAAATGGGATACCACCTTAGGGAGAAATTCCGGAACCGGACGCAGAACTACCCTGTCCTGGTGAAGGACCAGGAAGGGAGTTTGTATGAGAGCGTTGCTAGCTCGGAAACTCTCCTAAGAGACGAGACCGTTACTAGAAGGCCACTTCCCGTGAAAAACGGGAAGGGAGACATCCTTCAAAGGCTCGAAAGGCGGCATCTGGAGAGCAATTAGAACCTTGTTCAGATCTCAGGGCTCTAACGGCCGCTTGTACGGAGTGCTGAGAAGACAAACTCCCCGTAGGAACGTGCGTACCTGAGGAAGTCGTCGTTTCTGAAAAAATACAGATAGCGCTGAGACTTGTCCCTAAAGGGAACTGAGCGACAACCCATTTTCCTACCTAGATTGCAGGAAGGAAGGAAACATAGACGATGCAACCGGCCAGGGAGAAACACCCTGCGCCGAGCACCGAGATAAGAACATCTTCCACGTCCTGTGGTCAATCTTGGCGGACGTTGGTATGCTAGCCTGTCTCATGGTGGCAACCACGTCCTGAGATAATCCTGACGACACTAGGTTCCAGGACTCAATGCCACACCATCCGGTTGAGGGCCGTAGAATTCAAATGGAAGAATGGCCCTTGAGACAGCCAGTCTGATTGGTCTGGTAGTGCCCCCGGTTAGCCTACCGTGAGGCACCACAGAACCGAGTACCACAACATCCTCGGCCAATTTGTAGCGACGAGGATGGCGCGGCCGCAGTCGGTCTTGATCTAGCGCAGTACTCTGGGCAACAATGCCAGAGGTGGCACCTAAGGTAGCTGGAACTGCGACCAATGCTGAACTAAGGCGTTTGCCGCCAGAGCTCGATGATTGTGAAACCGTGCCATGAAGCTGGCACATTGTTGTTGTGCCGTGACGCCATTAGATCGACGTCCGGCCTCTGTCAGCGGCGCCAGATCTCCTGAAACCCGTCCGGGTGAGACCATCATACTCTTTCAGCCACACCTCAGCGACTTAGGAAGTCAGCTTCCTAGTTTCCACACTTGGGATGGGAATTGTGGATATGGTGGATGCCGTGTCTTCCACCCACATCAGAACCTGCCGGACTTCCTGGAAGGCTTGCCGGTTGCGCGTTCTACCTTGGTGGTTGATGTATGCCACCGCTGTGGAGCTGTCCGACTGAAGTCGGATATGCTTGCTTTCCAGCCGCTGTTGGAAGGATTGTAGGGCAAGATACACTGCTCTGTGTTCAAGAACATTGATCTGAAGAGTGGACTCTTGCTGAGTCCACGTACCCTGAGCGCTGTAGTGGAGAAAAACTGCTCCCCACCCTGATAGACTCGCGTCTGTCGTAACTATCGCCCAGGACGGGGATAGGAAGGACCTTCTTTTTGACCAAGAGGTGAGAAGAAGCCACCACCGTAGAGATTCCTTGGCCGCCTGAGAAAGAACGACGACTCTGTTGAGGGACGTCGACTCCTCGTCCCATTGGCGGAGAATGTCCCATTGTAGTGGACGCAGTAAAACTGCGCGAAAGGAACTGCCTCCATTGCTACCATCTTACGTAGGAAGTGCATGAGGCGTCTCAATGTGTGCGACTGGTTCTTAAAGAAGAGCTTGCAGCCCGTAGTGAATGCTGTTTGTCTAGCGGCAGCTTCACTATCGCTGAGAGAGTAAGAAACTCTATGCCTAGATATGTTATCGATAGGGTCGGGGTCGGATCTGACTTTAAAAAGTTGATGATCCACCCAAAACTCTAGAGAGTCTCCAGCGCAACGTTCGGGCAGTGTTGGCATGTTTCCTAAGAGAGTGCCTTGACAAGTAGATCGTCTAAATACGGGACCACAGAGTGACCCTGAGAGTGCAGGACTGTGACTACTGCTGCCCTGACCTTGGCGAAGACCAGTTGGACTGTCGCTAGCCGGAAGGTAGAGCTACGAACAGAGGGTGTTCGTCTCCTATAACGAAGCGTAGAAACGCTAGTGCTCTGGATCAATCGGCACGTGTGGATAAGCATCCTTGATGCCTAATGATGCTAGGAAATATCCTTGGGACCTTGAGGCGATGACATGGCGGAGGGATTCCATCCGGAACCGCCTGGTGTCCACGAGCTTGCTGAGCATTTTTAGATCCAGAACGGGACGGAACGGCCCGTTGTTATAGGTACCGCAAAGAATTTGGGGTAAAAACCGTGACCTTGTTCCTGAAGAGGAACGGGGGTCATCACTCTTTCTGCCTATAGAGTGCACCCTGTTTGCAGAAGAGCAGCGGCCCGGCCGGGAGGTGGAGAAATTCTGAAGAATCGAGTTGGAGGACGAGAAGTGAGCTCTATCCTGTACCCGTGAGACAGAATGTCTCACACTCAATGGTCATTGACCTATGGCAGCTAAATATCGCCAAGGCGGGAGAGCCTGCTACCGACCGAGGCCGCAAGTCATGAGGAAGCCGCCTTGGAAGCGGGTTTTCAGACTGTCGCTTTTTTGGGCGAGACTGAGCCCGCTAAGAATCTTAGCTCCTCTGATCCTTTTGAGTCCACATTGGACGAGGAAAAATGGGACCTGCCCGAGCCTCGAAAAGGCCGAAAACCCCGACTGCCTCTTGCTCTGTTGGGGTTTGTTGTGTCCGGGCTGAGGAAAGGATGAATCCTTACCCCTGGACTGTTTGATGGTTACATCCAACGCTCACCAAACAGTCGGTCAGCAGAAAAAGGCAACTGGTTAGGCAACCTTTTTTGGAAGCAGAATCTGCCTTCCATTCACTTAACGATCAGACCAGGCTCTGCTTAAAAACACGGAGTAGCGGAGGCTACCGCCGCACGGTTCGCAGAGTCCAGGACAACCTGAATCGCGTAAGAAACAAATGCAGACATTTGAGAGGTTAAGGATGCCACCTGCGGCACAGATGTACGTGTAACCGTGTCAATCTGTGTAAGACAAGCTGAAATAGCTTGGAGTGCCCCAAGGGAGAGAATGCCGGAGCCAACGGTGCGCCGACAGCCTCATAGATGGCTTTCGACCAGAGATCCATCTGTCTGTCAGTGGCATCTTTGAGTTTGCAGTTCCATCTCCCACTGCAACTATGGATCTAGCTACAAGCCTGGAGATTGGAGGATGCCGCTCGGGACATTGGGTCCAGTCCTTGACCAAGTCAGGGGACAGGGATAACGTGTATCCTAAGCCGTTTGGAGAAGCGCATATCTGGATAAGCGTGGTGTTCCTGGACTGCCTCTCTGAAGGCAGAGTGGTCCAGAAAAATACGTGAAGCTGACTCCTCCACTGGAGGAGCTGTGAGAAATAACCCACATTCTATAGATGGACGCTATAAGATTATTTACTATGGCGTCACAATCAGGTGTATCCAGATTGAGAGCGGTCTCAGGATCAGAATCCTGAGCCGCTACTTCCGCCTCATTACACAGCGAGTCCTTCTGTTAGGACCCTGATGAAACCGAGGCCGCTCATAGCGAGCCCACTTAGGCTGTCTGGGACTGACGTCCGTGCAGAGCCGTGACTCTGGGATGCGTGTGACATTCCCGGAGCTGTTAGTTATTCACACTGAGGGGGGCCATGGATCAATGATTCAACAGTGCCCATATTGTGAGAGACATGTCCGGACTGCTAGGCTTCTAGTATCATAGCCATAGTCTCAGAAAAACTGTCAGTAAATACTGCAGACACCGTCCTCATCCCCTGGCCATTAGTGCATACAATGGGAGTCTATGTACCTGCCGGCCGTATAGCCGTACATGCTGTACCAGCTGTATAGAAAAACATGTGGTTCTGCACCTTTGTTTTACACAGAGAATATGCTGATAACTCCTCCGCATAATCCAGGAGGGTATATACAACGTGCGACCAAACAGTGCAATGTATATAGTACAAGCATATCTATAAGTGCACTTCTGCACTAGTGGGGTTAGCACCACAGGTGCTGCTTAACGCCTGTCACAGCGATTGTGTGACTATCAGAATGCCAGGGTCTTCCACACTTGTCTCTGTATCGTACAGAAACTGACACTAATGGCTGCCGGTGTCCTTGTAGAGAAGGAAGCCGTGGGCGTGCCTGAGAAAGTGCGGGAATCCGGATTCACAGTGCACACAGTGAGAGGGGTGGAGTATGCAAAACATACTCCAGCTCTCAGCTCTGCTCTATGCAGCGTCACGCCCCTACCCTGACTGTCAGGGCTGTGGGCGGTAACGAAGGGAGACTAGGCCCAGAAGCCGGGGACTCGAGTTAACAGCGCGGCCGCCGTAAAAGCGCGGGCCGCGCTGAAGTCCCCGGCGCACCACAAGTGCCAGCCGCGCCGTAGTTCCAGCGGCCGGCGCGACCGATTCATAGAAGTGGCCAGCGTCCCGCCCCTCTCCTGACTGGCAGGTCTGGGGGCGGGAACGAACGGAAGCAGGCCGCAAAAGCCGGGGACTCTAGTTATCAGCGCGGCCGCCGTAAAAGCGCGGGCCGCGCTGAAGTCCCCGGCGCACCACAAGTGCCAGCCGCGCCGCTGCCAGCGGCCGGCGCGAGCGATTCCTGGAAGTGGCCAGCGTCCCGCCCCTCTCCTGACTGGCAGGTCTGGGGGCGGGAACGAACGGAAGCAGGCCGCAAAAGCCGGGGACTCTAGTTATCAGCGCGGCCGCCGTAAAAGCGCAGGCCGCGCTGAAGTCCCCGGCGCACTACAAGTGCCAGCCGCGCCGCAGTCCCAGCGGCCGGCGCGACCAATTCCCATAAGTGAGCCTGCTTCAGCAAAGCTGAATGAGGCCATGGCACAGGCGCCGCAGCGCTGATGTCCCCCGGCGCACTACAACACCCAGCATGCTGCGGTGTGAGCGCCAAATGCACGGGGACACAGAGTACCTTGAGGAAGCAGGGCCATGTCCCTGATGTACTCCGCTCCATCCAGCATCTTCTCCAGGGGCTGTAGATGGAGTACGGTCTCAGTGCCTGGAGACCGGTAAATCCCACTTCACCCAGAGCCCTGTAAAAAGGGATGGGGAAGGAATCAGCATGTGGGCTCCTGCCGCCGTACCCGCAATGGGTACCTCAACCTTACAAACACCTCCGACATACAGTGGGGTGAGAAGGGAGCATGCTGGGGACACTATATGTGTCCTCTTTTCTTCCATCCGACATAGTCAGCAGCTGCTGCTGACTAAAAAGTGGAGCTATGCGTGGATGTGTTGCCTCCTTCGCACAAAGCACAAAACTGGTGAGCCAGTGATCCCACTGGGGGTGTATAGCCAGAAGGGGAGGGGCCTTACACTTTTAAGTGTAATACTTTGTGTGGCATCCAGAGGCAATAGCTATACACCCAATTGTCTGGGTCTCCCAATGGAGCGACAAAGAAATAAAAAATGTACGGCTCTCGGAAGAAAGAAGAAAAAAACGTAAAAACGCAAAATGCCCGGGGGCTGAAGGGGTTAAGCTGCAGATATGGGATTGATCTGCAGGTAATAGCGCTCTAAAGCTGTGTGGCCTCTGCACAGAAAGTGCGGATACTGGGAAAATTAACTATTTCTCCCGCCAGCCTCCAGATTTCTATCATAGAGGCCCGATTTCAGTCACCACTTAATATAACGAATGGGTCTGTAAAAAACCCGTACAGCACACGGATAGCATCAGTGTGCAATCGGTGCTTAACATTGCAAAGTACAAGCTTTATAGCTTCATTCTTCATACATACTGGAAAAACACGGTTAGCACACACTGCTGGCACAAGTACTGTTTTTTTCATGTATGTATTTGTGTTTTATGAATGTGAAGGGGACCTCAGAATGCTATTAAACTCATATCTGCAGGTTAATCGTTTTGTTGTTTTTACATGACTGGTTCCCTTAAGGAGTCAGTGGATAATAACAAAAAAAGTTCAGACATTCTACCTGCTCCAGTGAGGAAAAAAAAGGAGGGGAAAAAAAAAAAAAAAGATGCTGGAACTAGGATGACCGCTGTGTCCCCCAATGAAACGCCAGAGAAAATAAAAAAAAAGTCTGCTTCCCTTGGATGGTAACCCCACACAGAATAAAGCTAAATATCACGCTGCCCGTGGCCCTGAGCCTTTCAAGCAGTATCGAGATTGAATGGTGCTACAATGAATATCTGACAATCCCCCATCCACTTTTCTAAATATCTAAAGGAGCGGTAGAATTAAGAAGCCTCATTACCAGGACAACTATTCTTCATGTGTCCTGGTGGCATCACTAAAGAGCGCAGCGCTGGTGTGAGATTCTTTCACAATCTATGGGGATAACCGTAGTGATGTGGATCCTACACGAGCAGCAGACTAAACAACAAGCAAACTTCGAATGGATTAACACTCACATCTCAGTACATCGACTATTAAATCCATGTCAGTGCTGAGCTTCTTGACATGGTCAAGATTTGCTACCGTCAAAATTGGCACATATTGATCACTGTCCATTTGTGATATAAGGTACATGTCACTAGCGAGATTCTCTCTGCAAAAGAAAAAAAAGAAAACTTGGGATTAGAAACAAAAACACACGGGGAAATTAAATATTTTTTCATTCCTAAACTGGCCACCACATTGTTTGAAGCAAATCTGGCAGAAGAAAGACCTTCTAAAAGCTATTTGGTTGGTGTTCTGGGTGTTGGACTCCCACAATATAGATTATTTCACTATAATAAAAAAAAAAAAAAAGTAGCATGAACTACACGTATGACATTATTTAGTTGTGTAAGAAATATACAGACATTAATACATAGGAAAGGATTCTCTACAGTTAGTGTAATCTATGAAAAACCCAAACTTCAAAAGTTGGCAGAAGCTAGCATAATGGTCTAAATCCTTCTATAAAATGATAAAAGTGGCCCTTTACCAGATATATACAGTGTATAGGCAATTGATTCATGAACCCATCCAATTAACACAAGATAATATAGGCCATGAGATGTGTATAGCTTTCCTCTCTGACCGTTGTTCTGGGATTGTGATCATATATAAATTTCTCCCAGCCCTAGTATGGACAGGAACAACACTTCTAGACAATTCCAAGCCGCAAACTGTTACGAGTCGACGTACCGAGATAAGCAAAATTCCAGTGTTTTCTTAAGCACATCTCGGAGGTCTTCTTGACCTTCTGGCTGTGGCAAATCAACTGCCCCTTAAGATTTAAAAAGTGAAAAAAAAAAAAAACAAAACGTTAATAAACTTTTAATTACAGTTAAAATATTTAATTAGGTAACCGGAAACTAAACAGTGATCAAATGAATGCATTAATTGGATAGGCCAAATTTGTACACGCACTGCCTACGCACTGTTCTCCCCCCTAGAATCGCCGGCCTCCTCACTGGGCGCTTGGAATTTACTTTTTGTTTTGAGACACCCAAGTATTTTATTTAGGCTCTGTGCGCACTGGGAAATGGAATTTTCTTGTGAAAATTCCGCATCCTCTCAAAGATTACCGTACCCGCGGTAAAAAACCGCGGGAAACCGCACCCGAAAACCGCATGCGGTTTGCCGCGGTATTATTCGCGGTATTGCCGCGGTTTTGCCGCGTGCGGGTTAGGATGTGCTTTATTGCATTCAATGCAATAAAGCACATTGAAAAAAAAAAGAAAAAAAAAAAGTCATTTAACCCTTTCACGACCGGCCGATTTTTCGCTTTCCGTTTTTTTTTTTTCGCCATTCTTTTTCTGAGAGACGTAACTTTTTTATTTTTCAGTCAATATGGTCATGTGAGGGCTCATTTTTTGCGGAACGAGCTGTACTTTTAAATGAAACCATCAGTTTTACCATATTGTGTACTAGAAAATGGCAAAAAAATTCCAAATGCTGAAAAATTGCAAAAAAAGTGCGATAGCACTATGGTTTTTGAGATATTTTATTCACTGTGTTCACTATATGGTAAAACTGATGTGTGGGTGTGATGCCTCAGGTCAGTGCGAGTTCGTAGACACCAAACATGTATAGGTTTACTTTTATATAAGGGGTTAAAAAAAAATCGGAAGTTTGTCCGAATAAAGTGGCGCACGTTTTACGCCATATTCCGTGACCCGTAGCGTTCTCATTTTTCGGGATCTTAGGCTCAATGACGGCTTATTTTTTGCGTCTCGAGCTGACGTTTTTAACGGTACCATTTTTGCGCAGATGCTACGTTTTGATCGCCTCTTATTGCATTTTGCGCAAAAGTTGTGGCGACAAAAAAACGTCGTTTTGGCGTTTGGAATTTTTTTGCCGCTACGCAGTTTACTGATCAGATTAATTGATTTTATATTTTGATAGATCGGGCGTTTCTGAACGCGGCGATACCAAATGTGTGTATATTTTTTATTTTTTTAACCCTTTAATTTTCAATGGGGCGAATGGGGGGTGATTTGAACTTTTAGGTTTTTTTTTAATTTTTTAAAACTTATTTTTTTACTTTTTTTTTATTTTACTAGTCCCCCTAGGGGGCTATTGCGATCAGCATTCCGATCGCTCTGCAGTATCTGCTGATCACAGCTGGAAGGCTGTAAACAGCAGATACGCTGTCTTTCTCTTTTGCTGTGCCCCGGGCACAGCGAAAGTGAAACCAATTCATGTGTAGTACAGGAGTCATCACATGACCCTGTACTACCATGACAACTATCGGGAGTCACGTGATCGCGTCACGTGACTTCCGGTTTCGGCGGTAAGTAAAAACTTTACCGCGATTGCGCTTATAATGGCGCTGTCATGTATTGACAGCGCCATATAAGGGGTTAATCGGCACGAGCAGATAACGATTCTGCTCGTGCCTAGCAGGCACACATCTCAGCTGTGAAAATCAGCTGAGATGTGTGCCGATCGCGGCATGCTGCCGCCGGAGGACCGCGGGCAGTAAGATTATGTCATTTAGGACGTAATTTTACGGCCCGCGGTCGTTAAGGGGTTAATTCTGAGATAGTAGATAGACAGAAGAATAGATAGAGGGATAGATAGATAGACAGAGGGATAGATAGAAGGATAGATAGATGACAGATCGCTGCATTTCCCACAGTCGGCAGTGAGTTCACATTACCGGCCGTGGGAAATGACCGGTAATTACCTCTGCTGTCTGCTGCATTCAGCCTGTGTCTGTGACAGTCGCGGCTGGATGTCAGCAGTGCAGGACGCCGGAGCGGTGGATTACGTCGGAGCTTTGTTTGGGGGGGGGGGGGTTAACAAAATGGTGAATGAGGCTTGTTGGTTTTATTTAAAATAAAGGATTTTTCGGTGTCTGTGTTTTATTCACTTTACTTACGGGTTGATCATGTCAGCTGTCACATAGACGCTGCCATGATCAAGGCTGGGGTTAATGGCGGTGGTCCCCCATCACCATTAACCCCTTGTATTACCTTGCCACCACTGCTACACGGTGGCAAGAAGAGCCGAGGACACGCCGGTATTGTCGCATAATGTATGCGACAGTGCCGGGGCAGCTGCGGCTGATATTCTCGGCTGCGGGAGGGGGAGTGAGGCGGGGGACATTATCCCTGCCCCTCTCCCTCCCCAGCCTGAGAATACCGGGCCGCCGCTGTGTGCTTACCTCGGCTGGAAGGTAAATATGCAGCGGAGCCCACGTTCTTTTTTTTCTATATTTCCGTTTTCTTTCTATGTGTGTTCTATGTGTCTGTGTCTATGTGATCTATGTCTGTGATGTCTGTGTCTGTGATGTGTTTGTGTTTACTCTATGCACGGCTTCCTCTTCCTGTAATGACATCACTTCCCTGCAAAACCGCAAGCAAGTGATGTACATTACCGGAGGTAAACCGCGAAATACCGCAGGGAATAACGCAGGAAAACGCAGTGAACCGCACAGAATTTGCTGCCTGCGTTATTCCCTGCAGGATTTCATGATTAACATTGAGTCAATGGAGTGAAATCCCGCAGCGATGTGCGGAAAAGAAGTGACATGCACTTGTTTTTGCTGCGGGATTCCCGCAGCAAAACATGCAGCTGTCAAATTCCGCCCAGTGCGCACAGGATTTTTTTTCTCCATAGGATTTGCTGGTGATTCACTGCAGAGATGTTATGAACATTTTCTGCAGCGAAACATGCAGCAAATCCGCGGCAAAATCCGGTAAGTGCGCACATAGCCTAATTGTAGAGTCCTGCTGCATAACCACAAGATTTGGCTCAAGTCACAAATGGAAAGTAGTTTCCTTTCATATAACAATGAAAACGTCCCTCTGCCAAAGTCATCATATGACTGATGCACAGGGTGCATGAGGAGCCACAGTCATTTCGCTGGAAAAATAGTGCTGCAAACCGCTCCATCTCTCCCACTAAATGTGAAAAAAAAAAAAACCTGCAAAGGCCGGCCAGGCCAGAGCCCGGCGCAAAAGGCCGGCCAGGCCAGAGCCCGGCGCAAAAGGCCGGCCAGGCCAGAGCCCGGCGCAAAAGGCCGGCCAGGCCAGAGCCCGGCGCAAAAGGCCGGCCAGGCCAGAGCCCGGCGCAAAAGGCCGGCCAGGCCAGAGCCCGGCGCAAAAGGCCGGCCAGGCCAGAGCCCGGCGCAAAAGGCCGGCCAGGCCAGAGCCCGGCGCAAAAGGCCGGCCAGGCCAGAGCCCGGCGCAAAAGGCCGGCCAGGCCAGAGCCCGGCGCAAAAGGCCGGCCAGGCCAGAGGCAAGCCAGTGTGTCTGCAGCCTTCTGCAAGGGCTAAAGCCAGTATGGTATGACTGCACACTAGCACAAAGGTTGAGCCTGGCAAGCTCAGAGCCTCATGCAAAAAACCATGGCTGTTAGCCCAGAGGCATTCTTTTACCTGTAATAATAGTGCTTTCATTTTAGCAACAAATAATGTAAATTGGATCCTAGGGTTTTATAGCCTTAGAAGCAAGAAGAGGCTCTTCTTTTAAGGCCCCGTCACACTAAGCAACATCGCTAGCAACATCGCTGCTAACTAACAACTTTTGTGATGTTGCTAGTGATGTTGCTGTGTGTGACATCCAGCAACAACCTGGCCCCTGCTGTGAGGTCGTTGGTTGTTGCTGAATGTCCTGGGCCATTTTTTAGTTGTTGCTGTCCCGCTGTGAAGCACAGATCGCTGTGTGTGACAGCGAGACAGCAACAACTAAATGTGCAGGCAGCAGGAGCCGGCTTCTGCGGAGGCTGGTAACCACAGTAAACATCGGGTAACCAAGAAGCCCTGTCCTTGGTTACCCGATATTTACCTTTGTTACCAGCCTCCTCCACTCTCACTGTCAGTGCCGGCTCCTGCTCTGTGCACATGTAGCTGCAGGACACATCGGGTTAATTAACCCGATGTGTGCTGTAGCTAGGAGAGCAGGGAGCCAGCGCTAAGCATTGTGCGCTGCTCCCTGCTCTGTGCACATGTAGCTGCAGGACATATCGGGTTAATTAACCCGATGTGTGCTGTAGCTAGGAGAGCAGGGAGCCAGCGCTCAGTGTGCGCTGCTCCCTGTTCTCTGCACGTGTAGCTCCGTGCGCTGGTAACCAAGGTAAATATCGGGTTGGTTACCCGATATTTACCTTAGTTACCAAGCGCAGCATCTTCCACGTGGCGCTGGGGGCTGGTCACTGGTTGCTGGTGACAGCTCACCAGCAACTCGTGTAGCGACGCTCCAGCGATCCCTGCCAGGTCAGGTTGCTGGTGGGATCGCTGGAGCGTCGCAGTGTGACATCTCACCAGCAACCTCCTAGCAACTTACCAGCGATCCCTATCGTTGTTGGGATCGCTGGTAAGTTGCTTAGTGTGACTGGACCTTTAGGCTAGATGGTGTGGTACAAGTTTTTAGATGTGGAAATCTCATTTAATCAAACATTTATGGCATTCAACGTCCATAAAATATTACTGGACCTGAAGGACCTACCTGAATGGGTGGTTTCATGCATAGATTCATATTCGGAGTTTCCCAGAGATATCGTTGTCATATCTGTTTGGTCTGAGACAGAAACAGATGGAGACTGGTCTTGCGTTAGCACAGCATTGTGTTCTTTCTGCTCATCACCATTGTTTTCCAGCACTAGGAAAGGTAAAAATACAAACATTAGTGACACTTCTTACGTGAAAGAAAGAAAAATCTAGAGCTAATATAACTGATTGCACAAATATGCACACGTTTAAACTAATATTTTGTTGATGCACTGTTTGAATTCATGACAACATTCAAGTCTTTTTGGCAGGGCAGCCATCAGCATGGCACATCTAGAACTGGCAATCCTTGCCCCCTCCTCCTTCCAGCAGCTGCACATCTGTCAGAATGTGAGGACATCTCCTGCGTACAGCGCCCTCTTCAGGTCACCCACAGTTTTTTCATTAGATTGAGGACTGCTGTGGCTGAACCATACAAATACTGATTTTCCACTGAAGCCATTCTTTTGATTTGGTGCTATACGTAGGGGTGTGGTGCTGAAAGGAGAATTTCCTTTTCATCTTCAGGTTTTCAGCAGAAGCCTGAAAGTTGTGTTGCAAAACTGATCGATATTTGGAACTGTAAGGCTACTTTCACACTTGCGTTGAACGGTATCCGTTGCATTGCGTTGTGTAACGGATGCAACGGATGTGTTGCATATAGTGACACAACGGATGCAACGGATGCTGCAAAACAACGCAATTCGTTTTGATTTTTTTTTTTTTTTTTTTCCCGGTTTTACCAGCGGCAGACTATAGTGAACGATCAGCTGATCGTTCCCTGCAGCCGGCCGCTGGGTGATCAGCTGATTGCTCCCAGTAGCCGGCCGCCGGGTGATCAGCTGATCGCTCCCGGCTGCCGGGTGATCAGCTGATCGCTCCCTGCAGCCGGCTGCCGGGTGAGCTGATCGCTCCCGGCCGCCGGGTGATCAGCTGATCGCTCCCGGCCGCCGGGTGATCAGCTGATCGCTCCCTGCAGCCGGCCGCCGGGTGATCAGCTGATCGCTCCCTGCAGCCGGCCGCCGGGTGATCAGCTGATCGCTCCCGGCCGCCGGGTGATCAGCTGATCGCTCCCTGCAGCCGGCCGCCGGGTGATCAGCTGATCGCTCCCTGCAGCCGGCCGCCGGGTGATCAGCTGATCGCTCCCTGCAGCCGGCCGCCGGGTGATCAGCTGATCGCTCCCGGCCGCCGGGTGATCAGCTGATCGCTCCCTGCAGCCGGCCGCCGGGTGATCAGCTGATCGCTCCCTGCAGCCGGCCGCCGGGTGATCAGCTGATCGCTGTCACTTGCCGGCGCCCGGGCATGCCGGCGGGCGGGCGCTCAGCTGAGCGCTGTGACTTGCCGGCGGCCGGGCATGCTGGTGGCCGGTCATTCAGCTGAGCGCTGTCGCTTGCCGGCAGCCGGGCGCTCAGCTGAACGTTCGGCCACCGCGAGCCAAAATAAAGTTTGATTTAAAAAAAAAAAAAAAAAGAGCATGCGCAGTGAAATCCAGAGGATTCCGCTGCTCAAAATAACGTTACATGCTGCGTTGCTCCCGCTGGGCGGAAGCAACGGAGCGTCGCCCAGCGGAAGCAACGCAGCTCCTTTTGGTACAATCCGTCAACCATACAAGTCTATGGGAAACAGCGGAATCCGTTAACGGATTCCGCTGTTTCCCAAAAGGGCGGATTGTAACGGAAGGAAAATAACGCAAGTGTGAAAGTACCCTAAAATACTTACATCTTGAATAAAGCCCAAGTTCCAGGTGCCAAAAAACAGCCCCAAAAGCCTAATGCTGCCTCCAGTTTGCAGTACTGTGGGTATGGTGTTCTTTTTTGTGTTGTACAGTGTTGGCTTTGAGCAACACATACCTTTAGGAATTATGGGTAAAATAATCAACCTTCAAAGACTTTGCATTTCAACAAGGAAGTGTAGACTTTTGTTAGATTGTATGTGCATTATAATATAATATACACACATTATGTACACAGTTTATCACAAAAGTGAGTACACCCATCATGTTTTTGAAAAAAATTCTCATCTTTTCATGGAATTACAAATGGCACATATGACAATATAAAGTAGTCAGTGTACAGTGTACATTTGGGGTGTCCTCTAAATAACACAAATCAGCCATTAAGGTCTAAACCACTGGTATTAAAAGGGAGTACGTCCTTAAGTCAAAATGGACAAATTATGCCCACAGAGTCAATATTTTCAAGCACTGCCTTAACTCTCTTGGGCATGGTCTGAGGACTGACAGGCGGACCCCCCCCCCCTTCCCAATAAACTCTACAGCAATACTTGCAGCACTAATACGTCTATTTTGAAAAGACAACCTCTGGATATGATGCGGAGCACGTGCACGCAACTTCTTTGGTCGACCATGGCAAGGTATGTTGAACTTCCAGTTACCAGTATATGAGAGAGTGTTAACGATAAACACCAAATGTAACACACCTGCTCCCCATTCACACCTGAGACGTGGCAACACTGATAAGTCACATGACACCGGGGAGAGAAAATGGCTAATTGGGCACAATTTTACCATTTTCACTTAGGGGTGTACTCCCTTTTGTTGCAATCGGTTTAGACATTAATGGCTGTGTGTCGAGTTAGAGGACACCAAATTTACACTGTTATACAAGCTGCACACTAACTACTTTGATACAATGTAAAGTGTCATATCTTCAGTGTTGTCCCATGAAAACAGAAAAAAATATTTGCAAAAATGTAAAGGGGTGTACTCACTTTTGTGACATACACACACATTATTATTGCTCGACATACATAAAACACACATACATATATCTACGCACACACAAACAAATTATAATATATAGTTTTGTTTTTTTTAAATATATAATTTAAAGGAAAAAAAATAAAAACACACAAACGTTCCAGACATGGACAGTATATATTCAAGTATGTATATTAAAATAAAAGGTAAATTGTTTTGTGGCAATCAAAATGCACTTTAAAAAGGGAACCTGTCACCAGGTTTGTCCCTTATAACCTGTGGCCACCACCAATGGGCTCTTATATACTGCATTCCTTCATTATACTCACCTAGGGGGCGGTCCGGTCCGATGGGTGTTGCTGTTCGCAGGGTCCGGTGCCTCCTCTCTGTTGCGATAGCCATTGTCCTTCTTCTGAGCCCCGTATGGATGATGCGACCTATGTCATCCACACAGGCCAGCATTGCGCTCCTGCACAGGCGCCCTCTGATCTGCCCTTCTGAGGTCAGATCAAAGTATTGCAGTGTGCAAGTGGTCTTTGACCTTTCTTTGCGCCTGCGCGTTACACTACTTTGATCTGCCCTTAGCAGGACAGAGAAGTGCGCCTGCGCCGGACTGCAATGCCGGTCTGTGTGGATAATGTAGGACGCATGATCCACACGTGGCTCAGAAGGAGGACTGCGATCGTAGTGAAGAGGAGGCGCAGAACCTGCGAGCAGCAACACCTATCGGACCGGACCCCCCCCCTAGGTGGGTATAATAAAGGTGTTTTTTCTGTTATCCAGAGCGGCCTGGGCTCTTATGTACAGTATTCTAGAATGCTATATATAAGGGCTAACTGGTGGTGGCCGCAACTTATGAGGGAAAAGCCTGGTGACAGGTTCCCTTTAATTGCTGTTCTACCTAGACACCCTCCTCTCTCATTGCAAATACTGGAAATTGACTAATCACTAGTGGACTTGGATTTTGGGACCCCTTGTGATCCACTAGTACTGCTATGGAAAGCTGTTTGCAGATTTGTATTCTGCAGCTGATAATGTAGCATTTAACATCAGCCATTAAAAAAGAGAATTTTGTTACTTACCGTAAATTCTTTTTCTTATAGTTCCGTATTGGGAGACCCAGACCATGGGTGTTTAGCTTCTGCCTCCGGAGGACACACAAAGTACTACACTTAAAAGTGTAGCTCCTCCCTCTGAGCTTATACACCCCCTGGTAGCCAGTCCTAGCCAGTTTAGTGCAAAAGCTGAAGGAGAATAGCCACCCACAAGTAGAACCGAGTAAGAACCGGAACAACCGGAGACTCTGTCCACGACAACAGCCGGTGAAAACACACGGAACAAGAAAATTGCCAACAGGCAACAGGGAGGGAGCTGGGTCTCCCAATACGGAACTATAAGAAAAAGAATTTACGGTAAGTAACAAAATTCTCTTTTTCTTTATCGTTCCTTTGGAAGACCCAGACCATGGGACGTTCCAAAGCTGTCCCTGGGTGGGAATAAACAGAAAAAACTAAGAAGTAGGCGGAGCCTAACTTCACAAGTGGGCGACAGCCGCCTGAAGGATGCGTCTGCCCAAGCTCGCATCTGCCGAAGCATGAGCATGCGCTTGGTAGGGCTTCGAAAAGGTATGCAAGCTAGTCCAAGTGGCAGCCTGACAGACTTGTTGAGCCGTAGCCTGGTGCCTAAAAGCCCAAGAGGCACCGACAGCTCTGGTAGAGTGTGCTTTGATCCTCGGCGGGGGAGACACCTGAGTACTCTGGTAGGCGTCCGAAATGGTCGATCTAATCCAACAGGCCAAGGTCGGCTTAGAAGCAGAGAGACCCTTGCGCCGCCCTGTGGTTAGCACAAAAAGAGAGGTGCACCGCCTAAGCACAGCGGTGCGAGACACATAAATCCGGAGAGCACACACCAGATCTAGAGTATGCAGCGCTTTCTCAAAGCTATGAACAGGGGCCGGACAGAAGGAAGGCAAGGAAATATCCTGGTTAAGGTGGAAGGGAGAGACCACCTTAGGAAGAAAGTCCGGGGTCGGACGTAGAACTACCTTGTCTTGGTGAAAAACCAAAAAAGGTGACTCCGAGGAGAGCGCAGCCAAATCAGAGACTCTCCTGAGAGAAGTAATGGCAACTAGAAAGGCCACCTTTTGAGAAAGACGATACAAAGAAACCTCCCTAAGGGGCTCGAAAGGGGGTTTCTGCAATACCGTGAGGACCAAGTTAAGGTCCCAGGGATCCAAGGGCCGCCGATAAGGCGGAATGATGTGAGAGACGCACCTTGCATGAAGGTGCGGACCTGAGCCAGCCGGGCGAGACGCCGCTGGAACAGCACTGATAGAGCTGAGACTTGTCCCTTGAGAGAGTTGAGGGACAGTCCTAGCTGCAGACCGGACTGTAAAAAAGACAGAAGGGTCGGCAACGAGAATGGCCAAGGAGAATGGCCGGAAGAGCGACACCAGGACAGGAAAATTTTCCAAGTCCTGTGATAGATCTTGATGGAGGAAGACTTACGGGCCCGAGTCATAGTGGAGATGACTTCAGGAGGAATACCAGAAGCCGTCAAAATCCAGGACTCAAGAGCCACGCCGTCAATTTGAGCGCCGCAGAATTCGGGTGGAAAAACGACCTTGCGAGAGAAGGTCTGGACGGTCCAGAAGATGCCACGGCATCTCCACGGACAGTTGGAGCAGGTCCGGAGACCAAGCTCGCCTGGGCCAGTCCGGTGCAATGAGGATGACTCGACGGCCCTCCATTCTGATCTTGCGCAGGACTCTGGGCAAGAGAGCTAGAGGGGGAAACACGTAGGACAGACGAAACTGGGACCAGTCTTGAACCAGAGCGTCCGCGGCGAAGGCCTGAGGATCGTGGGAGCGAGCCACGTAAACCGGAACCTTGTTGTTGTGACGGGATGCCATTAGGTCCACGTCCGGAGTGCCCCACTTGCGGCAGATTGACTGAAACACTGCCGGGTGCAGGGACCACTCGCCACCGTCCACGGATTGACGGCTGAGATAATCTGCCTCCCAGTTTTCTACGCCAGGGATGTGGACTGCGGATATAGTGGACTTGGAGTCCTCCGCCCATTGAAGGATGCGTTGGACCTCCAACATTGCCAGGCGGCTGCGTGTCCCGCCTTGGTGATTGATGTAGGCAACCGCTGTCGCGTTGTCTGTCTGGACTCGAATGTGCCTGCCCGCCAACAGGTGGTGAAAGGCTAAGAGAGCTAGAAGCACAGCTCTGGTTTCCAGCACATTGATTGAAAGGGCTGACTCGGACGGAGTCCAAGTGCCCTGAGCTCTGTGGTGGAGATGTACCGCTCCCCAGCCGGATAGGCTGGCAT
Organism: Anomaloglossus baeobatrachus; assembly: GCF_048569485.1. NCBI lineage: Eukaryota > Metazoa > Chordata > Amphibia > Anura > Aromobatidae > Anomaloglossus > Anomaloglossus baeobatrachus. The sequence goes on from NC_134358.1 coordinate 509,812,168, forward strand.
CCGTGGTGAGAATCACCCAGGACGGAGTCAGGAAGGAGCGCCCTTGGGACAGGGAGAGGGGTCGAAGCCACCACTGAAGAGAGCTCCTGGTCCGTGGCGACAGAGCCACTAACCTCTGTAAGGAGGAAGGCAGCTTGTCCCAACAGCGGAGAATGTCCAGCTGCAAAGGACGCAGATGGAACTGGGCAAAGGTAACCGCCTCCATGGAGGCCACCATTTAACCCAGCACCTGCATCAGGCGCCTGAGGGAATAACGGCGGGGCCTCAGGAGAGAGCGCACCGCTAGCCGGAGAGACTGCTGTTTGATTAAGGGCAACTTCAAAAGTGCCGGCAAAGTCTCGAACTGCATCCCTAGGTACGTGAGACTCTGGGTCGGAGTCAGAGTGGATTTGTGAAGATTGACAATCCACCCGAATTGGGCTAGGGTGGCGAGAGTGAGCGAAACACTCCGCTGACAGTCTGCGCTGGATGTACCCTTGACCAGAAGGTTGTCCAGATAAGGAAGCACTGCTAACCCCTGGAGGTGCAGGACCGCAATCACTGCCGCCATGACCTTGGTGAATACCCGAGGGGCCGTGGCTAACCCGAAGGGGAGAGCTACGAATTGGAAATGATCCTCTCCTATCACAAAACGTAACCAACGCTGATGTGACACTGCGATTGGCACATGTAGATAGGCATCTCTGAGTTAGCGGACGAGGCGGAAGGCTTAGAGGATGATCAGTTGGAGGAACTAAAGGAACGAAACCTCGATTGATTCCTACCCTGGGCAGGTTTCCTGGTCTTGGTTTGTGGCATGGAAGTACTCTTCCCGCCAGTAGCTTCTTTAATGATTTCATCCAGCTGTTCACCAAACAGCCGTGAACCAGCAAAAAGGAGCCCAGCAAGAAACTTCTTGGAAGAAGCATCTGCCTTCCACTCTCGAAGCCACAAAATCCTGCGGATAACAAGAGAATTAGCTGAAGCCACCGCAGTGCGGTGAGCAGCCTCTAGCATGGCAGACATGGCATAAGATGAAAAGGCTGAAGCCTGAGCAGTTAAGGTAACCATCTCAGGCATAGATTCCTTGGTGAGGGAATGCATCTCCTCTAGAGAAGCAGAGATGGCTTTGAGAGCCCACACTGCTGCAAAAGTCGGGGAAAACGCGGCCCCCGCAGCTTCATACACAGATTTGGCCAGAAGGTCAATCTGACAGTCAGTGGAATCCTTAAGTGAGGTGCCGTCAGCCACCGACACAACGGTCCGGGCTGAGAGCCTAGACACCGGAGGGTCTACCTTTGGGGAGTGAGACCACTCCTTGACCACCTCAGGTGGAAATGGAAACCGGTCATCAGAACCACGCTTTGGAAAGAGTTTGTCAGGGCAGGCCCTGGGTTTGGTCACAGCGGTCTGAAAACTGGAGTGGTTAAAGAACACACTCGTCACTCTCTTAGGCGAGGTAAACTGATGTTTTTCTGCCAAAGAGAGTTGCTCCTCTGACACTGGCGGATTGAGATCCAGCACAGAATTAATAGAAGCAATCAAATCACTAAGGTCCGAGTCACCCTCAGAGAAATCGATGGGATACATAGCCTCCGAGCCCCCAGTGAGGGCATCCTCCTCATCTTGAGAGTCAGCTCTTGAGACAGAGCCGTGGGATGGGGAGGGGGAGGAAACCCTGCGCCTTCTCTTAGAAGGACGGGGTCTGGGATCAGATGATGAATCCTCCGTGAGCTCCGATGGACGGAGGTCAGAGGATAGGAGTCCTCTGTCAAGAGTATTAGAGGCACCCTGTGAGGGAAGCTGATGCATATTCATCAAAGTCCTGGACAAAAGTCCCATGGACTCAGCAAATGACTGGGATATGGACCTAGAAAAGGACTCTACCCAGGCCGGGGGTTCAGTCACAGGTGCAGCAGCAGCCTGAGAGACCACTGGGGGTGAGACTCCAGGCTGTGGCACCGCCAAGTTAGAGCAGACATCACAATGTGGATAAATTCTCGGCTCAAGCAGCAGGAGCTTACATGCAGTGCATGCAGAATAAAGCTTTGGAGCCTTGCTCCTTGTGTGAGACATGCTGCTGGAGTGGGGGCTTTGCAGAGAATGAACCCCAGGGAGAATATACAGAGGTCCACAACCGGAGACCGGCTGTGGCTTACCAGACCGCTTAGCGCGGTGTTGTGTGCCCTCCAGATCCCGAAGCCCGGTCCCCCAGTCGCAGCACCTCAGAAGAGATGCAGAATGCAGGATGTCCCAGAGCAGAGTGAACTCTGCCTGAGAAATGGAGAGAGGGGGCGGGACTAGGGGGCGTTCCTATAAAAGAGCGGGAACTGGAGGGCTATAGAGACCTGCAGGGAAGGAGGGACGCCCCAGCAGTGGGGAGTGTCCCTCCCCTGTGTAGAACGGCCGCCGGGAGGAGCCGAACCTGTCCCTCTGCATGAGTGACATGCGAGGGCAGGAAAATAAAACTAGGCCTCCGGCGAAGCCAGGGCCTAAATTTAGGCGGCGAGGCCGACAAGCAGGCACCATTGGCGCGGTTCTCAGGCAAAAGCTAGAGAACCCGCCGGAAAAGTTAAAACAATCACATACAGCATACTCTCCCCTTAAAATAAAGAACCGGGACCCCCAACATAAACGTCTCAGGTACTTAGCTGCTGAGACGCAGGGCCATGTCCCTGGGGATGAGTGCTCCGGTCCAACAGAATCCTCAAGGGGCTGTGGATGGAGACCGGACTCCTGCCAGGCATGGAGACCGTGCTGGCTCCCACTTCAAGCCAGAGCCCAGAAGGGATGGTGAAGGAGCGCGGCATGTAAGGCTGCAGCCTTGTAAATCAACTTTAACAACACCGCCGACACAGTGGGGTGAGAAGGGACATGCCGGGAGTCCAGACATGGACCCGCTTTTCTTCAAACGCTTTCCAAAAGTCAAACAAATCAGATGAGAATGCATGTGTGGATGTATGCCTCCTGACACTAAGCAAAAAACTGGCTAGGACTGGCTACCAGGGGGTGTATAAGGTCAGAGGGAGGAGCTACACTTCTAAGTGTAGTACTTTGTGTGTCCTCCGGAGGCAGAAGCTAAACACCCATGGTCTGGGTCTCCCAAAGGAACGATAAAGAAATTAATAGATAACCATATTTAATAATTAAAAAAAAACAAACCCTGCCAGAGCAAGAGTAGTGTACTCCATCACATCTCTGCACTTCTAATAAGAGACATTATGCCAGGAGGGGGAACAACTCGTATGCCATCAAAAGACTGCATTATCCTCATAGAACAATCCCATGAATACATTATAAAAAGGACAGGAAGAGGTTAAATCTATTGCAAAATTCTGGAAAGAAGAAAAAAAAAATAAAAAAATCACAACATACCCGGCATGCTGCTGATGTGGATATCTAAATTTAACATGTGCATGTATATTTTTAGAAGAAAAAAAGTGCATGAATACAGCGAGGCATAACAGTTTACCCTAACAATAGGAGACAGGGCCCTGCCTAAATGATCTTACAGTGTAATGGGATTGGGGAAGAGATGGGAGGAGGGGGTGTGCATGAGCTGAATATAGGGTAGGAGGACGTAGGACTGGAGTGATGGCTCAGGCAGATTATATACACTCGGAGATGGATTTTATGTGGTCTCTTTGTGACCAGTCTTTATGAGGGAAGGAGGATGGAGATTATCCATCTTGACAATGTGTTTATATCAGAGGTCACACTTGAGCCTGAATCGCAGTACCCGGCCGACCACTGGGCCACCTATATGCCTAGGAGACCGCTCGCTCAGCTCAGGTGATCGGTGAGCGCTAGTCTGATCCAAGTGCAGTCCGTGTTACAGGAACATCTACTGTATTAAATTTTACAAGATGAACTGGATTATAAAATGCACCCCAAATTTAGAGAGATTAAAAAAAAAAAAAATAAATAAATAAATGGGGTCCGTTTTATACTCCAGTGTTGTCTTATTGGAAGAGGGCAGCAGTGGTGGTTTAGCAGGGTCACAGAAGGCAGAGGTTGTGCTGACAGGCGCGGCGGGTCTGTGGTGGCAGCGGTGGCGGGTCAGTGGAGGCAGTGGCATCAGCGGTGGAGCAGGCCGGTGCGGTGAGTGTCCCAGTTTGTCCGTGGTCCTGGTTCAAATTATGTTGCCTGGAGTGGCGCATGCGCAGATGGAGCTCTCATCTAAGAGCTCCATCTGCGCACGCGCTGACTCCCAGCGCCATCATTTGAAACTGGGACTGCGGACACACTGGGACACCTGCCGCACAGCCACCCGCCCGCACGCACGCAGAGTGGCAGCCAACAGGCCGCCCTGCCCACCTGGAGAGGCAGCCGGCCTCTAGGACAGAGAGGGAGCCAGCACCGACAGGCACCCGGCTGCCCGAACGCACCCGGTCGCCGCACAGACAGCCCCCTCCCCCCGGTAAGCTATACTCGGATTTTAAGAAGCACTCCTCATTTTCCTCCCAAAATTTTGGGAGGAAAAGTGCGTCTTGTAATCTGAAAAATACGGTAATGCTATATTGCAGAGCAGGGTGTCACAACTCTGCACAGACTTGATCCGGGCTCGGACGACGGTTGTACCTTCTTTGGAGGAATCAGGAGGTTCATCAGGCAGCTCTTCCCAGGTTTGGCCAACTGTTCCGTCAGCAGCTCCACCCGCTTCCACATGCAGCATGTGATTCCCCCATACTTTAGCATTGGGGTTTAATTCAGAAACCTTTGCTGATTCCTGTAAAACAAGAAAAAATATGACTGTGAAAAGTACTAAAACCTAATGTTAAAAGAAAAAAAAAAAATGGCTAAAATAATTAGATGCAAATACACTGTGTACTGGAGTTTTGTAGACTGCAGCTCTCATCTATAACAGATATACAGCGCTACAAGGAAACGTCATTCAGAAACAGGTTTGTTGAAGCTTTACAATACATTACCTTACAGGAGATTAATTAGCATTTTTTTTATTTTATTTTTTGTTTTGATATTCAGTTTTTTGTATGTATTACAGTCAATATAACACTCTATTAAGCAGGATAGTAGAAGAGTCCATGAGATCGGCCTGATGACATGGCCCACTGTGGTGCAGACACTATGTGCACCCCCTAAAAGGGAACTTGTCAGGTCCAATATGCACCCAAACCAAGAGCAGTTCTGGCTGCATATTGCTAATCCCTGTCTAACCGTCCCTGTATCTAGTGGCATAGTTAAAAGATCTTTAGAAAACGTATTTCTTAAGATATTTTTTCGTATGCTAATGAGCGAGGGGACTAGTCCCCTGGGCGTTAGTTCCCATGGCTACTCGGCTCCTTTAGCATGTTAGTACGTCCCTGTGAGTTTGCTGACATGCTAATGAATGTGCAGCGTCACAGGATGATCTCACTCACCTCTCCACTGCTATCACGTCTGATGCTGGTTGTCGGCTAAGTGAGCATGACCCTGGAGTTTGGGTCATTTGCACCACTTCAGTTTGAAGCCAGGACACATACACCCGGCTTCATAGTGCGCATGACCGAAACTCTGGGGTCATGCGCACTGAGCTGAAATCCAGCGATGGCAGCAGAGAGGTGAGTGAGATGATCCTCTGATGCTGCACATTTATTAGCATGATAGCACACCCACAGGGGCCACAGGGGTGTACTAACATGCTAATGCAGCCGACAAACTAACACCCAGGGGACTAGTCCCCACGCTTAGTAGCATACGATATAAGATCTTTAGAAATACTTTCTAAAGTTCTCTTTATCTATGCTAGTGTATACAGGGACGGTTAGACAGGAATTAGGAATATGCACCCAGAACTGCTCGTGGTTCTGGGTGCAAATTGCCCCTGACAAGTTCACTTTAACCTACCATATGCACCAAAATTAGGGAGAAGGGGGGGGAAGCAGCAAGCAAAGAATCAATGGCTAGTTTTACAAACATCCAGAATACTTCTCGTTTCTCATAGATCCTTAAGGAATGATAAAGCTAAAAGTCAGCTAAATACACCAATAATAACAGGTTTGACCGACTGTCTAATGTGTATAAGGGCATAGGTCGACTCATAGTTGGGGGAGATGTCGACCGTGCATGTCCGATTTTAGACTGTCAATCGCATTGTTCTAAAGAAAATCTGCCAGCTAATGTGTCTGATAGCTAATACAGGAGCACTTGGCCTAATGGGCACCACTATGTATGGGGAGGAGGCTGCGATGGCTTCGGCCAACAACCAACTAATATGACTAGCCTAAATGTGATTGATTGCCATGGACATTTCGACTTTTTTCCCCTTCACACTCACAGACAAATTAACCAAGCTAAATGTGGCAGAATTCCCAAAAAATTATCTTTTATGACTTGCACCATATTTATTACAAGTTTTAGACACCCTAAAGGGGTGGTTCACCCATATTATTGTCTAGATCGATATTATATTGAGAAATAATGTCTCTCTCAAATATCTTATGTTGGCAATAGTGGCTGTGAGAGGTGCTATTGCAGGCCATTGTTCCTGGCTCCGTGACCTCGGGGATCTGGTGACGTCACATCAAGTCCCGGACACGACACATCCCTGCGGCCGGGCCCAGTCTTCCTGACTCACTGAGCCTTTGGCCCACAGCCTATCTCACACACACACACACACACACACACACACACACACACACACACACACACACACACACACACACTGCGGCCGGTCGCGGTGTCAGGAACTTGACGTGACGTCACCGGATCCCTGAGGTCACGGAGCGGGGAACAGCGGTCTGCAATAGCGCCTCTCACAGGCACGATTGCCAACATAAGGTATTTGAGAGAAACATTGTTTCTCAATATATCGATCTAGACAATAAAAAATATGGGTGAACCACCCCTTTAAGTTAATTGGCGGATTAGGGGCGTGGCCTAACATGCAAAAGGTATAAATTTCCGCCACAAAGTAGGAAAACTAACACTTGGTATAAATTCAGACTAGAATGCGGTAATGGAACCGGTCAGCTTATTTTTGCTGAACAAATGGCACTTCCTTGAAATGGTGAATATTATGTAGATGGAAAGGGGTGCACTTAGTAGGTTCCAAAGCCAAGAAACTAAGTATAGACACAAGGCACTCCCAAAATTCTTGATGCTGTGATTTTAACAGTGGATGTGCATAAATAACATTTTCGGTCACAGAAGACCTTCTTCAGTTGCACATGGGGAAACTGGATGGTGCTCGTGACACAGTGCGGTATCCACCGCTGCCCCATGCTTATTTTTGCTATCTAAACCATGTGGCAGCATAAAATCAAATTGCAGCCAGGTACATTTTTCTCCTGTGTGTACATAGGAAGAGACCTGTCAATCACCTGCAGTGACGTTGGGAGAAGATGGCCGAGCCGGACTAGTGTAAAGATTCAGCTGGGGACTAAACACCGGAGTATTTCAGAGAAAAATATACCTGCAATCATGCAACCAGGAGTTGATGGCTGTCTGTACTTTGGGCAGCTAAAATAATCTGACAGGTTAAAAGGGAAGGTGCTCAAAAAAAAAAAAAAAATTTCAATAACTGAAAAAAATGGAAAGTATTAATGTTTCGTTTAAATAGTGTTTAATTGAGCAATATAATATAATATAATATAATATAATATAATATAATATATATATATATATATATATATATATATATATATATATATATATATATATATATATATTTTCCACTGTTAAACACTAGGGGGAGCAGCTGCTGAAATCCTACAGAGATCCCACTGTAGAAATAGCCTGGATTACAGCTGCAGTAAAGTGGGCAGAATCTGCTCTCCTGTGTGTGATGTCACCTTCCCCTCCCAACCTGGGTGTTTCCAAAGGAACAGGGAATGAAATTTAGGATCACAGTGCGGAGCCATTTTGCTGGTGACCAGAAATGTATAAAGACAGCTGGAATATTACACAAGATAGGATTAGATACATGGCTCAGCAGACAGTCTCACACAGGATAGAATTAGATACCCAGCTCTGGAGACCATATCACACAGGATAGGATTAGATACACAGCTCAGCAGGCAGTATCACATAGGAGAGGATTAGATACACAGCTCAGCAGGCAGTATCACATAGGAGAGGATTAGATACACAGCTCAGCAGGCAGTATCACATAGGAGAGATTAGATACATGGCTCAGTAGACAGTATCACACAGGATAGGAATAGATACACAGCTCAGCAGCGGTCATCACAGAGGATAGGATTAGATACCCAAGCTCTGGAGACAGTATCACACAGGATAGGATTAGATACATGGCTCAGCAGACAGTATCACACAGGATAGGTTTAGATACTGTCTGCTGAGTTGCTGTATCACACAGGATAGGATTTGATACAGCTCAGCAGGCAGTATCACACAGGATAGGATTAGATACAGCTCAGCAGGCAGGATCATACAGGATAGGATTAGATACAGCTCAGCAGGATCACACAGGATAGGATTAGCTACACGGCTCAGCAGGCAGTATCACATAGGATAGGATTAGATACCCAGCTCTGGAGACAGTATCACATAGGATAGAATTAGATACACGGCTCAGCAGGCAGTATCACATAGGAGAGATTAGATACACGGCTCAGCAGACAGTATCACACAGGATAGGTTTAGATACAGCAACTCAGCAGACCGTATCACACAGGATAGGATTAGATACTGTCTGCTAAGTTGCTGTATCACACAAGAGAGGATTAGATACACGGCTCAGAAGACAATATCACATAGGACAGGGTTAGAGGGAGAGCGGGTGGGTGTCCGTGGAGACAGTAGCAGCAGCAGAGGGGGGAGGGGCGCCGGTACTCTCATGCTCTGCATGCACACAAACACACACACAGCTCTGCTGCATGGACGCCGGTGGTGGGGGGAGAGCAGGGCTGGGTGGAGTGGGGGGGATGGGGGTGTCATTGCAGACAGTAATCCACCGCTGCACACCGCTCCAGCTGTCGGTAACGTTACTGTTCTTGGATCTGTTAGGATGGTACTGCTTGGTCTTTCAGATCCTGGCTGTAGAGGAAAAATGCAGTCCAGCTGAAAGCATGGGCTATGGAAAAATGGCGGCTGAACACACCCACGGCTGTGAATTGGGCAGCCCACATAGGCGTTACCATTTCAGTTGTAATAAAAACTAAAAGGGGTCGGAATCCGACTACTATCGCCTACGTCCATGAGGTGCTGTAAATTGAGCCTGCACTGTCGTGCTAAAACTTGGAATTTAAAATGGCAGCCCCCATTGCCAGCTTTCCAGCATTATAAAAACTGAAAGACCTCTTTATTTAAAAGCAAGATAACATTATAACTGCATGTTATCGTACAAGTAATCATTGTTTGGATTATATAAATCCGCGACACCTTCCCTTTAAAATACACTAGACCACTCCAGCAGCAGGTTTAGTTTGACAGCGCTGGAGTGACGCTTTAAATCCTCCGCTTCACCTTTTAATGACACTGCTCCAGTCCTGCGGCACCATCTTGTGCCCGTAACTTCTGCCTGGCCGGAAAACAGGTTATATGACAAGCTCCAAATATAAAGGTCTATGAGAGCCAGAACGAGGATCTAATAGACTTGTATTGTGTTGTGACCCCTAATGCACTCCATGAAACACTGGAGCTGCCGGCAGGTCACAAATCGACGAGACCGACCTAGCGGCGGTGATCGAATATGAAGACGCCAGAAGGTGAGTATATGACAGGAGTCAAGGGGCTTAATTTTAAAGCAGTTTGAGTGATGCTTTAACTCTATTAGGGAGCGATACAACCTAAAATCAAATTTGACATCTTTATTGTGAATATGTAAAAACAGTGGCGAGATAGTGGCTTTGGGAGGAGATTCTGCTCTAGTACATAAGGAGAGAAAAATCAAAATGACAAAATATAAGAGGATATATCCTATATACACATCATAAAATCATTCATGTGCATATATTATATAATATAGCTTCCGAATACAAAGCAGCTGTTACAGATCCACCTGACAACACAACATATAAATGCATCGTCAGCCATCACATTCCACATGAACACGAGTAAATTACCAGGTACAGCCGCACAGTATCATTATCCTAATGAGACCTAATCCCATGTCATCCCCACAGCTGGTCTCACCAGTATTTGCGATCCCTACTTATAAGCGGGGCAGATAGCACATCAAATAAGCAAAGCTTCAGTGACATCCTAAAAACTTGAAAAAATGAAGTTGAATTAAATATTGCTCCACATACAGAATTCTCCACGCTCATCTGAAAAAAAAAATAGTAAAGTAACAACTTACAGAGTCACAGTCAATCTCCGGCCAACCCCAAATGCTTCGGCTTTCTGGAACCAGTAGCTGAAATGAGTATTTCTCTGACCCGATGTCCGAAACCTCCAAGCCTTCATCAAGGCACTGGTATTGGTGGTCACACGGCTGGTCTGATGCAGAACTATACCATAAGTAATCCACTTTATAGTCAGGTCTGGCCAAGAAATGTTCACCCGATAATACACAGGATAGGGGTAGATCACCGTCACATTGATCCTTGGTCTTATCCTGAGACTCCATAAACAGATCTTGCATCAGGTCTAGTACACACTCCTCATTACTTGGGTCTTTCCCATCTGTGAAGCCGGCAGGTAATGGGTGAATTTCATATGACGGAGTAGCAGCATATTGGTCAACCTGGTCCTCTTCAAAATTGGATCCGTAGCTATGAAGACCGTTCATTTCGCCTAATCCTGAGAGACCAGTATCCTCATCTGGACAAGAATATGCACCAACATCTTCATGAAAACGACCATAAGCCGAATCTACCATGGAAAAGTCTTCATTATTCTGATAATCAAGACCTGCTTTGTCGTCGTGTGTTTCGACTGCAATGTCACCCATTGTGTTAATTTCCACGCAAGGGTCATATATGAATTCATCATCAGGGGTGTTAAAGATGGGGCCGGTTTGCATCTTATGTAATACATCCTCGTGGTCCGAAAACAATTTCGGTTCCTGAAAATCATCCTTTGAAGAGATGTCAAAATATTCAACAACTGGAGATACACCATCCTTAGGGCTTGTATTCGGTGAGCCACTTTTCACCTCCCCATTAATTAGCAGTTTCGCAGAAGGAACAGAAGTAAATTCGTCTATTACAAAAGATTTTACAGCTCCAGACATGGTAGAGAAGCAATTACCTTCATCTTCTATATAATGTGAACAATTACCGAGATGTAAAGTTGGGTCTGCGTCATATTCACTAAACGGATTCCAAGCGGAGAACTTTTCAACAGATTCAATCACATCCGACTGCTCAGGATCGATTAGACTCCCAGAAGAATCGCTCTCGTTAGTAACATCCTCCTCGTGGTAAAATTCGGAGGTCTCAGTTGGAGCGTGTTCACTAACTGTGTAATCCATAGTATGTAGATCCTCAGGACTACCGTCATAAACATATTCATTACATTGCTCAATCACTTCACCATATAAGCAACTAGGTTCCACTGAGGCAGGTTGCTCTTCCGTGCTTTTTGGCGATTCCACAAAATCTTCAGCAATACTCTTTTTGTGATCCACAAGAAAGTGTTCTCCTACGGCGTTAATAAAAACTTGTGAGTCATCAATAACGTGATCATCCACTTGTTCTTCCAAGGGAGGAACTTCTGGACTTGGACCCAAGGATTTGTTGAAATTTATGTCTGGAGTGTAACATGTGCTTTCATTACGAGTTTCAGCGGTCCCATCATTTTGGTTTGATATATCAGTTGGGTCTGATTCAAGCAGCATCGCTTTGGTAAATGGCAGCTGAAGTTGGTCACAATTGGGCGGCTTCTTTATTTCCTCTAGTAGAAGCAAAGTGGAAAGATCAACCATGGTTTCAGGTAGACAGTGTCCATGATTAGTAAGAAAATCAAAGCTTAATTCTTGCGTTTGGCAATTTGTTGGCACACCATCAGTAGGGTTTCCCAGAGAATTTACTGCTTCTTGACAAACCATGTCAAGAATAGAGTCACTATATTCAGTCAATTCTTTGGTCGGGAGTCCCGTGGAGAGCACACTTGAGGAAACCACCTGAGGACAAACCTCTTCTGCCACGGGCATATAATTTTGTACATGAAATACATTTTCAATCCCAATATTTGGAGAACTTGATGTGTCGTAGATACGTTCTTCAGCAGCTGAAACCTTACTGGGTATATGAGAATTCTCTGAATCCTCTTCAATTATATCATAGTCATCTACTAAACAAATGCTGTAGAAGGTGTTGGTCCTCGCATCTTGCCTCACCTCTGCATCACTTTGAGGCGGTATGTTCTCATTTATTTGCTTTCTTGCTGAACAGAAATTCAATACGCTTCTATTCTTGGTATTCTCAGCATTTTTCTCCTCTTCTCTGCGAGTTAATGAGCTTTTCCATGCGGTGTGGCTGTCGTCCAAGTAGTTGGCTTTTAAGGAAAGAACTTCCTGCGAGTTCTGCTCTGAAGTTGGTGACACTTGAGCCGGTGAAGCATGGTCATGGAGAGGCCATGCGTCTACAACTGCGGCGTTAGGCACAGTACAACTCCCTACATTCGCTGTAATTGGGCTTTGACATTCTTCATTGTCTACTTCTATCTCCTTTTGCAAATGTTCATAAGTAGACAGAGCATTTATCACACGACTTACGGGATGCAGGAAGTTCACTGACCTGGTTTTGCTAGATCTCGGCACGGGTCCATTGTGCTCGGTGTTATCCATGCTGTTATAAGAGGGGAACCGTGAAGCCTTAAACAATCCATTACTCGTCATCCCTGACTTCACTGTACTAAAGGCGGCGTTTTCCAACCCAGAGACCGGAATGGCCACTTGAGCCAAAAAGTTTTCTCCCGGGTCCGAGTCTTGAATGTCACTTTGGGTCGTATGATTTTTCTCTAAATCTTCACATGATGTTGACTCGAACAAGCTGGTCCTTTCAAGGTTTCTGCGTGGGCATAATTCTTTGCTAAAACAGCAACCCATTGTAAAACCATGCTCTGCTACAGCCGAGGCTGATGCTTTAATGAATCTACTATAGCAATGGGTACAGCTGGGTATAGGCCACTGCCCACAAGTCAAAAATAGTAACTTCAGACAGACAAATCAAAACACATGCCATTGTCACTCAAATTACAATCCAAGACACTAAGGCCTCTGTACTGAGACTTGCCAAGGCGCAGGGCAACAGCTGCCAGAAGCTGAAGGCTACTTGTTTAACTCTTGCTCGTCAGTTACATTGGGGGTTGGGGGCCACAAAAAGTAATCATTTGTCAGATTTCAGACTGTTAAGCACGTAAGGACCCACAAAGCCTTAAAGTTTCACATGTACTGTAAGGCTATGTGCGCACAGTTCGTTTTTGCGTGTTTTTCGGGTGCCTTTTTGGGCTCAAAACTGCTTGACTTTGCTACCCCAGCAAAGCCTATGAGTTTTAATTTTTGCTGTCCACACACAACTTTTTTTTTTTAGCTGCATTTGAGCTGAAGAGAAAAAAAAATGGTCATGTCAATTCTTTTCTGCGTTTTACTGTGTTTTCCACCTATGCAATGCATTGGAAAAACGCAGCAAAACGCATGCGTTTTTGGCGCGGGTGCATTTTTAGAGGCCAAAAACGCTGCATCTTTGTAGTCACAAAAAATGGCAAGGTGCGCACATAGCCTAATACGGTGAAGGGTTGCATAAGTGTACACATGCAGAAAGATTCATTTTGATTTTTTTTTTTAATAAAAAATAAAGACCTTTCAGCCAAATGTCCCATTAGGAGTGTTCGCTTGGAATGGTATATATGATGCCATGTTACATCAAGGTAACGCTTACATTGAGAAATTGTTGGGAGGCCATCATTTATTACACCTTTGGACAAGTAAATGGGTTGGTTTTTTTTTAGTTTTTTTTTTTAAAATCATGGTCAAAGGTCGCCCCAATGCAGAACAGAGGTGATACCAGAGAAAAGGAGCAGAGCGTCAACTGAGAAACCAATGGGTGAGAGAATGAGATTAAGGAACAAACTAGGGTACAGAGTAGTGGGGTTTAAAGTGAACAGATTTTCATTTTTTATTTTTTTTTTAACCAAAAATCTGCAGCACTTCACCATTTACCGACTTTTCTTCATGGCGTGCATAATTCACCTCTCCTATTCATTAGGACAGCACACATGCACAATACCTGTTTATCATGCTTGCATACTGTATCTTAGAGCTTAAGATTAAAGGACACCTGTCACCAGGTTTTCCTTTATGAGCTGCAGCCACCAGCAGTGACCCCTTATATACAGCATACCATGATACTGTATACATGCGCCCAGGCTGATCCGTGTACCGTAAAAATCACCTTTAGAATACTCACCCGGGGGTGGTCGGTCCAATCCAATGGGTGTCGCTGCTCCCTGGTCTGACGCCTCCTCTCTGCGGTGATCTCGTTCCTCCTTCTGAGGCCCGTGTGCATGGCGCATCCTATGTCATCCGCACTAGTCGGCATTAAGGTGCACTTTGCTCTGCCCTGCTCAGGGAAAAATCAAGAAATTCTAGTGCGCATGCGTGGGCGGCCTTAACCTTTCCTTGCGCCTGTGCATTACAATACTTGAGATACGGAGATTGTAGCAGAGAGGTGGTGCCGGAGCGGAGAGCAGTGACACCCACTGGACCACACCACCCCCTAAGTGTTTCTTTTATCTTCTACAGTGCACCCTGAGCTCTTATATACTGTATTCTGGAATGCTGTATATAAGAACTCGATGGTGGCCACAGCTTTTAGTCTGCAAATCTGGTGACAGGTTCCTGTTAAAAAAGTCTTCAAGAATATCAGTCTACAGCAGCACCTCCATGCATCTGATTTTGCAAAGAACTTAACTGGCAACACTCACTTAATGGATATAGAGCTGCAGAGAAGCCAGGAAAACCCAGGGACAGAAGAAAAAGACCAAAACAAAAAACTACCAAGAGAATGCACCACTGGGGCCCCCTAGGATCAGAGGTTGTACTGTCAACTATTAAGGGGTTCATACAAAATGAATACAGCTGCACACTAAATGCCATCAATGTATAGGGAACTCGTACTGCATTACTGCTATAGGAAAAAAAATGAGATTTTTAGTTTATGAATTGGCCAATGCATGTAAGCCCGGCAACCAGCGGCAAGGTAAATCTCAATATTCCGGGTACCTTACTAACCAGCTAAAACTGCTCACTTGTGGAGCTGTACAGCTCTGTCATGTATATAGTGGCCGTGGCTGGGTACTGAATATCCCACCCCATATACAAGTCAATAGGGGGCGAATATGCAGCCTGGCAACGACCACTATTGTGTGGAGCTGCACAGCTGTCTACAAGTGAGCAGTTCCAGCCGGCGGCGGCAATAGGAACAGCTGATCGGAGGGGGTGTTTGGTGTCGCACCCCCACAGATCACACATTGATGACCGTTACCTAATCTAAAGGCTGCTTTACACGCTGCGACATCGTTCAAGCGATGTCGTTGGGGTCACGGTATTTGTGACGCACATCCGGCCGCTTTAGCGATGTCGTTGCATGTGACACCTAGGAGCGATTTTGCATCATCGCAAAAACGTGCAAAATCACTCATCGGTGACATCCCCCCTATTCCCAATTATCATTGCTGCTGCATGTACGATGTAGTTCGGCGTTCCTGCGGCAGCACACATCGCTATGTGAGACACCGCAGGAACGAGGAACCTCACCTTACCTGCGG
This sequence comes from Anomaloglossus baeobatrachus, assembly GCF_048569485.1. Taxonomy (NCBI): domain Eukaryota; kingdom Metazoa; phylum Chordata; class Amphibia; order Anura; family Aromobatidae; genus Anomaloglossus; species Anomaloglossus baeobatrachus. The sequence continues at coordinate 509,827,825 of NC_134358.1, forward strand.
CCGCCCGCAATGCGGAAGGAAGGAGGTGGGCGGGATGTTTACGTCTCGCTCATCTCCGTCCCTCCGCTTCTATTGGGCGGCCACGTAGTGACGTCGCTGTGACGCCGAACGAACCGCCACTTAGAAAGGAGGCGGTACGCAGGTCAAAGCGACGTCACTAGGCAGGTAAGTAGTGTGACGGGTCTGAGCAATGTTGTGCACCACGGGCAGCGATTTGCCCGTGTCGTACAACAGATGGGGGCAGGTACGCACGCTAGCGATATCGTTAACGATATCGCAGCGTGTAAAGCGGCCTTAAAGGGGTTATCCGGCTTGACATTTTTTTTTTTATTTCCCTATTGGGCTACATTGGGGCAGGTAAGTAGATAGAGACCACTTACCTGCCCTGCTGTCAGCCCCTCTCCCCCGGCTCAGAGCGGTCATGTGACCACTCCTGCCGCGATTTTGCTGCTTCCGGTCATTTCATGTCTACATGGGCAGGGCCATGTTGACATGCAAATGTGGAACAGCTTGTCGCCTCCCTGCTGGGTGTCTACAGTGTGATGAGCCCCGCCCCCCTTCCCTGCACCCTCCCACACATTCCCCCGCACCTCCAGTAACCTCCCCCTGCACTGCTGTGGGGTCCGTGACCTGGGGGCGGGGCCTGGCGGCAGCTGCCGTGGTGTCAGCGCCAGCACCGGGCCCCCTGCCCAGGATCGCACATTCAAATGTACCGGCATCACAGATCACCGATGCCGGTACATTTGAAAGTGCTGATGAGAAGCAGCGCAGCGCAGCTTCTCATCCCTGTCCCTCCCGCTGTCTGTGCTCTCTTCAGCACAGTGGTGACGTCACTACTGTGCTGAAGAGAGCACAGACAGCGCACGAACGTGCAGGAGCGGCGGGGACCGAGGACAGGTGAGTATGTACTCCACGTGTTCCCGATGGGGATGGGGGGGGTTGCAGAGCCATATCTGTGCGTGTGCAGAGCCATATGTGTGCATGTGAGGTGCAGAACCATATGTGTGCGTGTGCAGAGCCATGTATGTGCGCGTGTACGGTGCAGAGCCATGTGTGTGCGTGTGCAGAGCCATATGTGTGTGTGCGGTACAGAACCATATGTGTGCGTGTGCAGAGCCATATGTGTGTGTGCGGTACAGAGCCATATGTGAGTGTGCGGTACAGAGCCATGTGTGTGCGGTGCAGAGCCATATGTGTGCGGTGCAGAGCCATATGTGTGCGGTGCAGAGCCATATGTGTGCGTGTGCGGTGAAGAGCCATATGTGTGCGTGTGCGGTGCAGAGCCATATGTGTGCGTGTGCGGTGCAGAGCCATATGTGTGCGTGTGCGGTGCAGAGCCATATGTGTGCGTGTGCGGTGCAGAGCCATATGTGTGCGTGTGCGGTGCAGAGCCATATGTGTGCGGTGCAGAGCCATATGTGTGCGGTGCAGAGCCATATGTGTGCGGTGCAGAGCCATATGTGTGCGGTGCAGAGCCATATGTGTGCGGTGCAGAGCCATGTGTGCGGTGCAGAGCCATGTGTGCGGTGCAGAGCCATATGTGTGCGGTGCAGAGCCATATGTGTGCGGTGCAGAGCCATATGTGTGCGGTGCAGAGCCATATGTGTGCGGTGCAGAGCCATATGTGTGCGTGTGCAGAGCCATATGTGTGCGTGTGCAGAGCCATATGTGTGCGTGTGCGGTACAGAGCCATATGTGTGCGTGTGCGGTGCAGAGCCATATGTGTGCGTGTGCGGTGCAGAGCCATATGTGTGCGGTACAGAGCCATATGTGTGCGTGTGCGGTACAGAGCCATATGTGTGCGGTACAGAGCCATATGTGTGCGTGTGCGGTACAGAGCCATAAGTGTGCGTGTGCGGTACAGAGCCATATGTGTGCGTGTGCGGTACAGAGCCATATGTGTGCGTGTGCGGTACAGAGCCATATGTGTGCGTGTGCGGTACAGAGCCATATGTGTGCGTGTGCGGTACAGAGCCATATGTGTGCGTGTGGGGTACAGAGCCATATGTGTGCGTGTGCGGTACAGAGCCATATGTGTGCGTGTGCGGTGCAGAGCCCGATGTGGGGCTGTTATTTGCAATGCTGTAGTGATACCAGGTCAGGTGCTGGGGAAGAATACTGACAGGGAATGTGTGTGCAGGGGGCGGGCAGGGGGTGAGGCTGGACACTGGGGTGGGGCTGGACACTGGGGTGGGTGGTGAAAGCTCTGACTGAGGTTTTGCACAGGAAGTGGTCATGTTTGCTGGATCTGAATGTAAACAAGAGCTGCAGAGAATAAAGGGATAATTCAAGAGGAACAAAAGTTAGAAAACAAAAAATAACAATGTAGGTGTGATTTATATGACAATACAGCACAGATAAACTCAAAAATTTTTGTTAAGCTAATGTCGGACAACTCCTTTAAGGATGTTACAAATGTTGAAGTTCCAGACAACCCCCTTTAGATAGTGGTGTCGTCCCAGATCAGAGTACCCCTTTAAAAGTTAGTTCCTATGATTAAGTTTCAGGAGCGCCCCCCTCTCCTGCGTGTAGAGGTGGCTTCGCTCTGCAGTATGAAGCTGGGCTGGTGAGCTTCAGAGCAGCACTTGCAAACTCTATAGCAAAATGCTAGGAAGTGCGCCAATTGCCTAGAAGACAGACCACCTGTTAGGCGACAGAGGTGACTTACCTATACAACGCACGGTACAAAAAACAGAATCACTACTTCTTTGTTCTTGAGAATGAAGGGGATTTTTAATACAGGGGAATTGAAAGGTTTATGGTTTTAACTAGCACTTGGTAATTTTACCCATTTATATGAAAACTCATTACTAGGACTGAGGAGTCTGTTCTGGGAACTAAAACGCTGTAGTTATCCAATGTAATACCAAACCCTGTAATGGAATAGGCCTTTCTCCTATAAATGAGGGTATTGCAGTAAGATGTGACTGCATTTGGGGCAGGCGTAATGTGATGATGAAAGAGTGAATGGTACAATTGCTCTTTTAGGAAGAATGAGCTGATAAATTATTCAGGTAACGCCTAAACTGAAGATACAACGAACCGAGAAAGCAAACGCTGGGGCACAGGAAATTTCATTTTCCATTCACTAATGTTAAAAGTACCCAAGAGCGGCTGTGAACCATATATTGAGGAATCGCATTATCAGCAAGCGGCTAATCTATGTCCATTATCCAAACTGCTGAATTCCAAAAGGACAAATCAGAAAACAGGCCAGGACAGCGTCGGGGGAGACGCTACGTCCCACCAGAAACAGCAGCAAAGGGGAAGGGGGGGGTGACACGCAAAGTCCCTCAAGGGAGAGTCGCGGGGCGAATGGGGGGTTGGGGAAGGGGACGCAAAGTCTCATCAGAGATAGCGGTTGAGGGGGACGCAAAGTCCTTGCAGTTGTCAGCTTTGTGTTTGTAAAGGGGGAGAGGGGTGGGGAAACATCAGTCAAAGCCAGAATCTTGTGCCTGGGGCGAACATGTGTCTAGATAGGCTAAAGTCATTCACAGAATAGAGTGGTGCATTCTGCAGGCATCACCTAAAGCAGACCGGTCATCTGGTGAAAAGTGGAAAACAAAATATGTCAACAGTCGACGAGGACGATCACAAATGTTTACACACAAAAGCAATAGTCAGTGTCTTTTCTATTTTTTTTTCTTTTTAAATCCAAATAGGCACAATTGATCAGATTTTCATAAGACTTTAATAGATATATATATATCTCTAAAAATGTATACAGTATATCTATATCCATCTATGTCTGTCTATCTATCCATCTATGTCTGTCTATCTATCCATCTATGTCTGTCTATCTATCCATCTATGTCTGTCTATCTATCCATCTATGTCTGTCTATCTATCCATCTATGTCTGTCTATCTATCCATCTATGTCTGTCTATCTATCCATCTATGTCTGTCTATCTATCCATCTATGTCTGTCTATCTATCCATCTATGTCTGTCTATCTATCCATGTCTGTCTGTCTATCTATCCATGTCTGTCTGTCTATCTATCCATGTCTGTCTGTCTATCTATCCATGTCTGTCTGTCTATCTATCCATGTCTGTCTGTCTATCTATCTATGTCTGTCTGTCTATCTATCTATGTCTGTCTGTCTGTCTATCTATCTATGTCTGTCTGTCTGTCTATCTATCTATGTCTGTCTGTCTGTCTATCTATCTATGTCTGTCTGTCTGTCTATCTATCTATGTCTGTCTGTCTGTCTATCTATCTATGTCTGTCTGTCTGTCTATCTATCTATGTCTGTCTGTCTGTCTATCTATCTATGTCTGTCTGTCTGTCTATCTATCTATGTCTGTCTGTCTGTCTATCTATCTATGTCTGTCTGTCTGTCTATCTATCTATGTCTGTCTGTCTGTCTATCTATCTATGTCTGTCTGTCTGTCTATCTATCTATGTCTGTCTGTCTGTCTATCTATCTATGTCTGTCTGTCTATCTATCTATGTCTGTCTGTCTATCTATCTATGTCTGTCTGTCTATGTCTGTCTATGTCTGTCTATGTCTGTCTATGTCTGTCTATGTCTGTCTATGTCTGTCTATGTCTGTCTATGTCTGTCTATGTCTGTCTATGTCTGTCTATGTCTGTCTATGTCTGTCTATGTCTGTCTATGTCTGTCTATGTCTGTCTATGTCTGTCTATGTCTGTCTATGTCTGTCTATGTCTGTCTATGTCTGTCTATGTCTGTCTATGTCTGTCTATGTCTGTCTATGTCTGTCTATGTCTGTCTATGTCTGTCTATGTCTGTCTATGTCTGTCTATGTCTGTCTATGTCTGTCTATGTCTGTCTATGTCTGTCTATGTCTGTCTATGTCTGTCTATGTCTGTCTATGTCTGTCTATGTCTGTCTATGTCTGTCTATGTCTGTCTATGTCTGTCTATGTCTGTCTATGTCTATCTATGTCTATCTATGTCTATCTATGTCTATCTATGTCTATCTATGTCTATCTATGTCTATCTATGTCTATCTATGTCTATCTATGTCTATCTATGTCTATCTATGTCTATCTATGTCTATCTATATCTATGTCTATCTATGTCTATCTATGTCTATCTATGTCTATCTATCTATGTCTATCTATCTATGTCTATCTATCTATGTCTATCTATCTATGTCTATCTATCTATGTCTATCTATCTATGTCTATCTATCTATGTCTATCTATCTATGTCTATCTATCTATGTCTATCTATCTATGTCTATCTATCTATGTCTATCTATCTATGTCTATCTATCTATGTCTATCTATCTATGTCTATCTATGTCTATCTATCTATGTCTATCTATCTATGTCTATCTATCTATGTCTATCTATCTATGTCTATCTATCTATGTCTATCTATCTATGTCTATCTATCTATGTCTATCTATCTATGTCTATCTATCTATGTCTATCTATCTATGTCTATCTATCTATGTCTATCTATCTCTATCTATGTCTATCTATGTCTATCTATCTATGTCTATCTATGTCTGTCTATCTATCTATGTCTATCTATCTATGTCTATCTATCTATGTCTATCTATCTATGTCTATCTATCTATGTCTATCTATCTATGTCTATCTATCTATGTCTATCTATCTATGTCTATCTATCTATGTCTATCTATCTATGTCTATCTATCTATGTCTATCTATCTATGTCTATCTATGTCTATCTATCTATGTCTATCTATCTATGTCTATCTATCTATGTCTATCTATCTATGTCTATCTATCTATGTCTATCTATCTATGTCTATCTATCTATGTCTATCTATCTATGTCTATCTATCTATGTCTATCTATCTCTATCTATGTCTATCTATGTCTATCTATCTATGTCTATCTATGTCTGTCTATCTATGTCTATCTATCTCTATCTATGTCTATCTATGTCTATCTATGTCTATCTATGTCTATCTATGTCTATCTATGTCTATCTATGTCTATCTATGTCTATCTATGTCTATCTATCTATGTCTATCTATCTATGTCTATCTATGTCTGTCTATCTATGTCTATCTATGTCTATCTATGTCTATCTATGTCTATCTATGTCTATCTATGTCTATCTATGTCTATCTATGTCTATCTATGTCTATCTATGTCTATCTATGTCTATCTATGTCTATCTATGTCTATCTATGTCTGTCTATCTATGTCTATCTATGTCTATCTATGTCTATCTATGTCTATCTATGTCTATCTATGTCTATCTATGTCTATCTATGTCTATCTATGTCTATCTATCTATGTCTATCTATCTATGTCTATCTATCTATGTCTATCTATCTATGTCTATCTATCTATGTCTATCTATCTATGTCTATCTATCTATGTCTATCTATCTATGTCTATCTATCTATGTCTATCTATCTATGTCTATCTATCTATGTCTATCTATCTATGTCTATCTATCTATGTCTATCTATCTATGTCTATCTATCTATGTCTATCTATCTATGTCTATCTATCTATGTCTATCTATCTATGTCTATCTATCTATGTCTATCTATCTATGTCTATCTATCTATGTCTATCTATCTATGTCTATCTATCTATGTCTATCTATCTATGTCTATCTATGTCTATCTATCTATGTCTATCTATGTCTGTCTATCTATGTCTATCTATCTCTATCTATGTCTATCTATGTCTATCTATGTCTATCTATGTCTATCTATGTCTATCTATGTCTATCTATGTCTATCTATGTCTATCTATGTCTATCTATCTATGTCTATCTATCTATGTCTATCTATCTATGTCTATCTATCTATGTCTATCTATCTATGTCTATCTATCTATGTCTATCTATGTCTGTCTATCTATCTATGTCTATCTATCTATGTCTATCTATCTATGTCTATCTATCTATGTCTATCTATCTATGTCTATCTATCTATGTCTATCTATCTATGTCTATCTATCTATGTCTATCTATGTCTATCTATCTATGTCTATCTATCTATGTCTATCTATCTATGTCTATCTATCTATGTCTATCTATCTATGTCTATCTATCTATGTCTATCTATCTATGTCTATCTATCTATGTCTATCTATGTCTGTCTATCTATGTCTATCTATGTCTATCTATGTCTATCTATGTCTATCTATGTCTATCTATGTCTATCTATGTCTATCTATGTCTATCTATGTCTATCTATGTCTATCTATGTCTATCTATGTCTATCTATCTATGTCTATCTATGTCTGTCTATCTATGTCTATCTATGTCTATCTATGTCTATCTATGTCTATCTATGTCTATCTATGTCTATCTATGTCTATCTATGTCTATCTATGTCTATCTATGTCTATCTATGTCTATCTATGTCTATCTATCTATGTCTATCTATCTATGTCTATCTATCTATGTCTATCTATGTCTGTCTATCTATGTCTGTCTATCTATGTCTATCTATGTCTGTCTATCTATGTCTGTCTATCTATGTCTGTCTATCTATGTCTGTCTATCTATGTCTATCTATGTCTATCTATGTCTATCTATGTCTATCTATGTCTATCTATGTCTATCTATCTATGTCTATCTATCTATGTCTATCTATCTATGTCTATCTATCTATGTCTATCTATCTATGTCTATCTATGTCTGTCTATCTATGTCTGTCTATCTATGTCTATCTATGTCTGTCTATCTATGTCTGTCTATCTATGTCTGTCTATCTATGTCTGTCTATCTATGTCTATCTATGTCTATCTATGTCTATCTATGTCTATCTATGTCTATCTATGTCTATCTATGTCTATCTATGTCTATCTATGTCTATCTATGTCTATCTATGTCTATCTATGTCTATCTATGTCTATCTATGTCTATCTATGTCTATCTATGTCTATCTATGTCTATCTATGTCTATCTATGTCTATCTATGTCTATCTATCTATGTCTATCTATGTCTATCTATGTCTATCTATCTATGTCTATCTATGTCTATCTATGTCTATCTATGTCTATCTATGTCTATCTATGTCTATCTATCTATGTCTATCTATGTCTATCTATGTCTATCTATGTCTATCTATGTCTATCTATGTCTATCTATCTATGTCTATCTATGTCTATCTATCTATGTCTATCTATGTCTATCTATGTCTATCTATCTATGTCTATCTATGTCTATCTATGTCTATCTATGTCTATCTATGTCTATCTATCTATGTCTATCTATGTCTATCTATGTCTATCTATGTCTATCTATGTCTATCTATCTATGTCTATCTATGTCTATCTATCTATGTCTATCTATCTATGTCTATCTATCTATGTCTATCTATCTATGTCTATCTATGTCTGTCTATCTATGTCTGTCTATCTATGTCTATCTATGTCTGTCTATCTATGTCTGTCTATCTATGTCTGTCTATCTATGTCTGTCTATCTATGTCTGTCTATCTATGTCTGTCTATCTATGTCTGTCTATCTATGTCTGTCTATCTATGTCTGTCTATCTATGTCTGTCTATCTATGTCTATCTATGTCTATCTATGTCTATCTATGTCTATCTATGTCTATCTATGTCTATCTATGTCTATCTATGTCTATCTATGTCTATCTATGTCTATCTATGTCTATCTATGTCTATCTATGTCTATCTATGTCTATCTATGTCTATCTATGTCTATCTATGTCTATCTATGTCTATCTATGTCTATCTATGTCTATCTATGTCTATCTATGTCTATCTATGTCTATCTATCTCTATCTATCTCTATCTATCTCTATCTATCTCTATCTATCTCTATCTATCTCTATCTATCTCTATCTATCTCTATCTATCTCTATCTATCTCTATCTATCTCTATCTATCTCTATCTATCTCTATCTATCTCTATCTATGTCTATCTATGTCTATCTATGTCTATCTATGTCTATCTATCTATGTCTATCTATCTATGTCTATCTATCTATGTCTATCTATGTCTATCTATCTATGTCTATGTATCTATGTCTATCTATCTATGTCTATCTATCTATGTCTATCTGTCTATCTATCTATGTCTATCTATCTATGTCTATCTGTCTATCTATCTATGTCTATCTATCTATGTCTATCTGTCTATCTATCTATGTCTGTCTGTCTGTCTGTCTGTCTGTCTGTCTGTCTGTCTGTCTGTCTGTCTGTCTGTCTGTCTGTCTGTCTGTCTGTCTGTCTGTCTGTCTGTCTGTCTGTCTGTCTGTCTGTCTGTCTATGTCTGTCTGTCTATGTCTGTCTGTCTATGTCTGTCTGTCTGTCTGTCTATCTATCTATGTCTGTCTGTCTGTCTGTCTGTCTATGTCTGTCTGTCTATGTCTGTCTGTCTATGTCTGTCTGTCTATGTCTGTCTGTCTATGTCTGTCTATGTCTATCTGTCTATGTCTATCTATGTCTATCTATGTCTATCTATGTCTATCTATGTCTATCTATGTCTATCTATGTCTATCTATGTCTATCTATCTATGTCTATCTATCTATGTCTATCTATCTATGTCTATCTATCTATGTCTATCTATCTATGTCTATCTATCTATGTCTATCTATCTATGTCTATCTATCTATGTCTATCTATCTATGTCTATCTATCTATGTCTATCTATCTATGTCTATCTATCTATGTCTATCTATCTATGTCTATCTATCTATGTCTATCTATCTATGTCTATCTATCTATGTCTATCTATCTATGTCTATCTATCTATGTCTATCTATCTATGTCTATCTATCTATGTCTATCTATCTATGTCTATCTATCTATGTCTATCTATCTATGTCTATCTATCTATGTCTATCTATCTATGTCTATCTATCTATGTCTATCTATCTATGTCTATCTATCTATGTCTATCTATCTATGTCTATCTATCTATGTCTATCTATCTATGTCTGTCTATCTATCTATGTCTGTCTATCTATCTATGTCTGTCTATCTATCTATGTCTGTCTATCTATCTATGTCTATCTATCTATCTATGTCTATCTATCTATGTCTATCTATCTATGTCTATCTATCTATGTCTATCTATCTATGTCTATCTATCTATGTCTATCTATCTATGTCTATCTATCTATGTCTATCTATCTATGTCTATCTATCTATGTCTATCTATCTATGTCTATCTATCTATGTCTATCTATCTATGTCTATCTATCTATGTCTATCTATCTATGTCTATCTATCTATATATCTATCTATCTATATCTATAATTTATATAAAATCTCTCATATATTTCTTCTTTGATTATTTTTAATGACTCTCGGACATTGAGAAATAAGAGTCTCTGGTCTGATGACACGAAGATAGAACTTTTTGGTGATAATTCTAAGCGGTATGTGTGGAGAAGACCAGGCACTGCTCATCACTGTCCAATACAATCCAAACAGTGAAACATGGTGGTGGCAGCATCATGCTATGGGGGTGTTTTTCAGCTAAAAGAGACAGGACGACTGGTTGCAACTGAAGGAAAGATGAATGCGGCCAAGTACAGAGATATCCTGGAAGAAACCTCTTCCAGAGTGCTCTGGACCTCAGACTTGGCCGGAGGTCCACCTTCCAACAAGACAATGACCCTAAGCACACAGCTAAAATAACAAAGTAGTGGCTTCAGAACAACTCTGTGACCAATCCTGACTGGCCCAGCCAGAGCCCTGACCTAAACCCAATTAAGCATCTCTGGAGAGACCTGAAAATGGCTGTCCACCAATGTTCACCATCCAACCTGACAGAACTGGAGAGGATCTGCAAGGAAAATGGCAGAGGATCCCCAATTCAGGTGTGAAAAACTTGTTGCATCATTCTCAAGAAGACTCATGGCTGTACTAGCTCAAAAGGTGCTTCTACTCAATACTGAGCAAAGGGTCTGAATACTTATGACCATGTGATATTTCAGTTTTTCTTGTTTCCGAAATTTACCAAAATTTCTATATTTGTTTTTTTCTGTCAAGATGGGGTGCAAAGTGTACATGTAATGAGGGAAAAAAAAAAACTTTTCTGAAATTAGCAAATGGCTGCAATTAAACAAAGTGAAACATTTAAAGGGGTCTGAATACTTTCCATACCCACTGTATGTTAAATTTATTAATACTACAGTATTTGCTACTTCATGATTAACATCTACTTAAAATGTAACACACATAGAAGAAATACATTTATATGACAAGCGGTGATAATGTATAGCACCAGTATTATGTGTAACCCATGGTGGCACAGGGGAGTGAAGAATATGGTCAGATTACACTGACAGTCACCCGAATCGCACCTGTCAGACGCGCTCTATTTCCATCTATCAGTGCAAAGCTCTGCTGCGCTACAAGAAAGTTACCACCATAAATAGAGAACATACTGGGAAAGAAGATGTACCCCTTTACACATGTCCTGTGTTATAGCATATGTCAGTAAGTAAGTAGCCAACATACAAAAAGTGACTAATTATTTCTTTAAATAAGTAAATAAATAAAATAAAGAGTACTTCCAGAAAGCTTGGGAAAATAATTAGTTCAACTGGTCACTAACTTCAAAACAAAAAAACAAAAAAAAAAAAAAAATCACAGGAAATTTGTCAGCAGGTTTTTGCTCGCTCAACTGAAAGCTGCATGATGTAGGAACAGAGACTCAGGAAAATCATTGCCAGGTCAGTTTATACCGTATAGTGAACATTGTACATAAAAAAAATAAACAAAAACAAACAACACAAAATCTATTGTATAATTGCACTTTTTTTGGCAATTTGTATGCACTTTCAATTATTTTCCTTCATACTATGTGGTAGAATGAATGGTGTTACGTAGCAAAAACAAGCCCTTGCATGGCTTTGAGGATGGCAAAAAAAAAGTTATGGCTATTAGAAAAAGGAGAAGAAAAAAAAAAATGCAAAAATAAAAAGGAAAAATCACCATGTCATGAAAAGGTAAATAAAAGGCACAACTTTTTTTTTTTTTTTTTTTTTTTTTTTTAACTTGAATCTTGGGCATGCATGTGGTCAGGTATTATATACACATACGGTATATAATGCAACATTTTCTAAAATATACATATATATACACACATATACATATATATATATATATATATATATATATATATATATATACACACACACACACACACACACATATACATTTATATTATAATATATATATATATATATAATGTATATGTGTGTATATATATATATATATATATATATATATATATATATATATATATATATATATATATATATATATATATATATATATATATATATATATATATATATATATATATATATATATACACATATACACCGTATTTTTCGCTTTATAAGACGCACCTGATTATAAGACGCACCCCCAAATTTGGTGAAGGAAAGGAGAATTTTTTTTTTTAATGTTAAATGGGGTCCATCTTATAATGCCAGTGTCCCTCTAAGAAATCATATAGGGTATATGTCCCTTATAGCCCCCCATACTAAAATTAGCCCCCTTAATCTTGATATGGCCCCCTTATATTGGATATAGCCCCCTTGTGATGGCACACGTTCCCCTGTGCTGCCTATGGCCCCCTATGGATTGCATACATTCCCCTGTGCTGCCTATGGTCACCTATGGATTTCACACGTTCCCCTGTGTTAGATAACGCCCCCATGCTGCTGCGCATGGCCCCTATAGATCGCACAAGTCCCCCTGTGTTAGATATCGACCCCATGGTGCTGCCCATGGCCCCTATAGATCGCAAAAGTCCCCCTGTGTTAGATATCGTCCCCATAGTGCTGCCCATGACCCCTATAGATCGCACAAGTCCCCCTGTGTTGGATATCGCCCCCATAATGCTGCCCATGGCCCCTATGGATTGCACACGTTCCCCTGTGTTAGATAGCGCCCCCATGCTGCTGCCCATGGCCCCTATAGATCGCACAAGTCCCCCTGTGTTCGATATCGCCCCCATAGTGCTGCCCATGGCCCCTATATAGATCGCACAAGTCCCCCTGTGTTAGATATCGCCCCCATAGTGCTGCCCATGGCCCCTATATAGATCGCACAAGTCCCCCTGTGTTAGATATCGCCCCCATAGTGCTGCTCATGGCCCCTATATAGATCGCACAAGTCCCCCTGTGTTAGATATCGCCCCCATAGTGCTGCCCATAGTAAAATAAAACCCTCTTTCCTTACCTCCTCCAGCGTTTATCTCCCTCCTGTCTCCCTCCGTGCTTCTGTTCCTTACTTCCTGGTTCTCAGTGCGGTCATGTGATCGGCACAGCACACTGAGATCTCTGCCTGCCTGATCACAGTACAAGCAGGGACACGGGGAGAAACGCTGCAGGGGGTAAGTAAAGCTTTTTTATTTTAGAATGAGCAGCAGCCTGGGGGTCAAATCTAACACAGGGGGGGCATGTGCCATCATATAATATGCACCGCTGCCCCAGCCCATCACTGCATGCAATTTCAGCACCACCGGAGATGGACAGCGGCTGTGCATATTATATGAGCGGGAGCAGGAGATCAAAGGCTGCAGCCCGCAGCGTTCCCCTGTGCTCCAGAGCTGCTGCCCCCACCTCCCCTGGACCCTGCAGTGTACATATATATACATATACCCCCCCCCCCCCCCGTATATTCGGCATATAAGACGCACCCCCTACTTTCCCCCAAAATTTGGGGGAACAAAAGTGCGTCTTATAAAGCGAAAAATACGGTATATATATATATATATATATATATATATATATATATATATATAGATATAGATATAGATATAGATATAGATATAGATATAGATATAGATATAGATATAGATATAGATATATACATACATATATAATGTGTGTATCTACACACACATACATATATACATATACACATATACACACACACATATATATATACAGATATATACATATATATATACACACATATACACACATACATATATACACACACACACACACACACACACTACATGCATTATACATATATATACACACACAGGTCACATACATTATACATACACACACACACACACACACACACACACACACACACTATGTGCTGATTGAAAAATCTGACAGACCAAACATTGATAGGAAGCTGATCCAAAAGCACTAATGAACATCAGTCTATTCTTTTGTCACCGAAGTCTGAATGAGGCCTTAATGGAATTTTCCAGCACAGGCCAGAGCAGCCATCCTGGACATTTATGAAGCACGTAAGTTGGTACTTACAAGATGTGAACTATCTTTGGCTTCTTGGACTTGCTGTACCTGCGGTTCAGCCACAACTTTAGTATCCTGATCTGAAGTCATGAGCCGTCTGCTTCTAGGCTCCTCAGAGAAAACGAGTCACCCCAGAAAGCTGTTGGGGAAAAAAAAATAAAAAAAAAAAAAATATTACAAGTCATTCGTTATATTACCGAAAAGCAAATCAGGCCTATATTGGATCCCTGTACAATGCTAGAATAAAACCAACATCTATACAAAACTGGAATGAGAAATAGGAATGAAACTGAAAATGGTCAGAATAACCTTGACGATCCAATTAAGAACAGTAAAAATTGATTATATATTCAATAATTAATAGAAAATGAAATGTCCTGTTAAGGCCGCTTAACACGCAACATCGCTAACGAGATGTCGTTGGGGTCACGAAATTCATGACGCACATCCGGCCTCGTCAGCGACGTCGTTGCTTGTGAAACGCACGAACGACAGTTAACGATCAAAAATTCACACCTAATCATTGATGCGTCGTTTCATTCCTGATTATCGTTGCTGTTGCAGGTTGTTAGTCGTTGCTGCGGAGCACACATCGCTATGTGTGACACCGCAGGAACGAGGAACGACACCGTACCTGCGGCTGCCCGTAATAAGGAAGGAAGGAGGTGGGCGGGATGTTCATCCTGCCACTCATCTCCGCCCCTCCGTTTCTATTGGGCGGCCGCTTAGTGACGCCACACAAACTGCCCTCTTAGAAAGGAGGCGGTTCGCCGGCCACAGCAACGTCGCTAGGCAGGTAAGTATACATGTGACGGGTAAGTGATGTTGTGCGCCACGGGCAGCAATTTTCCCGTGACGCACAACCGATGGGGGTGGGTACGCTCGCTAGCGATATCGCTGCGTGTAGAGTGCCCTTTAACATTTTATTTAGTCAGCAGTAAAGCCTCATGCAGATGTCCCTGCATTAGACATTTGAATGAGTCAAACTGAATGAGTAGGGCAGTTCATCTAACCCCACGCTGCGGGAGACGGCCCACGTCCCTAATTTTTTTTTTTTACGCTGCGTTTTTGGCCGCAAAAAAAAACAAAAAACGCACAGAAATGCAAAAAAAAAACCCAAAAAACAAAAATGAACTTGCGACAAAAAAGTGCACGGTAAAAAACGCATGCGTTTTTACTGCGTTTTGAGCACTGCATTGCATGGGTGAAAAACCTAGTAAAACGCAGGAAAGAATTGACAAAAAGTTGTGGGCGGACAGCAAAAATGAAAAGTCATAGGCTTTGCTGGGGAAGCAAAGTCATGCAGTTTTGAGCCCAAAACCGCACCCGAAAAACGCGCAAAAACGCTGCAAAAAACGCTCAGTGCGCACAAAGCCTAATATTGGCGCGGGAGATGGCCTGAGTCCCTAATACCAGTGCGAGAGTCGGCAAGTAGCACCAACAGGGTTGGCGTTCTCGGTGATGCTGTTCACATTTCACTATCGCACTGAAGTCACCCAAAAAATGGCTCCACACGGTCATCATAAATTCATCCTTTTGCAAATGTCTAGAAGGGCAGGGGAAGAGACATCACACAAGGAGCAGATCCCACCATTTACTGTAGTCATAATGTGACCTCGCTGTACACTGGGTTTTCATGGCAAATTTCAGCAGCTGCTCCCCCTAGTGTTTAATTGGAAAATCTCAAAACTTACAATTTTTGATATCCTACACTATTAAAATAAAAAGTGTTAACATAAAATAAAGCATTAATACTTCACATTTTTTTAACAAGTTTAAAATTGTTTTATTACATAATCCCTTTAATACAACTCCACAAAGCAACAGGATGCTTTTGTCATTTGCGAACCCATCAGAGCAGGGTATGAGCAGTCTAAAACCCCTGCCAGGGCTCTAGCACAGCATCTGACTGCCCCGGAGGCAGCAGCCCAGTATTACTGTAACTTATTACTAAGACTCACATGAAACCTAAGTGTTTGGTTAGAAATCTTGTGATGGTCTCACGTTGCCAGTGTCCGCTTTGCTCACAGATTAACAAGAGGCACATCCAGGTCTTGGTATGTGATGAGGCAAGACCGTTTCGCAAGTGTGCCCAAACCCAAGAGTATAGTCACAAGTTGTTCTTTGCTGCGGATGTTTTGGGGCTGAAACGGACATGGATTTTCGTGCAGAAAGCGGTCCACATTCCCAGGTAAATTTACTCCACCAGTTTGCACAGAATAATTCTTCCAATTAACATCTTCCTACTTGAAACACAATTTGCTGCTTTTATTTCTAGTGAAGTCCATTTCCTTTTTCTGAATTACTCAATATGCAATTTCTCAGCCATCATCATCATCATCGGGAATCTCCTGCTTTCCTGACTTAGTGATGAGACTTAAAGAGAACCTGTCATGTAGAGAAAGCCGCCTGATCTGCAGAGGTGATAGGAGGAGCGGATCACATCAAAAAGACATTTTTTTGAGAAAATTTTCAGTAAAACTTACTTTATTAATGGAAACCCATGATGAGTCCAGTGGGCGGTGCGATCACCAATTAGGACCACCCACAGGACTCCTGCATGCAAACACCAGGGATTTCAAGGAATAAAATACAAGTGATAGTGAATCTTTTCCAACAAACCTATGCATCAATCTGCTCAGCTTCCCCTTTAGAGTAATTGCTATGCTATCCACACATCAGATTGCATATATGTGATAGGTTCCCTTTAATAAAGGGGCATCGATTCATGCACATAGCAAGAGACAAGGAAGTAGTACTATCTGTGCACACATCCAAGGCCCGGTTTTACATGTCAGGAGATTCATGGTCTGTGCACAAACTGTGGGTTGGATCAAATTCAAGAGTTTAACATTGGCCTATGTGGCTGCTGAATTTGGCGGTGTAGATCTGCGGTCAGTCTAGAAATGGCGGACCTTATAGGTATTCACAGTTTAACTTAAAAGTGTTTTCCACTACTGGACAACCCCTGCTTAACCACTTCAGTGCCGCAAACAAATAAACAATGAACAAGCACCTTCTGCAGTGACACCACCCCTGCTATGCTGGCTCTGATACTCTTGGTAGGTCTTGGGATGCTATGGAGTCATGTGACCCCTGCAGTCCATCAGTGACCACTGATCGACCGTAGTACAGACATCCGCACGCCGAAATACTTAAGAGCTGCAACTGATCAGGGGTCACTGATCAGCTGCAGTGGTCACTTGATACAATGTCAAGTGATCGCCGAGAATAGCAGCAATGACATCACAGACAACGGTGACATGGAAGGTGATAATACATTTGCTTTCTACCGTGTTTTTCCAAAAATAAGACAGAATGTGTTATATTTTTTTTTTACCCCCAAAAAAGCACTAGGGCTTATTTTTGGAGGAAGTCTTATTCTTGGAGAAACATAGTTGGGGGTAAGTTTACCCCCCAAAAAAGCAGAACCCCCACTTCCCAGGAAACTCATTACCAGACCTGGACGTCTGCATGGCTCCCAGATCCTCCTGTGATCTCCGGTGGGTGCTGCACGCCGTCCTCCTCTGCTGCTGGCTGACACACACACACACACACACAGCAGATCGCTGATCACACACACAAATCACGCGTTTCCGGCCGCAGGGAATGATAGGAGGAAGTCACGAGCGTCTGCAGGTCCTGTTGCGGCAGTTCCTTCCTCTCAACCGCACAAACTCTCCGGATTCTGCCGGCGAGAAGAGATCGGTGTCGCTGGAAGTGGAGAGTGTGTGTGTGCGAGCCGATGTTTGTGTGTGGGGGTGCGATCACTGCAGGTCCTGCTGCTCAGCGTCGGGTAAGCGTGATTGCGGGGTGCTCGCTGTGTATAATGAAGTGTCCTGCAGTATCTGTAACTATCTGCATGGACACTTCATTATTGAACCGTAACTGGGCTTATTTTCGGGGAGGGCTTTTATTTAAGCCTTGCTCCGAAAATGCTGAAAATCCCTGCTAGGGCTTATTTTTGGAAAAACACGGTATTATATGGGCCACGGAAGAGATTAAACAGAGTTCACCCACAAGTGACATCTCTTAAAAGGGAACCTGTCAGGTGCTTTGTTCCCTTTAAAAGGAGTTGTAAGAAAAACATGGCTGCCTTATTCCAAAAAACTGAACCACACATATTTAATAGTGCAACATATTTAAAGGGAACCTGTCCGGTCCAATCTACACCCAGAACCATGAGCAGTTCTGTGTGCATATTGCTAATCCCTGCCTAACCGTCCCTGTATCTAGTAGCATAGATACAAAGATCTTTAGAAAAAGTATTCTAAAGATCTTTTATCGTATGCTAATCAGCGAGGACCTAGTCCCCTGGGCGTTAGTTCCCCGGCCAGTCACCCCCATTAGCATGTTAGTACACCCCAGAGTTTGGCTCATGCGCACTACTTCAGTTTGAAGCCAGGACGTGTACACCCGACTTCATAGTGCGCATGACCGAAAATCCGGGGTCATGCACACTGGGCCGAAATCCCCCTGTCAGACGAGATGGCAGCAGAGAGGTGAGTGAGATCATCCTGTGACGCTGCGTATCCATTAGCATGTTAACACACCCACAGGGGCGTACCAACATGCTAATGGGGGCGACTGACCGGGAACAATCGCCCAGGGGACTAGGCCCTCACTCATTAGGAGTATTCATAGTTATCCCCTCCCCCTGTTATAATTAGCATAAGCATTATACAAATGATTCACTTTTTCCCTTGCAGGACCTTTGGTGAGGTCATACCCATGTGACCAGAAGGGGCGGGGCATCAGCCAACAGAAAAATGTTGCTTTGTGGTATCAGCTTTGTTGGCTGAGGCCCCGCCCCTTCTGGTCACATGGGTATGACCTCACAGGTGCTGCAGGGGAAAAAGTGAATCGTTTGTATAATACTTATGTTAATTCTAAGTGGGGGAGGGGATAACTATGAATACCCCCCAGATATTATCTTATCTTCAGCTTCCATCACTCAAGAAGCTGCCAATATAATAAACTTTAATTTCTTAGGTTTCAAAATCTATACATCCGAGCTGACCACTAAAGGTATGTATAGAATCAGCCAGATAGCTTTAGGATATATACGAAAATCCTGATGATTGGTCCCCTTTAAACACATTGATGGTGGTCACGTCTCGGAGAAGCTATTGCCATTCAGTATACAAAACAGTATGGGGGGGGGGGGGGGGAGAATGTAGCAAATTGTAACAAGGGAAAAAAAAAAATCTCACGTTTTCCTGTAAATGCATTACTAATGGAAATGGACCACCTTGGGCAAAAATGCTTTTTAGTCTATAATGCCTATATAAAAAAGCCTAAGATAAACCACATCAAAGCTAATTAACACTGGCTTATAACAAACAGCTACAAAGACCATTGATTTAAAAGTGAGTGACCCATCAAAACGCACATTAAACTAGCTGTTCAGTGATAGAGGAGACTTAGCCCCTATAATAGTCACACTAGCTCTGTACCGGTCAGTGGTACAGTACCTGAGAAATATAGATTTTAACTTAAATGCAAATGAGAAGCTTCAGTGCACCCTTGGAGTGGCCACCATTACACCCCCTCAATTTGCAGTTTTGGAGATAGTGTCTGTGAGTGTGAGCACAAACACTGCCAGTGTGGTTGCATTCTCCTCTCTGCAGCAGCAGATCACTACACATGGAAGGGTACGGAGCGAGCAGCAGCAGAGAGGAGCCGGGGAGAAGACTGCGCCCACCCAGATCAGGCAGTGTCTGTGCGCACAAGCAGAGATGAGGGCTGAGTTAAGGAAGCGTTTTAGAGAAGCAAGCACTGTCAGATGCGGGGGAAGGCTCCAAAATTCAAAAGTGAGTGCACTAAGCTGTTAACCCCTCATAGGGTGCTGCAAAAAAAGTTATTTTCTTAGGTACTGTACCACTTCGGCTGCTTTCACACTACGTTTTTTTTAACATCAGTCATGAACGTTTTTTTTTTTTAACGCAAAAACGGATCCAGTGCAAATGCGTTTTCATTTCAATGCATTTGCAATGGACTCGCGTCAACATGCGTTCACCTGCGTCTGCGTGCGTTATAGTGAGGATCTAGCGACTTGCAGTTTTTTTTCAAAACCGCTACTTGTAGCGTTTTTGAGCTGCGTCCAAATACTGCAAATTGCTGGATCCTCACTAAACAGCACACAAACACATGTGAACGCTAGCATGCTGATAGACAGGATCCTGCTTGCTCTACTGAGCATGCCCAGAAACCAGCCTCGCGTGATCAGTCTCTCCCTCTCGCCCCCTCCCTCTCTCTCCACTCTACCCCGCCTGAGAGCGGAGGACGCTCGTAACCAAGGTAAACATCGGGTAACCGCGGTCTTAGTTACCCGATGTTTATCTTGGTTACGTGTGCAGGGAGCCCGGCTCCTAGCAGCTGCAGACGCTCGTAACCAAGATAAATATCGGGTATCCAAGGAAAGCACTTCGCTTAGTTACCCGATGTTTACCTTGGTTACGAGCCTCCGCAGCTGTCAGATGTCGGCTCCCAGTCTTTCACGTTCAGTTCCCCTGACTCCAATGGCCGCCCATAAACTTAAAGTGACAGGATCCTGCAAAATAACATGCGTTTGCATGCGTTTTTCTTTGCAAAAACAGGATCCGCTTTTGCAGCAAAAAAACGTTCATGACGCATGCTAAAAAAACGTAGTGTGAAAGCAGCCTAAAATGTATAGGGCTGGTAGGATTTTTATAGGGTTAAAGTCCCCAATTTCACTGTAGAGCCAGGTAAATGAAAGAATACCAAGGAGCAAAGGTGCAAAATAGGGTCTTATCTGGTAAAAAAGGGAATAAGAAGAGGAAACAGGAACACTCACCTTTTCAAGATGTCACACACAAGACATGCGCTTAAAGGGAACCAGTCATCAGGATTTTCGTATACAAGTGCTATACTGGCACTATCAGGCAGATTATCTACATACCTGTGGTGGTCAGCTCAGATGTTTAGGCTTTCAAATCCAAGAAAGTAAAGTTTATAAAAATTAGTCATCTTTCTGATTGACAGTTGCACCAGCAGATAATAACCGGGCGGGTATCCATCTGGATTCCCGCCCTCCCCGCCGCCTATTCCTCCCTCTCTGGCTCCATGCTAATTTTTGTATTCAGTATGATTTGCGTCTGAGTTGGCGCCTGCACATAGTGCTCATCTCCGGCGCCATCTTTCTGAAGCCCGCATTACCCCCTGCTCTTCTATTCTTCTGACTGAGAGGGCGGCTCATGCGCCCTCACATCATCTGCTCTCGTGACCGCAGCAGCATGCGCAGTCACAACAGCAGAGGAGAACAGCTGATCAGCTGATCGGAGGACACCGTGCTGCCCCAAGATACCAAGCCAGCGCCAGGTTGAAGACCAGGATCTTGGAGGGGTGAGAGGGAGTAATAAACATGGTGTTTCCAAGTGTGTCTGTATTTATTTCTAATAAAGTATTTTTTCTCTGTGTGATTTTTTTTTAACCCTTTATTGGAGATTCTTAATGGCCGGGTGAAACTTGGCCTGACATTAAGAATCTCTGGTTTAATAGCAGCTGGTAAAACAAAGCTGGTATTAACCCCTTATTACCCAGCATGCCAGGGCTGCTGGAAGAGTTGGATACTGCGCCAGAAGATGGCGTTACTAGGAAAGCGCCATTTTCTAGGGCGGCTACAGACTACAATTTGCAGCAGGGGGGAGTGGGGGGTGGACACAAATTTTGGGCCAGCCTGCACTGCGGATTTCAGTCCCCAGCTGCCTAGTTGTACCTGGCTGGATACAAAAATTGGGAAAAGCCCACGTCGTTTATGTTTAATTATTTCAGGAAATTCATGAAATAATTAAAAAAGGGCTTCCCTATATCTTTGGTTCCCAGACAGGTACAAATAGGCAGCTGGGGGTTTGGGGGCAGCCCATACCTGCCTGCTGTACCTGGCTAGCATACAAAAATATGGCGAAGCCCACGTCATTTTTTTTTTTTTAACATTCATTTAAACAAAAAAATGTGTGGGCTCCCACTGCATTTTCTATTACTAAGGGTAACTCAAGTAGCTACTGGCTGATAGCCCCACTGCTGAGAGAGGAGGTACCTTCACTGGCAATGGGAGGAAAAAAAAAAAAAAAAAAAGGCTCTTCTGGATTTAAGTTTTTTTGTCCAAAACCATAAATAAAAGACGGTGCCGGAGATGAGCGCTACGCACAGGTGCAAACTCCGCCGCCATCTTACTGAATAGAAAACTTCGCATAGAGCCAGAGAGAGGTAGGAACAGGCAGGAGGGGTGGGGGGATCCAGATGAATACCCACCCGGTCATTATCTGCTCCGGTGAAACTGTAAATCAAAAAGCTGACGAATTTTTAAATGTCACTATCTTGGATTTGAAATTCTAAACATCTGAGCTGACCACTAATGGTATGTAAATAATCAGCCTGATAGGGCCAGTATAGCACTGGCTTTACCTTATATACGAAAATCCTGATGACTGTTTCCCTTTAACAACAGAGCAGCTGCTGCACATAACCGAGTGCACAGGACAGTGCATAAAAAAAGACAGAAGACGTGTTCACTCCGCGCTGCTGCTGTGTTGTGGATTATTCAGATTGTATTGTGATGTTTTACATGTATGAGGGCATCAAAGAAAGGCTGCCCCCTTCCCCTTAAAAAAAAAATGCATACTGAGCTGTATATACAGTGCAGAATAGTAACAGAAGACGTGTTCACTCCGCGCTGCTGCTGAAAACTTTCCAAGGGAACATCCAGGACTCCGAGGAGATAAGTGGTTTTTAGTCCATATATTTCAAGGCCATTACAAGCTTCAAGAAAAATAATCACTTATCTCCACTGGTGTGTCCTGGATCTCCCCTTGGAAAGTTTTCAGCATCAGTGCGGAGTGAACACGTCTTCTGTTACTATTCTGCACTGTATATACAGCTCCGTATGCATTTTTTTTTTTTTTTTTTTTTGTAAGGGGAAGGGGGCAGCCTTTCTTTGATGCCCTCATACATGTAAAACATCACAATACAATCTGAATAATCCACAACTACTGCCCTGATATATCTTATAATGTGGACTAGGAGCAAAGTTGCAAAAACAAGCGCTCTTGACGTACAAGTTATTGCCAAGCAGGAAACACCTTGCATGGGGGTCAGCAAGTCGGGACGTTCCTCCTGCCAGTGTCTCCATTATGGATGAAAGCATAATAAGCGACTAGAAGTAACAGGACAGCAATGATCATGGATCACACAACACTTCTATATTCCGTCTTCTTACTTCTGTGCAGGCTGTGAGCCGCATGTACAGACACTACCTAATGCATCATCACATGCTGAAAGCGTTACCTATTTTATAATATGGGGGGGGCATGGTGTTTCCGTACAGTTATCTGTCCGCTTTCCGGCTATGAAGATATTTATTCACCTTTCCTTTAACTCACTGTTTCAACAAATAAAAGCTGAACGGATCACAAGACGCCAAATGGGCACAAAGAAAAGGAACTGCAGTGAGGAGCAAACAAGACTTTCCAAGGTAGACTGCCGGCCAGGTCTATTCCCAGCTCAGCCACGAGCCACCAAAATACAGCAGGTGACATAAGTATTGAACACGTTAGACATTTTCTAAATAAATATACTGTATGTCTACAGAAGATAGACTAATTTCTCACCAGATGTTGGTAACAACCCATCCAGTCCACACAGGGAAAGAAATCAAACCATACATGTCCATGACTTAAGTGATATCTAATAATTAGGGCTGAGCGGATCCGAGCTGTAGAAGTCTGGATCCACGCGGTTTAAAGATTTCCAGTTGCCGGACCCAGATTTCTGGGTGCACGATCCGGATCCAGCACTGGGGAAAATAACTGAAAGAAAGAAAAACAGAAATAAAACAGCGTTTCATACTTACCGAGACTCTGTCATGGCGGCACCCTGCTTCCGAGTCGCGCATTCACTTCCTGTACTGTGCATCATATACACACAGCTTTCCGGGTTTTCCCCGCCCACCCTCTGGTCTGTGATTGGTTGCAGGCTGTGACAGTGTCTGCCTGCCGTGCAGTCATCGTGCTGCATTGTCTGCACAGCCAGCGGTCGTGCTCTATGGCCGCTGGGTATGTAGCAGAGCTGAAGCAGCGTGGGACCTCGTGTGGATTACGCCGGACCTGCAGGGTGTTAGGGGGTTAATAAAGAGGTGAAGGAAGGGGTGTGTTTTGTACTTTATTCCAAATAAAGGATTTTTCTCTGTGTTTATTTACATTCACTTACAGGTTAGTGTGATGCAGGAATCTAAGACAGCTGTGCCATCACGAACCTAGGGCTTAGTAGCAGCTGTGAACTGCTATTAACCGCTTATTACCCCGATTACCACCGCTCCAGGGAAATCGAGAAGAGCCGGTATTGCACTGGGATTGTCACATCTAATAGATGCGGCAATACCGGGTGGCTGCGGGCTGGAATACCAGCCCCCAGCCGGCATTATCATCGCTGGGGATGAAAATAAGGGGGGACTGCACGTCATATTTAATTATTTATTTAAATAATAAAAAAGCGCCACATCACCGGCACAGCCGCGCACACTTCTGACAGGAGTGTGCATGTCTTTCTAGGTACATGCACGCTCATGTTCAGAGAGCGCAGGCTGTGCCGGCTGATGTCATATGAGACTTGTATGAGTCTGATAGTGCATCACCGGCACAGCCGCACACTTCTGACAGGAATGTGCATGTGCTTCTGAAAAACATGCACATTCACCATACTGACCCGCAGACACTTGCACTGCTTTACCCACCCACAGGCCGTCCTGCCGCCTGTGATTGGTTGTATTCAGCTGACACGCTGCCACTCAGGGTGGGGGCGCGTCTAGCTGCAACCAATTACACGCGCTGGTGGGTGGGCAAATCAATGAATATTGAATTGTCGGCTCTGGAAGGGAAAAGCGTGACCCGGAAGGAGTTTGCTTCCATGACACAGCCTCGCGTGAGTACACCGCGCGCGCTCCTACCCCCGTATCCCTTACACAAACATTTTTAATCTCCGGATTCTGGTCCCCATAGACTTACATGGGCACCGGAATCCGGAGTGGATCCAGATTTTTTTTATTTTTTTTTTAAATCCGGCAGGGATCCGCCAGTCCCGGATTTTGATCAACTCTAGTAGTAATTTGAAATGACAGGGTATCGAACACTGTTAATGAAATTCATTTAATACTTCATACAAAGCCTTTGTTGGTGATGAAGCTACAAGATACCTTCTATATGGAGAAACTGAAAATCACATGCACTGCTCAGGTGTGATTTTAGCCTATCCTTCCACACAACACTCGTCATATACTGAAGCCCCCATGGGCTCCTATGAACTGTGAGCTTTAGTTCCTTCGATATATTTTCTATAAATACTTATTTCCCCCATTGTATTTAGAACAGATTATGGTGTAAATATGGAATATTTATACTTGGGCACGTGGGACAAGTTACATTTTTCTGCTTTCTTGATGGATCAGGTTTATCCTTTTATGACCAAAGACAAATATGCATTAAGAAATTATGTAGCAGGCGTAGGATTTGAGCTCGCTCTATGCGGCGGGGGCTGTCTCTATTAGAGGCAGCTGACAAGCCTGTAACTGTTGCTTGGAGCCAATCTTTGATCTTGACAAAACGTTTTAGATGCCAAGGTCAAAAGGGATCAAACCAACAGGCTAGGGCTCATCCGATTGTCCTAGGTCCAACCACCAGCAGTGGAGAAGAAAGGATGCAGCGGTATTTATCGGGCGGCAAAGCTTGGAAGCAGGGGAACCAGGCACGGTTACATGTACTTCTTTTTTCAGGTGTTCATATGATGGAGTATGCTGCCGAAACCTGTCATGAAGTGATATTCCTGATCTCTGAATAAAGAAGTAAATGTAACCGTGCCTGACAGGGCTGTGGAGTCGGTAAGCCAAACCTGCGACTCCTCAATTTCCCTTGCACCGACTCCGCGACTCAGACTCCCACATATATTGCTTATATTTAAGTGAAAAATTTATTGTAGTACAATGTGAACATCAGACATTTAATCATTTTTATGATGCAATAATCAAGATATTTAGATATACCGTATATGCCGGCGTATAAGACGACTGGGCGTATAAGACGACCCCCAACTTCTGCCCTAAAAATATAGAATTTGGGATATACTCACTGTATAAGACTACCCCGCTCCCAAATGAAAAAAAGTCTGCTTTGATTGCAACATATTAATTTTAATTCCGCGAGAGCCGTACAATATGTTTTTAAAGGGCCATTGACAGATCAATCGCTCCAATGTTCACTTAGTACAGCAAGGAATGCTCCTCCCTGCTGTATAAAGCCACAACTGGACTGAAACAATGGTACTACACTCTGCTACAAACAGACACACACAACTCTGCTACAAACAGACAAACACACACAACTCTGCTACATGCAGACAAACACACACAACTCTGCTACATACAGACAAACACACACAACTCTGCTACATACAGACAAACACATACAACTCTGCTACATACAGACAAACACATACAACTCTGCTACATACAGACAAACACATACAACTCTGCTACATACAGACAAACACATACAACTCTGCTACATACAGACAAACACATACAACTCTGCTACATACAGACAAACACATACAACTCTGCTACATACAGACAAACACGTACAACTCTGCTACATACAGACAAACACGTACAACTCTGCTACATGCAGACAAACACGTACAACTCTGCTACATACAGACAAACACATACAACTCTGCTACATACAGACAAACACATACAACTCTGCTACATACAGACAAACACGTACAACTCTGCTACATACAGACAAACACGTACAACTCTGCTACATACAGACAAACACGTACAACTCTGCTACATACAGACAAACACGTACAACTCTGCTACATACAGACAAACACATACAACTCTGCTACATACAGACAAATACACACAACTCTGCTGCTCTGTGGGGCCTGCACCCGCGGCTCGGCGGGTACAGCACCCGCGGCATCGGCGGGGGGGGGGGGGGGATTGGCAGGGCATACATCTGGGGGGTTAGAAGCAGCTCACTGGGGCCCATAATGGGCACAAGTCCCCCTGTGTTAGATATCTCCCCCATAGTGCTGCCCATGGCCCCTATAGATCGCACAAGTCCCCCTGTGTCAGATATGGCCCCTAGGCTGCTGCCCAAAGTAAAATAAAACCCTCTTTCCTTATCTCCTGTCTGCTCCGTGCTTCTGTTCTTCCACTTCCTGGTTGTCAGTGCGGTCATGTGATCGGCACAGCAGGCTGAGCTCTCTGCCTGATCACAGTGGAAGCAGGGACACAGGGAGAAACGCTGCAGGGGTAAGTAAAGCTTTTTTATTTTAGAATGAGCAGCAGCCTGGGGGCCAAATCTAACACATGGGGGACATGTGCGATCACACTGGGACGCAGGCTCATATAATATGCACCGCTGCCCCAGCCCCTCACTGCGTGCGATTTCAGCACCATTGGAGATGGACAGCGGCTGTGCATATTATATGAGCGGGTGCAGGAGATCAAAGGATGCAGCCCGCAGCGTTCCCCTGTGCTCCAGAGCTGCTTCCACCAACTCCCCTGGACGCTGCAGTGTACATACACACCCCCCCCCCGTATATCCGGCGTATAAGACGACCCCCCACTGTAGCCATTATTTTAAGGGGGTAAAAAGTCGTCTTATACGCCAGTATATACGGTATTTTATGTTCTATTTATTGGAATACAACTTTAGAACACAAAACTGTAATAAATTGTAAATTATACACTATGTAATAAAAAAAAAAAAAAAAAATCTATCCCTCTATCTCTATACCTATACACACAGATATATAAACAAAAAAAAAAAGTTTTCAACAAAAACATACTAAACATGTGCAGTGTATGCATTTCTTCTAAGAAAGAAAATTGCCTCCATCAGATCCTCCTTCGCAGATGACCTCGAATCTGACCTAATAATTTTAAGGCTAGAGAACAACCTCTATACAGTAACTTGGGTTGGAGGCAAAGCCGTAACCACATGGGCAACATCTCTAACAATTTCTGGGTATAAAGGAATTGCCTCATGCACAGTCAGTTTTGATGATCAGTTGAATTTTTCTATTTCTTTGAGAGAAAGTGAAAAATTTTACTGAAATCTGGTCAATCTGCTGCTATAGGAGACGGAGTGAAATCTTTTTCCTTGCGGCAACGCTTTGCCTGCTCCATGTCATCCAAATGCTTGTCAAAGTTAAACTCCTCATCTGATGAGGATGACGATATGGCAGCAGTAGCACTGTCAGGACCTAAGTCCTCTTGCTCCTGGCAGTCCTGTAGGCCACTAATCCTAACTGCCATCTCAGTCAGAGATTCTTTTCTTTTAGTAAGCTGTTGATCATCTAGCAGTATACGATGACTTGGGTCCACATAAACAGCTGTCGGAGGAATTTTTTTTCCAATCGCTGTATCTAGTTCATTGAAGCAGAAATGCCATCTACGATTAAATCTCCTCTTTGGGACAGGCAAAATCGCAAGTTCTTCCACTCCCTTATGAAAATGCCAGGAGTTAAATCCTCAGCTTGTAATTTTTAGTCATGGTAAATGGGTGATTAAGCAACTCCTTCAATTCAGCCACCTGTGTCCATTGACTTTCATTTAGAGTTACCTGAGGGTTCGCCATATCTTAGTTCAAGCAATCGCTCAATCATTAAATAAGTGCTGCCCCACAGAGTGGCTTGATCGACAATTGCCCCTTTCCCAGCACGTCTCTTCAAGATGGAATATATTTTAGGGGTTCTGGCGGCAATAAGCTCAAAAACGGATCCTCACAAAGAATGAGCAGTCCGTTTGTGGCGTTTTTCTAATCTGCTTTTGCTATTGAAAACATTATCTAGGAGCTAAAAAAAAAAACCTCTCAGCTGATGATTTTTTTTTAAAAAGCTGATCTGCTTTTGCAGCTGAAAAACGTATCCTCAAAAAACGCAGCAAAAACGAATGTAGCCTTAGATCAGGAATAGAACAGACATTTATAGGACATTTCATAACTTTCCCAAATTCCTATGAAAAAATATTCAGCACATTCTGCATTGAACTCCTGTACCCAATTTATTATATATTTTAGGAGTCTGAGTCGGTCCATTTTATACCGACTCCGAGACTCCAACTCCACAGCCCTGGTACCTGATTCCCCTGCTTCCAATCTTTGGAGCCCGATAAATACCATTGCATCCTTTCTTCTCCATTTACAATCCCTCATCGGAGGGCTAGCAGACGGAGCCGACTTAGCGAGGAGCTTTCTATAACTATAGGACCGCGGCCCACATCACATGACCGGCCGATTGTAGGATTCCTTCGGGCGTGTGGTGGGCGAAATACACCAGCAGCGTTCACCGGGGTCGTGCGAGGTTTGCACAACCCGAACAGGTTAGTGGTTCTAACTTTACCCTCCCCCACTGGATCACCAGGTGTCACACTAGGAGCGCGCCTCTGTCTCTTATTTTATGTCCAACCACCAACAGTGACAGCAGGAAACCCAGCACAGAAGTACTGAAGCTTATTCTACTAGAAATCAAGTGATGTACTTCAGTCACCGCTCTGCCAAAAAATTTTTTTTTATAAAAGAATGTGCTGGAAACTAAGCTTTGCTACCATAGCCTGCAGCCTCTCCGGACTGGTCTCCCATTGAGCACATCTGGGACATCATTAGTCAGCAATCGTAAAAAGAGGTGACAACAGCAGATCTTGATGATTTTGGTGCCCAAGTGCATTCAGCGTGGCATAATACTCAGAAAACCATTAATAACATGCCAAGATGTGTGAGGGGGATTTCTACACAGACATAATACTGAATAAAATCGGGAGGTTTTGCACATTTTGTTCTCATTTCATCATGATTTGCATATTATTAAGTCTAGTAATCCTGTGATTTCCATAACTCCGTGATTTTTCCTTCTAGGTGTTGCAATTTCAGTGTTGAGGGGTGTAGTTATGACATGACTGCCTGGGACATAATCTGATGAGTGCAGTAAAACGTGTTGTTCTACCCGATGCTGGAGTCCCTCGGCCTTTTATATGCTCTGTGCTGGGATAATGCAGAACAGGTCATACAAGATAAAATAAACTTATGACACATGGCTTGGCTTCTAAATGGATTTGTGTCACCTTCACTGATCTGCGCTGGCGGGGAGAGGTTAGTTTCAGCTTGGGATTTTGCTTGCTTTGCCATCAGCTCTGGGTGGACCATGTTGTCACTAAAGAGAGAAATGACAGCTACAATGCTTCCAGTAGTACCGAGAGCTGACCCTGAAGATCAGGGCTGAAGAAGGTGCAAACCATGCAGCACATAGACCAGATATTCTTGTCTTCACCTTGCACCAATCCAGGTCACCGCCACCTGTGTTTACAAGCCGACATGTCCAACACGGGAAATCATCCACCTCACAGGGCTGTCAATCAAACGTTCACTTCCACATGTGTGTTCTGTGGGCAGAACTGGTGCCCATTTAAGTCTATGGAATTGTTAGGGGTGTGTGTGATCAACTTATGTTTGGGGAGTACAATTGAGAGAAGAGAGAAAATAAAACAAGTTTTTTTTTACCCATTCCCATTTGAGGGGGAAAGCTAGATAGCGATAGAGATGCCACCAATAAGCCTTTCAAGTTCCATCCAGGTTTTTTTTTTTGTTTTTTAATGTTTATGATTAGTTTAAAAAAAATAAATAAATAAAATAATTGAGAAACATGTATGCCACACTGATCGTACTCATGGACACAAGAGAACTGAAAACTGTTAGACAAAGCACATTAATGAAAAATAGTCTCAGTTTTCGCACACAAAACAAAAAAAAACAAAAAAACAACACCACACATCTGAATGATGCCTTACTCCAGTCTCAGGCAGTCCGTGGCCTGCAGGCCAAATCCGGTCCGGTGGTTGTTTCTGTTTGGCTATAGACCAGGACAAACAAAAGGCTGTGAATCAAGCACAACACAGCAGTAAAGTGATGGCAGCACTGCCGTGAACAAAAAACTTGTGTATAAGTGTAAAGCTGGCCCTTAAGGCCCCGTTACACACACAGATAAATCTTTGGCAGATCTGCGGTTGCAGTGAAATCATGGACATATTGTTCCATTTGTACATGGCCAGAAACCTGGCACTGATTGTCCACAATTTCACTGCAACCACAGATCTGCCGCAGATTTATCTCTGTGTGTGACAGGGCCTTTAGGGTATGTGCCCATGATCAGGACCAGCTGCGTCCGGACCTGTGGGGCCGTGAGTCTCCTCCGCAGGAGACTGAAGCAGCCCGTACCCACGATCAGTGTCCGGACAGTTGCGGTCTCTCTCATCTGTTCTCCCTGTGGATAACGCGTGTAACTCTGCAGCAAAACTATTGACATGCTTGTGGCTCGAGAAGCCGCACCGTAGGTCACGCACAGTGGGCAGATTTCTATAAATCCCATCCACTATGCTTGTACTGTACAATGCATCGTTTTGGATGCAGCTGCAGCATGCTGCAACCAAAACGCTGTGAACCCTGATCGTGGGCACACTAAGGGGCACACATCACATTGGACAACTCCGGCAAAAGCAGAAGGAATGTGAATGACAAAAGCACTAGAACGTGAGTGGGATTTTAACAAAAAGAAAGAAAAGCGATCAGAATAAGGCCAGAGACCACAGGAGAGGTCATCGTGATGAAGGCAGATCTACACTTCTGCTCCTGTTATTCAGCCTCAAATAGACTGATTTATAGAAACCTGTAAATTATAGTTTTGATTCGCTGTTACAGGTAAGAATACATGTAAGCACCATCATAACATGTATTAGTAGTCACAGCATCAACAGTCCTAATGCTGCTCCCATAATATCAAATGATAATATAATACTAATATTAACTAGATCAAGACTCGGGCATATTTTTGAGGTTTTCCCCATACATTTTATTTGGATATTCAAATTTTTGCATTTTTTTTTTGGTATTAAAGCTTAATTTTTATGTTAATTTCACGTTCATTTTTTTAATGATATCAAATTAAGTCAGGGAAAGAGTGGGTGGGAAGAAAGGAAATGCATGTGTTTTTTATTTTTTTGTTTTTATGAAAACAATGGACTAAAATACATTTTACACTTTGTTCCACTTTCCGCTACAATTATTCTTAAATAAAATAGACATTTTTTGGGGATTTTCTTCATGTGGGCGATGCTGGTAACCAGGCTGGCAGAGGCTTTTTTTCCCCATTCATTCAAAATTTTAGGGGGGGGGGGGGCCATTTCAACATTTAAGTGTTTTTTCTTTCATCAGATTTCCCCCAGAAACTGGCTTTTGTATATAAGCCCCAGTTACAGAGTAAATACAGTCTTATAAAGCAAGTGAAATAGAAAATATTTGATTAGTTTAATACTCAAGTAAATATATTCCTAAAGGCGCTATTGAAATGAATTTCTCACCAGATGTTGGTAACAACCCATCCAATCCACATAGGCAAAGAAATCAAACTATAGCTGTTCATAAATTAACCCCTTAAGGACGAAGCCAGTTTTGTCCTTAATGCCCAGGCCATTTTTTGCAATTCTGACCAGTGTCACTTTATGAGGTCATAACTCTGGAACGCTTCAACGGATCCCGGTGATTCTGACATTGTTTTTTCGTGACATATTGTACTTCATGATAGTTATAAATTTAGAACGATATTTTTTGCTTTTATTTGTGAAAAAATCGGAAATTTGATGAAAATTTTGAAAATTTTGCAATTTTCAAACTTTTAATTTTTATGCCCTTAACCCAGAGAGTTATGTCACACAAAACAGTTAATAAATAACATTTCCCACATGTCTACTTTACATTAGCGCAATTTCTGAAACAAAATGTTTTGGGGTTAGGAAGTTAGAAGGGGTCAAAGTTCATCTGCAATTTCCCATTTTTTCAACAAAATTCACAAAACCATTTTTTTAGGGACCACATCACATTTGAAGTGACTTTGAGAGGCCTAAGTGACAGAAAATACCTAAAAGTGACACCATTCTCAAAACAGCACCCCTCAAAGTACTCAAAACCACATCCAAGAAGTTTATTAACCCTTCAGGTGCTTCACAGGAACTAAAGCAAAGTGGAATGAAAAAAAGCAAAAAATAAAATTTTACCTAAAATGTTGCTCTACCCCAAATTTATTCACTTTTAGAAGAAATAACACAACAAAATGAACCCCAAAACTTGTTCCCCACTTTCTTATGAGCGCGCCAATACCCCACATGTGGTCAGAAACCTTTGTTTGGACAAATGGGAGGGCTCGGAACAGAAGGAGCAATATTTGAATTTTGGAAAGCAAATTTGGCTGAAATAGATTGCGGGCACCATGTTGCATTTACATGTCCGCTAAGGTACCTAAACAGCAGAAACCCCTCACAAGTGACACCATTTTGGAAACTAGACCCCTTAAGGCTTCTATCTAGGGGTATAGTGAGCATTTTGGATCCACAAGTACTTCACAGATTTTGATAACGTTACGTTGTCACATTGAAAATTTTCATTTTTTTCTCAAAAATGTTGCTTTAGCATCAATTTTTTCACTTTTTCAAGAGGTAATTCCAAAAATTTGACCCCAACGTTTGTTACCCACTTTTTTATGAGCGCGGTGATACCTCACTTGTGGTCTGAAACCTTTGTTTGGAGAAATGGGAGGGCTTGGAACGGAAGGAGCAATATTTGAATTTTGGAAAGGAAATTTGGCTGAAAAAGATTGCAGGCACCATGTCGCATTTGGAGGACCCCTAAGGTACGTAAACAGCAAAAAAACACCACAAGTGACCCCATATTGGAAACTAGGCCCCTCAAGGAATTTATCTTGATGTTTGGTGAGTACCCTGAACCTCCAGGTGCTTTACAGAAGTTTATAACGTTGAGCCATGAAAATAAAAAAATAAAATTTTACCACAAAATTGTTACTTCAACCAGGTAGCTTTTTTTTTCACAAGGGTAACAGGAAATAAATCACCATGAAATTTATTGCGCAATTTCTCCTGAGTTTGTTGATATCTTGTATGTGGTGGAAATCAACTGTTTGGGCACACTACAGGGCTCAGAAGAGAAGGAGTGCAGTTTGACTGCAAAATTGGCTGGAATCAATAGCGGACGCCATGTTGCATTAGGAGAGCCCCTGAGGTGCCTAAGCAGTGGAGGTCCCCCACAAGTGACCCCATTCTGGAAATAAGACCCCTCAAGGCTTTAATCTAGGTGTATATTGAGCATTTTGAATCCACGAATACTTCACAGAATTTGAAATTTTCATTTTTTTCACAAAAATGTTGA
Organism: Anomaloglossus baeobatrachus; assembly: GCF_048569485.1. Lineage (NCBI taxonomy): Eukaryota > Metazoa > Chordata > Amphibia > Anura > Aromobatidae > Anomaloglossus > Anomaloglossus baeobatrachus. The sequence continues at coordinate 509,862,298 of NC_134358.1, forward strand.
TTTAGCGACACATTTTTCACTTTTTCAAGAGGCAACAACAAAACGTGTACCCCACAGGTTGTTATCTAATTTCTTGTGAGCGCAGGGATACCACACATGTGGCCAAAAACCTTTGTTTGGATAAATGGGAGGGCTTGGAATGGAAGGAGCACCATTTGAATTTTGGAAAAGTTGAAGTAAATTGCGCGCACCATGTCACATTAGCAGGGCCCCTTGGGTACCTATACATCAGAAACCCCCCACAAGTGACCTCATTTTGGAAACTGGACCCCTCAAGGATTTTATTCAGGAGTATAGTAAGCATTTTGAATCCACAGGTACTTCACAAAAATGTTGCTGTAGCAACAAATTTCTCACTGTTAAGGGGGCTTTACACGCTGCGACATCGCTAATGCGGAGTCGTTAGGGTCACGGAATTGGTGACGCACATCCGGCCGCATTAGCGATGTTGCTGCGTGTGACACCGATGAGCGATTTTGCATCGTTGCAAAAACGTGCAAAATCGCTCATCGGTGACATGGGGGTCCATTCTCGATTATCGTTACTGCAGCAGTAACGATGTAGTTCGTCGCTCCTGCGGCAGCACACATCGCTATGTGTGACGCCGCAGGAACGAGGAACCTCTCCTTACCTGCCTCCCGGCCGCTATGAGGAAGGAAGAAGGTGGGCGGGATGTTCCGGCCACTCATCTCCGCCCCTCCGCTTCTATTGGGCGGCCGCTCAGTGACGTCACTGTGATGCCACACGGACCGCCCCCTTAGAAAGGAGGCGGTTCGCCGGTCACAGCGACGTCGCCGGGCAGGTAAGTATGTGTGATGCGTCTGCGCGATGTTGTGCGGCACGGGCAGCGATTTGCCCGTGTCGCACAACAGATGGGGGCGGGTACCCACACTAGCGATATCGGGACCAATATCGCAGCGTGTAAAGTAGCTTTTAGGCTATGTGGCCATGATCCAGCGACACGGCGTCTAGTACACAGTGTCAGCCTCCTGCAGAAATGTGAGTGTTGTCCACGGGAGAACGCAGCTGCCCATGCCCACGATTTGGGTTCAGGCTGCTGTGGACTTTAGTTTTATTCTACCTGCAAAGAACACTCATCTCCGCAGCATAAATTGACATGCTGAGGCTTGGGAAGCTGCGCCACAGGTCGGTTTATGCTGCGGAGAAAAGAAACACAGTGGGCACGGGATTTCTAAAAATCCTGCCACTGTGCTTCTACTGCACAACGCAGCGTTATGGACGCAGGGAAAACACTCTGCGCCCAAAACGCTGCAAACCCTGATTGTGGGCACACAGCGTAAAATGCTACAATGGATGAATGGATAGATGTCAAACATATATAACGTCCCACCCCCCTGCATATTCTAAGCTGGCGCCCTTTAGTGCCTTTCATGTGACACTAAAGGATGCCTAGCCTTGTATTTAGCCCAAAAAAAAAAAAAAAAAATTAAAATAAATGACGTGGGGTCCCCCCTATTTTTGATAGCCAGCTAGGGTAAAGCAGACAGCTGTAGCCTGCAAACCACAGCTGACAGCTTCATCTTGTCTGGTGATCAATTTGGAGGGCTCCCCAAGCTGTTTTTTTTTTTTTAATTATTTATAAATAAATAATTAAAAAAAACAAACAAACGTGGGGTCCCCCCAAATTAGATCACCAGCCAAGGTGAAGCTGACAGCTGGGGTCTGGTATTTTCAGGATGGGAAGAGCCATGGTTATTGGACTCTTCCCAGCCTAAAAATAGCAGGCCGCAGCCGCCCCAGAAGTGGCGCATCCATTAGATGCGCCAATTCTGGCGCTTCGCCCCAGCTCATCCCGCGCCCTGGTGCGTTGGCTAACGGGGTAATGAATGGGGTTGATACCAGGTGTGTAATGTCACCTGGCATCAAGCCCAGCAATTAGTTATGTCACGGCGTCTATCAGATACCCGACATAACTAATTGACAGTAATAAGAAAAAAAATTGACAACAAAAAAAAATTTATTTGAAAAAACACTCCCCAAAACATTCCCTGATTGACCAATTTATTGAAAAGAAAAAAAAAATCCACTATAATCCATTTGGATGTCCCACGTCGCCTCTGGACCTTCTAGAATATGGGGGACACGTTCAGGGAACGTATCCCCCATTTTCTAGGAGGGCAGACCCTCCATTTGAGGAGAGTGGGTGCAAAAAGCTGCACCCACCCTCCCCGGGTCACAGCTGCACAGTGCTGAGCAGCATCAGCAGCCAGCGTCCTGAACACAGGAAGCTGTCATCTGCTCGGCACATGTGACCGGCGTCTGCAGAGAAGGAGGAGGGGGCCGCGGGGGATCAGCGCTCCGGTATGTATGACACCGGGGGACACCAGGGGGGGGTAGGGGGGGACCCGGCAGGGCCTAGGGAGCAGGTTTCTGTCGTATGTGTTATGGCACATACGACAGAAACCATAGGAACAGTGGAAATGCGGCCGGCGCGCTGCTGTGATCGCCGGTGCGCGCGGCCATCTTGGATTTTCGGGAGGGGGTTGGGGGTCGGGGGGGGCACTTTGGGGATACCGAGGGGACCGGAGGGAACCGGGAAAAAGATTTATCTCCCATCTGGCATGTTTGATCATGCCAGATGGGAGATAAATGATTTTTTACCGGCGCGGTCATTTACTATAACTTGATGATCGGTATACGGTGTATACCGGTCATCAGGTGAGCGGGGACCGGAAAAACCGGCCCGAATCATGATCTCCAGGGTCTCAGCTACCCCCGGCAGCTGAGACCCCGGAAATTTTCTGACTCTGGGGGGCGCTAGACCCTTTTTTCCGACCGCCGTTTTAAAACGGCAGAAAGGAATAAGTACCCTTTTTTAGTGCCGTTTTAAAACGTAACGCGGTCGTAATGGGGTTAAGATATATGTAATAATGGGAAATGACATAGGGAAAAAGTATTGAACACATGAAGGAAAAGGTGCAAAAAGCCATGGAAAGTCATGACACCAACTGAAATCTATCAGTAATTAGAAAGCAATCCTGCCGCTTGGTGAAAAATAATATAAGCTGGTTCAACTAATGGCATATAAACAGGTGTCTCATTACCAAGGTGCCACACAAGAAACATCCCACAATAGGTGAAACCAGTGAGCGATCTCCAGACAGTCACAACATTGTTGCAAAGCGTACTGATGTCATTGGTTATAGAAGAATTTCTAAACTACTGAAGGTTCCACTGAGCACTGTTGGGGCCGTAATCTGGAAGTGGATGGAACATAATTTCACCATAAACAGACCACGACCAGGTGCTCTCTGCAAGATTTCAGACTGAAGAGTATAAAGCATTATCACATGAATTGTCCAAGAGCCAAGGACCTCCTGTGAAGAGCTACAGAAAGACCTGGAATCAGCAGGTACAATTGTTTCAAAGAAAATAAGTAATGCATTCAACCTCCATGGCCTGTATGGACGCTCACCACACAAGACTCAAAACGCATGTTCAAGTGCATTTAAAGTTTGCTCAACAACATCTGGACAAGCATGTGAAATAATGGGAGAACATAGTCTGGTCAGATGAGACCAAAATTGAGCTCTTTGGATGCCATGATACGCACCATATTTGGAGGTCAAAAGGCACTGCATATCACCCCAAATACACCATACACAGTGATGTTTGGAGGTGGGAACATCATGGTGTGGAGCTGTTTTTTCAGAATACAGCACTGGCAAACGTCATACAACTGAAGAAAGGATGAATGGACAAATGTAGAGACATTCTTGATAAAAAAAAAATCTGCTGCCATCTTAAAAGCATGATGAAGATGAAGCCAGGGGTGGACATTTCACCAAGACAATGATCCCAAATACACAGCCAGGGAAACTCAATTGGCTTCCAAGAAAAAAAAAAAAAATAAAGCTGCTAGAATGGCCCAGCCAATCAGCTGAGCGGAATCCAATAGAAAATTTCTGGAAGGAACTAAAGCTCAAGAGATCATTGAAGGAGAACACTGGACCTTCAGGATTTGAACAGTGATTGTGGGGCAAATTGGACCAAAAATCCTGCCTGAGCAATGCATGGGACTAGTTTCTCGATATAGGAAGTATCTGAAAGCTGTCAACACCAAAGGCTTTTGTTTGAAGTATTAAATAGATTTCAGTAAGTGTATTCAATACTTTTTCCCCTGTCATTGCTCATTATTACACATCACTAAATGTATCGGCATCTATGGTTTGATTTGCCTGTGTAGATTGGATGCGTTATTACAGACATCTTGTAAGAAATTCACGTCAATAACACCTTTAGAAACGTATTTACCGTATTTTTCGGATTAGAAGACTCACTTTTCCCCCCAAAACTTTGAAAATGAGGGGTGCGTCTTAAAATCCGAATGTAGCTTAACGGGGGGTTGTGCAGAGGGGTCAAAGGAGGCAGGGAGATGCTCCGAGCAGTGCACTGTGCTGACGACGCTGCTGGTCTGTGCGACGCTGTTCTGGATCGGGCCGCTTCGTCCTGCTCGGCCCCGCACAAAGCAGCACCCGCGTCGCTGGCCCCGCACAGAGCAGCACCTGCCTCCTGTGACCCCCGCTCCTCTGCAGGCTCCCCTCCCTGGTAAGACACCAGCAGATTATAAAACGGACCCCATATTTTTTTTTTTACCTTTTTTTCCCTCCAAATTTGGGGTGCGTCTTATAAAAGAAAAAATACGGTACATAGAAAATTGTCAAGTGTTCAATAATTCAATAATTACATTTTACCTACTTTAACTGTGTAACAGATGATCAGTCTGGTAAGATTCAGCAGCACCTGCTCCTTCCCAGCATCTAATGATCACATGATCGCTGGAGGAAGCGCTGTGTGTGACAGCCGGCTCCCCTTGATCTATACTGTGTAATGACATTTTAGAACTACATTGCAGAGTAGCAGGCGGACCACCCTGGACGTTTTAAGTGTATGGGCAGTTGGGGAACAGCCAATAATAGAAAATAATGAAATCTTAATAGTCCTTCTCACACAGTATTACTTTCTTGCCGGCTCACACCGCCGACCATTCGCTCTTTTCTTAAAGGGAACCTGTCACCAGGATTTTCCCTTATGAGCTGCAGCCACCACCAGTGAGCCTTTATATACAGCATTACAGGCAGACTGGGGCCGGCAGATCAAGGTGTTTATAAAAGGCGCTCCCTGAGTGACTGGGCTGTAGGCAGAGTTTCACCGCTCATCACAGCCCAGCATTGCTCCTGCTTGCGGCAGTGAAGGAGAGCGCGCGACATGCTGCGCTGTGAGTAGTGAAACGCCGCCCATAGCCCAGTCACTTAGGAAGACTGGGTCCCTCTGTGATGTCAGGTCAACTGGCGTGACATCATCGGATCCCATGGATCATGGAGCTCGGGGGTCAATTCATGGGGAAGAGTGGTCTGCAATAGCGCCGCTCACAGGCAGAATTGGCTGATCAAGGTATTTAGAAAAACCCTTCCCTATCATTTTTACTGTGATGTTGCCACTACCGCAGGGTAGTGAACCACCCCTTTAAGTTCAGCCTTCGATAAAAGCTCATTCAGACGACCGTTCCGTCTGTCCTGGTCAGTTCCTGTTTTTTGCGGACCCACGGACAGGACCATCTTTTTTTGTCTTCTGTGTATAATCGGATGGCACATAGAAGCACTTCCGTGTGCGTCTGATCCTACAAAAAAAAAAACTAAAAACGCATCGGGTCCCGTATGTCCGTTCAGTTATTATAGAACATGTCCTAATCTATTCCGTAATAATGGACCGTGACTCAATACAAGTCAATGGGCAAAGTCCCCAGAAGCCACACGGAAGCACTTCCGTGTGACCTCCGTCGGGTGCCCCTGCAGTCTGTGTCCCGCGGCCACGCCAGCCCCGCGGCTGTTCGCACTTCAGTGTGTCAGCATATGCCGACACTTAGTGCGAGCAGCCATGGGGGATGATGAGCGTTGCAGTCAGGAGGTTAGTAAAGTTCATTAACTGCGGTGATGAACTCCTGAAGTCAGCGCTCTTCACTGACAGCTGCGTTCTCACATCACCTCTCGTGGGCGACCCGAGACTCTGACTAGCAGTGAGGTCACGGGCCACTCGCGAGAGGTGATCTGAGATTGCGGCGGGCATAGAAGTCAGTGACCAGCTCCAATGTCAGGAGTGCAGCTGCTTCCATCACCGCAGGTAATGTACCTAGCTAACCTACTGAAGTCAGCGCTGGTCATGCCCTGCAGTGACCTGGGCTGACCTCATGATGTTAGCTCACTAACACTGCTCTTCAAGTCAATGGGGAACATTCCCTTCTTCATTGACTGGGACAGCGAGTATGGATCGTCGAGGGACCCCCCCCCCTCCTTATTGGATTACGCCGGACACGGATTTGTTTTTTCTTTTCAATAAATTGGTGAAAGAGGGAATGTGTTGGGAGTTTTTTTTTTCCTCAAATAAAAATTTGTGTGTTTTTTTTTGTTTTTATTTATTATTATTACTGACTGGGTTAGAGATGTCGGGTATCTGATAGATGCTGTAACATCACAACCACAGGGATTGATGCCAGGTGACATTACACATCTGGTATCAACCCCAAATTACCCAGTTTGCCACTGCACCAGGGCATCGGGATGAGCTGTGTGCAAAGCACCAGGATTGGTGCATCTAATGGATGCGCCACTTCAAAGGCGGCTGCGGCCTGCTATTCTTAGGCTGGGGAAGGTCCAAGAACCGTGGTCCTCCCTAGTCTGAGAATACCAGACCACAGCTGTCAGCTTTACCTTGGCTGGTGATCCAATTTGGGGGGGGGACCTCATGTTTTTTTCTTTTAAATTATTTACTTAAGATAACAGTGTGGGGTGTCCTCGGTTTTGTATTACCAGCCAAGGTGAAGCTGCCAGCTGTGGTCTGCAGGCTGCAGCTATCTGCTTTACCCGAGCAGGCTACAAAAAAATAGGGGGGGGAACCCCACGTCTTTTTTTTTTTTTAATTTATTTTTTTGGCTAACTACAGTGCAAGATTACAAAATGCTCAGGAGTGGGACATTATATACATCTTTCTCATCTATTATCTATCCCTCTATTCATTCATTCCTCCATTTATCCATCTATCTACCCATCTATCCCTATTTATCTAGCTACTTCCGTGTATTGCTGTCCGCAAATAAATGGAAGGCACACTGCTCCCACATGGCCCGTAATCGGAACGGAACGTATGCCACATGGATGCATCCGTGAAAAAAAGACAGTTTTTTGTGGACCGCAAAAACAGGACAGTCGTGTGAATGTAGCCTCAGAGTCACGGCATTGTACATTGTTTACATTTATGCCGATAAGGGACAAAGATCAGACAGGAGCTGCTGGAGCATCTGCACTGAATCGGCAGGAGACACGAGGAGACGGCCTTCTCTACCAACTTGTAAAAACTGCCATCACAATGAAAACCATGGCACAAACAGGATTTAATTTTTCCAACTCTAACAAAAAAAAAATAAAAATCACAGCATCAAGATCAGCACCAAATATTCATGAGGATGGGCACCTTTCAATCATTCGTTTAATATCATTTGCGTGATGTAGTCCATACCTTAGAGAGATAACCTGGCTACATACTAGTAAAGAGGAAAACCAGATAAACTAATATTCCAGGGAGGAGATCCCACATTGATCTCCATGGGTCCTGGAACGTTAGCAGTTATGGGACCCTAAAGTGAAGCCCTGCAAACTTCTACCGATGCAAAATGAATCCGAGCCAGTGTTTGGTGAGAAGAAACTGAGGATTTATATATAATGCCGGAGTCACATGTCCTAAGACTGAGTGTCTCCAGCCCCAAATTTGCATCCTTATATGTGCCTATGAAGCTGTTGGGTTCTGGTCTGGGGATGTGCAGCTGGCCCTTTAATCACTGACTGACAGATATGTGAATGCAGTGAAAGGGTTACCATTCATTCTCTCCCTTTATCACAGAACAGCTCCCTTTTTGGCTTTTTAGCAAACGGGTGTCATACAAATTACGGCTCCATTCATTATAGGGAATAATATTTTATATATTTATAATATATATATATTTATAATATATATATTTTTATTTATTATCTATGTACCGGGTCTACTCTTACACGGCAAAATGTTGTTAGCAGGAACTTACGACAGTGCAAGTAAACTGGGCCCGAGGGCTTGGACACAAATCAATATTTGTATGAATAATTACAAGGCAATAATGTTTGGTATTTTTTTTAATTACTTACTAACAAAATCACTATTGACTTAACTCCTCAAAGGGGTTGTCTATGCATAGGATATTGAGGATCTATCCTGAGGATAAGTCAGGAATTGGAGGGGGGGGGTCCTAGACAGCACCTCGCACCAATCAGCTTGTTTCAGCAGGAACGGCTCAGCTCCTATTCATTATAATAAGAGCTGGAGCGATTATACCGGATCGGTGGGGGTGCTGGGTGTCAGATTCCCACCATCTTGATATTGCCGCCCTATCCTACAGATCAAAGCTGTTTAACACTATTTGATTGCATCAGCTCATGACGCTGACTAATCAAAATGAGACTTCGGAGACTGAGGCTCATCCTTGGGGGTCACAGAAAAGACCACAGGGCTTAGTAAGCGTGCTCTTAAGCTGGTGTCACACTAAGCGACAGCGACAACGACGTCGCTGTTATGTCACCATTTTCGGTGACGTAACAGCGACCTTGTAAGTCGCTGTTATGATCGCTGCTTAGCTGTCAAACACAGCAGAAGCGGCGATCATAACGTCGCTACATGTGCAGAGAGCAGGGAGCCGCGCTTAGCGCTGGCTCCTTGCTCTCCTAGGTACAGTACACATCGGGTTAATTAACCCGATGTGTGCTGCAGCTACATGTCACAGTGCAGAGAGCAGGGAGCCGCGCGCACTGCTTAGCGCTGGCTCCTTGCTCTCCTTGCTACAGTATACAGCGGGTTAATTACCCGATGCATACTGCAGCCACATGTCACAGTGCAGGAGCCGGCACTGGCAGCAAGAGCGGCGGAGGCTGGTAACCAGCGTAAACATCGGGTAACCAGGGAAAGGTCTTCCCTTGGTTACCCGATGTTTACGCTGGTTACAGCTTACCGCAGCTGCCAGTGCCGGCTCCTGATCGCTTCATTTCGTCGCTCTCTCGCTGTCACACACAGCGATGTGTGTGTCACAGCGGGAGAGTGACGACCAAAAAATGAAGCTGGACATTCAGCAACGACCGGCGACCTCACAGCAGGGGCCAGGTCGTTGCTGGATGTCACACACAGCGACAGCGACGGGACGTCGCTGCAACGTCACAGAAAATGGTGACGTAGCAGCGACGTCGTTGTCGTCGTCGTTATGTGTGACACCAGCTTTAGGTCACAAACTGTCACTGAGACACAAGCCATAATGTATTAGCAGCCAAGAGATTGATAACATGTTATAAGCGTCAAGGGGTTGTCACATTTATCTTCTGAGCGCACCGCTACCTTACCTCCCTGCTTCTGGTTTGCCAGGGAACGTACAGATTGGGTGCAGGAGCAGGGTATGTAGGCCCAAACAGGCAGCTTTCTACTGCAAGATCAGAGGAGAGCACATGGTCAAACCCAATGATCCAGCCAGCTTTACAGCAGCACTTACAAGCTCGAAAGCAAAGAGCTTGCAAGAGCTGCGCTTGTTGCCTAGGAGACCGGCCACCTCTGATATACTGAAGTGGCTGGTAACCTAGGAAACCAGCAATAAACAATAGAATTTCAAAATCCAGTTAGACTTGAAAATTAAGAGGGTCTATGATAAAGGCAAGTTGCCTGTCTATACAAGCATTTGAGAATTTTACCCATTTAAAAAGATGAGACTTTAAAAGTTCTATACTAATAAATCCTAATAAATGTAAAACGAAAGAATAAAATAAAATACTACATTTAAAAATCCAATGAAACGAGAGAATATAATTCTGAACAGCGCTCCCAGGAACCAGTGATAGTATATCCAAAATAAAACGTTTTACTGATGCTTGTAAAAATTAATTACAACGCGTTTCAGCAATGCATGGCTTTCATCAGGTAAAAATAAAAATTAAAAATAAATAAATTTCTATGTATACAGACATTTCCGTGGGAGCAGCATACCTGGCCTGGTACACCTTGCCGAGGCAGACAGGCGTGAAATACGCTTTATGCACTTTCCGATCGGCAAGGACAATTTAATCCATTTCCATTGTAGCACCTGCTTCTACGCTTAGATTAGCGCTACGCTGTCTTCCCTTCCCCATAGGAGAAGTCTCTGGTACAACATTTAAAAATGCAGTATACAACACATTATTACTCATATCTCATACTATGGGGGGGGGGGGGGGATTCTTACAAATGCAGGATCCTCAATCCTAAATTAAACAATTGTTATTCAGTGTGATACATCAATAGTAAAAAAAAAAAAAAAAAAAAAAAAAAAAAAAAAAATCGCGTGTTTAATTTTGAACCACCATAAAACCAGGAATTAACCCCTTCAGCCCCCGGGCACTTTCCGTTTTTGCGTTTTTGTTTTTTGCTCCCCTTCTTCCGAGAGGCGTAACTTTTTTATTTTTCCATCAATCTTGCCATATGAGGGCTTGTTTTTTGCGGGACGAGTTGTACTTTTAAATGAAACCATAAGTTTTACCATATAGTGTACTGGAAAACGGCAAAAAAATTCCAAGTGCGGAAAAATTGCAAAAAAAGTGGGATTGTACAATAGTTTTTGGGATATTTTATTCACCGTGTTCACTATATGGTAAAACTGATGTGTGGGTATGATGCCTCAGGTCGGTGCGAGTTTATAGACACCAAACATGTATAGGTTTACTTGTATCTAAGGGGTTAAAAAAAATTCACAAGCTTGTCCGAAAAACGTGGCGCACGTTTTGCGCCATTTTCCAAAACCCGTAGCGTTCTCATTTTTCAGGATCTGAGGCTCAGTGATGGCTTATTTTTTGCGTCTCGACCTGACGTTCTTAACGGTACCATTTTTGCGCAGATGCTACGTTTTGATCGCCTGTTATTGCATTTTGCGCAAAATTTGCGGCGACCAAAAAACGTAATTTTGGCGTTTGGAATTTTTTTGCCGCTACGCCGTTTACTGATCAGATTTTTTGATTTTATATTTTGATAGATTGGGCATTTCTGAACGCGGCGATACCAAATGTGTGTATTTTTTATTTTTTTAACCCTTTAATTTTCAATGGGGTGAAAGGGGGGTGATTTGAACTTTTAGGTTTTTTTAATTTTTTAAAACTTTTTTTTTTACTTTTTTTTATTTTACTAGTCCCCCTAGGGGGCTATTGCGATCAGCAATCCGATCGCTTTGCACAATCTGCAGATCTCAGCTACAGAGCTGAGAACTGCAGATTTGCTGCTTCACTTTCAATGCCGGCTGTATTCCGGCATTGAGAGGAAGTGACTCATGTTAGCCACAGGCATCATCACATGACCCTGTGCTACCATGGCAACCGCCGAAAGTCACGTGATCATGTCACGTGACTTCCGGCGGAGGCGGGGTAAGTCACTGTCATGGCGGCGCCCATATACATATCGCTGCCAAGACTTTGGCAGCGAAATGTAAGGGGTTAATGGCCGCGGGTGGAAGCGATTCCACCCGCGGCTATCAGGCACACATATCAGCTGTTGATAACAGCTGATATGTGCGCGTCTCGCCGCCGCCCGCCGGCAGGGGGCGGGGTTTACCGGGACACGATCCATGACGTATCTAGTACGTCATGGGTCGTTAAGGGGTTAAACAGACCATTCATAAATGTTCAGGTGATCGCAATTAAAAAAAAAAAAAAAAAAAAAAGTGCATAAAAAGAAAATAGAAATACAATTTCTCACACATAAAACAAGAACTTATACGGTGAAGGAGATGAGAAATAAGACGCTATGGCTGGTAGAGAGCAGTTTTGTAGCACACTCCACTTCACAAAGCCTGGATTAAGATACGCCACATTTATTACGGTGGGGGGTGAAACACACACGTGCACCTCTGAATTTGGGATCTCTGTGCACCAGGAATGGAGAATCTCTATCAGCAATTATTTAGTATATCTCTTAGAACTTGTGCTGCCAATTCCAAGCAATTAAGAAAAAATGTGATTTTATTTAAAAAAAAAAAAATTTTTTTTTTTTTTGTAGAGGGGGTATGCCCTCTAGTTGGCCTCCTGCTAAGCTATACCCACCTCTTAGAAAGCACTGTGGCCAGCGCAATAAGAAGAAAAACAAAATAGACTTTGTAAAAATGTAACAAGAAATCCCAGTTTCCCTTAATATATAAATGAGCTGTTAAGATCTATGGGTCGGACATAGATCTCCCTGATAATCTGCTTTCAGAGCTGGTCATAAATGAAGGTGGCTTTACCAGCGAGACATGTAATGGCTGACCATCTGCTCTCCTGATCTACATGTCTCACACTGGAAACACCCCTTTCATGTACATAATAAAGTGAACCTATCAGGTGCAACATGCACACAGAACCACAAGCAGTGCTGGGTGCATATTTCCAATCCCTACCTAACCGTTCCTGTATCTAGTGGCATAGATAAAGACATCTTTATAAACAGGATTTCTAAAGATTCTTCATAATATGCTAATGAGTCCAGGGACTAGTTGCAAGGGCGTTACTTCCCCCGACTAGTCCGCCCTCTTAGCATGGGGGTGTGCTAAGATGCTACTCAATGACGCATCACTAGCGGTGATGTGCATACCTGCGTCCGCTGTCTCCACTGTTCAGAAGTCCCCGGCACTTCCGGTCATATGCAGTATGAACTTAGGTGTATGTGTCCCAGCTTCAGTGAGGTCTAGTGCACATGACCACACGTTCCAGGGACTTCTGAACAGCAGACGCAGGTACGCACGTCATCGCTGGTGATGCAGCATTGAGTAGCATGTTAGAACGCCCCTGTGGTCGTGCTACCATGCTAAGAGGGTGGACTAGTCGGGGACAGTAACACCCTTGGGACTAGTCCCTGGCCTCATTAGCATATTATAAAAGAGCTGTACAAATATCTTTACTAAAGAGCTCTTAATGTATGCTACTAGATAGGGTCGGTTAGGCAGGGATTAGCAATGAGCTGTTGACTATTGTAAGTTTACATTGGTAAATGGAATATATTGCAGCTTCATGCTGTACATACAGAATTAGTCAGTGAATATTGCAGTAACAGAGCGTCCCGGCTGAATGTGACATACCTTGCTCCTCAGCTGTATACGGATTTACAGCTGCTACAAGTGTTCCAGTAGATGCACTAAACCAATGTAAAGTCCAGAAACGCTCATGCGTCACACGTCAGACATCCGGCAATCAACCTGCAAAACATAATAGGATGCCATATTATAATAATATATTAAATATAGGATAGCGTAAAGGATGCTGTAAGGATCCAATATTTATTTTTCCTTTTTCACAACCCATTTTAGCCTAAACTCGCTTTACATAAGATTAAGTGATATACTGCCTGCAGCTCCATAGTCTCATCCCCATCACCAGCAATCAGTGACAACCAGCACATTCGCTGACCACAAACAAATTAAACTCTCTAAGGCTGCTTTCACACCTCCGATTTTTCCTGTGCGGCACAATCTGGCGCTTTGCAGAAAAAACGCAACCTTTTTTTTTGCCGCCGGTTGCGTTTTTTTTGCATAGACTTACATTAGTGCCGTATTGTGCTGCATGGGCCTGCGTTCCATCGGTTTTTTGCTGCATACGGCAGATTAGCCGATGCGGCAGCCGGATGGAACGTTGCCTGGCACGTTTTTTGTCCGGCAAAAAACGTAACGCATCGCGCCGCATACAGCCGATGCAGCGCAATTTGCAATGCATGCCTATGGACGCCGCATGCGGTGTCCTGTGGCAAAAACCGCATCCGTTTTTTCCACTGCGCATGCTCAGTAGCCTGCCGCAAGCGGCAAAAAACAGACGGGCCGCATGTAAAAAACGTATGCAAAGGATGCGGTATTGTCGACGCATCCGTTGCATAGGTTTTAGAGCCGGATTGGCCGGCTCTGCTAAAACCGGAGGTGTGAACGCAGCCTAAGGCTATGTACACATGCTGCAGATTTGGTGCAGAAATTTTTTGCATCAAATCTTGTGGCAGGGAAAAAAAAAAAAAAAAAAAAAAAGCACAAAAAACCCCACATACGTTTTTGTTGCCATGCCTTTTCTTTAATGTAATCAATTGGTGGAAGGACTAAAAAAAAAAAAAAAAAATGCACGAAGAAAATGCACCAACAATTGACATGCTGCAGATTATTTTCTGCAACACCAAAACCACAATACGTATATGGATGACCCTATGTGCATCAAAGAAAATCTCTAAGTTGTTATAAAAGGTATACAATACCATATATTCGCGCGTGAAGGGACATATCTACAGTATATACAAAAAGCAACATTAGCCATTCATTTAGAGAACATGTAGTAGTATTACCAATGGTCCAGACAAGTACTGGTGCGACGGCCTCCCACAGACACACTGATGCGCTTTTCAGCTACAGTGCTGGTGCGACAGCCTCCCACAGACACACTGATGCGCGTTTCGCAGTTACGATGCTTTGGACGACGCACGGTAGCTGTGAAACGCGCGTCAGTGTGTCTGTAGGAGGCCGTCGCACCACTACTTATCTGCACCATTGGTAATACTACTACATGTGCTCTAAATGAATGGCTAATGTTATATGTCCCCTTCACACATGTGAATTTCATGATATTATACACCTTTTATAACAACTTATAGGGATTTTCTTTGATGCATGTAGTTCTATTCAGTTTAGGAATATATATTTTTGTATGCCTATGAATATAGGTCCAATATATAATTGTCTATAGGTGCCAGGTTCCACATATTTATTCCATCCGTCACCTGGGTGGATCCATTCGGTTTTATGTATTTTAATGATTAATAATGTTAATATTGATTCATACAATTTGGCGTGCAAAAGATTTTTCTCTGCACCAAATCTGCAAAGGAAAAAATAAGCAATGTGCACACAGAACTTCAGAATTCTCATTGACTTTGCTAGCATAAAGATATGAATGCAGAATTGTGTCAAAATTTGCATCGAGACAAAAAAAAAACAAAAAAACAAACGCATTGTATATAGTGTAAGGCTCTGATCCCAGTGCATTTGCCAGTCAGTCACAAGCCCTGGCTTATTTTAGGTGAAAATATAGGAACCCCGAGCAGCTCTGTTACATCAAAGGGATCGATTGCAAAACAAATGAAAAATGACATGACACCAATGAGAACAGAGCTTTATATAAGCGATATCAAAATGCTAATTCAGCCCTAGTCACCCATAAAGACACTCTAATAATGACCCAATCACAGACACTTTTTTTGCATTGATCATATTCAACTTTTACAGCAGGAAGGACACAACCAGTTTAATGCCCGCGGGCCTAGTGAAGCTCGCCGATGCCTCCCTCTTTGCTAAGCTGCAAAAACAAAAGGAAAGTTCAGTGAACTAAGCTCACAGCGGGAATAGAGAATACACAGGGAAGCAAATCCCTTTTCATGGAAATGAATCTGTCAACTTGTTGCAGTCTGGCCCGAAGTCCCGGGGTATTGCCTGATCACTGCTGCAGAGGGGAGAGAAACCTCTGGCTTGTACTTTCACACATCCGGATTTTTGCTCTGCGGCACAATACGGCGTTCTGCAGAAAAACCGCAACCGGCTTTTGTAACGCCGATTGCGGGTTCTTTTGCATTGACTTACATTAGTGCCGCATTGTGCCACAGGGGCTTGCGTTCGGTCCGGTTTTTGCCGCATGCGGCAGATGTAGCCGATGCGGCGGCCGGATCGAACGTTCCCTGCAACGTTTTTTGCTCCGGCAAAAAACACCGCATCGCGCCGCATCCGGCCGCTGCGGCGCATTTTTCAATGCATCCCTATGGAGGCCGGATGCGGCGCGATGCGGAAAAAAAACGCATCCGGTCGCCGCATGCGGTATTTTCCACTGCGCATGCTCAGTAGCATGCCGCAACTGGAAAAAACCGGACCGTCCGCATGTAAAAACTTATGCAAAGGATGCGGTGTTTTCACCGCATCCGTTGCATAGTTTTCACAGCCGGATTGAGCCGCAGGGCTCAAACCGGATGTGTGAAAGTAGCCTTACACATCGTGTGTGGTCCCTGCTAGTGGCTTTAAAGAGGCAATACAGACGTAGAGAACAAAAAAACAAAAAACACACAGAAACCATCACTACTATTCGATCTTTAGGGGATTGGTTGTCTACTCCGCTGATTTTTTTTTTTTTTGAGTCGCAGCGGTGCTTGTGCCTCCCTCAGATTTAGGCCAGTTCAGGCATGCTCAGTAATTTTATGGCAGCCATGTCCCATTCAAGTGATTGGGCCAACGTTATATTACCCTGCAGCAGCATAATAGAAAGAACGACATCTGGAAACAAATCAGCCCGAATCCGATGCAAAGAATAAATGGCGGTAGCACTTTTAGGAGCTCGGCTAAATAATGCAGTTGGGAAGTCTCTGACCACACAGATGTGATTTTGGCCTCCTGTCCTGAGGATAAACCATCAGATTAAAAAAAGTGCTGGATAACTTCTGTCCATGGTTTTGGGATAATCAGCGTGCAGAACACTTGTATATTTCTGAATGTCAAAAATAGATACATTTCTGCCAAAAATCCAAAAGTACAAACATACATTAGCGAAAATGCGCTAACATCAGCTCTACAAAAAGAAAAAAAAAAAAAAAGTAAGAAAAGCCCAAAATGTAAGACTTAATCTTACAAATGAAGGTAAAGAGCTTCCAAATACGCTGCACATTTAATATCGGTTGATCACTTTACACTTTATTGCTAATGGGATGAGTGAAAGGCTGTAATCCAAAGCTGGAAACCCCACGTCATCTGCTCCCGAGATGTGACCTCATGCTCTTGTTATTCCAAGCATTCGCAGTCTCCTTGGCTCACAGAGGAGCAGTCATAGGGTCCTGAGCATACACAGCACAAGCAGCAGGTGTGACCTCCCCTCATACACCAAAGAGGTAACAAAAAACTAACAAAAATAAATGAAAGAACAAACGTCCAGAGTAAAAAAAGAATGTGCACCGAGCGTAGGATGTCAAAAAGCATACATTGCCAGCTCAGTGATCGGGCTTCTACAGAAGCGTATACACGGTGCCACTGAATTATAATGGGCGAGATGGGGGCGTCTCGCAATGCCTCAGGAACCAGTGTGAGTCAAATCTGAGTCTCCTGGCCCATGGCGTCCTCTCTAGCAGAGCGCAGCCGTCCTTGTGTTACAGAATCACCATTCATATTATATTTATACATTGTGTCACATGCAAGGACCATTGGAATTTCAACATCTGGGCACATAAGCCACCGCCAGCGGTATCTGACAGTGGCCCCCCCCTCGGACAACACAGAAAGGCTCTGGCAAGCTGATGGTTGTTGCTCATGGGGGGGGGGTTCCGCTAACAGTTTGGCCAACAGCTATCTAATATTTGTGGCCAGTATACGGGCATGTTCGCTGTGGACATTGGAGAAATCAGTACATGTCAATTTATAGTGGTGAGTCTCGGAAGATGCTTATAATGTCACACACACACAGGGAACTGGAAAAGGCAAATGCCGAACAACAAATCTCTGCCCCTGTCGGTCATACCCAAATGCTACATATCCGCTGCACAGCTATGGCAGAGGAAATTACTGGCTAGCGGCAAAAACAGACCTTTGCCTATAGTGCCAGAAGTGTTACAAATGGCTATAAGGTGATTACACTGGCAACCACAGGGAGACCATCTATGCTTTTATTTTAGTAGGTCCTGCCTTTGTTATAGGCCCACAACCAATTCATCAAAAATACTGCCCTACTAAAGTGTGATCAGCAAACAAAACGGGGAGGTCTTGTATGAGGCGACTGCACTGATCAGCGTACAGGCTCCGACCTTCTACTGTGTCTGTACACAATCCGGATAGGCTGCTTTCACACTACGTCTTTTTAACATGCGTCCTGAACGTTTAACGCAGAAACGGATCCAGTGCAAATGAGTTTTCATTTCAATGCATTTGCAATGGACTCGCGTTAACATGCGTTCACCTGCGTTTGCGTGCGTTATAGTGAGGATCCAGCGACTTGCAGTTTTTTAACATCTTTCAAAAACGCTACTTGTAGCGTTTTTGAGCTGCGTCCAACTTCTGCAAATTGCTGGATCCTGACTAAACAGCACGCAAATGCATGTGAACGCTGGCGTGCTGATAGACAGGATCCTGCTTGCTCCACTGAGCATGCCCAGAAACCAGCCTCCGTGATCAGTCTCTCTCCCCCTCTCTCTCCTCCCTCTCTGTCTCTCCCCCACCTGAGAGCTGCGGACACTCGTAACCAAGGTAAATATCGGGTAACCACTTATCTTAGTTACCCGATGTTTACGTTGGTAACGTGTGCAGGGAGCCCGGCTCCTAGCAGCTGCAGACGCTTGTAACCAAAGTAAATATCGGGTATCCAAGCAAGTATACCCGATGTTTACCTTGGTTACGAGCCTCGCAGCTGTCAGAAGCCGGCTCCCAGTCTGGCACGTTTAGTTCCCCTCACTCCCGATCACATGACTCCAATGCCCGCCCCTAAACATCCAGTGACAGGATCCTGCAAAGTAACACATGCGTTTGCATGCATTTTTTGCTGTAAAAGCAGGATCCGCTTTTGCAGCAAAAAAACATTCAGGACGCATGTTAAAAAGACGTAGTGTGAAAGCAGCCATAGACACTGACCAGCAAGACAAGTAATGAAGGAAGAACCAGTAGCCAGGGCTGTGGAGTCGGTAAGCCAAACCTGCGACTCCTCAGTTTCCCTTGCTCCAACTCCGACTCCCACATATATTGCTTATATTTAAGTGAAAAATGTATTGTAGTACAATGTGAACATCAGACATTTAATCATTTTGATGATACAATAATCAAAATATTTAGATAAAATATATTTATTGGAATGCAACTTTAGAAAATTATATTATATATATATATATATATATATATATTATATATATATACATATATATATACATACACACACACACACACACACACACTATGTAATAAACAATGTAAGTGGCAAAAAACAGATTTCAACAAAAAAAACCTAAAAACATAGTAAATAACATTTGTGCGGTCTATGAATTTGTTGTAAGAAATAGAATTGCCTCCATCAGATCCTCCTTCGCAGATGACCTCAAATCTGACCTAATAATTGTAAGGCTAGGGAACAACCTCTCTACAGTAACTTGGGTTGGAGGCAAAGCCGTAACCACATGGGCAAGATCTCTAAATTTCTGTGTATAAAGGAATTGCCTCATGCACAGTCAGTTTTGATGATCAGTTGAATTTTTCTATTTCTTTGAGAGCAAGTGAAACATTTCACTGAAATCTGGTCAATCTGCTGCTATAGGAGTCGGAGTGAAATCTTTTTCCTTGCGGCAACGCTTTGCCTGCTCCATGTCATCCAAATACTTGTCAAAGTTAAACTCCTCATCTGATGAGGATGAAGATACGGCAGCAGTAGCACTGTCAGGACCCAAGTCCTCTTGCGCCTGGCAGTCCTGTAGCAGCTCATCCTCACAAAAAGCTTCTTTTCCTTTAGTAAGCTGTTAATCATCAAACAGTATACGATGACTTGGGTCCACATAAACAGCTGCCAGAAGAATTTTCATTGAAGCAGAAATGCCATCTGCGATTAAACCTCCTCTTTGCGATAGGCAAAATAGCAAGTTCTTCCACTCCCTTATGAAAATGACAGGAGTTAAATCCCCAGCTTTGTAATTTTTTAGTCATGGTAAATGGGTGATTAAGCAATTCCTTCAATTCAGCCACCTGTGTCCATTGACCTCCATTTAGGGTTACCTGAGGGTTCGCCATATCTATAAGAAACGGTTTTAGTTCAAGCAATCGCTCAATCATTAAATAAGTGCTGCCTCACCGAGTGGCTTGAACAACAATTGCCCCTTTCCCACCACGTCTCTTCAAGATGGAATCAATTTTAGGGGTTCTGGCGGCAATAACCAATTTCCTCACTTTTCCAATCAGATTTCCAGCATGTCCCTCTTGCAGACTCTCTCTTATTGCCAGCTGCAGCGTGTGCACAACACAGCACATGTGATGAATATGAAAGTGTTTTGAAGCAGCTTCAACAAGATCATCTAATCCTAAAGTATCATTTTGCTGTTCTTCTGTTGTAATATCTGTTTGTTCCTCAGTTACATGAACAGCACTGTGGCTCCATCTCACACATACTGAATCCTAAATTTACTTCTAGCTGGTGTTCATTACGCTCATTCATCAGTGTAATTGTACTTATGTTTGAAGCATTGTCCGCTATTTTTCTAATCTGCTTTTGCTTTTGACAAAATAATCTATGAGCTCCAAAACCTCTCAGGTGATGCGTTTTTTTAAAAAGCTGATCTGCTTTTGCAGCTGAAAAATGTATCCTCGCAAAAACGCTGTGTGTGAATGTAGCCTTAGATCAGGAATAGAACAGACATTTATAGGACATTTCATAACTTTCCCAAATGCCTATGAAAAAATATTTAGCACATTCTGTATTGAACTCCTGTCCCCAATTTATAACATATTTTAAGAGTCGGAGTCTATGCATTTTAAACCGACTCCACAGCCCTGCCAGTAGTTAAACTAAAAGATGACAGGTACCCGAACGATATACGTAGAATAGTTCTCAAGGAGAAGACCTGAGCATCACCTTGGGGCTAAGGCTAAGTTCACATTTCCGTTGATTTGTATCAGTCACATGCGTCGCTTGACGCATGTGACTGATGCGCTGTTCAACGCTGTACAACGGATGACAAAGAACAGAATTCTTTGTCGGATTCCGTTGTGTGCGGGGGGCGGAGTTCGGGGGCAGAGCCGAGCGGGGGGCGGGGCCAGGCGCTGAGGATGTCAGTGGAAGTGCTGCGGTCTGCATGGCTGGGGACAGGTGAGTGTATCTGTGAGTGAGTGTGTGTGTGTATGTGCATGTATGTATGTATGTATGTATGTATGTGCATGTATGTATGTATGTATGTATGTATGTATGTATGTGCATGTATGTATGTATGTATGTATGTATGTGTGTGCACATGCAAAGTGCGGGAGGGGGCGGAGCCGAGCGGGGGGCGGGGCCAGACGCTGAGGATGTCAGTAGAAGTGCTGCGGTCTGCATGGCTGGGGACAGGTGAGTGTATGTGTGAGTGAGTGAGTGTGTGTATGTGCATGTATGTATGTATGTATGTATGTATGTGTGTGCACATGCAAAGTGCGGGAGGGGGCGGAGCCGAGCGGGGGGCGGGGCCAGGCGCTGAGGATGTCAGTAGAAGTGCTGCGGTCTGCATGGCTGGGGACAGGTGAGTGTATGTGTGAGTGAGTGTGTGTATGTGCATGTATGTATGTATATGTGTGTGTGTGTGTGCACATGCAAAGTGCGGGAGGGGGCGGAGCCGAGCAGGGGGCGGGGCCAGACGAGGGTGTCAGTGCTTGTCTGCATGGCTGGGGACAGGTGTGTGTGTGTGTGTGTGTACACATGTGCGGAGTGCGGGAGGGGGCGGGGCCGAGCGGGGAAGTGTCGGCCTCCCTCCACACGTAACCAGCCTAAATATCGGGTAACAGCAAAGCACCCGATGTTTACCTTGGTTACCCGATATTTACCTTGATTACGGGCCTACACCGCTTAGCGCTGGCTCCTTGCACCGTAACCAGGGTAAATATCGGGTAACCAAGCAAAGCTGGTGACGTGTGCAGGGAGCCAGAGAGCATGCGCAGCGAAATCCGACGGATCTCGCTGCTCAAAAAACGTTACATGCTGCGTTCCTCCCGCCCGGCGGTCAGTCGTTCCACGACTGATCAGTCGGGCGGAGGGTGCAACGCAGCATCATCAGTCACAATCCGCTGCTCATACAAGTCTATGGGAGCAGCGGAATCCGCTAAACGGATTCCGCTGTTTACAAGAGCAGCGGATTGTGACTGATAGATTTTAGCGGAAATGTGAACTTAGCCTTACTACTAAGAACCATTTGCAACAATTCCTAGCCTTTCTTGATCACCAGTGGAGCGGTGTCACACCTTCAGATAAGGTTTAGAGCAGGTCACAGTAATTCCCACAGCATACAATAATTCCAACCGTTCTTCATGTAAAGTCATAAGATCAGCCTAAGGCACATAACCTGCGCTCATCAGTCCTCATGTGTCAGAACCGTGGTTGTTACAAGACATCACTATGCACATCTGCAGAGCGTCTCTGGCCTTACAGACTATTAACAGTTGCGGGGTCTGTGAAATACCCAGTTACCCCCCAATAACAAAACCTAGCAGGCAGCTGGGATGAGCACAGGAGAAGTTGGTGAAGTTGGTATCTGGCAGCAGCACACAGAGGATGCAGCAGACGCAGTGCAGGTTCTGCAGGAGCTGACACAGCGCACATCCGTCTGACAGCACAATTATACACAACGTGGGGACGGCAGCATTCTGTTGACGATGTGCAGATGCTGGTTTTGGGGCGATGTTGCTTCTTTGGCCTAATATTGTCTTCACATGGAATGTATGCAGATAGCAGGGATCCGTATCAGCGCACACTCACACCGGACGTCTGCACATAGGGGATGCAGTGAGGATTTACGGCAGATTTCACCCTTAGGCTATGTGCCCACGGGACTCTGTATCTGCGGATTTTTCTGCATCAAAATCCGCAGCTTTCCCCCGGAATCTGCACCTTTTCATAGGTGCGGATTTGATGCGGATTTGGCGATTTTTTTTAATTCAATTGAATAGGCAACATCCGCACGAAAATCCGCAACAATAATTGACATGCTGCAGATTTTTCCGCACGATTTCCGCTGCGGAAAAATCCGCAGCGTGGGCACAGCATTTCCCAAATGCCATAGAAATGGCTGGGGAGTAGCTGTGCTGCAGATTTCTGGAAAATCCGTGGCTTTTCCGCGAGAAATCCGCGGCAAAATCTGCGCATTTTCCACAGCGTGGGCACATAGGCTACTTTCACACATCAGTTTTCTGCATTCAGGCACAATCTTTTTTTTACTGATCCAACAGATCTGGCAAAAAATGTAAAAACCGTATCCACCGGATCCGTTATGCCGGATGCAAAAAAAAACGGATCCGTTGGATCAGTTTTGCATCTGTTTTGTCCGTTTTTTTTTGCTGGATCCGTTTTTTCAAAACATTGCAGCATGCTCAGTTTACAAAAACGGATCCGGCAGCCGCATCCGTTTATTGTCGCATTACACCGGATCCAGCGTCCATAGGCTTCCATTGTAAAACACGCCGTATCGCGCCAGATCCGGTGCGTTTTTTTTTGCTGGACAAAAAGTTACAAGATACGTTTTGCCGCCGGCCGCCACTTTAGTTAATTTTGCCGCATCCGGAAAAAACCGGATGCAACGCAAAGCCATCAGGCACAAATCTGGTAACAATGCAAATCTAAGGGGATAAAACTGATGCGGTACTAGATCCGTTTTACCTGTTTTTTTCCGGATTGTGCCTGATGGAAAAAACCTGATGTGTGAAAGTAGCCTTAGCAGTGCAAAGGGTAAAACCGGCTGTGACCGCAGGATGACAAGCCGCACCTGTCTGAACGGTGACATGCATTAGAAGCATAATCATGACAGAACTGAAGGAAAATCCACAACCAAATTCGAAGTCAAACTCCTATTTATAATGTGAGTTTCAGGAACAGCGTAGGTCACAGCTCCACCAATTCCAAAACCCCCATTCACTTCTACAAGATTAATGGAAACGGTAAGCACGGCCATTCTTGCTCATTTCAGCAGTCACTACCACAGACTATGAGCATCTCATCTCAGCCATTGGGAAGACCCATTCAATAGATAAGTCGACACTACACCTTTATCACTTAAAGGGAATCTGTCACCAGGTTTTTGCTACATCATCTGAAAGCAGCATAATGTAGGTAAAGAGAACCTGAATCAAATAATGTATCACTTATATTACTGGCTGCAACCGTTCGGACACATTCATTTTATAGATTTAGTAATACAGCACAGCTGAAGATGCTGCCCCCGACCACACCAAGCTCTGTATGTACAAAGTCTATAGATAATGAGCCGCTAATCACAGCAAGGGGTATGCTGGACTAGCTGACCAAGACTGGTAATCTTCTGAAGCTAAAACCACATTTCAGGTAAACAAGAGCACACAGCATGATAAGAGCAATGCTGAAAACTGTGTTAACCCAGGCAGCATGCTGTCTTCTGATTACATAGCGAAAACCTGCTGACAGACTCCCTTTAGAGGGAGCCTACCACTTGAATTTTCTTCACCTAGTCTGAGAGCAGCATAATGTAGAGACAGAGATCCCGATTCCAGTGATGTGTCACTTACTAGGCTGCTTGCTATAATTTTCATTAAAAAAAAAAAAAAAAAAAAAAAAATCACTATTTTATCAGCAGGTTATCACTAGAGGACTAGTAATCCTGCTGATATTTAGTCCTCCATGATCATGAGCTGTGTATAACTTTCATCCCCACCATTGATTGGCAGCTTTCTACCCATTCACAGTGTACACAGAAAGCTGCTAATCGTGTGGGGGCGGGGCTATACAGAGCTCAGCATACAGAGGCCTGGCAGATCTGCAGCAGATAAAACAGGGATTTTATCAAAACTATCTTTTAAACCACTGCAGATTTTGAAAGTTAAGAAAAAAAGGTTTTCCAGGACTAGGCAAATGTGCCCGCTTCCTTCCAGAAACAGCACCCCACCTGTCCATAGGTTGCATTTAGTATTGCTACTCAGCAACTTTCAAATAAATCAAGCAGGGATGCAAAAACCACAAACTGGACAGAGGCGGCACTGGGTTTTTGTTTTGTTTATTTGTAAAGGGAACCAAACATCAGCATTTTCGTATTTAAGGTGCAGCCAGTGCAGTACTGCACTATCAGGCACATTGTGTACATACCATTAGTGGGCAGCTCGGGTGTTTAGGCTGTGAAATTCAACTTTATAAAGTTTGAAAATTCATGCACTTTTTGATTGACGTGTGCATCTCTGCTGCTAATGTCCGGGCGGGTTATGCACATGTATCCCCGCACCCCCCCCCCCCCCCCCGCCGCCTGTTCCTCCCTGCCTCTGGCTGTATGTAAATTTCTAATCTTCAGTTACACGGCGTCAGTTAGCGCCTGCGCATAGCGCTCATCTCCGGCGCCATGTTTCTGAAGCCCACACATTGTGCATGAGAGGGCGGCGCATGCGCCCTCGCTTCTTCAGATCTTCGGAAGCACGCACGGTCACAACAGGACTGGAGAACAGCTGATCTTACCGATTAGCTGCAGCAGATGATATCGTAGGAAACGTCTGCTGCAGCTAATCAGGGTAAGATCAGCTGTTCTCCAGTCCTGTTGTGACCGCGTGCGCTCCCGCGGTCACAACAGATGTGATAAAGCGAGGGCGCATGCGCCGCCCTCTCATGCACCATAATACTGTGGGCTTCAGAAACACGACGCCGGAGAGGAGTGCTATGCGCAGGCGCTAACTCCGACGTCATGTAACGGAAGATTAGAAATTTACATACGGCCAGAGAGAGGGAGGAACAGGCGGCGGGGGGGGGGGGCGGGGATACACGTCCATAACCCGCCCGGACATTAGCAGCAGAGGTGCACACGTCAATCAAAAAGTGCATGAATTTTCAAACTTCATAAAGTTGGATTTCACAGCCTACACATCCGAGCTGCCCACTAATGGTATGTACACAATGTGCCTGGTAGTGCCAGTACTGCACTGGCTGCAGCTTATACATGAAAATGCTGATGTTTGGTTCCCTTTAACCAAGCAGCCATGTCTTCAGTAAATTCATGACATTTGTGTGCAATAAGAAGATATTTGTGAGAAATCAGGAGTTGCCGTACGCTGACAATTCTTCCAGTCTGACGGAGATCCTTTTGTGCAAACACACAGGCCAATCCCTGAGAGCTGCATTATCTCTGGGTGTCTGCCCCAGCAGGCGCTCGGCTGGTGATGTCATCACGGTGCTATTTAAATAATGCAATAAGGTGATATTGAAGAGCAAATAATGACAGGTTGGAACAACCGGAGCAGCGCCACATCGATATGTAGAACGGGTGTGACAAACATTGTGACATAAGAGCCAAAAATAGAATTAATGCCGGCCGATGCAGCTGGACGGACGCTGCGTGTAACATGGCCGCAGCCGTGGTGGACCTGTCAGGCCGCTCCCAGCAGAAACCTTCTTCTGCAATAACCGTTTTACGGTTTTGCAATTTTTCATTAAGAAATGTAAATAGGAAAGACGCCAGAGGCCAAGAAAGAAAATGTAATGGTGAAATTTCTACTCGTATCACACATGCTAAACCACAAAACTGTAACCACCTGACACACCGAGGGCGAGGACCACATGACACAGATGAAGAAGGTTTCCATAGCGGAACAGGTCTGGGATAAAGCAGGAACATCTCGGGAATACGCTGACATTAAGAGGATTCACATTAGACCACGTTCACACCTGCGTTATGTCTCCTGCTCATGAAGGAAAGCATGATGCAGCGTGTGCTGGAGACCACCAGGAGATTACAATGGAGGCTGACGGAATTTACAAGGGCCGTCCATTTCTCTTCATCAAGAGCTATGGCTGTGTAGACACAAGGACATATGATGGATCCATAGCAACATCAGACGTCTACAGGACACTAATGCACCTATGCCCTGTTTAAAGGGAATCTGCCAGCAGGTTTTTGCTACCTAAGCTAAGAGCATCATGATACAGACAAAGAGACCATGATTCCAACGATGTATCACTTAGATTACCGGGTTCACCCATTGTGACACAATCAGTTTTTAGATGTAGCAGAGCTCAGAAAGCTGCCCCCACCCACACCACAGCTCTGTATACAATGTCTATAGACCAAGAGTTGCTAATGGCAACAGGGGGCATGTCTGACTACTAGGCAGGAGGCAATTAGGGTACCTTCACACTTTAGCGACGCAGCAGCGATCCCACCAGCGATCTGACCCGGTCGCTACATGGTCGCTGGTGAGCTGTCAAACAGGCAGATCTCACCAGCGACCAGTGACCAGCCAGCAGCGACGTGCAAGCGACGCTGCGCTTGCACGGAGCCGGCGTCTGGAAGCTGCGGACACTGGTAACTAAGGTAAACATCGGGTATGGTTGCCCGATGTTTACCTTAGTTACCAGCGCACACCGCTTCGCTAAGCGTGTGCAGGGAGCAGGAGCCGGCACTGGCAGCGTGAGAGCTGCAGAGGCTGGTAACGAAGGTAAATATCGGGTAGCCACCTTGGTTACCCGATGTTTACCTTGGTTACAGCTTACCGCAGCTGCCAGATGCCGGCTCCTGCTCCCTGCACATTCAGGATTGTTGCTCTCTCGCTGTCACACACAGTGATGTGTGCTTATCAGCGGGAGAGCAACAATAAAAAAAACGAACCAGGGCTGTGTGTAACGAGCAGCGATCTCACAGCAGGGGCCAGATCGCTGCTCAGTGTCACACACAGCGAGATCGCTAATGAGGTCACAAAAAACGTGACTCAGCAGCGATCTCAGTAGCGATCTCGCTGCGTGTGAAGTACCCCTTAGTCTATCAATGATTATCTCCTAGTGCTAATCATTGCAAGTAAACAGCACAGAGCTTGATAAGGGACAAATAGCTGAAATCTGTGTTTAACCCCTACAGCATGCTGACCTCAGATTCCATAGAAAAAAAACCTGCTGACAAATTCCCTTTAAATAGCAGCAATGTGTCACTTGCTGTTAATTTGATATCCCCATTGTCTCTGCTGTAGCTCTAACAGTTCTAAATAAAAAAAAAAAAGCTCAGTTTAACCCTGCCCACACCACTGAGTGGCAGCTTTGTGGTGTACACTGCATAGGCAGAAAGATGCCAATCACTGGTAGAGGCGGGGTGACAGAGAAAAAGGAATACATGGCACAAGTAAACTAGTCTTGTAATGATTCTCACGATGCTAAAACACTGATTTAATTAAACAAGCAGCCCAGTAAGTGACACATTGGTGGAATCAGGCTCTGTGCCCCTACATCATGCTGCTCTCAGATTCCCGAGCAAAAGCCTGCTGACCAATTTCCTTTAAGCTGGCCTTACACAAAACAGGCATCAACCTTCGCAATTTACCCATACGCATAAATACTTGGCTCATATGGGGTGGAGCACAGAAGGCTGCTGCCTGGAACCTCAGTACCCTCTAGACACCTCATGCAGCGGCTCCTGGATCGGGCAATGGAATTTCATCTGTTCGATTCTCATATCCACCCAACTGTTGTGTATTAAGGGTCTTCGAGCTCTTACCCATCATATGGTCAGACGGTTTGGATGACTCGTGTATGGTGGCCTTTCTTTCAGATTCTCTATAATTAAAAAAGGCATCATACTATCATGCGCCTGCAGCTTATTTGATGGGGCAGTGGTGTCTTTTTGCTACATGCTTCAGACCTGAAGAGGATTCCATGGTTAAGACTCATCAACGCGTCACAGTAATATTTGCTGTAGGAGCATCCTGAACTCTGTAGAGCATGGAGCAGCTTAGCACACGCAGGGCCGCACAACGATATATAATGGATCGGAATCAGTATAAGGCTATGTGCGCACGCTGCGGACTTACCGCAGAAAATGTGTCCAACATATAAAAATAATAAAAAAAAAAAAAAAATGCCATGCGCACACTGCGTTTTGTTATACCTGCGGATTTACCCGCGGAATATCGGAATTATTGTGCACGTCACTTCTTTTCTGCCGGTACCTGCAGTTTTTGCAATAAGTTATGGTAAAAAACCGCAGGGACCAACCTGCGGAAAAACCGCGGCAAAAACGCGGATGCGGTTTTACCGCGGTTATTGCCGCGGGTGCGGTATTCTGCCAGAGGGTGCGGGTTTTTCTTAAAAGTCCATTTTCTAGTGCGCACATAGCCTTATGGTTTCCGATTGTTTATGACAACCGAGTGTTTGCTGAACAAGAATTAACATGATTAATGATTCACATGATGGTATGGCATCCGATGTGATATGCTAATAGCCCTTGGCTCCCTCCGTGCTGCCAGCGTGAGCAGAGTGTCATGCAACTCATCCAATCCTGCAATCGGAGCAGAGAGCGGGCGCGGCGGAGGAGAGGGAGGGATTACACCCCCCATCTCCTCCATTGTCAGCCTGTGTGTATATTGCACTGCACTAATATCATCCGAGCGCATTCCGATATTTCACTCGCATCCATAGACTTGTATGGGTGCGAGTGACACGGCTCTCGCTGACAATCGCAGCATGCTGTGACTTTTCAGTCATGCAGAATCTGGATGAGAAAAAAAAAAAAAAAAAAAAAGCTGACCATCTGATCTCCCTCATTGAATAACAATAGTCCAAGTGCAATATAAGATTTTACTGCATTGCTCTCGTCCGATTCATATGCTCGTGTGAGCGTACACATAGGCTCTGTGCCCATGTAGCATATTTGCATTTGCAGTTACGCTACGATCAGCACCGCAGCGTAACTGCATGCGTCCTGCGTCCCCAGCACAATCTATGAAGACTGTGCCTAATCCATGCGAACGTGGCGTATTAGAACGTGGCGTATTAGAACGTGGCGTATTAGAACGTGGCGTATTAGAACGTGGCGTATTAGAACGTGGCGTATTAGAACGTGGCGTATTAGAACGTGGCGTATTAGAACGTGGCGTATTAGAACGTGGCGTATTAGAACGTGGCGTATTAGAACGTGGCGTATTAGAACGTGGCGTATTAGAACGTGGCGTATTAGAACGTGGCGTATTAGAACGTGGCGTATTAGAACGTGGCGTATTAGAACGTGGCGTATTAGAACGTGGCGTATTAGAACGTGGCGTATTAGAACGTGGCGTATTAGAACGTGGCGTATTAGAACGTGGCGTATTAGAACGTGGCGTATTAGAACGCAGCGCTTCGGCTGCTGCCGAATCGCTGCGTTCTAAGAAGTGACATGTCACTTCTTTCGTGCGCTCTACATGCAGTCCCCGCTCTGTCTATGGGAGGGGCTGCACTCAGAGCGCATGAAATCAGCTTTTCATTACGGACTGTTTCTGCAGCGATTTGAAGCGCACATGTGCTATTCAAATCGCTGCAGAAATTTCTACAGGGACAGAACGCAACATGGGCACATAGCCTTATACTGACGGGGAATGATTTATAGAATGTGATCAATAAACAAATGACCGCTCAATGGACCCTGGATAAACCACCAGCACTCAAGGCTTCAGATCAGATTCTACACTTTACAAGTAATAAAGCCCGAAAAGAGTATTAAAAAAAAAAAAAAAAAAAGTTTACAGCAAACTTATTTCTTCTCTTACGTCTTCTCTCTCAGGCCATGTGCGCACTAGAAAGTGACTTTTTCTTAAGGAAAATCTGGACCCTCTGAAAGAATCCCGCACCTGCGGTAAAAAAAAAATGCGTCAAAACCGCAATGAAATCCACATGCGGTTTTACTGCGGTTTGCCGATTTATACCATTATCTATGGCAAAAAATGCAGGTACCTGCGGAAAAGAAGTGACATGCTCATTAATTCCGCAGCGGAAAATCCGCGGGTATAAAAACGCAATGTGCGCACAGCATTTTTTTTTTTTAAAACCCATTAGGTATTTCTGGGGAATGACTGCAGCAATGCTAGACACATTTTCTGCGGCAAAATCCGCAGTAAATCCACAGTGTGTGCACAGGGCCTTAAAGGGAACCTGTCATCAGAAATTTTGCTTTAAACCTAAAAGTTTCCCCCTCTGCAGCTCCGGGGCTGCATTCTAGCCGGTTCCTGTACTTTTTGTGACCCCTTTTAAACCAAATTAAATACTTTATAAACTTGTACCTTTTGCTATGTAAATTTTGTAAATAGTCAATTGGGGCGGGCTCTCTGCTGACCGTTGCTGTTCCTCCAGCAGATTTACGCCGCCCCCCAACGCTGAATTTCATATCTCAGGATGCCGCCCCTGGGCGCCCGTGGTCCCGCAATGCACTGTGCGACTGTAGCGGGACTGTGCACTGTGTGCACGTGTGACCGCTGGTGGCGTTTTGCGCAGGCACGAGGTTATGGGCGGCGCTATGAGTGTCATCAGCAAGTGCCGCCCATAACCTCGTGACCGCACTTTCCCCTCTTCCTCCAGCGTTCTGCGCAAGGCTTGCTGGCCAGATGACCCGACGTCACCTCTTTCCCATCTTGCCCTGCTGCAGGGTAAGATGGGAAGGAGGTGACGTCGGGTCATTTGGCCGGCGAGCGCTTGCGCAGAATGCTGGAGGCAGTGGGGGAAAGCGCGTCCACGAGATTATGGGCGGGCACTTGCGATGCAATCACAGCCCCGCCCATAATCTCGTGCTTGTGACACACGTCACCAGCGATCCTGGCATGGGCGGCACCTCGGGCGCAGTGGGCGGCATCCTGATGGATGAAATGGAGCGTGGGGGGACGGCGTCAATGTGCTGGAGGAACAGCAACGGTCAGCAGAGAGCCCGCCCCCATGGACGATTTACAAAATTTACATAGCAAAAGGTACAAGTTTATAAAGTATTTAATTTGGTTTAAAAGGGGCCACAAAAAGTACAGGAACCTGCTAGAATGCATCCCAGGAGCTGCAGAGGGGGAAACTTTTAGGTTTCAAGCTAAATTTCTGATGACAGGTTCCCTTTAAACTGCGGAGTAGAGGCCCCACCGTATGTTCCCAGATGGCACAGCATGGCAGCCCCCATCATGAAAGACCTCTGCGATACATGCAATATGTTACATACTTAGCATCTGACGTGTTACAGGTCAGGAATTGATTACATTTATAAAAGGGACATTGTGTATTAGTTATAGATAGGTTATATATGCATCCATGTGTGAAAAAGCAGTTTTGTAATTTGCCTTTTCTCGGGGAGGGGAGTATCAAAATATATTTAAGTGAATGGAAAAATCTAATATTTGCTAAACGATTAATCAGATTATTTTTAGCAGTGGGCAGTGAAGGGTGAACCTTCTACACTGTAACGCTGCTTCAGCGCTAATATGGATTGAAATAGAAACACCAACTACAACAGACACCGCAAGTCACACAGTTTTGCAGGGTTTTTCAGTGTATGATGCAGTTGTTAACCACACAACTATCACCACGTATTACATCTGTGACCTTAGCGGAGTACGCATGGAACATGTTGGACCTGGTACAGATCCAGTCTATATCATGGGGCTGAGACATTAAAGCAAAAGGTCTCAGATATCGGTCACATTAAGGTGATCGTCCGGGCGAACGAAAAATGTTTTACATTACGTGTGAAGGGTTATTTTAAAAATGAAATACATTGGTGTCATAAAAAAGCCTTGATGTCCCAGTTTCGTTGCCCCGTTCTCCATCCTGCAAACCCCACTTCTATATTGGACTGAACAGTAGAGTTTCTAGTGTTGCCTGAGAACAGCGGCAAGTATAAAGGGGGGGGGGGGGGGCTGGGGAAAATGCTGAGAGATAACTATATAGCTGCCTGGCTCATTTCAGTAGCTAATGTGAAAACAGGGGGGGCTTGCTCACTTGGTCATTTTAAAAGAAACTGTCAGTTTCAATGGAGAGCATTATGTATGGGCAGAGACCCTAATTCCAGTGATGTGTCACTTACTAGGCTGCTTGTGGACTGAAAACTTTTCTCTGCTACAGATCTAGCAGTTCTCTGAATGCTGAGCTCTGTATAGCCGCACCCACACCACTGATTAGCAACTTTTTGGGTACACTTTGCATACGCAGAAGATGACAATTAGTGGTGGGGGAAGGGTTGTACTACATGGCATCAGTCCAAGTAGTCCTCTAGTGATAATCTCCTGCTGATAAAACAGCAATTTTATAAAAGCTACACTAAGCAACCCAGTAAGTGACATCGCTGGAATAAGGGTCTCTGTCTCTACATTATGCTGCTTGCAGAGTAGGTAAAGTCCCTGTGAGAATAAACTTAAGTGGCCAATAAACAAACAGAAGGGGGCTGGCTGATCGGGTCATTTCAGTAGCCAAGCAAGCTCATCCCATCATCTAGGAATCAGGCTACACCAACTAGCATAACCATTCCCCTTCATATACATCGCTGGTCTCATATAGACACAGAAACGTCTCCTAAGTAAAGCCCAATATGGGCAAGGTGACATGCACACATTTTTAGATAACCATCCATCAAAGTATATATATACAATGGAACCTTGGTTTAAGAGTAACTTGGTTTAAGAGCAATGATTTGCAAGAAGAGCAAATACTCACCGTGCACACGTCCGGTTCTGTCCTTTCACCGCGCTTTGACCCGCTCTGGAGGTAACTTTCTGTACATATGTACTGTATACAGTATAGCATTGTACAGTACAGTATATACTATAAAGCATGTCTATCAATTTGCATTTGTGGATACAGTATTGTACTTTCTGCTAACTAGTGCAGCACATTGCTTGTATTATACCGATCACACACCAGCAATTTTATTGTAAGATAATGTGCAGTTTAATTTGCTTTATAGGTTTTCTACTGTACAGTATTTTGTATTCGTGTACTGTATTTTATATGAATAGACTAGATTATTTTGTATTACTGTAATACATTTGTATAAATATAGTAAATATTTTTGGGTTGTGGAACGAATTGTCTGCGTTTCAATTATATCCTATGGGAAAATTTGCTTTGATATAAGAGTAACTTGGTTTAAGAGCTCACTCCCGGAACCAATTATGCTCGTAATCCAAGGTTCTACTGTATTTATTTTCTCTACATAGTTGGTATAATGAGATATTAGTATGTGCCAGGAACTGCTCATGCAATTTATAGAAACATGTCTCAACTCCCTAAGTAACCAGAGGGGTTAGTAGAAATGATCGTATTCTACTAGCAAAAAAGCATAAAATCAGACCTGGGCTAGGTGTAAGACGACAACTCTATACTACAGATCAATAAAGACATTGCAAACCGTGCTGTCAAGACACCCAGCAGAGCATCTCTAGGGCAGGAATACAGGCCGCCGCGGTTTGAGCCAGAACGATGCAGACTGCAACACATCTTCAGGTTATGGTGAAACCTCTTCTATAGCTTGCCAATTCCACCCCATAGCCAAGCTTGATCCCCTTTTTTTTATTACAACCTACAGTACAGAGGAGAGGGAGCTTTATCATCAGTTTTAGAGCCAATGTGAATTATAGCTGATGGCGTCCTCCGATAACAGAAGTGCCAGCACTGGTCACGTGACGCCACTGAGCCGTCTGACAAATAGGACGCACCGCTTATCGTCGGATTTGCTAAAAAGCGTCACGTGTTCTGTCACCTTCCTGTTCATGATACACAGGATTAGGGAATTTTTAAATATTCTGACACAGACTATGACTGGTGAGGCCCAGGTCACCATATCCTGCCCAGAGCTCCCAGTACACATAGACGGGTAGGCTCAGCCCTAGCACGCCATCACTGTATCCATAGGGTTACTACACACAGCTTGTGTCGCCAGGGGTAACACATTATAGGCTGAAACATTTCCAGATTAACTTCCCTTGCATAAGTGTTCCATCTGAACATACAACTTGGAGAGTCAAGGAAGGGGGGGGGGTGTTAATGATATCCCACTCAAGACACCCGTTATCCAGTTTATAGAGCCTCCTGTACTGGGGAATTCAGCCAGTCCGCAAACATAAAATAACTATAGATTGATCTGATAGACAAGTTTGTAATATTGATGAGTGAGCACTACCATGCTCAGGTGACGTACCGTATTTTTCGGACCATAAGACCCACTTTTTTTCCCCCAAATGTTGGGGGAAAGTGGGGGTTGTGTCTTATGGTCTGACTATGGGGCTGCGGTGGAGCGGGTCATCGGCGGCACGAGCAGGCTGTGGCTGTGCCTGCCGTGACCACGTGGGCCCGCTCATTACATATGCACGCCCATCCTCCCGCCTATCATCTCTCAGCGTTGAAGCCAGCGCTGACAGGTGGGCGGGGGTGCGCGCATATTAAATAGCCGTCCATGGTCACCCCTGGCAACTACAGCCTGGAGTGATCATGTGCGGCTGTATTCTCTGCTCCCCGCGCATAATCATCAGCGCGGGGGGCAGTAAATAAGTATGGTGCATTCACCGTTCCCCTGCAAGTTCGCGATGTCCTCCTGTCTGCCGGCCAGCTGATGTGTAGAGCGGTGAGCACGGAGATGACGTCATCGCTGTGCGCGCCGCTAGTCACGCAGGTCAGCTGACAGGCAGACAGGAGGACATCGAAATGCTGCAGGTTAGTGACCAGTGACGGCGCCACACAGATCAGCGGCGCTGCTGCCGCCACAGACAGCGGGTAGAGCAATGCTGCATGGAGCGAGGAAAGGGGAGTATAAACGTTTGTTTTTTTTTGCGTGATACAGGATGGATGGCGCCATATAGCAGGATGGATGGCGCCATATAGCAGGATGGATGGCGCCATATAGCAGGATGGATGGCGCCATATAGCAGGATGGATGGCGCCATATAGCAGGATGGATGGCGCCATATAGCAGGATGGATGGCGCCATATAGCAGGATGGATGGCGCCATATAGCAGGATGGATGGCGCCATATAGCAGGATGGATGGCGCCATATAGCAGGATGGATGGCGCCATATAGCAGGAGGGGGTACCTTAGCAGAGCATTTGGGGACATTATCCCCATAACAGTGTCAGCAAGAGATCCTCGCCCCATAACATTGTGTCATGACCACATTTTTTGCTTAAAATTTTATTTCCCTATTTTCCTCCTCTAAATCCAGGGTGCGTCTTATAGTCCGAAAAATACGGTAACTCGTGATGAGCAAGCAATTCCGTGCTTGGGTGCTCGCAACCATTGATGAGTGAGCAATAACGTGCTTGGGATGCTCGTAACTAGTGATAAGCGAGAGCTACCATGCTCGGCTGCTCAATACTCATAACCAGCGATGAGCGAGCACTACAATACATGGAAGTGCTCGCTCGTAACAAATTTTTAACCTTACGGCTAGGAAGGTACTGCAGTTAAAGGGGTTGTCTACTACAGGAGCAGAATAAAACATATGTAAAAAAAAATCTATATTTAACCTCCCAGACTGATCTCATTCCTAAGATTTCAGCACCATGTCTTCCCCACCACAAAACAGTGTTTGTTCCGCTGCGACGGTCACGTGACATTGTTTATCCCAGGTGACCGGTGGCAGAAACAGCACTAAGATCAGAGGAACAGCACCTGTGACTATCAGAGCTTTAATTTTATGTTGCACCCAAGTGCCAATAATAAAGGGTCCATCCAGAAGAGTGGAGAAAGAGTCAAGGTTACAAACTTACATTATCCCTAAGATCACAGCTTGTGTCTTATTTCTATTAAAGGGAACCAATCACCAGGATTTTCGCATATAACCTGAAGCCAGTGCTATACTGGCGCTATCAGGCTGATTCTATACATACCTGTAATGGTCAGCTTCAGACCAGAAGTGGCGGGGCCTCAGCCACCAAAGCTGGATACCAGGTCACATGGGTATGACCTCAGCACTGCTCCTGCTAGACAAAGTGAATCGTTTGTATATTGCTTATGCTAATTCTAACAGAGGGAGATAACTATGAATATATTATCTGATCCTCAGCTGCTGTCACTCAAGAAGCTGCTCATTTTACAAACTTCACTTTCTTGGATTACAAAACCTAAACATCCGAGTTACCCACTACAGGTATGTATAGACTCAGCCTGATCGTGCCAGTATAGCACTGGCTTTATGTTATATGTGAAAATCCTGGTGATTGATTCCCTTTAATTTCTATTACAAGTGGCAGGAAGAAAAAAATAAATAAAAAACACAAATGTGCAGGCGGGAGCCCGGCCGTACCTCCGCAGGCGGGAGCCCGGCCGTACCTCCGCAGGCGGGAGCCCGGCCGTACCTCCGCAGGCGGGAGCCCGGCCGTACCTCCGCAGGCGGGAGCCCGGCCGTACCTCCGCAGGCGGGAGCCCGGCCGTACCTCCGCAGGCGGGAGCCCGGCCGTACCTCCGCAGGCGGGAGCCCGGCCGTACCTCCGCAGGCGGGAGCCCGGCCGTACCTCCGCAGGCGGGAGCCCGGCCGTACCTCCGCAGGCGGGAGCCCGGCCGTACCTCCGCAGGCGGGAGCCCGGCCGTACCTCCGCAGGCGGGAGCCCGGCCGTACCTCCGCAGGCGGGAGCCCGGCCGTACCTCCGCAGGCGGGAGCCCGGCCGTACCTCCGCAGGCGGGAGCCCGGCCGTACCTCCGCAGGCGGGAGCCCGGCCGTACCTCCGCAGGCGGGAGCCCGGCCGTACCTCCGCAGGCGGGAGCCCGGCCGTACCTCCGCAGGCGGGAGCCCGGCCGTACCTCCGCAGGCGGGAGCCCGGCCGTACCTCCGCAGGCGGGAGCCCGGCCGTACCTCCGCAGGCGGGAGCCCGGCCGTACCTCCGCAGGCGGGAGCCCGGCCGTACCTCCGCAGGCGGGAGCCCGGCCGTACCTCCGCAGGCGGGAGCCCGGCCGTACCTCCGCAGGCGGGAGCCCGGCCGTACCTCCGCAGGCGGGAGCCCGGCCGTACCTCCGCAGGCGGGAGCCCGGCCGTACCTCCGCAGGCGGGAGCCCGGCCGTACCTCCGCAGGCGGGAGCCCGGCCGTACCTCCGCAGGCGGGAGCCCGGCCGTACCTCCGCAGGCGGGAGCCCGGCCGTACCTCCGCAGGCGGGAGCCCGGCCGTACCTCCGCAGGCGGGAGCCCGGCCGTACCTCCGCAGGCGGGAGCCCGGCCGTACCTCCGCAGGCGGGAGCCCGGCCGTACCTCCGCAGGCGGGAGCCCGGCCGTACCTCCGCAGGCGGGAGCCCGGCCGTACCCCCGCAGGCGGGAGCCCGGCCGTACCCCCGCAGGCGGGAGCCCGGCCGTACCCCCGCAGGCGGGAGCCCGGCCGTACCCCCGCAGGCGGGAGCCCGGCCGTACCCCCGCAGGCGGGAGCCCGGCCGTACCCCCGCAGGCGGGAGCCCGGCCGTACCCCCGCAGGCGGGAGCCCGGCCGTACCCCCGCAGGCGGGAGCCCGGCCGTACCTCCGCAGGCGGGAGCCCGGCCGTACCTCCGCAGGCGGGAGCCCGGCCGTACCTCCGCAGGCGGGAGCCCGGCCGTACCTCCGCAGGCGGGAGCCCGGCCGTACCTCCGCAGGCGGGAGCCCGGCCGTACCTCCGCAGGCGGGAGCCCGGCCGTACCTCCGCAGGCGGGAGCCCGGCCGTACCTCCGCAGGCGGGAGCCCGGCCGTACCTCCGCAGGCGGGAGCCCGGCCGTACCTCCGCAGGCGGGAGCCCGGCCGTACCTCCGCAGGCGGGAGCCCGGCCGTACCTCCGCAGGCGGGAGCCCGGCCGTACCTCCGCAGGCGGGAGCCCGGCCGTACCTCCGCAGGCGGGAGCCCGGCCGTACCTCCTCAGTACCAATGAGTGGGCACAGAGAAGGATGAGTTATTGGGGGGGGATCTGAGTGATGGCCCATATGGACCCTCCTGAGGGAACTGACACCAGGTGAGGTCTATGATCCCTGAATGTGGTGCTGATCTGCAAGATGCCCGGTGTGAAGGCAGCAAATAGTGGGGTGCGCGCTGTTGTCCTCTGCTGTCAGCCGTCAGTGAGGCTCTGCAGTGCTGGGACATGAGGGGACAGGGCGCTGCTGCGGGCCGCTCTCACCTGCTCGCCGTCAGGTCTCGGCCTGCTGGTCTCGCAGTCTCCGGCCTCCTCCTCTCTCGGACTCTTCCCCTCGGCTGCTCGGGTGGGCGGGCGGCTGTCAGGCGGGGAGGGCGGGAGAGGAGGAAGAAGAAGGAATACTTCGGTCCGTGACGACGGGAGTAGAAAGAAAGACAACACGCCGTGCTCTGCCCGCAGGGAACAGCCGAGCACACACTGAGGGAGAAGCTCCGGGAGCGGCGTGCGGCAGAGGAGGCGGTGGTCACTGGCGGCAGCGGCGGGACGCCCGCAGTTATCACAACAATTTCTCTATCCCGTGAAAAGGAGGAGGACGTAAAAAAAACCCGAGACAGTGTAACTTCCTGCGCCCACCGGAAGTCCCGCCTCCGCTGTCTCCACCTATTGGCCGTTGTAAACAGGGCGGGGCGAACGCCGCGGCTCGGAGCGCACTGCGCCTGACGCAGGGAACCGCCGCTGACGTCACGGGGAAGTCCGGCGGCGCTGAAGAGGCGGAGTCTGGCTGCAGCAAGGATCTCCTCCCTACTCAACTAAGTCTCCTAGCAACAAGTGACGCGGCAGGAAGCGATTTATTCATTGGAGAATGCGCAATAATAGTCTCCTGTCTCCCGTCAGTATGTGGAGCCCACACCCGGCTCATCTCAGTCACTGTCTCTCAGTAGTGGCAGCAGAATGTATCCAGCCTCCCCTCCATAGAAATTTACAAGCACCTATTGCCACTGCCTGTAATGGGAAAATCTGTTGTCACTGACTATGGATTTTACCCATGAGAGTGAGAGATCAGTCAGGGAGGAGAAAAAAGCAGATTTTCATGTACTGATGGTGATTCTGGTGTTGCATTCATGTACTGATAGTGATTCTGGTGTTTTATTCATGTACTAATAGTGATTCTGGTGTTGCATTCATATACTGATGGTGATTCTGGTGTTGCATTCATGTACTGATAGTGATTCTGGTGTTGCATTCATGTACTGAGTGATTGTGGTTTTGCATTCGTGTACTGATAGTGATTGTGATGTTGCATTCATATACTGATAGTGATTCTGGTGTTGCATGCATGTACTGATGGTGATTTTGGTGTTGCATTCATGTACTGATAGTGATTCTGGTGTTGCATTCATGTACTGATAGTGATTGTGGTGTTGCATTCACGTACTGATGGTGATTCTGGTGTTGCCTTCATGTACTGATAGTGATTCTGGTGTTGCATTCATGTACTGATAGTGATTCTGGTGTTGCATTCATGTACTGTTGGTGATTCTGGTGTTGCATTCATGTACTGATAGTGATTGTGGTGCTGCATTCACGTACTGATGGTGATTCTGGTGTTGCCTTCATGTACTGATAGTGATTCTGGTGTTGCATTCATGTACTGATAGTGACTGGGGTGTTGCATTTATGTACTGATAGTGATTGTGGTGTTGCATTCATGTACTGATAGTGATTCTGGTGTTGCATTCCTGTACTGATGGTGATTTTGGTGTTGCATTCATGTACTGATAGTGATTCTGGTGTTGCATTCATGTACTGATAGTGATTCTGGTGTTGCATTCATGTACTTATGGTGATTTTGGTGTTGCATTCATGTACTGATAGTGATTCTGGTGTTGCATTCATGTACTGATAGTGATTCTGGTGTTGCATTCATGTACTGATAGTGATTCCGGTGTTGCATTCATGTACTGATGCTGACTCTGATGCTACATTCATGGACTTATGGTGACTCTGACATTGCATTCATATATTGATGGTGATTCTGGTGCTGCATTCACATACTGATGGTGATTCTGGTGCTGCATTCATGTACCGATATTTTGATTAAAGCAGCATTCAAGGCACTGAAAAATGTGACCGTAGCCACACCAAAACAGTGCACAAGGCAAGGATTCATGTGGACCCTAGCCCAATAAACCAACCTTGTCCCTCCAAGCTGAAAGGCCACAGTGAGGTTCAGGGATCTTTAGTGCTCTTCCTAGCCAAAGCCAGAAGAGAACCTTTGTCATGGTCCCTGCATGCACTCAGTTGAGCAGGAGGCTCTGTGCAGTGTTGGTTTTTCAGCCCAAGGCTGACCAGACCTCTGACTGGGGTGTTGGCTTCTCAGTCCAAAGTTGACTGGACCTTTGGACTGGTTATAAAAATTTCCCTTCCTAGACAAAAGGCCGGATAAGGGGATGTGCTTAGAAATTATGAACGGCAAGCTGCGGCGTGCTACGGAGCCTGAGACTCAATTGGGTTGCTAATTCTAATATTTTCAGACTACCACTAGGGTGACCAGTCCAGGGGCAGATTGCACCATAGCCCTCACACTTACCCAGCCTAATGGTCTCTATCCTGGGGGGCCATTGTTTCTACTGGATGGATATATTAGCCACCGGCATACTAAAAAGAGCAACAACCACAGTGTGCATAATGTACCAATCTACTAGAGTTGCCATTGACAAAACCACCTTTTGAAAAAGGTCTTACACTTGATCTTAGCCAAAAGGACTAGAAGCGATTCATGCATTCATGTACTGATGGTGATTCTGATGCTGCATTTATGTACTGATGGTGAATCTGAAGCGGCATTCATATACTGACGGTGATTCTGAGCTACATTCATGTACTGATGGTGATTTTGGTGCTTTATTCATGTAACATACGTGAACCAGATAACTGCTTTAATTGTCCTGAATCATCATGGAGCACAGCATTCAGCCTTGCCACAGCCAAAATTCCAAAGGAAAAAAAGATCTTACACATGCAATTCTCCTCTTTATTGTTTCAAATGCCTTACAAACATGTCATTCCCACATGGGTAGTGTATTCATCAACGCTTTTCAAGTGCCCATGGCACTCTTAATCGTCATGTACTGACGGTGATTCAGTGTCACGTCTCCACCGGAGTTGACTTCTGCTTCAATCGCCAGATGACGACGCGTCACCACTGTGGGCGGTGCTGGGAGCGAGGGAGCAGTTAGTGGCTCTGCTGGGCGCAGGATCTGCTCATCTATTAGGCTGGGTTTCACTAGGACCTGCAGTACCACTGTTTGACTGTGGTGGTGTGTGCCTTCCGGCTACCTTTCAGCTGGGGCCTCTTATGCTTTCTTCCATCTGCTGGCAGGTGCCAGATATAGTCCTGTAATTTCCTGCTAGACTCTGGTTCCTTGCTGTTTCTTTGTATTCCCATATATTGGTGGACATGTCGAAGCGCCCTCTGAGGTGCGAAACAGTGCTGTTGTCTTGCCTGCTCCCCTCACTCACCCCACTCACCTGTATGTGTCCTTTTGAATAAAGCAACAATGAACCGGTGAGTGCCTCCGACTAATTTCATTGAAAGATTCCCGTTTATTGACCTTAGCTTGACCACCTGACCACTCTTCTGCCTGCCGTTTCTGTACTTCGCTGCTAGTTCCGGTATTGACTCTTATCCTGATATCTGACCACTTTCCCGCCTGACAATTTTTGTCCCTGTTCTACCTTCTGAATTTAACCCAGCCTGGTCACTGGTTCTCTCAGGACTGCAGTCTTCCGCAGGCAGCGATCACCTGGGCCCTGTCGTAATTCCAAATCCCTGTATAGGGGTTAAAGGGTTGTGGGGTCCGGGTTCCTGCTTTTTGGGCGGTTGCCTCTATTCACATGTTTCAGCGATCCTGAGTCCATGGCTCCAGGCAGGTGTCACATTCTGATGCTGCATTTATGTACTGATGGTGATGCTGACACTGTGTTCATGTACTGATTGTGATTTTGGTGCTGCATTTATGTACTGATGGTGATACTTGTGCTGCATTCATGTACTGATAGTTATTCTGGTGCTCCATTCCTGCACTCACTGTGGTAGTGATGCTGCATTCATGTACTGATGGCGATTCTGTTCCTACATTCATGTACTAACTGTGGTACTAATGCTGCATTCATGAACTGATGGTGATTCTGGTGCTGCATTCATGTACTGATGATGATACTGATGCAGCATTCATGTACTGATGATGATACTTGTAACGTTCAGTCTAGAGGTGGATCCACGGGACCGTGCACCGGACTTTTCCAGAGAGACAGCCAGGAGCGAACCCCTATACAGGGACTGTCTGGCGGCCTCCCCAGAAGGCCTAGATGCACAGCAGCTGGGACACAAGTGAGTACGGGTTTCGTGTCCTTCAGAAGTCTGTATGGGATATGGCTATAAGTTCAACGGGAACCGTATGCAGGACGGATGACTGGAACCGGGTACAGGTGCCGAGTGGTAACAGCAGACGGGATCCAGGTCCAGCGAGCCATGCAGGCTGAAGTAACCAGGTGGAACCCAGGATCGGTGATGGGTACAGGCTGATGGAAGATGGCGGGATCCACAGCTGATAGTCACCGGGGCAACTCCTGGGACACCGGCAAGCTGGACACACTCAGGACGGCAGAC
The DNA here is from genome assembly GCF_048569485.1 of Anomaloglossus baeobatrachus. NCBI lineage: Eukaryota > Metazoa > Chordata > Amphibia > Anura > Aromobatidae > Anomaloglossus > Anomaloglossus baeobatrachus. The sequence goes on from NC_134358.1 coordinate 509,905,321, forward strand.
AGGCACTGTGGAAGAGACAGGGTTAATCTGGGTACAAAGCACAGAGGGACCTGCACACCTAGCTACAAGAACACGTTGAACAGGCACCGCCCACATGAAAAAGGAAGTCTTATATACCCTGTACCTGTAATCAGTTATATCATGTTCCAGTGACGCAGGCCCTTTAAGAAGAGTTGAGTGAACGCGCCCGCTCCCTTATACGCATGCGCGAAGCCCGAGTGCCGGAGACCAGTGCAGGAAGCAGAGAGGGAGGTGGAGGAGATGCAGGGCAGCCAGGCACAGAGTCCCGGGTCGCAGCGGGACGCCGGGACCGGTGGACGGGAGGCATGGAGGACGCACAGGAGGAAGAGCAAGAGGAGCAGCCGCGGTCAGAGGAACCAGGGACTGGAGCAGGGAATGACAGACGACGCCGGCATCCCAGCGTGACAATACTGTTGCTGCATTCATGTAGTGATAGGGATTCTGGTGCTTCATTCATGTAGTGATAGTGGTTCTGACACTGCAATCATGTACTAATGGTGATTCTGGTACTGAATTAATGTAGAGATAGTGATTGTGATGCTGCATTCATGTACTGATAATGATTCTGCTGCTGCATTCACGTACTGATGGTGATTCTGGTGCTGCAATCATGGACTGATGGTGACTCTGATGCTGCACTTATGTACTAATGGTAATTCTGGTGCTACATTTATGTACTGATGGTGATTCTGGTGCTGTGTTTATGCACTGATGGTGATTTTTATGCTGCATTCATGTACTGATTCTGATTCCGGTGCTGCATTCATGTTCTGATGGTGATTCTTGTGCTCCATTCATGCACTCACTGTGGTAGTGATGCTGCATTCATGTACTGATGGTGATTCTGTTGCTGCATTCATGTACTGACTGTGGTACTGATGCTCATTCATGTACTGATGGTTATTCTGGTACTGCATTCATGTACTGATGATGGTACTGATGCTGTATTCATGTAGTGATAGTGATTCTGGTGCTTCATTCATGTAGTGATAGTGGTTCTGATGCTGCAATCATGTACTGATGGTGATTATGGTACTGAATTCACGAAGAGATAGTGATTCTGATGCTGCAACATCATGCTTTGGGGCTGTTTCTCTGCAAAGGGACCAGGACAACTGATCTATGTACATGAAAGAATGAAGGGGGCCATGTATCGTGAGATTTTGAGTGCAAACTGTGGAGACACGGGGCTCAGTGGGTGCTCTCGTCCACTAAAACCCGCCGCCTTTAGAAAGACAGCGTGGCTTAGGGCTCATCCCAACTGACTAACTTCCGGATCAAGTCTGACCGAGTGTCAGTGTTCCCGTATTCAATCTTTCGCATCTGGCACAGATCCTGTAGCATCTATTTACTGCTGCGGTCGTAACTCCTCTCTGGTACTTGTCCCATGGCTGAGCTGGTGGGGTTGGACATGGCAGCGCCCGAAACCTGAATGCCTCCCCTATGGCCTGCTGGGTATGCCTATGTGCCTCCCTGGTTGTTGAGCCCTGGACGGTGTCCACGAACACCAGTCCGCTGCAGCTCCCCTGGGTAAACCAGGCTGAGTAGTGTCCCACCGCTGCCACCAATTGTGGAGACACGGGGCTCAGTGGGTGCTCTCGTCCGCTAAAACCCGCCGCCTTTAGAAAGACAGCGTGGCTCAGGGCTCATCCCAACTGAACGCCGGCCTCCTTCACCATGGGCGTAACACTACTCAGACAACACAGGGTGAGGAAACCACAATAATTAGACTTTATTGGATCCCCAAACAATTAACGGCACATAACACATAACCAGCAAAACACAAATGTAACAGGCAACAGAGTCTCACCCTTCCGCTGGCTCACCAGGGATTTAGAATGTCCATGCCTCAGAGGTCCCAGGGCTATTTACTCTAATCCAGCAGCACCCCGCTTTTGGCGGGCACCCACCGAGAAAGGAACAATGCCAGATTTAGGAAGCTGTCTGAGGTCTGCAAAGTCTGTAACAGGTGACTGAACTGTCCCAACCTGAGCGTCCTCCTTAGGGAGTCCTGGTATGATGATACAATCCTGGCAGCCGGAGTCGAAATCCCTAGGCTGTGGATATGGTCTCCAACTGGAACTGAAGTCCCTAGATTGAAGCCATAAGATATCCTGATCCTCTAGTCAGCTCCTAAGAGCTTAGACTGGATCCATCAGCATCCATCAACAACCCTGGTGGCTTAAAGAAATCCCTTTTATAGCCACAGCCTTCCACTTGGATACACTGCGTCCTCATCAATTGGTTGGACAAGATCGCCTCTCCCATTGGATGAATCTCAAGCTGCATGGACAATGTTCATCCAAATGATGTCTACAGAAAGACTGAGGGTATACATGTAGTCTGGACTGCACAGACTAGACAATGACTACTAAGGTAATTACATTAGCAATACACAACTACAATACAATGATTACTGGAAGGGGTCTGGAGAAACAATAGCTAAGCAAACATGAATTTGCACACAAAAGAACAATACGTCTGGCTGAATGTTAAGAAACTTTAACCCATGACAGTCCATGTCGTCACACAAACCTCCTTCCATACGCAAGGGTACTGAAGATGAAATGTGGCTGAGTCTTTCAGCATGATAATGATCCCAAGCAGACCACCAGGGCAACGAAGGAGTGGCTTCGTAAGAAGCATATGAAGGTCCTGGAGTGGCCTAGCCAGTCTCCAGATGTCAACCCCATTGAAAATCTTTGGAGGGAGTTGAAAGTCCATGCTGCCTTGTGATAGGCCCAAAACATCACTGCTCTTGAGGAGATCTGCATGGAGGAATGGGCAACCATACAGCCAACAGTGTGTGCCAACCCTATGAAGACTTACAGAAAAAGTTTGACCTCTGTCATTGCCAACAAATGATATATAACAAAATATTGAGATGAATGGTTGTTATTGACCAAATACTTATTTTCCACCATAATTTTCAAAAAAATCTTGCCAAATCAGACAAGGTGATTTTTTTGGATTTGTTTTCTCATTTTTTCTCTCATAGTTGTGGTCTGCCTATGATGTCAATTACAGGCTTCTCTAATTTTTTTTAAGTAGGAGAACTTGCACAATTGGTGTCTGACTAAATACATCAGAAAGAGGTTCAGAAAGTGGCTCTATAAACTTTCATTATAAAAGAGACTTCCAGCTCAGAGTATAGTGTGACCCGAGATACTGGAGAGCAGTGATGTCACTCGGAGGAGTAGAAGATCAGCAGTAGGGGAGTATATAAATAAAATTCACACTACATTACATGCATATATACACGCCATCAATAAAAAAAAAGTGAGTAGGAGGCTTCTGTTTATGAATGTATTCACCTATATATTCATATGCAACTTCCCTATATCAGGCCTTGTTCACACTTGTAATGGAGCTGAAATAATATGAACATATCGGTGAATACTGGATGTACACAGATAAATACACAGGCATCACATACACATATGTGCAGAAATACATAGACATGACACATATCCAAACATATTAGACAGTCAGACAGACGGTTAGAGGGATAGATAGATAGATAGATAGATAGATAGATAGATAGAGGGGTAGATAGATGGATAGATAGAGGGCTGGATAGATGGATAGAGGAATAGATAGATGAATAGATAGATATGTGGCACCCCTGCGGCTTCAGTTGCCACAGGGTACTGCACCTCACCCGGGGTTCAGTATTCATCTCGGATATGGAGGAGGTCATTGTCGGTAAACCACCATCACACATTCAACACATAACAAGGGAGCTCTTTCACTAGGACTGGGCAAGGGTAGGAGCCGGGAATGGCCATCACAAGGTATGGGACCTCTTGCCCACTGGTTCAGCCCCTGCGCCATAGGTGACTACTACTCCCAACATCCTCCCTGGGGCCTTAGCTCTGCCTGTGGAGAGCTGTACCATCCGAGCTGCGTTATCATCCGCCCCAGAGAAGATCTCCCGCAACGACGGCTAATAACTGGCTGCACACCACAGGTGGCGTCACGAAGACAAACTCCATTCCCCATCCCCCCTATTATTGACACTGCCACGGTCACGGAACCGGGCCTGGCAGCTGTGACATCTCAAATCGACACCGGCCCGGTAACGAGTGACTCGTGGGACCCCGTGGATGCATCAGATAGATAGATACTGTAGATGTCCACACATTACACATGGACGTACACTATCTGCAGCCTCCCCTCCTCCTGGGGCCCGACTGCTGAGTGCAGTAATTTCAGTGCAGGAGGAGAGAGCAGCTCAGCCATGGGAGGGGAGAGCAGTTCATCCATGGTTGAACCTATAATGTATGAGCTCCTTCCAGGATAGTGGGCGTGACCAGTTTGGTTAGTGGGCGTGATCGGCTGTATACACCAGAGGCCGTTGCTCTGCTGGAGACGATGCTGCAGGGCAGAGCCTCCTTTCTGGCTAGCCATGACACCGAATCTTCCTCCATACAACAGGACTCAGCTTTTGCAGAGGTGAATCCTCCTTACTGCAGGCCCCTAACAGGTGAGAGAAGGGGCCCTCTCAGCTCAGCATAATCATATGTGTTCAGCTAATTGGGCCCCTAAATCCCCATATGTGTTCATGTCCTCAGGGCCACCTCCCACTCTGGGACCCTGTGCCACTGCATTGGCTACACTGGCAGTATGTCCACCAGTGATGATAATACAGAGGACCTCTGATCTATCAGTCTGAAAATGGGTAGCATGAACATCAAAATATAAAAAAATATAAAGCACATCTAATATATAAAGCTCAGTGTATGCATGTATGTGTGTGTGAGTGTGCGTGTGTGTGAGTGTCCGCTAAAGGAATTTGCACGGTCGCACTTACAATAACGAAATTTTGCACAGACACCCCATGTGACTCAGGGAACGTCATAGACTATGTTTTGACGGGAAAATTTAACCCTGCGCTTTATAGTTACTCTCCATAATCCAGCCTCCATTAAACTGAATGGAGGTGGGAGCTACAGGCTATTAATAGCAACTGTGAGTGGTTGCTATAGGAAGAAAACAAACTGTTAGTATAAGAAGCTTAAGTGTGAGGTAATAAGATGTCGGTGGGGAGACGGATAGAGAGACATAAAGAGACAGACAGACAAAGACACAGACAGAGACAGACGTGCAAAGATAGAGACAGAGACAGACGGGGAAAGAGACAGACCTGGGAAGAGACAGCCCTGGAAAAAGACAGATAGGCAAAACGACAGACGGGCAAAGTGAAAGACATGGAAAGAGAAAGACCTGGAAAGAGACCGACGGGCAAAGAGACAGACGGGCAAAGAAACAGATGAGCAAAGCGACAGACGGGCAAAGAGACAGACCTGGTAAGAGACAGACCTGGTAAGAGACAGAACTGGAAAGAGACAGCTCTGGAAAGAGACAGCCCTGGAAAGAGACGGGCAAAGAGAGAGATGGGCAAAGAGACAGACAGGCAAAGAGACAGACATGGAAAGAGACAGATGGGAAAAGAGACAGACCTGCAAAGAGACAGACCTGGAAAGAGACAGATCTGGAAAGAGACAGACGGAGAAAGAGACAGACAAAGACAGACGGGGAAAGAGACAGACGGGGAAAGAGAGAGACAGACACACACATAGAGAAAGACACAGAGATAGAGAGACAGACACAGATGGAGACAAACAGACTGATACAAATACAGACAGAGAGATAGAAACAGACAGACACAGACATAGACACAGACAGACAAAGAAAGACAGACAGAGAGACAGACAGACAGCGACACACAGACAGAGACTGGGAGAGAGACAGTTACTATCCTGGGCAACGCCTGGGTACTACAGCTAGTAGGTACTACATACTACAGCTGTGTGTGTATGCCGCTAAAGGAATTTGCACCGTCGCATGTACAATCACAACATTTTGCACAGACACTCCATTTGACTCAGGGAACGTCATAGACTATGTTTTGAGGGGAAATTTTAACCCCCCACTTTACAGTTGTTTGCCTAAAAACCTGTTTCCATTAAAGTCAATGAAGCTGGGAGCCACAGTGTAGCCAGAACTTCAGAAGAATGCGCAGCCACGCCCTTGAATGTTGGAATCTCACAATGCAGCCAGGGAAAGAAACAGATAGACACAGACATACAGACAGACAGACAGTGAAAGAGATACACACACAGAGACAGGCAGAGACAGACAGCCAAAGAGACAGACGGTCAAGTGAACAGACAGACACAGAGAAACACAGACAAAGAGTCAGACATAGACAAAGAGACAGACAGGGAAAGACAGGGAAAGAGACAGACAGATAGGGAAGAGATAGAGAGATAGGCAGGGAAAGAGACAGAGAGACAGACTGGAAAACAGACAGACAGGGAAAGAGACAGACAAAGATATCAAGAAGAGAGACAGACAGAGACTGGGAGAGAAACAGAGAGGCAGTTACTATCCCAGGCAACGCCGGGTGCTACAGCTTGTTGATTAATAAATCTACAAAATTTATTACAGTCGCCATTACACCTGAATAGTGGTAGTTTCAGAGTACTTGCAGGCAGCTAATGAATTGGAGATTGGGCTTCAAGATTTCCAAGTCAAGCCCGCATGTCCTGACAATTCTGCTCAAACACCTGTGCATTGTGGTTCGTCTGAGATTCCAAGGTTTCAAACTTGGTTGTCAAAGCCTGAATAACAGCATGTAATGAAATATAGGCAGCAACTACTCTCTAACACGTGCCTCCATAGTCTCAGCCCCAGCAGATTCCATTTTTAAGTCCAGAGTATCCTGTTAAAATATAAAGGATACCTTGGAACCTGATGGCATGGGACTGAACTCAGACCAAACAAGTGGTGCATACCTCCCAAGTTTTGAAAAGAGGTAAGAGGGACAAAGTCTGCGGCACGCTGCACACCGTGACAAATTTTGACCACACCCCTAGCCACACCCATTTGGCAGTAAGGGTCATTCAGCAGATGCCCCAGACTGTTCATTCATAGTCATAGCCGCCACAATTTTCTTATATTTATATGTGTCACTATATGACATGTTGCTTATTTGTGCCTATAAAGCCGTATTCACACGTTGCATAAATTCAGGGATTTTTTTTTGTTTCTGCTGCTGTCTGCACCAAACTACACAATCCATTTTTGCTGCATTTTTTATGCCTTTTCTCCATTATTTATTGCGTTTTTGGTTCCGATGTGAATCTGCGTTTTTAAGGGTTTTTATTGTACAGAGAAGCTTTTTCTTGCGTTTTTTTTAAGCTTCACATAGAAACCTCTAGAGAAAGAAAAACACAGCCGCAGAGTTCGGCGGCGTCTTTTCATGGAATCACATCCACTATGCTTGGACAATTAAACAAAGCAGAATAAATGTGCAAAAAAACCATTCAGAAATAAATGCAGCATTTACACTACATGTGAACATGGACTAATTGTCCAAGCAAAATGGATGAGACGTCATGAAATTTCCGCCCCTTTTGCATCTAAAAACGCTGCTGAACTCTGCGGATTTGAGGTTTTTGTTTTTCTTTATAAGCTTCAGGATTCACATCTACACCAAACATGTATCAAATAAGGAGGATAATGCATAAAAAATACCGCAGGCACGCAATAATCAGAGAAGAATGTTATTGCACTCGTGGTGCCGAAACCTGCAGAAAAAATGCAGCATTTACGCTACATGTGAACATGGCCTCAACAATACATTTGTATTACATTTTGTATGGGTTTTAATAAAGAAAAATAATAAATTGTGCCGTTTTTTTTCACCATTTACCAATCCCCATAAATAATCTGATCGCTGTGTTGTTTGGGTCTTTACGATTACAAGGACACAAATATGTCCATGTTATTTGCTGATTTGTGATGGTTATTATTTTATAAACAAAGTGTAATAAAATTACATTATTCTATTTTTTTTATTATTTTTAGTAATTTTATTAGAAGAAAAAAAACTTTTTTCCTCTCCCTCTAGAATATGGGACACAGAGATTGCTGCTCTGTACAATGGAGCTCTATGTCCTGTGTGAGAGGCTGCATTGTAGGTTCATCTATGTAAAATCCTCCCTTTGACATTGTCATTTCTAGAGGCTCAAAAGCTAGAAAAGCTAGGAGGCTGCTGGACATGTTTGAAAGTTACTGGTTTGAATCCTAGGTGGTGAAAGTAAAAAAAAAATTATATTTGTGTTTTAGTTTCTCAATTCTTTATAGTTGTTTTATGGGAAGAAATTAATCTGATTTTTTCCTTCACCTACAAACAGATGCACTATCTATCTATCTATCTATCTATCTATCTATCTATCTATCTATCTATCTATCTATCTATCTATCTATCTATCATGTGTCTATTATATATCTATCCCTCTGTCTATTATCTATTTATTATATAGCTATAGAGCATGTATTTATCTATCTATTATCTATCTATCTTTCTATATATCATGTATCTATTATATATCTATTCCTCTATTATCTATTATATATCTATCTACCTATCATGTATCATCTATCTACTGTATATAGACATCTATCTATATATCCATCTATATATCATGTATCTATCTATTTATTATCTATCATGTATGTACTATAATCTATCATCTATTATCCATCATCTATCTATCTATCCATCCATGTATCTATCTATCTATCTATCTATCCATGTATCTATCCATTTATCTATCTATCTATCCATTTATCTATCTATCTATCTATCCATGTATCTATCCATTTATCTATCTATCTATCTTCTATCTATTTATTGATGTATCTATCTAATCTATCTATCCATGTATCTATCTATCCATTTATCTATCTATCTATCATCTATCTATCTATTGATGTATCTATCTATCTATCTATCTATCTATCTATCTATCTATCTATCTATCTATCTATCTATCTATCTATCTATCTATCTATCGATGTATCTATCGATGTATCTATCGATGTATCTATCTATCTATCTATCTATCTAGCTAGCTGAATAATCTGCTTCTGGTTGCTCTACTGCAATGCAGAGGTCAAAATTACCAAATCTTCCTATGTTTTTCAATAGAGGCAGTAGCTCAGCGGTAGAGCTGCTGCCTATGGACAATGAGTTCATGAGCTCAAGTCCCAGCCCTCCCAGTAAACCAGAGCAGATAAGAGTTTAATTTATTCACTGCACTGAGGGGAGGAGCCGGCACTTCAGCAGTGAGCTGCTGGGCAGAGCTCTCAAATCAGGACAGTCTCGCATGTCCCGCAGAATCCGGGACGGTTGGGAGGTATGGGTGGTTATTGAAGTCTGTATTCACACAGGCGCAACAACAGGGCAGCAAAGTTCGCACAAAACTAGTCCAAGCAAGTGCAAATAAGTGGTTGAAGTGCAGTAATAAGTCTATTAAAGTTCATAGCAGGACTTTGTAATCAAGTCTGTATTCCCATGGGTGCAACAACAGTGCAGGAAAGTTCCCACAAAATGTCTCCAAGTAAGTATAAGTAAATGGCTGAAGTGAAGCAATGCCTGTTCAAGTTCATAGCAGGACTTTCCTTAGATATGGAAATAGTTCATACACAGAGAAAACAAGTCCCAAACAGTACTTAGTAGAGATTAACGGACTCGCAGATAACCAGGCCAGCGAGTCCCTGTTAAGGCCACGTTACACGCTACAATTTATCAAACGATATGTTGTCGGGGTCACGTCGTTAGTGACGCACATCCGGCCTCGTTTGACATATCGTAGCGTGTAACACAAATGAGCGACTGTGAACGAGCAAAAATACTCACCTAATCGTTGCTCGTTTACACGTCGCTCATTTTAAAAATATCGAACGTCCTTCTGTGCTCCGGTTGTTCATCGTTCCCGAGGCAGCACACATCGCTCTGTGTGACACCCCGGGAACGATGAACTGCAGCTTACCTGCAGCCGCCAGCAATGCGGAAGGAAGGAGGTGGCCGGGATGTTTACGTCCCGCTCATCTCCGCCCCTCCGCTTCTATTGGCCGGCCGCTGTGTGACATCGCTGTGACGCCGAACGTCCCTCCCCCTTCAGAAAGTGGATGTTCGCCGCCCACAGCGAGGTCGTTTGGAAGGTAAGTATGTGTGATGGGGGTTTACGACTTTGTGCGACACGGGCAGAAATTGCCCGTGCCGCACAAACGATGGGGGCGGGTGCGATCGCACATACGATCGCACAAGAGATTGAAACGTGGAAAGCAGCCTTTATCTTTTTTTAAATCCAGTTCTGGTTCAGATATAAGTCTATGGGTATCAAAAACCGGAGATTAAAAACGTTGGTAAAAGGGATAGGGGCATAGGAATGGGCGTGCTGTACTTACCGAGCATCTGTCATGGCGGTATGCTGCTTCCAGGTCATGCATTCACTTCCGGAGCAGCTTATTAACCTTCTTTGAATATGCACTGCTTTCCCAGCCCACCGATGCCTGTGACTGGTTGCAGTCAGATGCACCCCCACATTAAGTGGCAGTGTGTCAGCTGACTGCTTCTTATCATCGGCGCTATGCTCATTTATATAATAGGCCGGGGTCACACTGGCGTATGTCATCCGATGCGAGAGCATTGGATGCGATATGCTAACGACCCTCAGTTCAGGCTCTGCTGCAAGCGTGAGCCAAGTGTCATGTGACTGTGATTCGATCCTGCGATTGGATCACAGCTGAGGAGGAGAGGGAGAGATTAAGCACTAAATCTCCTCCATTGTCAGCCTGTGCGTATACTGCCCTGCACTTGGATGTTGTCATGACAATAGCTGGATGCTGACGGGGTTAAGTCTGGTGGGAGGGGTCTGCTCGGTTGTGCCTCGTTCCAGGGCTCACATCGGTTTATCATGGTGTGGATTCCTCTGGATTCCTACTCTGCAACTGGTTCTTGTGAGTTAGTCCTGATCCATCCCGCTACATAGCTTTCCTCTCCCTGACCTCCGTTCCCTTGTACTGTTTGTCCGCCCTTTCTACCTGACCCCAATCCCATTCTGTGTCTTTGTCTCTTCCCCCTCTTTGTACTTACTTACTCATCCAGCCTCTGACCTAAGTAACGTTTCCTGAACTCGGCTCTGCTTACCTTTTTTGGCTTTTGACGTGACTTCTTGGCTCCTGACCCCTTCTGTTTACAGCTTGCTTTTTCCCCCCGTATTGACGTGACATCCCGGCTTAGACTTAAAGGTGCTTTACACGCTGCAACATCGCTAGCGATTGCTAGCGATGTCGAGTGCGATAGCACCCGCCCACGTTGTACGTGCGACATGTGTTGATCGCTGGCGTAGCGAATATTATCGCCACGGCAGCGTCACATGCACATACCTTGTCAGCGACGTCGCTGTGACCGCCGAACAATCCCTCCTTTAAGGGGGGAGGTGCGTTCGGCGTCACAGCGACGTCACAGCAGCGTCACTAAGCGGCCGCCCAATAGCTTAAGAGGGGCGGAGATGAGCGGCTGGAACATGCCGCCCACCTCCTTCCTTCCTTCTTTTCTGGTGGACGGAGGTAAGGAGATGTTCGTCGCTCCTGCGGTGTCACACATAGCGATGTGTGCTGCCGCAGGAACGAAGAACAACATCGCTACTTACCAGACAACGATATTTGGTGTTTGGACGACCTCTCCAACACCAACGATTTTAACCACTTTTGCGATCGTTGAAGGTCGCTCGTACGTGTCACACGCTGCGATGTCCCTAACGACGCCGGATGTGCGTCACAAACACTGTGACCCCGACGATAAATCGTTAGCGATGTCGGAGCGTGTAAAGCACCCATTAGGCTTGCAGACTACTCTTTCTGGTGCTTGTGCCTTCTTGTGGGATTTTGTCTAACTGCATTTTGGAGCTCCATCTCCATTCAGCTTCTGCGCCCCCTGGTGGAAGCCTGACAGATGTCATCCTAGTGCAGTCCGATGTTTCTCTCGCACCCATAGACTTGTATGGATGCGAGTGATAGGAGAATCGCAGACAATCGCAGCATGCTGCGATTTCTTTCCTCAGTTCGATTAGGGTTGAAGAAAAACTCGCAGATGTGAGCTGTAGCATTGTCTTACATGGGGCCGAGTGCAATGCGAGATTTTTTCGCATTAAACTTGTGTGAGTCATATGTCAGTGTGACTCTGCTTGTACAGTAAAAATAAATAAATAAATTGTTGTAGGGTCCCCCCCATATTATGATACCCAGCACAGATGAAGCCCACGGCTACAAACTGCAGCCCCCTAGACCTGCGCTTATCTTAGTTATGGATCAAAACAGAGGATCCGCATGCGGCTTTTTTTTTTTATTTAAATAAATAATTTTAAAAAACAGTGTACGGTCTCCCCCAATTTTGATACCCAGACAAGAGAAAGCCCGACAGCTGAGGGCTGGTATTCTCAGACTGAGGAGGGCCATGGTTATTGGCCACCCCCCCACCCTAAAATAGCAACCTGCAGCTGCCCAGGATTGTCACATCCATTAGATGTGACAAGGCTGGCGCTTTACCCAGCTCTTTCCGATTGCCCTGGTGCAGTGCCAATCACGGTAATAATGAGTTAATGGCAGCCCACACCAGCCACTAAGTCCTAGATTAGTAATGGCAGGCATCTATGAGACACCCCCATCACTATTCTGTAAGTGAAAGTAAATAAACACAAACATCGAAAAAATCCTTTATTTGGAATAAAATACAACAAACACCCTTTTTCACCATTTTAGTAACCCCTAAACACTTCTGCAGGTTCGACGTAATCCACACAAGGTCCCATGATTCAGCTCTGCTACTTCTCAGTCACAGTGCGTGGCCATAGAGAAGGGATGGGGAACCTTTTTACTGCCGAGGGCCATTTGGAATTTTCTACCAACCTTCGGGGGCCACACCAAATTATCAACTTGAAAACTACCCTGCTATATTTGGTCAAACAATTAATTAACTCACCCCTACTGTGGTGGTTGGAGCTGCTTCTCTTTGGTGCCGATGCGATGTTTGGTGATATTGATCATGTTGTTTCTCACAACTGCTTTTCCAGGTTTGTCTTGGTCTGGAGAGGCTGGGGTCAAACACATCACAGGAGACGCTGGGGCATATACATCACAGGAGACACTGGGGCATATACATCAGAGGAGACACTGGGGCATATACATCAGAGGAGAGGCTGCGGCATATACATCCCAGAAGAGGCTGGGGCATATACATCACAGGAGAGGCTGGGGGCATATTCATCACAGGAGAGGCTGGGGGCATTATACATTCCAGGAGAGGCTATGGCATACACATCACAGGAGGGGTTGGGGCATATACATTACAAGAGGGGCGTATACATCACAGGAGAGGCTGCGGCATATACATCCCAGGAGAGGCTGGAGCATATACATTACAGGAGAGGCTAGTGCATATACATTCCAGGAGAGGCTTGGGCATATACATCCTAAGAGAGGCTGGGGCATATACATCACAGGAGAGTCTGGGTCATATACATCACAGGAGAAGCTGGGGCATATACATCACAGGAGAAACTGGGGCATATACATCACAGGAGAGGCTGGGGTATATACATTCCAGGAGGGGCTGGGGCATACACATCACAGGAGGGGCTGGGGCGTATACATCACAGGAGGAGCGTATACATCACACGAGGGACTGGGGGCATATATATCACAAGAGGGGCATATACATCACAGGAGATGCAGAGCACAGACAGCACTGGCGGCGGCACAGACAGCACTAGGTGGCAGCACGGTCAGCACAAGGTGGCAGCACGGAGAGCACTAAGTGGCAGCAACGGAGAGCACTAGGTGACAGCTTGGAGAGCACTAGGTAGCAGCACGGACAGCACTAGGTGGCAGCATGGAGAGCACTAGGAGGCAGTCCAGAGAGCACTAGGTGGCAGCACAGAGAGCACAAGGTGGCGGATCGGAGAGCACAAGGTGGCAGATCGGAGAGCACTAGGTGGCAGCTCGGAGAGCACTAGGTGGCAGCACAGAGGGCACTAGGAGGCAGCACAGAGGGTACTAGGAGGCAGCACGGAGCGCACTAGGTGACAGCACAGAGGGCACTAGGAGGCAGTACGGAGACCACTAGGTTTCAGCACAGAGAGCACAAGGTGGCAGCACAGAGAGCACAAGGTGGCAGCACAAAGAGCACTAAGAGACAGCACGGACAGCACTAGGTGGCAGCACTGACAGCACTAGGAGGCAGCACAGAGAGCATTAGGTGGCAGCATGGACAGCACTAGGAGGCAGCAGGGAGAGCACTATATGGCAGCACTGACAGCACTAGGAGGCTGCACAGGTTACACAGCACTGAGGGGGTACACAGCACTTGGGGCTACACACAGTACTAAGGGTTACACAGCAGTGGATGGGTGGGCAGCAATGGGTTGCGTACTCACAGTACTAGGGGGGAGGAGGAGTCACACAGCACAGGTCCGGGACCGGGAGGCATGTACAGCAGGGAGGCATCTGCTGCATCTCTTCTTCTGTGACAGGAGCACAGCGCTCTGCTTACCCCACCCACAAGGTGAGCCCTGAGCACACAAGTGCAGGCCAGGGTTGAGCCTAGAATGTATGGCTATAGTCAAGTCCCGAAAAGGGCCCGTACATTCTGGTACGGGCTGCAATCAGGATCTGGATGAAGCCAGTACATTCTAGCTTCTACCCAGTACACACTTTGTTAACACTAGAACTACTGGACTCGTGACACCTATATAGAAATACATGGTGCAAAGTAGTCAAAATGACTACCTCAGTAGTTCTAGTGTTAAATGGTCGGCGGCCGGTAAAAGCGTGAGTGCTGCTCGAGTACTTCGGTTCCCTGGAATGTGCTCGGGGGCCGCAGAAAAAGTTCCCCACCCCTGCCATAGAGCAATGACTGCCCACTGTGAGTACAGACAGACAATGACTGGGCCGCGATGAGTGATGACATCACTCAGGTTATTTGTGGTCACAGGTGGGAACCTCTGGCAAATCATGAATGAAGCACAGGATCTTAAAAAGGTAGACTGATAGGAACCACGTGGTAAAAATGAAGCAGTAAATGCCATCTTGACTAAGGCAACAAACCCAGAAAGTTCAATGGAAAACCTGGAATCCTGACATGTACTTGAGTAAGCCAAAATCCTTCTGGGAAAGCGTCTTGTGGACAGATGAGACAAAGATAGGGCTTTTGGTAAAGCACATCATTCTACTGTATACCTAAAATGCAATGAGGCCTACAAAGAAAAGAACACAATGCCTACAGTCAAAATGGTGGAGGTTCAAAGATGTACTGGGTTTGTTCTTCTACCTCTGACACTGGGTGCGCTGACTGTGTGCAAAGTATAATGAAATCTGAACATTTTTTGGGCCACAATGTAGTGCCCTGTGCAGGGCCGGAATGGGACTAAAATTCAGCCCTGGCATTGGGGATACACAGCCCACTTTTCGCGTGGTGAATGTGTAATATCTTTGTGCACTTGCAGATTGTGTAACACGACCATATAACATGTAGTCATGGCTGCATCCAGTATTACAGCGCAGGCCTATTTATTGCTCTTAGGAGCAGGACGTGGTGAAGCCACTATTTTCCTACAGAGCTGGGTCTCGCAGATAATGAAGAGGATGCTGCTCTCCATATAATGCTGCGGTCACATAGCTGATGGGCAGGGATACAAAATCAGATCCCCCTGAACTAATATTCATGATCTATTCTACAGATAGGTGGTCAGGGAAGCTGTCGTTGTCAGTGGTGATAACTTTGGGTGCATACCACTTAGGGTATATGCAATGACATTTTTTACTATGAAAAAATCCTCGAAGGACAATATGCATCTCCTCGCTGTGCACAGGATCAGGATTTTGAGCATCTTTTACCAACTTAGGGTTTCTAAAACCACAAAGTGATTAAAAGAAGTGACCGCTCCATTCTTCTGGTGTTTTCCACTCGGAAAACGCTCTGTATTTTACAATGCAAATCAATGGGAAGGCTCGTAAGATGCCCGGAATCTACAACTCCCAGCTTGTCCTTAACAATGGTAAGGAGATGCTGGGAGTTGTTGTTATCAGACTCCGGACCATACAGGAACCGCCATACTGATAAGACGCAGGCAATATCACAAATAATCATTTACATTCAGATACCTTTATAGGTGACATCTTCTGAGTCGTTCCCATCCCTTTTGTCTCCACGCAGTATAGACGCCATGATGAGGTTTCGTGCCCACTGCTCATCTCTGAAGACTTCCCTCTTTATTCTTCAGCAGCACTTCCCCATACAGCACCTTTAAAAATAAAAGTATCATTATACTGCCCCATAAATATAAATATCTAAATAATTGCTGTGCTTGCTTCACAAAATATCCCCCCACAGAGCCCATCCAAAATACCTACCACACTGCCTCTCTCCTTAATAAACCCCCACACTGCCTCTTTCCATAATGTCCCCATACACAGCTTCTCTCCATAATGTCCCCTCCACTGCTCTCTTTATAATATACCCCCACACTGCCTCTCTCCATAATATCCCCCCATATTGCCCCTTTTTTTTATTAAGTATTATTATATTAATTATTTATATATTCCCCCCAAACTGCTCTTTTGTAATACACACACACACACACACACACACACACACACTACAATGCACCCTCCATTACCCCTCCCCCCAAACACACACACACACACACTACAATGCACCCCCCATCACCCCTCCCCCCGCACACACAATACAATGTACCCCCATTACCCCTCCCCCACACACAATACAATGCACCCTTCATTACTCCTCCCCCCACACACAATACAATTCACACAATTCACCCCCTACACACACAAATGCAATGCACCCCCCATTATCCCCTTCCCACACACACAATTCAATGCACCCTCCATTACCCCTCCCCACACACAATAAAATACACCCTCCATTACCCCTCCCCACACACAGTACAATGCACCATCCATCACCCCCTCCCCACACACAATACAATGCACCATCCATCCCCCTTCCCATATACACACACACACATACACACTACAATGCACACCCCCTACACACACACCTACACAATCACACACAATAAAATGCACCCCCCATCACCTCCTACAGACACACTCATACTGTCACGCTCCCCGGGTCCTTGGCTCCCCTCCCCGGGTCCTCCGCTCCGCTCCCCGGGTCCTCAGCCCCGCTCCCCGGCTCACCTGCCACGCTCCCCGGGTCCTTGGCTCCGGTGCCCGTCCTTCCCAGGCCCCCTGGTCTCCGATCGCGGCGCCCGACGGCTTCCCAGGCCCTGGCCGGCTCCCCTGCGTCCTCTTCTCAGCCTCCTTCCCTGGCTTCTGGCACCCGGGCTGCGCGCATGCGCATTAGGGCGCGCGCGCGGTCACTGACCCTTTCTTAAAGGGCCAGCGTCCATTAACAGGAAATGAGGCTAAACAGGTACAGGGTATAAAGGGGTGTATTGTCCAAGAGGGCGGGGCCTGATCTTCGTGTTTTCCAAGCTAGGAGTCAGGTCTCCTTGTGTCTTCGTGCCATACTCACGTATCTCTCTTCTAGAGCTGATCCTGCCTCGCCATCCGGTCCTGCTGAATCCCGAACCCCGCACGCTGTCCGTCTGCCATCTGACAGTCCGTACCATCTCGGATCCCTGCGGTGACCCGTCATCTCGCTCCAAAGGTTCCGGACCCCGCCTGACATCACCTCGGCTTCCGAACCTGAGCTACGTCACCCGGACTACCATCTGTGACTCCGCGGTCCCAGGGACTCCTTCGTTACACTCACTGGCACGGACTGTTCTACTACCCATAGTGCTTCAGCTACCGGACTCCTTACCACCATCTTAGAGTTCGGCCCAGTGGATCCACCTCCTGGGTCTGCCCGACCGCCTGGCCCTGACAGTAAGATCAGGCCATGGATCCCGCTGCAGCACTAGCAGCCTTGCAAGAGGAACTCCAACGCCAGCGTGAAGTCCAGACCCGCATGCTGAACTTTATGACTTCCGTGGACACCCGCCTGACCACGCTACAAGCGGCAGTCACGTCTTCGACATCCCAAGCCGCCACTAGTCAAGCCACGTCCCCCGCTCCCGTGGCTGCTTCTTCGGATGCTTCCAGACTGCGTTTGGCCTCACCACCCCGGTACGCCGGAGATCCCAAGTCCTGCAGGGGGTTTATAAACCAATGCTCCCTCCATTTCACGCAGCTGCCACATCTGTTTGCCTCCGACCAAGCCAAGGTCGCCTTCATCATGTCTCACCTGGAGGGCGAGGCACTGGCGTGGATGAACCCGTTGTGGGAGAAGGAGGACCCTATGACCAAGGATCTTCAAGAGTTCCTGCAGGCCTTTCGCAGCACCTTTGACGAGCCGGGACGCGCCTCTGCGTCTGCTTCATCCCTCCTCCGCTTACGTCAAGGAACACTGACGGTGGGCCAATACGCCATCCGTTTCCGCACTTTGGCTTCAGAACTCGGGTGGAATAATGAGGCCCTAACAGCCGCCTTCTGGGAAGGACTCTCGAGTCGCATCAAAGATGAGTTGGCGGGTCGTGACGTGCCCTCCACCCTAGATGCCCTGATTGCCCTAGCAACTCGAGTGGACATACGTTTTCAGGAGCGCTCCAAAGAGCTGTCTCGTGAGAGACGTCCGGTACGGCATTCCTCTCCTCCACAGAAGCCCTCCGTATCTCAGTCATCAACAGCTGGGATTCCCGTCCACGAGCCCATGCAGATCGACCGAGTACGACAGTCTGAACAACGTCGAGCAGAGCGGCTCGCCAAGGGTCTCTGCTTTTACTGCGGAGAGGACACACACCTCCTACGCTCCTGTCCGGAAAGGCCGGGAAACTCCAAAGCCTAGGGTTGGTAGGAGAGGCCACCCTAGGTGCTGGGACTCTCTCAGACCCGGTTATGTGGACTGTGCAAGTGTCAACGGGAGAGACGCGCTTCACGGCTGAGGCATACCTCGACTCTGGAGCAGCAGGCAATTTCATCCAGCAGGCCACGGTGGACAAGTACCAGCTGCCTGTTACTCCACTCGAGAAGCCCCTAATGATTGCCTCTGTGGATGGGAGACCCCTCTCTGATACCATCTCCTGGGTCACCAGTCCGGTCGAACTGCGTATCGGTGCCCTGCACACCGAGAACATCGCTCTCTACGTCCTTCCACACATGTCCCATCAAATCCTGTTGGGACTTCCCTGGTTGCGGACACACGAACCATCAGTCAGCTGGGGTACTGGCGAAATCACCCGATGGGGTCCTGCTTGTCATGAGAAGTGTCTGAAGTCCATACAACCCGTCCGACGACCTCCGGTTCCAGAGAACCTGCCGGAACTGCCTTCGGCCTATTGGTCCTTCGCAGACGTTTTTGACAAGAAGGAGTCTGAGGTACTTCCGCCACACCGTCCCTACGATTGTGCCATCGACCTGCTCCCAGGAACAACACCGCCTCGAGGACGGATATATCCGTTGTCTCCAGCCGAAACCAGGGCCATGTCCACCTACATCACAGAAAGCCTGGCAAAGGGATTCATCCGGAGATCCTCCTCTCCTGCGGGAGCAGGCTTCTTCTTCGTTAAGAAGAAAGAGGGTGACCTACGCCCATGCATCGACTACCGGGGTCTGAATCAGATCACCGTAAAAAACAAGTACCCTCTGCCGCTCATCCCCGAATTGTTCGACCGGCTCAGAGGAGCCCGTGTGTTCACCAAGCTGGATCTTCGGGGTGCCTACAACCTAGTTCGTATCCGCTCTGGGGACGAATGGAAGACCGCGTTTAATACTCGCGATGGGCATTATGAATACTGCGTGATGCCCTTCGGCCTGTGTAACGCACCAGCAGTCTTCCAAGAATTGGTGAACGACATATTCCGGGACCTCCTCTACATCTGTGTAGTAGTTTATCTGGATGACATCCTTATCTTCTCTCCGGACCTCCAGACCCACAGAGAGAACGTACAGCTGGTTTTACAAAGACTGAGAGAGAATCGTCTCTACGCCAAATATGAGAAGTGTGTCTTTGAGCAGTCTTCTCTTCCTTTCCTGGGATACATCATCTCGGGCACTGGACTGCAGATGGATCCAAAGAAGGTCTCCTCCATACTCAACTGGCCTCCCCCTTCTGGACTGAAGGCAATCCAACGGTTCCTGGGATTTGCCAACTACTACCGCCAGTTTATCCCTCACTTCTCTGCCCTGACTGCTCCTCTCTCCGCTTTGACCAAAAAGGAGGCTAATCCAAAGGACTGGTCACCTGCGGCCGACGCCGCGTTTTGCTCACTGAAGCGAGCATTTGCCTCCGCTCCTGTACTCCACCGTCCGGAGTTAAACCGCCAGTTCACCTTGGAGGTGGATGCCTCCTCCTCGGGAGCCGGAGCAGTGCTCATGCAGAAGTCCTCCTCCGGCAAGATGGTGACGTGCGGTTTCTTCTCCAAGAGCTTCTCAGCGCCTGAACGTAATTACACCATCGGTGACCGAGAACTATTGGCGGTCAAACTGGCTCTGGAGGAGTGGCGCTACCTCCTGGAAGGAGCAGTGTACCCCGTGATTATCTACACGGACCACAAGAACCTGGAATACCTGCGGTCCGCTCAGCGACTGAACCCACGGCAAGCCAGGTGGTCCCTATTCTTTGCCAGGCTTGACTTCCAGCTCCATTTCCGACCCGCGGACAAGAACGTACGCGCTGATGCTTTGTCTAGGTCTTTCATGCCCATGGAGCAGGAGGAAGAGACTACCCAACCCATCATCTCTCCTAGCAAGATCATTTCGGTGGCCCCTGTCACCCTGGCCCAGATACCGCCCGGAAAGACCTATGTCTCTGAGACTGACAGGCAAAAAGTGTTACACTGGGGTCATGCCTCAAAAACAGCCGGTCATGCAGGCCAGAAGAGAACATGGGGTGCGATTGTACGCCATTACTGGTGGCCATCCCTTCGCACGGACGTCGCTGCTTTTGTCTCTGCCTGCTCCTCTTGTGCCAGAAACAAGACGCCCAAACACCTGCCCTATG
Source organism: Anomaloglossus baeobatrachus (assembly GCF_048569485.1). Classification (NCBI taxonomy): domain Eukaryota; kingdom Metazoa; phylum Chordata; class Amphibia; order Anura; family Aromobatidae; genus Anomaloglossus; species Anomaloglossus baeobatrachus. The sequence continues at coordinate 509,926,226 of NC_134358.1, forward strand.
GCCGTCTTCTGCCTCTGCCTATACCCTCAGTTCCGTGGCAACACATAGCGATGGATTTTATTACGGACTTGCCATTATCCTCTGGACACACAGTCATATGGGTCGTGGTGGACCGGTTCTCCAAAATGGCTCACTTCATCCCCATGGCTGGACTGCCCTCTGCTCAGGAACTCGCGGAAGCCTATATCCATCACATCTTCCGCTTGCATGGCTTTCCATCCCACATCGTGTCCGACAGAGGAACTCAGTTCACCTCCCGCTTCTGGAGGGCGCTCTGCAAACATCTGGGAGTAACTCTGGACTTTTCTTCCGCATACCATCCTCAGTCTAATGGCCAAGTGGAGAGGGTCAATCAAATCTTGACGTCCTTCTTACGTCACTATGTCAACACCCATCACGACGACTGGTCCACGCTTCTGCCTTGGGCTGAATTCTCACATAACCACCACATCAGTGAGTCGTCCTCCAAATCTCCCTTCCATGTCGTTTACGGACTTCAGCCCTCCGTTCCATTGCCTATATCCCCTTCTTCGGATGTCCCTGCGGCTGATACTGTAGCCCGTGACTTCGCTACCATTTGGGACTCTGTCAAGGCGTCCCTTGGACGCGCTTCCCAGCGGATGAAGAAACACGCTGACAAGAGGCGTCTGGACCCTCCGTGTTTCTCTCCTGGTGACCTGGTCTGGCTTGCTTCCCAGTACATCCGATTGAAGATACCTTCCTACAAGCTGGGCCCTCGCTACATCGGGCCGTTTAAGGTCCTCTGCAAGATCAATGAGGTCTCCTACAAGCTACAGCTCCCGGCCACGATGAGGATACCCAACTCATTCCACGTCTCCCTGCTCAAGCCGGTTGTCCTTGGTCCCTTCTCCGCTGCTGCCAGTCCGGCTCCTCCACCTATTGCCGATGACGACATCTATGCGGTAAGGGATATCGTGGCCATGAAGACTGTTCGAGGCCGACAGTTCTTGCTGGTGGACTGGGAGGGGTATGGTCCTGAGGATAGGTCCTGGGAGCCCAGGGAGAACGTGGGCACTCCTCTGATCCGTGCCTTCATGTCCCGGTTGCGGGGAGGGGGGCGTGGGGGGGGGTACTGTCACGCTCCCCGGGTCCTTGGCTCCCCTCCCCGGGTCCTCCGCTCCGCTCCCCGGGTCCTCAGCCCCGCTCCCCGGCTCACCTGCCACGCTCCCCGGGTCCTTGGCTCCGGTGCCCGTCCTTCCCAGGCCCCCTGGTCTCCGATCGCGGCGCCCGACGGCTTCCCAGGCCCTGGCCGGCTCCCCTGCGTCCTCTTCTCAGCCTCCTTCCCTGGCTTCTGGCACCCGGGCTGCGCGCATGCGCATTAGGGCGCGCGCGCGGTCACTGACCCTTTCTTAAAGGGCCAGCGTCCATTAACAGGAAATGAGGCTAAACAGGTACAGGGTATAAAGGGGTGTATTGTCCAAGAGGGCGGGGCCTGATCTTCGTGTTTTCCAAGCTAGGAGTCAGGTCTCCTTGTGTCTTCGTGCCATACTCACGTATCTCTCTTCTAGAGCTGATCCTGCCTCGCCATCCGGTCCTGCTGAATCCCGAACCCCGCACGCTGTTCGTCTGCCATCTGACAGTCCGTACCATCTCGGATCCCTGCGGTGACCCGTCATCTCGCTCCAAAGGTTCCGGACCCCGCCTGACATCACCTCGGCTTCCGAACCTGAGCTACGTCACCCGGACTACCATCTGTGACTCCGCGGTCCCAGGGACTCCTTCGTTACACTCACTGGCACGGACTGTTCTACTACCCATAGTGCTTCAGCTACCGGACTCCTTACCACCATCTTAGAGTTCGGCCCAGTGGATCCACCTCCTGGGTCTGCCCGACCGCCTGGCCCTGACACATACAATACAATGCACCCCCCCATTACCCTCTCCCCAGACATAATACAATGCACCCCCCATCACCCCTACACACACAAAATACACTACCCCATAACTACACACTCCTGCCTCCCCCCCTCCCTCGGAATACAGTAACTACCCCTGCCTGTCACAAAGCTGTGTTCCTTCACAAATATTCCCCCATTATGTGTCCTCAGGCCCTCCCCACTCATCCCCATTAATTAAGCCTTTCATCTTCGGCTCCTCCATGGAGCGCTTACCACTGCCTAATGTATCTTGTGTGGCGCCCGCAGCACTGTGATGATGTCAGCAAGGTGCTGATCTCATCACGTTGCTGCACATTGGGGGCGGGGCCCAGTCCCAGAGCGCTGTTCAAATGTATTTACGTCTGAAAGCTGCAAATACATTTGAATAGGAAGGAGGAAGCTGTGGTCACTGGCACCGCCACCGCCGCACTCCTCAGCAGTGTGTGCATGCCGGGCACACTATCACACAGCTTGCATTAATTGCAGTTATTTATTCCAAAGGGTGTGCAACCAAATATTAGGTTCAGGATGCCAACAATATTGTCAGGTCCATTTTTGGAGTTTTGTGTAAATTCTGTCCAATTTGACTATTTTTCTCAGTTTTTTGTGTTGTGTCAGTACACATAAAGGAAATAAACATTTGTATAACAAAAAATGTGTAATTGCAATAATTTTCTGTGCAAAATACTTTATTTTCTGGAACAATTTCCAGGGTGCCAACGCTTTTGGCCATGACTGTATACTACACAGTTTTCAAACCAAATTAATTTATTTTATGTTTTATAACTTCTCTAAATTTGTTAATGATATTTCTATGGCTGGGAAGAATGAGTGCACCACTATGTTAATGCTCAGCTTCATACCATTCTGCAAGTGTCAGAACATGGAAAACAAGATCCAGGCAATGTAGGAGGAGCTGATAATCCATCCTATATGTTTTATTTCACAATATTGCGTTTAAGATTGTATGCATTCTCTCCCCATTATTCATCACCAACTCCCTTCTCAAGTAGTGAGGCTCTTCCCGACACATATTCCACCCAGACGTTCCTCCTCCCTACTCTATTTTACAAGCTGAGTTCTAAGTCATCCCAGTATTGTTGGCCACTTATGTAACGCCGGTTGGATTATCGTACACCTGTGGTATGCCAGTCATTTCCATCAAACTGGAATCTTACAACTGAGGTTTTGTCTGTTTACGTCTTTTGATATATGACTTTCAAAACAGCAGGTCATTATTTTTATTCCTCATAGATTCCCTATAAATCTGTAATGACAAAAAAACAAACTTTGGTTTAGTTCCGTATATTCAATACAGAGAAGTGCATGAGTTATTAATATCACATTGAGGATATTCAAAGTTATAAGTAAAATGATTAAAAGCTGCTGCTGTGAAAAAAACCCAAAACCTGATCGTATACAGACTGCACACAGATGACAAGTGAGAAAAAAATCGCCCCACGTTTCTAGATGATTTTTTATACCTCCATGTAAACCTACCCTATTCGTAAAAATTGAATGCTATTGTCATGATTCTGATGGGTGGTGCTTTGGTCTCCTGCAGAGCCTGTACTGGGCCTCATATTTTCCTCCAATTTATTTGGTTTTCCCGGTCTAAGGCGGGCTTTGCACACTACGACATCGCAGGTGCGATGTCGGTGGGGTCAAATTGAAAATGACGCACTTCCGGCATCGCAGGCGACATCGTAGTGTGTAAAGGCTCGATGATACGATTAACGAGCGCAAAAGCGTCGTAATCGTATCATCGGTGCAGCGTCGGCGTAATCCATGATTACGCTGACGCGACAGTCCGATGTTGTTCCTCACTCCTGCGGCAGCACACATCGCTGTGTGTGAAGCCGCAGGAGCGAGGAACATCTCCTACCGGCGTCACTGCGGCTTCCGTAGGATATGCGGAAGGAAGGAGGTGGGCAGGATGTTTGCATCCCACTCATCTCCGCCCCTCCGCTCCGATTGGCCGCCTGGCGTGTGACGTCGCTATGACGCCGCACGACCCGCCCCCTTAACAAGGAGGCGGGTCGCCGGCCAGAGCGACGGTCGCAGGACAGGTGAGTCCATGTGAAGCTGCCGTAGCGATAATGTTCGCTACGGCAGCTATCACAAGGAAATCGCTGCTGCGACGGGGGCGGGTACTATTGCGCTTGGCATCGCAGCATCGGCCTGCGATGTTGCAGCGTGCAAAGTACCCCTAAGTCCTGTGTGGTGAGGGAGATGTTTGTTCTTTGAAGCCTCGTTCTAGGGTATGGCTTTGCTTTATCCGGGAGCCAGTCCACCCAGAACACCACCGGTGATAGTTTCTGTTTAGCAGTGCACATCTCTGGTTCCCGTAAGTGACTGATCTGATCTTGTCATGCTTCTTAGTTCACCGTACCCAGTCCTATCTCCTCCCCTACTCCATCTTGACTTCCTGCCTCCCTGACCTTCGGCTTGTTCCTGACCCCTGGCTCCGCTCTCTCCCCTTTACCTGACTTGTCTTCTTTGCTACCGACCTCAGCTTGTATTCTGACCCCGGCTCAGCTCTCTTCCTGGTACTTTACGTGGCTTCCCAGTTTACTGACTCTCGGCACGCAAACTGACTTCGGCTTCTTTCTCTCCCTCTGTTACTGACATGATCTCCCGGCTCCTGATTCTTGGCTTGTTTGACTACCCCGCAGATCTCCTCTGCTAGGGTATCTAGCGATTCCTAGTCGTCTAGCATCTCATTACACCTGAGGGCTCAGCATTTTTTTGCACACCCACATACATAAATGTGCATCTCTGATTGCTGATGAGACTACACTGAACAAAAATACAAATGCAACACTTTTGTTTTTGCTCCCATGTTTCAGGAGCTGAACTCAAAGACCTAAGACTATGTAAAAAAAAGGCCTCTTTATCTCAAATATTATTCACAAATTTGTCTACATTAGTGTTAGTGAGCTCTTCCTCTTTGTGGAGATAATCCATCCACCTCACAGGTGTGACATATCAAGATGCTGATTAGACAGCATGATTACTGCACAGGTGTGCCTTAGGCTGGCCACAATAAAAGTCCACTCTAAAATGTGCAGTTTTACAGAATTGGAGGGGTCTGGGGGAGTCAGAAAACCAGTCAGTATCTGGTGTGACCACCATTTGCCTCACGCATTGCAACACATCTCCTTTTTATAGAGCTGATCAGGTTGTTGATTGTGGCCTGTGGATTGTTGCGGTTCGCTCCTCTTCAATGGCTGTGTGAGGCTGCTGGATACTGGCAGGAACTTGAACACACTGTTGCGTTCGCCGATCCAGAGCCTCCCAAACATGCTCAATGGGTGACATGTCTGGTGAGTGTGCTGCCATGCAAGAACTGGGATGTTTTCAGCTTCTAGGAATTGTGCACAGATCCTTGCAACATTGGGCCGTGCATTATAATGCTCGAAATGAGGTGATGGTCATGGATGAATCGCACAATGGGTCTCAGGATCTCATCACGGTATCTCTGTGCATTCAAAATGGCATCCATAAAATTCACCTGTGTTCGGAGCAATGGCCATAGGGCATAGGCAGAGAGAATAGTGAGCGGTGTCACTGACTGATATCGTTCACTTCCACCATGCCTGCGCCGCTGCATGTTGCCGGGCGGCCGAATGCATTCGGCAATGTCACTTTTTTTTCATCAAAGTACCCCCCCCCTTAGGGGAGGCAGGAGCTAGTAGGTGAGTGCCTACACTGCCTACCCCTCGTCCTGACCCTGGCTATAGCCATCCAAAGACGTCTGGCCAAAATTGGTCATCATGGAAGCCAAAACCCATACCTTTGACATGGAAGCAAGGGCAAGGGACTCAACTATGCACAAAAACATAACAAGGTGAGCAGAAAAGAAGCAGCAGGTGTGTGGCACCCCAGTGGTTTTGGGAGCCACAGTGGCATTGTTCTCATCACTGGGAGCAATGTCATGCTTGGAAACAGTGGGGACATCTCTGCCAGGTACACTAACGTGCAACACCACTTCCTTCTCCAGACCAGTAGGGGGAGCTCATAACCTGTCTTGAAGGGAGCCTCCCTGCACATACTGACTTGGAGGAGGGATTAGGGAGCAACAGGAAGCCAGACCTCAGAACAGTAGTACAAAGCAAAGAGAATGGTCGCTGTCTGAGAGCTGCTGCCCAGCTCTCCAGGACCGAGCGCATGGAGCAGAACACTGACATCCCAGGCTACTAGGTGCTAACAGTCCAGTAGTAACGCTGGAAGGCAGAAGAGTTCACCTCCTCTGGCCCACCTAAATTCTGGAGGCGAAGTGGCAAGAAAGAGCCCGGGATCACTGCTTCAGAGTGGGCCCCAGTACTGGCTCGCGTGTTGTGAATGTCAGTTATGCTTTTGCTGCTGTGAGGCTCCCTCTTGTGGCAATGAATGGTTTGGACAGAGACCAGGTGTGCTGGAGCAATGGGCGTTTCCATTGCTAACTCTCTGCCTAGTTAAACCTTGGTCTGCTAGCAGTCTGAGCCGGTTGTCATTTGTTCTTTAGTTTACCAGCCTCCTCATCTTGCTCCAGACCACATCTACCCCAGATAAGTGCTTTGTTCTTTCTTATGTTGTTTTGTTCTTTTTGTTCTTATCTGGGTTTGTCATTTACTGTGGTTATTGTCAGTTCATTTGCATGCAGGAATCTTCCCTCTCTGTTGCTTAGCTGGGAAGCTCCCTGCAGCTTTGTTTGGAATATTGCTCCTATAAGTCCATGTGTTTGTTGCTTCTTGAATTTGTAATTGTTCCTGTTTTCTGTTCATTGGTTTGACAAGAGCACCTGATACAGGACGGCGTTCAGATAGTGCGATCTGAGGACTTTTTGTACTATCAGGTATTTGGATTTTTGTAGGGTTTTTCTCTGGCTACCATCAGCCCCTTTCCTATCCTTTCCTATTTAGTCAATGGGGCCTCACCTTTGCTAATCCTATCATCCATCTGTGTATTGTGTTTTCCTATATCACCGTAGTCTTCAAATGTTGGGGGCTTGCTATACCTTTGCGGTCTATTTCTGAGGCAGAGAGTTATTCATCCTTCCTTTCTTTAGGATAGTTAGTTCTCCAGCTTGGTTCGCGGTGCATAGGATGTTAGTTCACCCCTCAGCTACTGCTAGTGTTCATGGTTAGTAAGGATGGTGGCCAGATTAGTTGCCACAGCTCTTGTCACCTTTTTTGCCAATGATCTATTGTGATCTTCCATGGTTCCGGATCATAACACTCGCGCTACCCATCAGACGGAAGACTTAACACACTTAGAAAGAGGGACAGTGTGCAGCTTCAGGCCAAAGCAACCTACAACTGCGCATAGAAGGAGGCTTATACCCACCGGGCAGAGAGAAACTCCCCTGCTGCTTCCAGGCTGACTGGTCCACCAACTCCTGGACTTCACCTGATACCAGTAAAAGGTAAAAGGAGATCCCAACCTGTGTCGTCCAGTTCTTGTCGTAGCCCTCAGTCCTGCACCCCCAACGTATCACTCCGTTCCACCGTCATCCTCTTCCTGGGGTCTAGCTTCAGCTGCGGAAAGCAAATCTACCCTAGCTGCAGAGACATCCACCCCAGAGGACAGCGTCAGCAGCGGCGGCTGTTACCTGGCCGCATACTGCAGGTGGCGTCACGATTATCTAAAGACTTTCCTTCCTACAACCCTCCACCCTCCCTTCTGTACGCCTAGGGGTCATGAAAACCGGGTCAGGCCACCCCGTGACGACGCAGTGGATCTGCACCACCGGCCCGGCGACGGGACGGGTTAACCTCCTCGACCCCGGGGTGCTACAGTGCTCTGGACTGATAAGTGAAAATGTTAAATATTTGCTATAACAGTAGACAGTTTGTTCACCAAAGGGCTGGAGAGTACTACAATAATGAGTGTATGCAGGCAATTGGGAAGCATGGTGGAGGGGCACTACAAGTCTGGGGTTGCTTTCAGCAAATGGAGTTTGGGAACTTAGTCAGGATTAATGGTGTCTTCAAGGCTGAGAAACACATAATACCATCAGGAAGGCATCTGATTGGCTCCAAATGTATTCTGCAGCAATACAACAACCCCAAACATACAGCTAATGGTACTAACAACTATCTTCAGCATGAAGAAGAACAGAAGTTATGGAAGTGATGATATGGCCCCATGGAGATTAAATGAACAGATAGAAAGAATTGTGCAAACCTACATCCTCAGAAGATCTGTGGTTATTTTTCCACGTTGTTTGGAAAAACCTTCTTGCCGAGTTCCTTCAAAAGCTATGTGAAAGTGTATCTTGAAAAATTAATGCTGTTTTGAAGGCAAAGGGAGGTCACAGCAAATATTTGTAGTTACACCACTATTATGAATGCATTCTTAGTTTGCAGTATTTTTTTACACACCAACCTAAAACTTTTGCACAGTACTGTTTGTACAAAGATGTAAAATGGCAGCTGGACTATATATGTCACTAAGGTGCTGTCACATCTCCTGCAGAGTCTGCTTCTTCGACTTCTGCTTTAATCACCAGGCACCGCCATATTCCCTCCATGGGCAATGCTGGTGATAGGGGAAGAGTCAGTACCAGTTGCTCTGCTGGGTGCAGGCTCCGCCTATTCACTAAGTTGAGTTTGTCTGGGACCTGCAGTAGCATTGGCTGACTGTGGTGGTGTGTGCCTTCCAGATGAAGTCACCACCTTTCAGCCACAGCCAATGGGAAGGCACCGCACTCTTCCAGTCTGCTGGTTGCTGCCAGATATAGACTTGGTATACTTACTGCTGTGGCTCTGGTTCACTTCGCCCTTACTATTGATCCCTTTGTTTTGACCTTTGCCTGATCACTGACCATTCACCTGCCTGCTGTTTTTGTACCTCGCTGCCATCTCCGGTTTTCGACTAAAGCCTGATTTAGTTCCCATTCTTTTGCATGTCGATTTGGCACCTTTTTGTACCGACTGGTTTAGACCTTGCCTGATGACCATTCTTCTCTGGATTGCAGCATTCCATAGGCAGTGACCCCCTTGACCGTGTAGTAATTCTGGAGCACCCCATGCGGCCTGGGAGGATACTTGTCACCGGGTCGGTGAAGGGTCGGGGGATGTCACGGGTTGCCTGCCCGGTTTTGTGACCCCGAGGTGTCCATGGAGAGGGGATAATGGATAGATGGGGATGATTTTGTGATGCCACCTGCGGTATGCCGCCAGGGATTAGCTGCTGCTGCTGTCGCTGTTCTCCGGGCTGGATGGTAATAGCAGCAAAGATGGTTTCTGCTCCCCAGAGGTGGGACAGGCCCTGGGGAGGATACTGAGGGGGGTAGGGGTGGCAGTTGGTGCCGAAGCGTTCCGCTCCAAGCCTCAGGCCCCGTGAAAGAAGAAAAAGAAGAAGAAAAAAAATGGTGTTGTGTTGCCAGAACTGTAGTCCCAGTTTGACTGGACTGGCTTAGTGTCCAGGTGGCTCCTACTTCTACCCCAAGTGGAACTCGTCCCCCAGGTGGCTATCCTAGTGACCACGAAAGTCCCATGGCTTGTGATGGCCGCCCCCCTGCCTACCCTACTCCAGCTCCCCCGTGGGAAGGCTCCTAAGCTGTATGAAAAGTGTAAATGTGGAAACACCGGTGATTAACCCCCTCCTTACCCGAGATGAATACTGCAGCTTAAATGAGCTGCAGTACCCTGTGGCAACTGAAGCCTCAGGGGCGCCACATTACCCCACGGCAAATGGTAGCACTCCCGGGCTGCAACCAAAAAAAGTTACACCGCAATTTTTGTATGCAATAAACAAATAACATTCTTCCCTTTATGGGAGGCACCATCAATAAAAAGTTTAAAACATTTAAATAGTTACCAGTCAGCAGTGTCATCAATCCAATAAAACATTAACATTTGCATATGAAAACAGTTATTCTTGCTTGGCTGCTGGTGGTGCCAGAGAGCTGGTCCCAGCCCCTTGGCTCTGGGAACTCAAGGGACATCACCGGGCAAAATGTCCAACCTTGTCACAGTGCCAGCATATCGGCTGCTCGACAGCATTGTACCGGTCAGGGACTTGTGGCAGCAGGTTTCTCCCGCGTTGCTGCCAGATGACGTCATCAGCACTAGAAGCCAGTTCAATGGTTACAGGTTGCTGAGTCCCTTGCTTGGATTGCACCGCTTTGGTCAGAGTAGTCATACCTTTGATCAGTTCCAGGATCTGAAGCCGCAATTCATTGACGGAGTCCTTTTCCAAGGTTTGCTTTTTAGCTGCTACTCATTACACTCCTTTGCGCTCTTTCTGGTCTCCACCCACGCTTTCGCACTCTTTTTGGGTTCCACCCACGATGGCATGCTCTTTTCTTTTTCCGCGTTGCACAAGTAATGGCGACTGTCCTTTTTAAGCAATACGTTTAACACAGTCCTGTAAGGCGAAAAGTGTTATGATCTGGTAACCGTGGACGATCACAAAAAAATCACATTAATAAGGAAAAAACAAAACCACAAAAGTAGTTTGAAACTGAGTTGACCGCAATCCCCTATCTATCAGACAACACTAGAAGTAGCAGTGGGATGTTCTTAACACACCTAGACACCTCGTCACTGCCTGATAAACTTGCTACACCTCAAAGATAGAAATGAGGAATCCTAACTTGCCTCGGAGCAGTCCCTAAAGAAATAGCAAGCCCCCAACTTGCAACAACGGCGATGTAAGAAAACACAATACACAGATAGAAAATATACATCAGCAAAGGTGAGGCCCGACTTACTAGACAGAACTGGACAGGACAGATAACTGATGGCGGCCAGCAAAATACCCTGCAAAAAATACCAATCTCCTGATAATAAAACTACTGAGACCACACGGACTCTCCCCCACTATATCAGGTACTCTTGTGCTTGACACTTTAAACCGAACTGCAGATATAATGGGAATAAACAAAATCACAGAACAAGTAATATTCTAAAGTGCAAATAATCCAAAACTGACCAGGGAAAAAGCTCCCTTTCTTGCTGGAGGAACAGCCCTGCTCACCAGGGCCGGCGTAAGCACCCAGCATACCCGGGCAAATGCTGGGGCCCTGGAGAGCTGGGGGGGGGGCACTCGGCCTCGTCAGTTCTGCTGCCCCCGGGCCGAGTTCTGGGGACCGCAGTCCTCTGCAGGAAACTGTGGCTGCCGTCCCATTAAGGTGCGCAGACCACAGCGTTTGCTGCGTCCTCCTGGATTGAGTTTCATCTGTGGGCGGAGCAACCGCCCGGCGTCCTGCTCGTTCCCACAGGTGAAGTAGGCGCAGTGCCAGCCAGCAACCCCCAGCACAGCGCTTCTCTCCGGCGCTGTGTGGGCCGTCTCCACTGTGACCTGAGCTGTATGTGGGACACCCCTCCCCCCCATTCGATCTGTATGTGCCCTCTCTGCCCCCCGATTTATGGGTCCCGGTGAACTGTATGGGCTTCTCCCCCACGCGATGTATGCCCTGCCCCCCCTCCCCGAAGCCGTATGTGCTGGCCCCCAGAGCCTCGTGTTTGGGTCCCACAGAGCCGCGTGTGTAGGCCCCGCAGAGCCACGTGTGTGGGCCCCGCAGAGCTGCATGTGTGGGCCCTGCAGAGCAAGGTGTGTGGGCCCCGCAGAGCAAGGTGTGTGGGCCCCGCAAAGCAAGGTGTGTGGGCCCCGCAGAGCAAGGTGTGTGTCTGTCTGTCTGTATGTATGTATGTAGGCAGCAGAGCAGTATGTGTGTGTCTGTCTGTATGTATGTATGTATATATGCAGCAGAGTAGTATGTGTGTGTCTGTATGTATGTATGTATATATGCAGCAGAGAAGTATGTGTGTGTTTGTATGTATGAATGCAGCAGAGAAGTATGTGGGTGTCTGTATGTATATATGTATGCATGCAGCAGAGCAGTATGTGTGTGTCTGTCTGTCTGAATGTATGTATGTAGCAGAGCAGTATGTGTGTGTCTGTCTATATGTATGTATGCAGCAAACAGTGTCTGTCTGTATGTATGTATGCAGCAGAGCAGTATGTGTGTGTCTGTCTATATGTATGTATGCAGCAAGAAGTGTCTGTATGTATGCATGCAGCAGAGCAGTATGTGTCTGTCTGTATGTATGTATGCAGCAGAGCAGTATGTGTGTCTGTATGTATGCAGCAGAGCAGTGTGTGTGTGTCTGTATGTATGCAGCAGAGCAGTGTGTGTATGTATGCAGTAGAGCAGTGTGTGTGTATGTATGCAGCAGAGCTGTGTGTGTGTCTCTATGTCTGTATGTATGCAGCAGAGCAGTGTGTGTGTGTCTGTATGTATGCAGCAGAGCAGTGTGTGTGTGTGTGTATATGCAGCAGAGCTGTGTGTGTCTGTCGGTATGCAGCATGAGCTGTGTGTGTCTGTCTGTATGCATGTATGATGTGCATCTATGTATGTCAGTGTATATGACTGTATAGATTTGTCTGTTTATATGTATTTTTGGGAGTTTGTCTTTAAATATGTATATGTACATGTACGTATCTGTGTATGTGTGTGTGTCTGCGTGTTTATGAGGCCCACTTGGACTCTTCCGCCCGGGGCCCACCCACCCACCCACAAAAACCTGGAGACGGCCCTGCGGCTCATAAAAGCAGAAAGACAGATCCTCACATACAGGAAACCAAACACAGAACCAAATGCAATATGCAGGAACACTCTTAAGTGCAAATCCAGCAATTAAGTACAGAAACAGTAAACTTATCTGGAGTAGATTCGGGCACCAAATAAATGGGAAAAACAGAAGAGAAAACTCCCAGCCAATTTCAGAAACAGGCAGGAACATTTATCACCAGCGACCGCCAGGCACACAATACTCTCCTAAATAAACTAGGCTGATCTGCAATAGGATTTCCTGCATTCCCAATTAATTCAATCACCTTTCTGAGTCACAGACTCAAACTCAGCTTCACCACCATTCCTGGCCACCAGAGGGAGCTCCACACCAGCACCCACTCGGATAACATTCACAACAGTACAGTACCCATTTTAGCCTGGGTACGTTATCCTGTTCGTGATGCCAAGTGGAGCACCCTACGGGATCTGGGGGGATACTCGTTGCCGGGCCAGTTAAGGGTCAGGGGGATGTCACGGGTGGCATGCCTGGTTTTGTGATCCCGAGGTGTCCACGGAAGTGATGTGGAAGATGGGACGGAGAGGAAGGATGAAGGTAGTAGTGGATGAGGGTGAGGAGGATTATTGTCATGACGCCACATGCGGTACGCGGCCAGGGATTAGCCACCGCTGCTATTGCTGTCCTTTGGGGCGGACGGTAGTAGCAGCAAAGATGGTCCTGCTCCCCACAGGCGGAGCGGGCCCTGGGAAGGATGATGAGGGGAGTAGTGATGGCCATTGGCGCCACAGCGCAGGGCGACGGCAATAACAGGCGAACACAGTCTCTGCAGTTCCAGGTGTCTTTACTCACTTTTACAGTGCCGGTCACCGCCATGATGGGCCCCAGTCAATCCCGGTTAAGTTAGCGGTAGCCACCGGTATTTTGAAAGTGTAATTTCTTAGAGCTGCCCCTCCAGTAGTGAGGAACCTGGCCTGAGCGTTCCGCTCCAAGCTTCAAGCCCCGTGAAAGAAGAAAAAGAAGAGAGTGGTGTCGTGTCACCAGAACTGTAGTCCCAGCTTGACTGGACTTAGTGTCCAGATGGCTCCTACTTCTACCCCAAATAGAACCTACCCCCCAGGTGGCTGTCCTAGTGACCGGGAAAGTCCCATGCCTCATGATGGCCGCCCCCCTGCCTACCCCAGTCCAGCTCCCCAGTGGGAAGGCTAAGCTGTATGAAAAGTGTAAATATGGAAACACCGGGGCGGTGATTAACCCCCTCCTTACCCAAGATGAATACTGCAGCTTAAATGAGCTGCAGTACCCTGTAGCAACTGAAGCCTCAGGGGCGCCAAAATTCCAGATCCCTCTACAGTGGTTAAAGGGTTTTGGGGTTCTCGGGATCTTGCTGAGTGGACGGCAAGCCTCTAGTCTGTCTGTGACAGCCATCCTGTGTCTTTGGTCCGAAGCAGACATCACAGGTGCTGAGAGGTTTATTTAATGGGCCTACATTTTGCGTCAGGGTTGTAGAAACGACTGTAAGAGCTCGGTGGGACTGGTGGTTATTTCAAGTCAAGGTCTCAGAAAGTTTCTGGGAGAAGAGGTGGAAACACCACTGGGACTTGGGTCTGTGTTTGAGGGTGTAAGACTTGTTTTTGTGATTCAGTCTCCGCCAGAGGCTGAGTGAAGGATTGACGTCTAAACGGGCGAGCCCGTGCCATTAACTGTTTATTTTTTGTTTTGTTTCTGTTATACCTTTTTGTGCCCAAAAGAGGCTGTTGTTTGGACTTTACCTGGAAGTATATGGAAATATTAAAGTTCTGTTGTTTAGTTTCCGATCACATTACCTGATAAAAGGAGAGTAATAAATTTAGATGAAACAAGAAAAATAGATGCAGTACCAAACCACCGGGTCTCCTGATTCAATACTGCAGGGGACAGGAGAAGCGACAATAACCACCAAGGCTCTGTACAGCGGTTCTCATCAGAAGGGAGCCAGTCCAGCAAAGATCAACGTAAGAGAAGGTAGAATCGTGGCACACTCTGTTGCATAAAAGTACTTGCTTTATTATAAATGCATAAAAGGATGAGCAGGTCCAAGACCAGATGCTGGCACTCAGGAGGATGATGGCCGTTTCATTCTTCTATGGGTCCTGGGACCGCCAGGACCCATTTTTAACTGCTGCGCGAAACGGCCGTCGTCCTCTGTAGTGCCAGCATCTGGTCCCGGACCTACTCACCTTTTATGCATTTACAATAAAGCAAGGACTTTTATGCAACAGCGTGTGCCACGATTCTACCTTCTCTTACGTTGACTAAATCTAGATGAGCCCCACTACATATAGTCCCTGAATTCAGCTGAATTCAGTGGTATTAGGGCACTTTATAGGTCTGGTGACATATTGATTGAGGATCACATCCTTCTCCTTACTTCCGCAGTCCCAGTATCTGCAGTTTTTGTACTGTACAGCTTGCAGGAACACCATAGCTCCTGGATGATGCAGCAGAGTTGTGAGTCAGCCAATAAGTTTTAATGCCATTTAATAAGCAATAAAATGTGTACACTGGGAACCTTTTAATGTTTCCTAAAAATAAACTAATCCTTTCAAATAAAAGACGTCAAAAGGATTGTTATCAATGACTAACAAGTAAATCCTGGGCACCATAAAAAACATGGAGTATTTAGCAAGACCATGGCAAATCATCACATAAGGATTAAATAAACCTCAGCATCATGCGACACTGTGTGTCTGTGGATGTATTGATCATTTCTTCTGTCATAACCTATCTATAATTAGTAAATGATTCATGTACAGAATTTACAATGCATCCACTTTTTTTTTTAAAAGTGGTTCAATCCATGTTCCTATTTTTTTTTATTTTTGTAAAAAAAAATTCAGTCCAGCAAGAACAATGTCATGTAAAAGTGTGGGCACCCCTATTGAAAATGACTATTATTGAGAACAGTTAAACAACATGAAAATTAAATTATTTCTAAAAGGCATAACATTAAAGATGACACATCTCCTTTGTAGTTTAGGCAAAAAAATAAATAAAATCTTAATTTTTACAAATTAAAATGAACAAAAAAGGAAAATGGACAAATTTCACAGCGTTTTAAAAACCCAACCACCTCTAACCTTTTGCCAAAAAACAGCAGCCATGGATTCTTCTAAATAGCTGCCTAGCACTCTGAAAATAAAAATGGTGGAGGCTCAAAAAGCAGGAGAAGGGTATAAGAAGATAGCAAAGCATTTTCTAGTTGTCCTTTCCTCAGTTTGAAATATAATTAAGAAATGGCCAGGAACAAGATAAGGTCTGGAAGACCAAGCAACATTTCTGTGAGAGCTGCTCGCATGTTTGCTAGAGAGGCAAATTAGAACCCCCGCTTGAGTATAAAAGAACGTCAGGAAGGTTTATCAGACTCTGGAGCTGTGGTGCATTGTTCTACTATTTAAGCTGGGTTTACACACTGCAACATCGCAAACGACATCGCTGTAACGTCACCGGTTTTGTGACGTTACAGCGACCTCCCCAGCGACATTGCAGTGTGTGAAACCTATCAGCGACCTGGCCCCTGCTGTGAGGTTGTGATCGCTACAAATCGTTCAGGACCATTCCTAGGTCCTTTGTTTCCCGCTGTGCAGCATGCATCGCTAGAAAGTTTCAGCGTGTAAAAGGGACTTTACAGCGACTTCCCTTTCAAATAGCAGCTTTACAACGTCCCCAACAACCAGCTAGGTCGCTCTGCAGGTCCGGATCGCTGTTGCGTCGTTGGCCAGGTTTGCCTGTTTGACAGCTCACCAGAGACTTTGTAGCGATCCCGGCTAGGTTGAGATCGCAGGTTGGATCGCTAGAAAGTTTCAGTGTGTAAACCCAGCTTTAGACTCCTGAAAAAATATGGCCTTTATGGAAGAGTCATTAGAAGAAAACCTCTCCTGCATCCTCAACATAAAATTCAACATCAGAATTATGCAAAAGAACATCTAGACAAGCTGATGCATTTTGGAGTCCTGTGGACCGATGACGTTAAAATAGAACTCTTTGGCCACAATGATCAAGGGTGTGTGAGGAGAAAAAAGGGGATAGAATTTCAGGAAAAGAATATAACCCCGACCATTTGTCACGCTCCCCGGGTCCCCTGTCACGCTCCCCGGGTCCCCTGTCACACTCCCCGGCTCCTCTTCCATGCTCCCCGGCTCCCCTGCCTTGCTTACCGGCTCCCCTGCCGCGCTCCGCCGCTCCCGTGCCAGGCTTCCCGGTCCCCTGCTCCACAGCCTTCCTGCCCCATCGCCTGCGGTCCCCAGGCAGCCCGGTCCCCGCTCCCGGCGTCCGATGGCAACCCAGCCCCAGCCCGGCTCTCCTGCTTCCTCCTCACCGCTCCCTCCTCTGGCTTCTGGCACCCGGGCCGCGCGCATGCGCATTAGGGCGCGCGCGCGGTCATTGACCCTCTCTTAAAGGGCCAGCGTCCACTGACAGGAAATTGAACACGCAGGTACAGGGTATAAAGGGGTTTAATGTCCAAGTGGGCGGGGCCTGTTCTTCGTGTTTCCCAAGCTAGGAGTCAGGTCTCCTTGTGTTTCTGTGAGATACTCACCTCTCTCTCTTCTAGAGCCGATCCTGCTTCGCCACCCGGTCCCGCCGAATCCCGAACCCCGAACGCTGCCCATCTGCCATCCTGACAGTCCGTTCCATCTCTGATCCCTGCGGTGACCCGTCTGCTCGCTCCATCGGTTCCGGACTACGCCTGACAACATCTTGGCCTCCGAACCTGAGCTCCGTCACCCGGACTACCATCAGTGACTCCGTGGTCCCAGGGACTTCTGCATTCTCCTCTTGTACACGGACTGTTCTGCTACCTGTAGTGCTCCAGCTACCGGACCCCTTACCATCATCAAGGAGTTCGGCCCAGTGGATCCACCTCCTGGGTCTGCCCGTCCACCTGGCCCTAACAGTAAGAACAGGCCATGGATCCCGCTGAAGCACTAGCAGCCCTGCAGGAGGAACTCACACGCCAGCGTGAGACTCAGACCCGCATGCTGCAATTCATGTCTTCTGTGGACGCCCGTCTGAACACGCTACAAGCATCGGTTACATCTTCAGCATCTCGGGCTTCCACTAGACAATCCACGGCTCCAGCCCCCGTGGCAGCCTCTTCGGATGCTTCCAGACTTCGTTTGGCCTCACCACCCCGGTACGCCGGAGATCCCAAGACCTGCAGGGGATTCATAAACCAATGCTCCCTCCATTTCACGCAGCTGCCGCATTTGTTTGCCTCCGACCAAGCCAAGGTCGCGTTCATCATGTCCCATCTAGAGGGTGAGGCACTGGCGTGGATGAACCCCTTGTGGGAAAAGTAGGATCCTGTGACCACGAACATCCAGGAGTTCCTGCAGGCATTTCGTGGCACCTTTGACGAGCCCGGACGCGCCTCCGCGTCTGCCTCATCTCTTCTCCGGTTACGTCAGGGGACTCTGACGGTGGGTCAATACGCCATACGTTTTCGCACCTTGGCATCGGAACTCGGGTGGAACAACGAGGCTCTAACCGCCGCCTTCTGGGAAGGACTCTCGGGTCGAATTAAAGATGAGCTGGCTGGTCGTGACGTACCGTCCACCCTGGATGCCCTGATTACCCTAGCGACCCGAGTGGACATTCGCTTTCAGGAGCGATCCAAAGAGGTGTCCCGTGAGAGACGTCTGGTACGGCATTCCTCTCCTCCGCAGAAGCCCGCCGTACTTCAGTCAACGGCATCTGGTGTCTCCGTCCACGAGCCCATGCAGATCGACCGTGTGCGGCAGTCTGAACAACGCCGAGCAGAGCGGCTCGCCAAGGGCCTCTGCTTCTACTGCGGAGAGGGCACACACCTGCTACGCTCCTGTCCAGAAAGGCCGGGAAACTCCAAAGCCTAGGGCTGGTAGGAGAGGCCACCCTAGGTGCTGGGACTCTCTCAGACCCGGTTACATGGACTGTGCAAGTGACAACGGGAGAGACGCGGTTCACGGCTGAGGCGTACCTCGATTCTGGGGCAGCAGGCAATTTCATCCAGCAGGCCACGGTGGACAAGTACCAGGTGCCTGTTACTCCACTCGATAAACCCCTCGTGATTGCCTCTGTGGATGGGAGACCCCTCTCTGACACCATCTCGTGGATCACCAGGCCGGTCGAACTGCGTATCGGTGCCCTGCACACCGAGAACATCGCTCTCTACGTCCTTCCACACATGTCCCATCAAATCCTGCTGGGACTTCCCTGGTTACGGACACACGAACCATCTGTCAGCTGGGGTACTGGTGAAATCACCCGATGGGGCTCCTCTTGCCACGAGAAGTGTCTGAAGACCATACAACCCATCCGACGACCCCCGGTTCCAGAGTCCTTACCGGGACTGCCCTCGGCCTATTGGTCCTTCGCGGATGTCTTCGACAAAAAGGAATCAGAGGTACTTCCGCCACATCGTCCTTACGATTGTGCCATCGACCTGCTCCCGGGAACTACACCACCTCGAGGACGGATATATCCGCTGTCTCCAGCCGAAACAAGGGCCATGTCTACTTACATCACAGAGAGCCTGGCAAGGGGATTCATTCGGAGATCCTCCTCTCCTGCTGAAGCAGGCTTCTTCTTCGTTAAGAAGAAAGAAGGTGACCTACGTCCATGCATAGACTACCGGGGATTAAACCAAATCACCGTGAAAAACAAGTACCCTCTGCCGCTCATCCCCGAATTGTTTGATCGGCTTAGAGGAGCTCGTGTGTTCACCAAGTTGGATCTTCGGGGTGCCTACAACCTGGTCCGCATCCGCTCGGGGGACGAATGGAAGACCGCGTTCAATACTCGCGATGGGCACTATGAATACTGTGTGATGCCCTTCGGCCTGTGTAACGCACCAGCAGTCTTTCAGGAATTGGTGAACGACGTGTTCCGGAACCTTCTTTACATCTGTGTGGTGGTGTATCTCGATGACATCCTGGTCTTTTCTCCAGACCTCCAGACCCACAGAGAGAACGTGCAGCTGGTACTACGACGACTGAGGGAGAATCGTCTGTACGCCAAGTACGAGAAGTGTGTCTTCGAGCAGTCTTCTCTTCCCTTCCTGGGTTACGTCATCTCCGATACCGGACTGCAGATGGATCCGAAGAAGGTCTCTTCCATTCTCAACTGGCCCCCTCCTTCTGGACTGAAGGCAATCCAACGCTTCCTGGGATTCGCCAACTATTACCGCCAGTTCATCCCTCACTTCTCGGCTCTGACTGCTCCTCTCTCCGCCTTGACCAAGAAGGGGGCTAATCCAAAGGACTGGTCACCTGCGGCCGACGCCGCGTTTGGCTCTCTGAAGCGGGCATTTGCCTCCTCTCCTGTGCTCCACCGTCCGGAGTTAAACCGACAGTTCACCTTGGAGGTGGATGCCTCCTCCTCGGGAGCTGGAGCAGTGCTCATGCAGAAGTCCTCCTCCGGGAAGATGGTGACTTGCGGTTTCTTCTCCAAGAGCTTCTCAGCGCCTGAACGCAACTACACCATCGGTGACCGAGAACTATTGGCAGTCAAACTGGCTCTGGAAGAATGGCGCTACCTTCTGGAAGGAGCAGTGTACCCCGTTATTATTTACACGGACCACAAGAACCTGGAATACCTGTGGTCTGCTCAGCGACTGAACCCACGGCAAGCCAGGTGGTCCTTGTTCTTTGCCAGATTTGATTTCCAGCTCCATTTCCGACCCGCGGACAAGAATGTACGCGCAGATGCCTTGTCCAGGTCTTTCACGCCCATGGAGCAGGAGGAGGAGACATCCTAGCCCATCATCTGCCCTAGTAAGATCATTCCGGTGACTCCTGTCACTCTGGCCGAAATACCGCCCGGGAAGACCTATGTCTCTGAGACTGACAGGCAAAAAGTGTTACACTGGGGCCATGCCTCGAAAATAGCCGGTCATGCTGGTCAGAAGAGAACATGGAGTACGATTGTACGTCATTACTGGTGGCCATCCCTTCGCACGGACGTCGCTTCTTTTGTCTCAGCCTGCTCCTCTTGTGCCAGGAATAAGACGCCCAAACATCTGCAATATGGCCGTCTTCTGCCTCTGCCTATACCCTCAGTACCGTGGCAACACATTGCGATGGACTTTATTACGGACTTGCCATTGTCCTCCGGACACACAGTCATATGGGTCGTGGTGGATCGGTTCTCTAAAATGGCTCATTTCGTCCCTATGGCTGGACTGCCCTCTGCCCAGGAACTCGCTGACGCCTATGTACAACACATCTTCCGCTTGCATGGCTTTCCATCACACATTGTGTCCGACAGAGGAACTCAGTTCACCTCCCGCTTCTGGAGGGCTCTCTGCAAACATATGGGAGTGACTCTGGACTTTTCTTCAGCCTACCATCCTCAGTCGAACGGCCAAGTGGAAAGGGTCAATCAGATCTTGACCTCCTTCTTACGTCACTACGTCAACGCCCATCATGACGACTGGTCCACGCTTCTTCCTTGGGCTGAATTCTCCCATAACCACCACGTCAGTGAGTCCTCCTCCAGCTCTCCCTTCCATGTCGTTTACGGACTTCAGCCTTCAATCCCATTACCTGTATCCTCTTCCTCGGATGTCCCTGCTGCTGATGCTGTAGCCCGTGACTTTGCAACCATTTGGGACTCTGTTAAAACGTCCCTTGGACGTGCTTCCCTGCGGATGAAAAGACACGCAGACAAGAGGCGTCTAGACCCTCCGTTTTTCTCTCCAGGAGATCTCGTCTGGCTTGCTTCCAAGTACGTCCGACTGAAGCTACCATCCTACAAGCTGGGGCCTCGCTACATCGGGCCGTTTAAAGTCCTCGGCAAGATCAATGAGGTCTCCTACAAGCTGCAGCTCCCGGCCACGATGAAGATACCCAACTCCTTCCACGTCTCCCTGCTCAAGCCGGTTGTCCTTGGTCCCTTCTCCGCTGCTGCCAGTTCGGCTCCTCCTCCTATTGCCGATGACGACATCTATGCAGTAAGGGATATCGTGGCCATGAAAACTGTACGGGGCCGACAGTTCTTCCTGGTGGACTGGGCGGGGTATGGTCCTGAGGATAGGTCCTGGGAACCCCGGGAGAATGTGGGTACTCCTTTGATCCGTGCCTTCCTGTCCCGGTTGCGGGGAGGGGGGCGTGGGGGTGGGGGGTACTGTCACGCTCCCCGGGTCCCCTGTCACGCTCCCCGGGTCCCCTGTCACACTCCCCGGCTCCTCTTCCATGCTCCCCGGCTCCCCTGCCTTGCTTACCGGCTCCCCTGCCGCGCTCCGCCGCTCCCGTGCCAGGCTTCCTGGTCCCCTGCTCCACAGCCTTCCTGCCCCATCGCCTGCGGTCCCCAGGCAGCCCGGTTCCCGCTCCCGGCGTCCGATGGCAACCCAGCCCCAGCCCGGCTCTCCTGCTTCCTCCTCACCGCTCCCTCCTCTGGCTTCTGGCACCCGGGCCGCGCGCATGCGCATTAGGGCGCGCGCGCGGTCATTGACCCTCTCTTAAAGGGCCAGCGTCCACTGACAGGAAATTGAACACGCAGGTACAGGGTATAAAGGGGTTTAATGTCCAAGTGGGCGGGGCCTGTTCTTCGTGTTTCCCAAGCTAGGAGTCAGATCTCCTTGTGTTTCTGTGAGATACTCACCTCTCTCTCTTCTAGAGCCGATCCTGCTTCGCCACCCGGTCCCGCCGAATCCCGAACCCCGAACGCTGCCCATCTGCCATCCTGACAGTCCGTTCCATCTCTGATCCCTGCGGTGACTCGTCTGCTCGCTCCATCGGTTCCGGACTCCGCCTGACAACATCTTGGCCTCCGAACCAGAGCTCCGTCACCCGGACTACCATCAGTGACTCCGTGGTCCCAGGGACTTCTGCATTCTCCTCTTGTACACGGACTGTTCTGCTACCTGTAGTGCTCCAGCTACCGGACCCCTTACCATCATCAAGGAGTTCGGCCCAGTGGATCCACCTCCTGGGTCTGCCCGTCCACCTGGCCCTAACACCATTAAGCATGGGGGTGGATCAATCATGCTTTGTGTCACACTGTATTAAGGGAGATGCTGAAGCTACAAGCAGTGTAGCTTCAGAGTGCAATTAGCAGGCAAACCACCAGAGGGCAGTAGAGTAGTCAGTAAACCAGGTCAGCAGCAGGAGGTCTCGTCAATAGCACAGGGATAATCATATCGTGGTCAGGTGATAGTCGAGGGTTGGAAGACGGGAAGTCATGTATGCAACAGACAGGAGAGATGGAGCCGACTATAGGAACAAGGATACAGGTCAGATGCAGGGAAGTCCAAGAACAAACAAGGGAAAAGGACAAACAGGTCAGGATCACGATAAGCCAGACAGGGAAGGGTACACAGTAGACAGAAGTGGGTAGTCAGGGACTGGGACTGCAGTCTCAGTGTCATGGTTCGCCTCCCTGTCCACATGGCTAGGGGGCGGAGCCTTCTCTCGAGCCTCACTTCCAGACCCTGGATGCCTTAAAAGCTGGCATTTCCAGTGAACCAGTGCCGGCTATAAGCTTAGTACTGCTTTGCCTGTGATTGCTGGTCCTGTGAGTGATATCCTGATCTGTCTGTTCCTGTGCCCCCGTGCCCTTGTCTGTGTTCCATCCCCTGGTCGTCCCTCCTGTCCTCTGTCCCCTCTCCTATTTCCCCACTCGGTTGCTTCCTTGGTACTGACCTTGGCCTGACTTTGACTCCGCTTTTGCTCGTCCCTCCGGTCCTGCTTCTGCCCGTACGGTGTTTGACCCAGCCTGTGTGACTATTCCTTGCATGCTCTGCAGCTCTGCTTCTCAGCTGTGCTTTGAGGTAATGCATGAGAACGCTGTGAATTCACTTCCTGGTTCTCATTGCTCTGTGTAGTGTATTATGCTACAGAGCTCTGGCTCCCCCTGGTGGCAGCATTACACTCAGTCAGCACAGCAGTGACACAGAAGTGATGTCACCGTGCTCGGCTGAGACATCGAGCGCAGGTGTGACGCCCTGGGCAAGCCAGGGGTCACAGGTCATGACACCACCACACACCCCACATTCCCTGCAGGCACACCAAGGTCAGAACACAAATCCTTGTCGCCCTCCTCCAGGGGCTGATGTTCACACCAGGGGGTGGGCCAGGCGGTTGACTCCGCCCACCGAGGAGTTCACAGTCCTGGAGGCGGGAAAACCAGGCAGTTTAGTTTTGGAGTTGAGCTCAGGCAGAGCTTGAGTGAGAGTTGGAGTTGGAGAGTAGAAGGAAGTGGTAGAGGAGCAAGTGACAGGAGTGGAAGTAAAGGAAAGTGACAGCAACAGAGCCTGAAGTTGGTCCGGGTGTGTACCCCGGACTGAGACAGCAAGGTTGGCAGACGGCGGTGACCATCTGCAGGAGAGGCTGATCGGAGGTTGCCGAAAGGACCGTGGACGGGTGGTGGCCCGGCGGTACCGGAGCGGTATACAAAGAGAGGCCAGCACCATTGGCAGGGGCCTTTCGGATCCCGGCAAGGCTAGGAGTCGCCGTAATTTGCCAAATCCGTCAGTGAAGGGGACCTCCGGGTCTCCCAGCAGCAAAGTCCCGATTGAAGGCAACAGTCCAACCGTGAAGGGGAGACACCGCCACCGCCAAGGCACCAGTTTCCCAGGGCCATCGCCTGTGGGCAAGAGAGGGGCTCCTCCGGCTCATATCCAAGCTGGGGAGCGGGTTACCGGTGGGAATCCATCGCTACCAACAACCGTTTCTAGGTGCAGGGAAGAGACAGTCACCGCTAACTTGCAGGGAACATCTACACCGCAGCCGTCCGAGGGACCCGTCCAACCAGCCGTTTGTTTACCATGAACTGTGTCATCATCCTTGGGCTGAGTGAGTACCTCCGTGCCGTGCGGCACAGCGCTGCCCCTGCGTCCCTGCACCTCCACAGGCCCCATAACCCGCCTGTCCACTACCCTAACCCCCCCGTCATCGGGCCCCGGGACCACCAAACCCTCTACCCACGGAGGGGCAAACCAACATCTAGCTGCTCCATACCACCACTCCCGGGATCCCCAGACAGAGCAGCGGTGGTGCCCACACAATCACCACAACCGTGGGTGGCGTCACGGACATTAATCAAATCCCCCACGGACAAATCACCCGTTTCACTCACGGGCGAGGAGCGCCGCTCGAGTCCCCGGGATCCGGCCTATCGCTCGAGCCACCGAGCAGCAGTAGCCGCAGAGCAGCGGCGGCCGGACCCGAACTGTGGGAGAGCGCAGCATTGACACCCTCCTCCCCGCCCGCGACACAGGCACAGGAGGAGAATGATGAAACATGGAGCAGTGCACGCCGCTCAATGTTTCGTCATTGCTGTGTATGATGACAGGCAAGGGGGGCCCGATGTCGCCACTGCTGACACCGGACCCATCTAAAGGGCCAATTACACGCTGCAACATCGCTAACGATGTATCGTCGGGGTCACGGTGTTTGTGACGCACATCCGACGTCGTTAGTGACATCGCAGCATATAACACCTATGAGCGACCTTAAACGATCGCAAAAGAGGCAAAAATCGTTGGTCTGTGACACGTCGTTCATTTACCAAAAATCGTTGTCTGGTCAGTAGCGAGGTTGTTTGTCGTTCTTGCGGCGTCACACATCGCTATATGTGACACCGCAGGAGTGACGAACATCTCCTTACCTGCGTCCACCGACAATGAGGAAGGAATGAGATGGGCGGCATGTTCTGGCCGCTCATCTCTACCCCTCCTCTTCTATTGGACGGCCGTTTTGTGACGTCGTTGTGACATCAACAGCGATGTCGCAGAACAGGTATGTGCATGTGACGCTGCCGTAGCGATAATGTTTGCTACGGCAGCGATCACCAGATATCGCACTAACGACGGGGGCGGGTGCTATCGCTCACGACATCGCTAGCAATCGCTAGCGATGTCGCAGCGTATAAAGCACCCTTAAGTCACGGGCCATATAGTGGCTGCTTGATCTGCCACAGAACAGCGCAGCTCCTCTCTCACAGAGAAGAGCCAGCTGCTGATCTGCAGGGCGGGCACCAGGCCCCTCACCTGCCGGACTCGGTCTCGATGTTGACCTCTGAGACTGCAGTCGTTATGTCCCTGGCTACTAGATACTAACCATGCAGGGTATTCAAAGTTTAGCATAGGTCCATTTTTCTTTTTATTTAATTTGAAAATGTAAAAGATGAAAATGATATTTTTTTTGCCTAAAATACAAAAGAAATGTGTCATCTTTAAATTTATTTATTTTAGAGATCATTTCATCTTCAAGTTGCTTAACAGTTCATAATAACAGTAATTTTGACCAGTGGTGCCCAAACCTTTACATGCCACTGTATATCTACAAAAAAAGTAGCTCCCTTCCAGTGCATATTGCTATCTTAAAGGGAAGGTGTCGTAAAAAAATTGATAACTGAAAAACTGTAAAGTATTTTAAATGTTTTGTTTAAATATTATTATTTGTTTTTAATTGAGCAAAATATAAAAAAATATTTTAAAAGTTTGATACTTTCCAGTCAAACACTAGGGGGAGCAGCTGCTGAAATCCTACTGTAGAACTAGCTCAGATTACAACTGTAGTAAAAGTTGTCGGAATCTGCTCTCCTGTGTGTGATGTTGTCACGCTCCCCGGGTCCTCTGCTCTGCTCCCCGGCTCACCTGCCACGCTCCCCGGCTTCCCTGCGTCGCTCCCCGGTTCCTCTGTCCGGCGTCCGCCGCTCCCCGGTCTCCAGCCTCCATTGCCTGCGGTTCCCAGGCGTCCTGGTCCCCGCTCCCGGCGCCCGTCGGCTACTCAGCCCCAGCCCGGCTCTCCTGCTTCCTCCTCACCGCTCCCTGCCCTGGCTTCTGGCACCCGGGCCTCGCGCATGCGCATTAGGGCGCGCGCGGTCATTGACCCTTTCTTAAAGGGCCAGCGTCCACTGACAGGAAATTGAGCACACAGGTACAGGGTATAAAGGGGTTAGTGTCCAAGTGGGCGGGGCCTGTTCTTCGTGTTTTCCCAAGCTAGGAGTCAGGTCTCCTTGTGTTCCTGTGAGATACTCACCTCTCTCTCTTCTAGAGCCGGTCCTGCCTCGCCATCCGGTCCTGCCGAATCCTGAACCCCGAACGCTGACTATCTGCCATCCTGACAGTCCGTTCCATCTCTGATCCCTGTGGTGACCCGTCCTCTCGCTCCATCGGTTCCGGACTCCGCCTGACAACATCTCGGCTTCCGAACCTGAGCTCCGTCACCCGGACTACCATCAGTGACTCCGTGGTCCCAGGGACTTCTCCATTCTACTCTGGTGCACGGACTGTCCTGCTAACCATAGTGCTCCAGCTACCGGACCCCTTACCTTCATCAAGGAGTTCGGCCCAGTGGATCCACCTCCTGGGTCTGCCCGTCCACCTGGCCCTAACAGTAAGAACAGGCCATGGATCCCGCCGAAGCACTAGCGGCCTTGCAGGAAGAACTCACACGCCAGCGTGAGACTCAGACCCGCATGCTGAACTTTATGTCTTCTGTGGACGCCCGCCTGAACACGCTACAAGCGTCGGTTACATCTTCAGCATCTCGGGCTTCCACTAGACAATCCACGGCTCCAGCTCCCGTGGCAGCCTCCTCGGATGCTTCCAGGCTTCGTTTGGCCTCACCACCCCGCTACGCCGGAGATCCCAAGACCTGCAGGGGATTCATAAACCAATGCTCCCTCCATTTCACGCAGCTGCCGCATTTGTTTGCCTCCGACCAAGCCAAGGTCGCCTTCATGATGTCCCATCTAGAGGGTGAGGCATTGGCGTGGATGAACCCCTTGTGGGAGAAGGAGGACCCTGTGACCACGAACATCCAGGAGTTCCTGCAGGCATTTCGTGGCACCTTTGACGAGCCCGGACGCGCCTCCGCGTCTGCCTCATCTCTTCTCCGGTTACGTCAGGGGACTCTGACGGTGGGTCAATATGCCATCCGTTTTCGCACCTTGGCTTCGGAACTCGGGTGGAACAATGAGGCTCTAACCGCCGCCTTCTGGGAAGGACTCTCGGGTCGAATTAAAGATGAGCTGGCTGGTCGTGACGTATCGTCCACCCTGGATGCCCTGATTACCCTAGCGACTCGAGTGGACATTCGCTTTCAGGAGCGATCCAAAGAGGTGTCCCGTGAGAGACGGCCGGTACGGCATTCCTCTCCTCCGCAGAAGCCCGCCGTACTTCAGTCAACGGCATCTGGTGTCTCCGTCCACGAGCCCATGCAAATCGACCGTGTGCGGCAGTCTGAACAACGCCGAGCAGAGCGGCTCGCCAAGGGCCTCTGCTTCTACTGCGGAGAGGGCACACACCTTCTACGCTCCTGTCCAGAGAGGCCGGGAAACTCCAAAGCCTAGGCTTGGTAGGAGAGGCCACCCTAGGTGCTGGGACTCTCTCAGACCCGGTTACGTGGACTGTTCAAGTGACAACGGGAGAGACGCGGTTCACGGCCGAGGCGTACCTCGATTCTGGGGCAGCAGGCAATTTCATCCAGCAGGCCACGGTGGACAAGTACCAGGTGCCTGTTACTCCACTCGACAAACCCCTCGTGATTGCCTCTGTGGATGGGAGACCCCTCTCTGACACCATCTCATGGATCACCAAGCCGGTGGAACTGCGTATCGGTGCCCTGCACACCGAGAACATCGCTCTCTACGTCCTCCCACACATGTCCCATCAAATCCTGCTGGGACTCCCTTGGTTACGGACACACGACCCGTCAGTTAGCTGGGGCACTGGTGAAATCACCCGATGGGGCTCCTCTTGCCACGAGAACTGTCTGAAGACTATACAACCCATCCGAAGACCTCCGGTTCCAGAGTCCCTACCGGGACTGCCCTCGGCCTATTGGTCCTTCGCGGACGTCTTTGACAAAAAGGAATCAGAGGTACTCCCGCCACATCGTCCTTACGATTGTGCCATCGACCTGCTCCCGGGAACTACACCACCTCGAGGACGGATATATCCGCTGTCTCCTGCCGAAACAAGGGCCATGTCTACTTACATCTCAGAGAGCCTGGCAAGGGGATTCATTCGGAGATCCTCCTCTCCTGCTGGAGCAGGCTTCTTCTTCGTTAAGAAGAAAGAAAGAAGGTGACCTACGTCCATGCATAGACTACCGGGGTTTGAACCAAATCACCGTGAAAAACAAGTACCCCCTGCCGCTCATCCCCGAATTGTTTGATCGGCTTAGAGGAGCTCGTGTGTTCACCAAGTTGGATCTTCGGGGTGCCTACAACCTGGTCCGCATCCGCTCTGGGGACGAATGGAAGACCGCGTTCAATACTCGCGATGGGCACTATGAATACTGTGTGATGCCCTTCGGCCTGTGTAACGCACCAGCAGTCTTTCAGGAATTGGTGAACGACGTATTCCGAAACCTTCTCTACGTCTGTGTGGTGGTGTACCTTGATGACATCCTGGTCTTTTCTCCGGACCTCCAGACCCACAGAGAGAACGTGCAGCTGGTACTACAACGACTGAGGGAGAATCGTCTGTACACCAAGTACGAGAAGTGTGTCTTCGAGCAGTCTTCTCTTCCCTTCCTGGGTTACGTCATCTCCGATACCGGACTGCAGATGGATCCGAAGAAGGTCTCTTCCATTCTCAACTGGCCTCCTCCTTCTGGACTAAAGGCAATCCAACGCTTCCTGGGATTCGCCAATTATTACCGCCAGTTCATCCCTCACTTCTCGGCTCTGACTGCTCCTACCTTCTGGAAGGAGCAGTGTACCCCGTTATTATTTACACGGACCACAAGAACCTGGAATACCTGCGGTCCGCTCAGCGACTGAACCCACGGCAAGCCAGGTGGTCCTTGTTCTTTGCCAGATTCGATTTCCAGCTTCATTTCCGACCCGCGGACAAGAATGTACGCGCAGATGCCTTGTCCAGGTCATTCATGCCCATGGAGCAGGAGGAGGAGACATCCCTGCCCATCATCTGTCCTAGTAAAATCATTCCGGTGACTCCTGTCACCCTGGCCCAGATACCGCCCGGGAAGACCTATGTCTCTGAGACTGACAGGCAAAAAGTGTTACACTGGGGCCATGCCTCGAAAATAGCCGGTCATGCTGGTCAGAAGAGAACATGGAGTACGATTGTACGTCATTATTGGTGGCCATCCCTTCGGACGGATGTCGCTTCTTTTGTCTCAGCCTGCTCCTCTTGTGCCAGGAACAAGACGCCCAAACACCTGCCATATGGCCATCTTCTGCCTCTGCCTATACCCTCAGTTCCGTGGCAACACATTGCGATGGACTTTATTACGGACTTGCCACTGTCCTCCGGACACACAGTCATATGGGTCGTGGTGGATCGGTTCTCTAAAATGGCTCATTTCGTCCCTATGGCTGGACTGCCCTCTGCCCAGGAACTCGCTGACGCCTACATACAGCACATCTTCCGCTTGCATGGCTTTCCATTACACATTGTGTCCGACAGAGGAACTCAGTTCACCTCCCGCTTCTGGAGGGCTCTCTGCAAACATCTGGGAGTGACTCTGGACTTTTCTTCAGCCTACCATCCTCAGTCGAACGGCCAAGTGGAACGGGTCAATCAGATCTTCACCTCCTTCTTACGTCACTACGTCAACGCCCATCATGACGACTGGTCCACGCTTCTTCCTTGGGCTGAATTCTCCCATAACCACCACGTCAGTGAGTCCTCCTCCAGCTCTCCCTTCCATGTCGTTTACGGACTTCAGCCTTCCGTCCCATTGCCTGTATCCTCTTCCTCGGATGTCCCTGCTGCTGATGCTGTAGCCCGTGACTTTGCAACGATTTGGGACTCAGTCAAGGCGTCCCTGGGACGTGCTTCCCTGCGGATGAAGAGACACGCAGACAAGAGGCGTCTGGACCCTCCGTGTTTCTCTCCAGGAGATCTCGTCTGGCTTGCTTCCAAGTACGTCCGATTGAAGCTACCATCCTACAAGCTGGGACCTCGCTACATCGGGCCGTTTAAAGTCCTCAGCAAGATCAATGAGGTCTCCTACAAGCTGCAGCTCCCGGCCACGATGAGGATACCCAACTCCTTCCACGTCTCCCTGCTCAAGCCGGTTGTCCTTGGTCCCTTCTCCGCTGCTGCCAGTTCGGCTCCTCCTCCTATTGCCGATGACGACATCTATGCGGTAAGGGATATCGTGGCCATGAAAACCGTACGGGGCCGACAGTTCTTCTTGGTGGACTGGGCAGGGTATGGTCCTGAGGATAGGTCCTGGGAACCCCGGGAGAATGTGGGTACGCCTCTGATCCGTGCCTTCCTGTCCCGGTTGCGGGGAGGGGGGCGTGGGGGGGGGGTACTGTCACGCTCCCCGGGTCCCCTGCTCTGCTCCCCGGCTCACCTGCCACGCTCCCCGGCTTCCCTGTGTCGCTCCCCGGTTCCTCTGTCCGGCGTCCGCCGCTCCCCGGTCTCCAGCCTCCATTGCCTGCGGTTCCCAGGCGTCCTGGTCCCCGCTCCCGGCGCCCGTCGGCTACTCAGCCCCAGCCCGGCTCTCCTGCTTCCTCCTCACCGCTCCCTGCCCTGGCTTCTGGCACCCGGCCCTCGCGCATGCGCATTAGGGCGCGCGCGCGGTCATTGACTCTTTCTTAAAGGGCCAGCGTCCACTGACAGGAAATTGAGCACACAGGTACAGGGTATAAAGGGGTTAGTGTCCAAGTGGGCGGGGCCTCTTCTTCGTGTTTTCCCAAGCTAGGAGTCAGGTCTCCTTGTGTTCCTGTGAGATACTCACCTCTCTCTCTTCTAGAGCCGGTCCTGCCTCGCCATCCGGTCCTGCCGAATCCCGAACCCCGAACGCTGACTATCTGCCATCCTGACAGTCCGTTCCATCTCTGATCCCTGTGGTGACCCGTCCTCTCGCTCCATCGGTTCCGTACTCCGCCTGACAACATCTCGGCTTCCGAACCTGAGCTCCGTCACCCGGACTACCATCAGTGACTCCGTGGTCCCAGGGACTTCTCCATTCTACTCTGGTGCACGGACTGTCCTGCTAACCGTAGTGCTCCAGCTACCGGACCCCTTACCTTCATCAAGGAGTTCGGCCCAGTGGATCCACCTCCTGGGTCTGCCCGTCCACCTGGCCCTAACAGATGTCAAGCCTCCCCCTCCTGTCCTGGGTGTTTCCAAAAGGATAAGAGAGAATGAAGTTTTGGGTCACAGTGCGGTGTCATTTTTTGGTGACCACAAAGTGATCCTAATGTCTAAAGTATCACCGAGGACCGCTGCCATAGTGCACCACTGTATACCACGCCCCAATGTATACTGCGCTCCTCTATATACCGCGCCCCCACGCTGTATAGTGCGCTTCGCTATATTCCGCGTCCCGCTGTATTCCGTGCCTTGTTGTATACTGCTTCCCACTGTAAACCGCGCCCCGCTGTTTACCACGCCCTGCTGTATTCCGTGCTCTACTGTATTCTGTGCCCTGCTGTATACCGTGCTCTGCTGTATAGCGTGCCCCACTGTATACCGCGCTCCTTGGCATACTGTGCTCCGCTGTATTCCGTGCGCCACTGTATACCACACCCCGCTGTATACCGCGCTCTGCTGTATTCCATGCTCCGCTGTATACCGCACTCCTCAGTATACTGTGCTCCGCTGTATTCTGTGCTCCTCAGTATACTGTGCTTCGCTGTATTCCGTTGCAGTGGCGAGGGGGAAAGGGTAGCCGCGGTGGGGGAGGGGGAAGTGGCGGCGGCTGGGAAGAGAGAGGGTTGCGGTGGGCGGAGGGGGTAGTAGTGGCAGCCCGGCGCCGGTATTCACACATCCCGAGTGGGTGACAGGGGGGAAAGTGCAGCACACAGCATATGCTGTGAGCTCCAAAAGAGAGTGGTGATCTCCTCCCTCTGCTGTGATCTGGACAGCCCAGGTGGCATGTCCAGCTCACAGCAGAAGCGGTCTCGGAGCCTGACAACTGTCTCTTATGCACAGAGACTGCCGTATTTGAGGTAATGGTCGTTACACACAGCAAATCCAGGATGGCAGCCCCCAGTGTTTCAGTAAAACTAAAATTAAATAAAAAACTAAATAAACAATGAATTTAATTTTTTATTAAAAATACTTGAATCCATAATCTCTATTATTAATACAAAAATAAAAAAAACAACGCGACACCCTACCTTTAAAGGGACATTGCTGTGGATCCAAGGAGAATTGATTGGATTCAGATCACGAGACACTTGGCCACTGAATCACTTTCACCCTGTTCTTCTTCAGAAGTATGTAAGAGTGGTGGACAGTGATTGTCATGTTCCTGCCCCTAAAGATCTGAAGATACCAATCGCATTATTGTCTTGTCATGTATTGTAGTGTGAATAATGTTGTGCATCTTTTGTACATATTGTGTAATGTAAATTGTAATGTAATGTGTTCCTGTATAGTCAGGGCCGACATACCAACCCAATGCTGGGGCTCTGAACAAACAGGAGGGCCCACACGCTGTTGAGGACACCGTCAGCGCTGTCTCCCCCTCCCCCGTGCTGGTGTCAGGTGACGTAACTGGTCACAAGGAATACTATGGATAAGATGGTAGGCTGAATTTTTTTAAAAATCGTTTTTATTGTTTCACTAGGGGAGAGACTGCACAGTGGGAAAAGAGACTGCACCAGGGCAGAAGAGATCGCACAGGGGAGAGACCGCACAGGAGGAGAAGAGACCACACAGGAGGCGAAGAGACCACACATGAGGAGAAGAGACCACACAGGAGGCGAAGAGACCACACAGGGTGAGAAGAAACTGCACAGGGAGAAAACACTGCATGTAGCACCAGGGCTGTGGAGTCGGAGTCGGTGTTCATTTTGGTGTCGGTATAAAATGGACCGACTCATAAAATATATAATAAATTGGGGACAGGAGTTCAATGCAGAATGTGCTGAATATTTTTTCATAGTAATTTATGAAAGTTATGAAATGTCCTATAAATGGCTGTTCTATTCCTGATCTAAGGCTACATTCACACACAGCGTTTTTGCTGCGCTTTTGAGGATACGTTTTTCAGCTGCAAAAGTAAATCAGCTTTTTAAAAAAAACCATCACCTGAAAGATTTTTGAGCTCATAGATAATGTTTTCAATAGCAAAAGCAGATTAGAAAAATAACGGACATTGCTTCAAACATGATAAGTGCAATTAAACTGATAAATGAGAGTAATGAACTGTAACAGCTAGAGGAAAATGTAGGATTCGGTATGTTTGAGATGGAGCCACAGGACTGTTCATATAACTGAGGAACAAACAGATATTACAACAGAAGAACAGCAAAATGATAGTTTAGAATTAGATGATCTTGTTGACACTGCTTCAAAACACTTTCATATTCATCACATGCGCTGTGTTGTGCACACAATGCAGCTGGCAATAAGAGAGAGTCTGCAAGAGGGACATGTTGGAAATCTGATTGGAAATGTGAGGAAATTGGTTATTGCCGCCAGAACCCCTAAAATTGATTCCATCTTGAAGAGACGTGCTGGAAAGGGGCAATTGTCGATCAAGCCACTCGGTGGTGCAGCACTTATTTAATGATTGAACAATTGCTTGAACTAAAACTGTTTCTTATAGATTTGGCGAACCCTCAGGTAACCCTAAATGAAGGTCAATGGACACAGGTGGCTGAATTGAAGGAATTGCTTAATCACCCATTTACCGTGACTAAAAAACTACAAGCTGAGGATTTAACTTCTGGCATTTTCATAAGGGAGTGGAAGAACTTGCTATTTTGCCTGTCCCAAGGAGAACGTTTAATCGCAGATGGCATTTTTGCTTCAATGAAATGGAAAGAGACACAGCTATTGGAAAATAAAATTCTTCTGGCAGCTGTTTATGTGGACCCAAGTCATCATATTCTGCTTGATGATCAACAGCTTACTAAAGGAAAAGAAGCTCTGACTGAGGTAGCAGTTAGGATGACAGGCCTACAGGACTGCAAGAGGACTTGGGTCCTGACAGTGCTACTGCTGCCGTATCTTCATCCTCATCAGATGAAGAGTTTAACTTTGTCAAGTATTTGGATGACATGGAACAGGCAAAGCGCTGCCGCAAGGAAAAAGATTTCACTCCGTCTGCTATAGCAAGCAGATTGACTATATTTCAGCAAAACTTTTCACTTGCTCTCAAAGAAATAGAAAACTTCAACCGATAATCAAAACTGACTGTGCATGAGGCAATTCCTTTATACCCGAAAAGTGTTAAGAGATGTTGCCCATGTGGTTACGGCTTTGCCTCTAACCCAAGTTAGTGTAGAGAGGTTGTTCTCTAGCCTTAAAATTATTATTATAATATTTATATATATATATATATATATAAAATAATGTTAAATATAGGGGTCCCCATGCAGCAGTATAACTGTTTAAACTGGGCATAATTTAGCCCAAGCTGGTCCGTAAGACCATGGCACAGACTCAAACAAACATTTTTAAGCAAGAGAACAAGTGTCATAAAAGTGCAGAAAATAAGTGTAATTTTAATATTAATATAATTTTCTGTATATAAGTGCAACCAGCAAAACAAGAGGATAAAAGCACAAAGGGGTGTGAATCACATGAACAGGACAGCCAAAACAAGTAATACAGAGAAATGACCGGTCACAGTAACATAGCAATGGTGGGTGACAAGGATAATACAGGCAATAAATATATACTTATAATATATTTATTGCTGGTTGCACTTATTTACAGAAAATTATATTAATAATAAAATTACACTTATTTTCTGCACTTTTATGACTCTTGTTCTCTTGCTTAAATATATTTATAATAATATATAAAGCTCAGTGTGTACAATCATATATTCCACAAAAGGCATAGAAAAAATGATGAGAACCAGGTGGAGGAGCCACCCCAGGTTCACAGCAGCTCAAAGAGCATTTCAAAAAGAGGAGAACACGAGCAAAATTGCTGAGAAAAGTTCATAAATTTTATTAAATAGGATTTTAAAGTGCAAGTGCAAAAAATCACAATGATGATATACAAATTTTGGGTAGGAGGGGAGAGACAGATGGTAAAGAACAGAACAATGGTCTGGTGCGGACAACAGGAAAATAGTAGTATTCACACACAGTATAGCCAAATCACTGGCAAACAAAGCATCAAGATGGATAAATAGTAGTATTCAAAAACAGTATGGCCAAAATCACTGGCAAATAAGCATCGAGATGGGTAAATAATAGTATTTCACATACAGTATAGCCAAAATAACTGGCAAATAGAGGTAGTATTCACAAACCGTATAGCCGTATTGGCTATACGGTTTGTGAATACTACCACTATTTGCCAGTTATTTTGGCTATACTGTATGTGAAATACTATTATTATTATTATTATTATTATTATTAAAATCCTATTTAATAAAATTTATGAACTTTTCTCAGCAATTTTGCTCGTGTTCTCCTCTTTTTGA
This sequence comes from Anomaloglossus baeobatrachus, assembly GCF_048569485.1. NCBI lineage: Eukaryota > Metazoa > Chordata > Amphibia > Anura > Aromobatidae > Anomaloglossus > Anomaloglossus baeobatrachus. The sequence goes on from NC_134358.1 coordinate 509,961,992, forward strand.
AAAGCTCAGTGTGTGTGTGTGTGTGTGTGTGTGTGTGTGTGTGTGTGTGTGTGTGTGTATGTTCACTAAAGGAATCCGCACCGTCGCATTTACAATCACGAAATTTTGCGCAGACACTCCATGTGACTCAGGGAACGTCATAGACTATGTTTGGGCAGGAAAATTTAACCCCGTGCTTTCCAGTTACTCTACAAAAATCCTACAGCCATTAAACTGAATGGAGCTGGGAGCTGCAGGCTATAAATAGCAACTGTCAGTGGTTGCTATAGGAACAAAATAAACTGTTAGTATAAGATAGGATAGACTTATAGATAGAGACAGAAAAAGACAGACAGAGAGAGACAGACTGGGAAAGAGACAGATGGGCAAAGAGACAGCCGGAAAAAGAGACAGCCGGAAAAAGAGACAGCCCTGGAAAGAGACAGTCCTGGAAAGAGACAGCCCTGGAAAGAAACAGCCGGGCAAAGAGACAGACGCCCAAAGAGACAGACGCCCAAAGAGACAGACGCCCAAAGAGACAGAAGCACAAAGAGACAGACGCCCAAAGAGACAGACGCCCAAAGAGACAGAAGCACAAAGAGACAGACGCCCAAACAGACAGACGCGGAAAGAGATAGCCCTGGAAAGAGACAGAGCGGGTACGAGACAGAGCGGGAAAGAGACATAGCAGGAAAGAGACAGACCTGGAGAGAGACAGCCCTGGAAAGAGACAGCCCTGGAAAGAGACAGCCCTGGAAAGAGACAGACTGGCAAAGAGACAGATGGGCAAAGAGACAGACCGGGCAAAGAGACAGACCAGGCAAAGAGACAGCCCTGGAAAGAGACAACCCTGTAAAGAGACAGCCCTGAAAAGAGGCAGCCAGGCAAAGAGACAGCCGAACAAAGAGACAGCCGGGCAAAGAGACAGATGCCTAAAGAGACAAACGGGCAAAGAGACAGACCTGGACAGAGACAGACCTGGAAAGAGACAGAGCGGGAAAAAAACAGACGGGGAAAGAGACAGCCATGGAAAGAGACAGCCCTGAAAAGAGGCAGCCAGGCAAAGAGACAGCCGGACAAAGAGAATGCCGGGCAAAGAGACAGATGCCCAAAGAGACAAACGGGCAAAGAGACAGACCTGGACAGAGACAGACCTGGAAAGAGACAGAGCGGGAAAAAGACAGACGGGGAAAGAGACAGCCCTGGAAAGAGACAGCCCTGGAAAGAGTCAGACGGGCAAAGAGACAGACCTAGAAAGAGACAGACCTAGAAAGAGACAGACCGGGAAAGAGACAGACAGGGAAAGAGACAGACAGGGAAAGAGACAGACCGGGAAAGAGGCAGCTGGGCAAAGAGACAGCCGGGCAAAGAGACAGATGCCCAAAGAGACAGACGGGCAAAGAGACAGATGGGCAAAGAGACAGATGGGCAAAGAGACAGATCTAGAAAGAGACAGACCTGGAAAGAGACAGAGCGGGAAAGAGACAGAGCGGGAAAGAGACAGAGCGGGAAAGAGACAGACGGGGAAACAGACAGCCCTGGAAAGAGACAGACCTAGAAAGAGACAGCCCGGCAAAGAGACAGCCCTGGAAAGAGATAGCCCTGAAAAGAGATAGCCCTGGAAAGAGACAGACCTGGAAAGAGACAGACCGGGAAAGAGACAGACCGGGAAAGAGATAGACCGGGAAAGAGACAGACCTAGAAACAGACATCCGGGCAAAGAGACATCCGGGCAAAAAGACAATCGGGCAAAGAGACAGACAGGCAAAGAGACAGACGGGCAATGAGACAGAGAGAGACAGAAAGATACAGAGATTGAGACAGATAGACTGATGCAAATACAGAGAGATAGACACAGACAGACAAGGAAACAGACAGACAGCGAGACAGACAGACGACAGTGACACACAGACAGAGACTGGGAGAGAGACAGAGAGACAGTTACGATCCCGGGCAACGCCCGGGTACTACAGCTAATATATATATATATATATATTACATAGTGTATTACATATTTACAATTTATTGCAGTTTTTTGTGTTCTAAAGTTGTATTCTGATAAATATATTTTATGTTCCATCTAAATATCTTGATTATTGTATCATAACATGATGAAATGTCTGATGTTCACATTGTACTACAATACATTTTTCACTTAGATATAAGCAATACATGTGGGAGTCGGAGTCGTGGAGTCGGAGTCGGTGTCGGAGTCGGTGCATGGGAAATTGAGGAGTCGGAGTCGGAGTTGCAGGTTTGGCTTACCGACTCCACAGCCCTGTGTAGCACCCAGGGATATGGGGTACTCGGTTCCGGGCAGTGTCTCTACGGGGAATATCACAACGGTGGCTGTTACCCGGTTCCGTGCCTTGGGCCCTTTTTGTAATGGAGAATATTTACAGGGGAGTTGTGAATAGAGTTATTCGTGACGCCACTTGCGGTGATGCGGCTAAGTGTAGGCAGCTGCCGCTGCAGCTTTTGCTGGGGCTGAAGGAATGTGCAGCTCTGATGACTTGGGCCCTCCGCAAGTATGGTATTACTCCAGCAGGTGTATGTTGCGGTGGGCGTCAGAAGAAGGAGTCCAGACAGGTATTCAGTGCAACTGGTTTACTCACTTTGGCTGTTAACTGGTTGCCGAGGCCAGCTGGTTTCGCCTCCAGGTCCCCGTCGTCCCAGTGCCAGTCTGGTTCTCTGGTACCTTCTTCCCCTGCACCTGTCTCTGGTAAGTGGTTCCCCGTGGTATGGAACACTGGGGGTCCCCGGTCTTTGGTTTGTCTACTTCTGTCCGCCTGACGGCAGCGTGAACCCTGTGGGGTTGGAGCCTTTCCCCGGCTCTCTCTTTGCTACTGAGTCTTCGGATTCTTTAGGGTTAGCAAGGTCCTTGATAGTCCCCCTTGATAATCCCCTTTGCTGTGCAGGTGTTAACAGGTCGGCTTGAAGCTCTTTCCTGTCCTAGGGTCTTGTACAAAGCCAGTGCGTAGTTCCGGGAGTACTTCACCGTACTCCACCGGCAACCACCTCTACTGGGAACCAGGTCACCATCTACCCGAGTCAGGACGTTGCTCAAACACACCCTTCACCTTCACTGTCTCACACTTTCACTGACTACTCTCCACAGTCTGCCTCTCCCACCTGGTCAACTAGTGGACTGGAGTTGCTCCACCTCTAGGCGGCCATCCATGGTCCCACCCTAGCTGGGTACCATTGTTTGCGGGATTTGTTGGGGAAAACTGGGATTACCTGGGTTTTGGTGTTACTGGCACTGGGGTTCTGGGTCCCTAAGGGGGTAGGCCCTGCATCCTTGTGGAGAATCAGAACTTTGTAGCACCCTGATGGTCTCAGGGGTGCTACACTGCACAGAGAAGAGACCTTACAGGGGGAGAAGAGACCACACGGGGAGAATAGACCACACAGGGGAGAAGAGACTGAACAGGGGGAGAAGAGACCGAACAGGGGGAGAAGAGACTACACAGGGGGAGAAGAGACTACATAGGGAAAGAAAAGACTACACAGCGGGAGAATAGAAAGCACAGGGGAGAAGAGAAAGCACAGGGGGAGAAGAGAGAGCATAGGGGGAGAGACTGCACAGGGGGAGAGAACACACATGGGGACAAGAGACTGTACAGGGGAAGAAGAGACCACACATGGGGACAAGAGACTGCACAGGGGAAGAAGAGACCACACAAGGGGACAAGAGATATCTCGCACAAGGGGAGAGACTGCACACAGGAGAAGAGACCGCACAGAAGGAGAAGAGACCGCACAGGGGGAGAAGAGGACCACACAGGGGGGAGAAGAGGACCACACAGGCTGAGAAGAGGACCAAACAGGGGGAGAAGGGGACCAAACACGGGGAGAAGAGGACCAAACAGGGGTCGAAGTGGACCGCACAGGGGAAGAGACTGTACAGGGGGAGAAGAAAGAGCACAGTGGAGAGACCGCACAGGGGGAGAATAGAGAGTATGTGAAGGGACCACACAGGAGGAGAAGAGAGTGCACAGGAGGAGATGAGACCAAAAAGGGGGAGAAGAGAAAGCAAAGGGGGAAAGACCGGAGAAAAGACCACATAGTGGGAGAAGAGACTGTACAGGGGGAGAAACTGCACAGGGGGTAAAGTGAGAGCACGGAGGGAGAAGAGACAGCCAGGAGAGAAAAGACCGAACAAGTGGAGAAGAGACCGCATAGGCGGAGAAGAGACTGCACAGGGGGAGAAGAGAGCTCAGGGGAGAGAGCACATAAGGGGAGAAGAGAGCACGCACAGGGGGAGAGACAGCGCATGAGGGTGAATTATATTAATGGGAATTGTCTTATATAATGAATCGTTGTCAGAGTTAAAAGGGCCCACTAGGACTCTTTCGCCCAGGGCCCACAAAATCCTGGAGCCATCCCTGCATTACATTACTTATCCTGTACTGATCCTGAGTTACAGTCTGTATTATACTCCAGAGCTGCACTCACTATTTTGCTGGTGGAGTCACAGTAAGTATACATTACATTACTTATCCTGTACTGATCCTGAATTACATCCCATATTATACTCTAGAGCTACACTCACTATTCTGCTGGTGCAGTCACTGTGCACAATAAAATGACAAGTGCAAATATTTAACTCATGATATTAAAACATAACAACATATTTAGTAAATCCCCATCATTTTTGCCTGACCCCCTCCTTCAGGGCCCCCTAACTGTGAAGCCTCTCTAACTTGGAGCTAAACTTTTCCTGGCCGAGCAGGAGAACGCTGAGGCTGAAGGACCAGAAGTCGTAACCAGAATCTTTCAGTTGCTGAAATCTAGATTTTAGGTTGTTAATATGGAAAGCCAGAATATTCGGGTTGTTGAGAATTTCCTTCACGTCGACCCCATAATCCATCAGGTGCTTGATCTTGTTGCCAAATATTGCTGGTGCCCCGAGCAGTAATTTGGGACAGGTGGAGACATAGAGGGAAATTTTTGACTTTGTACACCCTAAGGACTGCAGTATCGCCCGCGCTTCTATACTTGTTTTCGAAGTAGATATAGCTGAGGCTGATGATGGGAGCACCGTCACCCTATATCCAGAGCAGTAGGGCGCGCCGTCATACTGTATCTAGAGCAATAGGGCGCGCTGTCAGCCTGTATCCAGAGCAAAAGGGAGCGCTGTCAGCCTGTATCCAGAGGAATAGGGCGTGGCCGTCATACTGTATCTAGAGGAGTAGGGCGCGGCTGTCACCCTATATCCAGAGCAGTAGGGCATCACGTCATCCTGTATCCAGAGCAGTAGGGCGCGCCATCACCCTGTATCCATAGCAGTAGAGCGCGGCCATCACCCTGTATCCATAGCAGTAGAGCGCGGCCGTCACCCTGTATCCAGAGCAGTAGGGCGCGGCCGCCACCCTGTATCCAGAGCAGTAGGGCGTGCCGTCACCCTGTATCCAGAGCAGTAGGGCGCGCCGTCATCCTTTATCCAGAGCAGTAGAGCGCAACCGTCACCCTGTATCCAGAGCAGTAGGGCGCGGCCGTCACCCTGTATCCAGGGCAGTAGGGCGTAGTCGTCACCCTGTATCCAGAGCAGTAGGGCGTGGTCGTCACCCTGTATCCAGAGCAGTAGGGAATGCCATCACACTGTATCCAGAGCAGTAGGGCGCAGTCGTCACCCTGTATCCAGAGCAGTAGGGCGCGGCCGTCACCCTGTATCCAGGGCAGTAGGGCGTAGTCGTCACCCTGTATCCAGAGCAGTAGGGCGTGGTCGTCACCCTGTATCCAGAGCAGTAGGGAATGCCATCACACTGTATCCAGAGCAGTAGGGCGCAGTCGTCACCCTGTATCCAGAGCAGTAGGGTGCGGCGTCACGCTGTATCCAGAGCAGGAGGATGCAGTCGTCCAGCTTAATCAGGGACTTCATGTTCTCTTTGTTGTTTTAGATATGATTTTTACTTTTGGTTAAAATATAGATATAGCTAGAAATCAATTCCCCAACAAACGTCCGCTGATTTGTGCCACCTAATATTGTGCAAACTCCTAGTAAATACTCCACATTCTGTTTGTTGAGGTTGAGTGTTTTTGCAAAAGTTCTGGATGACTTAACCATCAGCTGGCACAGGACTTTGGGCAGCAATCCGAGGGTTTTTAATCGGGACTTTTACTTTGTCGTGTGAAAGTTTCTGAACCTCTACCGTGTGATGCTGTGATGCTGCGACTTAACACCTCTTGTGCTTGTAAAACAGGTCACAAAATCCCCAGTTATGTGAATTAATATTTTCATGGCCATGGTCGGGAGCCTGTTTTTCAGTCTAAAGAGTTTATAAAAATAATAAAATAAGGCTATATGTGCACGCGGCATCTTTTCCTGCATTTTTGGTGCGTTTTTTGTGAAGTTTGTGGTCACAAAAGATGAACCCAAATGCATGCATTTCCTTTCCCCAGCAAAGTCTATGAGATCTCAATTTTGCCGTCCGCACAGTGCATCTTTTTTTGAATATGCATCCAAGATGCAGCATGGTAATTCTTATTGTGTTTTTGAGCCCTTCCAGGCAATGGATTTCACTTAAAAAATGTGACACGCCCACCAGGGCCGTGGGGCACTCGAATTATCATCACCTGTAAATATCCCCCCACTGCTCATTTAAAATGACATTGACAGGGTCACAGAGTTGGGCCCTGCCGCCGTGACCTCCCGAAACAGAGCCGGCCCGGAGTTGATATAGCTCTCCACAAGTAGAGCTGGGTTAAAGGCTGGTATATACCGTAGATAGCAGCGTCTATAGTGTTGAGATGCAATGGCGGGGATTAGAGCCGGAGGCGCAAGTGTGGCGCCCCTGAGGCTTCAGTCGCCACAGATTATTGCGGATCATTTAGTTGCAGTATTCACCTCGCGGTAAGGAGGGGGTTAATCACCAGTGTTCTACATTCACACTTTACATAAACCTTAGGAGCCTTCTCTCTGGGGAGCTGTGCTAGGGTAGGCAGTAGTGATGAGCGAGTACTAAAAAGCTCGGGTGCTTGAGGCTCGGGCCGAGCATCCCAAGATACTCGTGTACTCGGCCCGAGCATCGAGCCCAATGTTATCCTATGGGGGACCCGAGTATTATTCTGAAATGACCACCGGCAGCATGTAGAAACCATAAAACTGTAAATTAAAAAAAAAACGTGCGTGTGTGTGTGTAAGCGTGCATATATATATACACGCGGAGTGGAGTGAGGGAGGGGCCGTAGCCGAGCGGGGAAGTGTCGGGCTAAAGGCACGGTCATGCTGTGAGGGCCGGCCAATCACTGCAATTCCACAACAGGGCTGTGGCATTGCAGTGGTCTGCCAGCCAATCCCTGCATAAGGGCTGGCTCTAAAAAGAGCGCCAACATGAAGACCACGAGTACAGCACGAGTATCGCGAGATTACTCGGTCCCCGCCGAGTAGCCCGAGTACAGTGATACTCGTGCGAGTACCGAGTAGTAACAAGCATACTCGCTCATCACTAGTAGGCAGTAGTCAAATTCCGCCCAGTGCGCACAGGATTTTTTTTCTCCATAGGATTTGCTGGTGATTCACTGCAGAGATGTTATGAACATTTTCTGCAGCGAAACATGCAGCAAATCCGCGGCAAAATCCGCGAAAAATCCGGTAAGTGCGCACATAGCCTAAGGCTTATATTTATGCTTTGGTTCATCACCGCTCTGTATGACCTGTTTAACACTATGTTGATTTGATCCTTGTACCTGCTTGATAAGTATTGCTGTGACCACACCAGTGTCTATGGCTTAATGTTATGCGGCTTGTCTAGTAACACACTGGTGTAATCTAACTCCTGCAACAGGATTAAATCTTGCTCTGTTAACCCTTAATATACCTGTTTGAGAAGCATTGCTCTAAACACATCAGTGTTCATGATGTTATGTGGCCTGCCTGGTAATATGCTGATGTGATATTATTCCTGTTAATCATATGGCAGATTGCATTTTGCTCTGTTAACTCTTAACATATAGTTGATACATAGGTGTGAGGTAAATCCGGAGATATGACGATAAATCATGATATTCAAGTATGTCAGGAAGCCCTCTCCTGGTGTCACCCCCCCTTTCCTTCACACAACTGGTTTAGCAACAAATCCCATGGCCATCTCCTGTGATATGGAGATGAGGTGGTGTGGGAACAATGGACACAGGATGACTCCCTGCCGTCACCCTGTAACAAGAGTTGTATCTCATTAGCAAGGCTATGGAACTAGCTAGACAGAACGACTCCAGTAAAAAATGGTTCATATCTCGCAAGCCATATTTCCGATAAATACGGCAACCATAAAAATGGTGTTTTCGCATGCGGACGATGCTGGCACACCTTTTTTATGGGAGCGGGAGCTTGGGAAATACCCCAGGCGTGATATCAGCCAATGTGGAACTAGTAGACAAGTCATGAAACCTCTCATTCTGTAGCTAAATTCATAACTGTCACAATGAGAGCATTGGCGTCCGCCTACGACGCTCCCAGGCCAAGTTATGGCCATATTCCATGTTGTGGATTTTGTCCATAACTCCAGCCAGGGGTGGAGCAGTGCTCCCTCTGAGGTCACGAAGGTAGGAGGGGACCTGGATTTGCCCAGGTTGATAACCCTACTTCGGCCATTTTCCAGTGTTCTTTCGCTGGGGGTCACGTGCAGGAAACATCTGTGGGAGTTCCTAGAAACCTGGTCTACAGCGCCCCCCTGTGGCCAGACGCACAAGGTAACTGATTGAATTGCATACCTGTTTGTAAACCATGCTTTATCTGTAACTGTACTCTGACATATGTATATTCTGTAGATTCCCTATTGTATATATTGTAGTTCTAGTGTGCTTTAGGCTGATTAAATTATATAATTAATCTTGGGCTGTTCTGTTATCTCGATCTTGAATCCCACGTCTGGGTGTTCGGCTAATAGTTACCGTAAATCGGTTGGTGGCAGCGAGTTTGTGCCAAGGATTATTGTGGGGAGGCCAGTGAGATTCGGGGAGGTTTTATATATTCCGCCCGCGGAGGTCGGGGGAATATATACCCTACTCTCACCGGGGACCCTTCAATAATCGGCATAAGTAGTATAGCGGCCTCCTTGCTTATTGTCGGGCAATTCCATAATTGGCCTGACTATAAGAGGGGCGCTAGAGAGCGCGTCGCGTGCTCTGTCTGTCGGTCGGGAGGTATAAAGGAGGGGTGACCCCCACTTGTTACCCCCCGATTGTGACGTACTGGTAGCCAGCGCGGGGGATTTCTGAGTGACCCCCCCCCGGTGGTTTGTGACATATTGGTGGCATAGCGGTGGGATCGAGATAATAGTGTGTGTGAGTGTGAGACCCATACTCCCAGACACTAAAGACTGCCTGCAGCAGCTGTGGCTGCTGGGGTCTTCAGACTAGCTCAACACTAGAGTGTCAGAGTGCAGATACTGTAAGGTGTGTGGAGGCATCAGGTGTCAATTCTGTGTCAGTGACCAAAAGTCTGCAAGAATGGCTGATGGCACCAGGAGCAGAGCTATGCAACTGGCCAATGCTAAAGCAGGAGCCGAAGAGAGGGAGGACGGTGCTGTGGGCAGTAATGAGGAGGTTGCCCACGAGTCCTCCAGGAGCTCGACGCCAGAAAACAGCTCTGCAGAGGACATTGCACAACCTGGCACTGCTGGACAAGATGAGGAGCAGCTCGCCCAAGGGTCCTCAACGAGCCAGATGCCAGTCCTCCGCTCTGAAATGGACAGTGAATCACCAGGCTCCGCAGCGGGCCGCAGATCACCACGTGCCATTCCACCGAGCCTGGGAGGCTCGGATAGCCTTCTTCAAATGGCTATGGCCCTTCTCCAGGCTGGAGACCAGAAGGGCTACAAGGAACTCCTGGCAGAGCGCAGGGCAGAGCGGCAGGCAGCGCGTGATGCTGAGGCTGCGGAGCGGCAAGCAGCGCGTGAAGAGCGCCAGGCAGAGCGTGAGGCTGCGGAGCGACAGGCAGACCGTGACTACCAGCTGCATCTAGCCAAGCTCCAGCCCTCATCAGCCACACGTGACCTTCAAGACACCAAACTTCCAAAGGTCCGTGTTGAGGACTTCCCAGTGCTGGAGAAGGATGGAGACTTGGACTCTTTCTTGACTGCTTTTGAACGGACTTGCTTGCAGCACCATCTGGACAAGGACCAGTGGGCCAAATACCTGACCTCCCGTTTAAGGGGTAAGGCCCTGGAAATCCTTGGGGACTTGCCTGCTGAGGCAGATCAGGGCTACGACACCATCAAGCGGGCCCTGATCCAACAGTACAACCTCACTCCAGAGTCCTACCGCAAGAAGTTCCGGAGCCTACAGAAGGGACCAAAGGACTCCTGGGCTGACCACCGGCGGGCACTTGCCCGAGCTGCCGACCACTGGACCCAAGGCCTGCAGCTTTCCACCGGACCGGAGATCCTGGACTTGTTCATCACGGAGCAACTCTTGTGGAACTGCCCTGAGGATCTCCGCCAGTTCATCCGAGACCAGAAGCCAAAGGGGTCCACGGCTACAGCTGCCCTTGCCGATGACTACACCAACAACCGGGCCCCTGAGGCCAGGAGAGCGGCCACCAGCAGCACCTGGAGAGGGGGTAAGATGAATTCTGCGACTGCCCCACCTGCCCCTAGACTGCAGGGGGTGTCCCCCTCAACTCCCCTCTCCAGGCCCGTGGCAGAACCAAGACGGTGCCACCAGTGCAACCTACCTGGACACTTCAAGGCCATGTGCCCTCAGCGTCCCAAGGCCCCGGCTCCGTCCCCGTCCCAAGGGCCGCCCAAGGTGTATTGTGTGGTTGGGGGTGGTGGTAGGTCCCTGGACAGCTTCCAACCTGTCACCGTCGGCCGGTCTGTGACCATGGGACTGCGAGACAGCGCCTCGGAGGTGACTCTGGTGCGGCCTGAGATGGTGTCCCCCCAAGACTTGATCCCTGGAAAAACCCTCGCTGTCTCCGGGATTGGAGGCACTGACCCGGCGCTGCCTGTTGCTGACATTTATGTGGACTGGGGCGCAGGGCGAGGGGTGAGGGAGGTGGGGGTAACTGATCGGATCCCTGCAAACGTGCTACTTGGGACAGATTTGGGGCAGATAACCTCCCAGTTTGGGCCCCAACCAAGGGCTGAACCTTCAGCCAGTACTGACATGCCTCCGGACAATGTTAATGTGTTATCTATGAATGATGTAAGGGAGGAGGGAGTGAACTCTGATATTTCTGCTTGCATAGACACCATAGACACACACTCAGCTGCAGCTGTGACAGGGGAGGGGGTCAGAGAAAGGTGTGACAATGCCTCTACAAGTAATCAGCCTGTGAGCTGGGATCTGTTGCCCTCTGAAGGGATAAGCAGAGAGCAGGGTGCTGCAGGGGGAGGACCAGTGTGTGGGGTGGGGGCTACCACAGCAAATGTGGGGTCCCCAGAGATTTCACAGCGGGGTTCTGTTGCTGCAGGAGGGGAACAGGCAGGTGAGATTGGGGCCGGTCCAGGAGCGGAAGTGCTCCCAGGTAAGATCTCGGTGCATGGTTCCCCCACAACCGGGGTGTCAGGAAGCCAGGTAGGTCTGCCTGAACCGGCGACTTGGTCAGGAACGGAGGAGGAGCAGGCACGACCCACGGTCGCAGCGGCTGTGGCCGCTGTCACCCGCAGTGGGAGTGCTGGAAGCCAAGGGGCCTCCCGGAGGTCCGATAGCTCTTCCCCTTCTGACCAAGTGGCAGCCGAGTCAGGTGGAGGCCAGGACACAGGTCCCGGGGTACTGACTGAAGATGTGACAGTCTCGTCGATTCTGGCCACATCTAGTCAGGGGTTTCAGGCAGCGTTAGAAGCTGACGACAGCCTGAAAGCTCTTAAGGAGCAGGCGGCACAGCCTCCCTCGGACTCGGACCCGGAGCGAGTGGTCTGGGACCAAGGACGGCTGTACCGGGCCACGGTCCAGCAGGGTTCACCGGAGGCGTGGCCCAGGGACCGACAGTTGGTGGTACCCTATCCGTTCCGGACGGAGTTGTTGCGGATCGCACATGAGATTCCGATGGCCGGACACCTAGGGATCGCTAAGACCAAGGCCAGGTTAAACCAGCATTTCTACTGGCCAAAAATGGGGGCCGATGTGGCTGCCTACTGCCGTTCGTGTGAAACCTGTCAGAGAGTGGGGAAGGCGGGGCCACGCCCCAAAGCCCCACTGGTATCTCTGCCAATCATCGATGAGCCTTTCAGGAGGGTGGCTGTGGATCTGGTCGGCCCGCTGGCCATCCCCAGCAGCTCCGGGAAACGCTTCATACTGACGGTAGTGGACTATGCCACCCGGTACCCAGAAGCAGTGGCCTTGTCGTCCATTCGGGCTGACAAGGTGGCCACCGCATTGCTGGAGATTTTCTACCGAGTGGGTTTTCCCCAGGAAATGCTCACTGACCGGGGGACCCAATTCATGTCCCAGCTGATGGAGGCCCTCTGTAAGCAAGTCCAGGTGCGACATCTGGTGGCCAGCCCGTACCATCCACAGACTAATGGCCTGTGCGAGCGGTTCAATGGCACCTTAAAGCAGATGCTTAAGATGTTGGTCGACTCCCATGGGCGTGACTGGGAGCGGTATCTCCCACACCTGTTATTTGCTTACCGGGAGGTTCCACAGGCCTCAACAGGATTCTCACCGTTTGAGCTCCTGTACGGGCGACGTGTGCGGGGCCCCCTGGCTCTGGTGAAAGAGGCTTGGGAAGGGGATTTGGCCACCCCTGGAGTGTCGGTTATCGAGTATGTCATGCGCTTCCGGGACAAAATGCAGGCCTTGACGCAACTGGTACACGACAATATGGCTCAAGCCCAGGCCGATCAGAAGCGTTGGTACGACCAGAACGCTTGTGAGAGGACCTACCAAGTGGGTCAAAAGGTGTGGGTACTGGTCCCCGTACCACAGGACAAGCTTCAGGCAGCCTGGGAAGGCCCATACCTCGTGTACCAGCAGCTCAACCCTGTAACGTACCTGGTCACCCTGGACCCTGCCCGTGGAAGGCGGAAGCCCTTCCATGTGAACATGATGAAGGCACATCATGAGCGGGAGGCATGTGCGCTCCCCGTGTGCAACCTGCCCGAGGAGGGAGAAGCGGAAACCCTCTTGGATATGCTAGCCCAGGTTAGGGCAGGCGGATCCATTGAGGATGTGGAGGTTGGCCACCAGCTCTTGGAGGACCAACGGTCCCAGCTGTGGGCCACCCTCCTCCCCTTCCGGGGGTTGTTTACCAACCAGCCCGGAAGGACTGACTTGGCTGTCCATCACGTGGACACTGGGGATCATCCCCCGATCCGGCGTTCAGCATATCGGGTCTCCTTGGAGGTGCAGCAACACATGCGCCAGGAGATTGACGAGATGCTGAAGCTGGGGGTGATCCAGGCATCCAACAGCGCTTGGGCCTCGCCTGTAGTCCTCGTCCCTAAGAAGGACCGAACCACTCGGTTCTGCGTGGACTACAGGGGGCTCAATGCGGTCACGGTCGCCGATGCGTACCCAATGCCACGCATCGATGACCTGCTCGATCAGTTGGCCGGGGCTCAGTACCTGACCATCATGGATCTGAGCCGGGGATATTGGCAGATCCCCCTGACTCGCAAGGCCAGGGAACGCTCTGCCTTTATTACCCCATTTGGACTGTACGAGTCCACGGTGATGCCATTCGGGATGAGGAATGCCCCTGCCACTTTCCAGCGGATGGTCAACACCCTGCTCAAGGGACTTGAAGGGTACGCGGCCGCGTACCTGGATGACATTGCCGTCTTCAGTCCCACCTGGGAGGACCACCTAGAGCATCTAGCACAGGTGCTCAGGCGGATCCACCGGGCAGGTTTGACCATCAAGCCGGGAAAGTGTCAGCTGGCCATGAGCGAGGTCCAGTACCTCGGTCACCGGGTAGGTGGGAGAACACTGAAGCCCGAGCCTGAGAAAGTGGAAGCCATCGCATCCTGGCCCACCCCCAGGACCAAGAAGCAGGTGATGTCCTTCTTGGGGACCGCTGGGTACTATAGGAGGTTTGTTCCATGCTATAGTAGCCTGGCAAAGCCCTTGACGGACCTCACCAAGAAGAAGCTGCCCTCTGCAGTCGATTGGACAATGGACTGCGAGACAGCCTCCCGGGCCCTAAAGGACGCCCTGTCCAGCCCGCCCGTGCTACAGGCAGCCGACTTCACGCGGCCGTTTGTAGTACAGACCGACGCCAGTGACTTCGGCCTCGGTGCGGTGCTCAGCCAGGTGGACTCTGCGAGCCAAGAGCACCCAGTCTTGTACCTGAGCAGGAAGCTGTTACCAAGGGAAGTTGCCTATTCCACGATGGAGAAGGAGTGCCTGGCCATAGTGTGGGCCCTGCAGCGTCTGCAACCCTATCTATACGGGCGCCACTTCATCGTGGAGACGGACCCCAATCCCCTCAGCTGGTTGCACACCGTCTCTGGGACGAATGGGCGATTGTTGCGATGGAGCCTTGCGCTCCAGCAATACAACTTCACCATTCGCCACAAAAGGGGCCGTGACCACGGTAACGCAGACGGGCTGTCCCGACAAGGAGAGGTCGCGGACGGGCGCACGGGGGAACACCGGAGTGTGCTGCCCCCTAGCGCCCTCAAAAGGGGGGAGGTGTGAGGTAAATCCGGAGATATGACGATAAATCATGATATTCAAGTATGTCAGGAAGCCCTCTCCTGGTGTCACCCCCCCTTTCCTTCACACAACTGGTTTAGCAACAAATCCCATGGCCATCTCCTGTGATATGGAGATGAGGTGGTGTGGGAACAATGGACACAGGATGACTCCCTGCCGTCACCCTGTAACAAGAGTTGTATCTCATTAGCAAGGCTATGGAACTAGCTAGACAGAACGACTCCAGTAAAAAATGGTTCATATCTCGCAAGCCATATTTCCGATAAATACGGCAACCATAAAAATGGTGTTTTCGCATGCGGACGATGCTGGCACACCTTTTTTATGGGAGCGGGAGCTTGGGAAATACCCCAGGCGTGATATCAGCCAATGTGGAACTAGTAGACAAGTCATGAAACCTCTCATTCTGTAGCTAAATTCATAACTGTCACAATGAGAGCATTGGCGTCCGCCTACGACGCTCCCAGGCCAAGTTATGGCCATATTCCATGTTGTGGATTTTGTCCATAACTCCAGCCAGGGGTGGAGCAGTGCTCCCTCTGAGGTCACGAAGGTAGGAGGGGACCTGGATTTGCCCAGGTTGATAACCCTACTTCGGCCATTTTCCAGTGTTCTTTCGCTGGGGGTCACGTGCAGGAAACATCTGTGGGAGTTCCTAGAAACCTGGTCTACAGCGCCCCCCTGTGGCCAGACGCACAAGGTAACTGATTGAATTGCATACCTGTTTGTAAACCATGCTTTATCTGTAACTGTACTCTGACATATGTATATTCTGTAGATTCCCTATTGTATATATTGTAGTTCTAGTGTGCTTTAGGCTGATTAAATTATATAATTAATCTTGGGCTGTTCTGTTATCTCGATCTTGAATCCCACGTCTGGGTGTTCGGCTAATAGTTACCGTAAATCGGTTGGTGGCAGCGAGTTTGTGCCAAGGATTATTGTGGGGAGGCCAGTGAGATTCGGGGAGGTTTTATATATTCCGCCCGCGGAGGTCGGGGGAATATATACCCTACTCTCACCGGGGACCCTTCAATAATCGGCATAAGTAGTATAGCGGCCTCCTTGCTTATTGTCGGGCAATTCCATAATTGGCCTGACTATAAGAGGGGCGCTAGAGAGTGCGTCGCGTGCTCTGTCTGTCGGTCGGGAGGTATAAAGGAGGGGTGACCCCCACTTGTTACCCCCCGATTGTGACGTACTGGTAGCCAGCGCGGGGGATTTCTGAGTGACCCCCCCCGGTGGTTTGTGACAATAGGTATAATGGGCATTTGTTTACAGCAATTCATGTGACAACGTGTTCAGAGTTTTTTTCTGATGCAGTTTATGGCTTGCCTTAGACATTAACTCTGCATAGATTCATTGGAATAAGCAGATTATTCCCATCCCTAAACAAAACTGTTCAACCCCTCATTCATCTCATGTATCTTTGGTCTCTCAAATTGTTTACTTTTTTTTTTTTTTTTTGTTGTATGCTAATGCACTAGCACTTTCCTATAGATCATAAATTATATATTATAGTCGACCTTGATGCGGGCGGATTAGGGGTTGAATACTTTTGCAAGAGACCAACTTCATAAAAACATATGTACAAAAAATTTGTTCAAAAAAATTGTGTGATGAACCTGTGAATTTATTATGTATAATATTTAAAAAAAAGAAAAATTAACACTTGTTAAACCCAGGATATTTTTATATCATTATCCATCTTTTTAATATTTTTCTTGTGTGTTTGTCTAAATAAAATAATAAAGAATTTAATGTTTTATGAGAATTCGGGTCATTTGAATTATTTGGAATTTCTGATATTTGATGACCCTGAAAATAGTTTGATAAGTTGGAAATGAGTAACTCAGGTACGAGACACCCCCATGCCTGCATCCCCTGCCCCCTGGGTGCTGCACAAGGAATCACTGGGAAACACGGGAGTGCAGTCACAAGGTCTTTACTCACAGTTAATAGTTCCAGGTTACCAAGACTAGTCAGATGATGCCCTTGGTGTGCTGAGTCCTGCTATGATGGGCTCCAGACGATTCCCGGATAGTTCAGAGGCACAACCCGGTAGACCCTTCAGTATTCCTTCCCTGGTCGTCTTCCTGCACTGGCCTCTCCCGCCTGCCCCGCGCCTCAAACAGAGTGCCCTGAGCCAGTGTCCGTGAATCCTTTTGATGGGTGGCTTTTCTGCCTTGTCCCTTGGTCCTATGTGGTCACCTTTTCAGCGGGTTATGTGAGGTGCTGGCCTCGGTACTTGCAGTAACCTCGGCCTCCGGTTTGCTAGCTGAGCCTGGTTGTTCTCCACTAGTCTAAGGACCGGCTCCCCATTGCGGCCAAGACCCTCCACTCCGGTATTCTGGCTGTGTATGGCACACTTCCCGTGGGTCTAGGACCCCTTCTTTCCCCGATCCCCGGATGAGCTGCTACAGCTCCAGTCCCCAGGACCTGTCTCCTTCGCGTCCACTTCCTGACTGACTAACGTTCTACAGTCTGCTCCCACTAACTAAACTCTACCTCCAGACTAGCTTCGGGCTGTGCTTCCCTAAGGCGACAGTTTAGTTTGCAACTTGCCCTAACTATGGCCTTATGGAGTGTCGCTAAATTAAGTGTGTGTCTGTGTATGTGTGCAACGACCTATGATCTCCTCCTTACCCAGGAATGGGCTACCACACCTCTGGCTGAGGTGCAGTACCTCTGTGGTGACTGGAGCCTCACTTTTGGGCACCAAAAATGCATTGGATAAAAACGCATCAAAAACACATGCGTTTTTAACATGCGTTTTTGGTGTAGGTGCATTTTTTGGGGCCACAAATGCTGCATTTCTGTGGTCACCAAAAGATGCAGCGTGCGCATATAGTCTAAAGAAAATATTACAGGTTTGTTTGTTTTTTAATTTTTAACAATGACATAAACACAGTAAAAACGTATGTGATGGACCAGAGAGAACAAACTATCAGAGGTTGGAAGACATGACTGAACAGCCCCTTTAATCACTTTGCACATATGGGGTAACTATGCGCTCTGCGCTGGGGTGCCTGTCATTGGAGCAGATTCCTGAGCTGATTCCTCGCCACACGGTAGACGGCAGCTACATTACATGACAGCCATCTGTCTGCGCTGCTGTTGCACCAGCTTCCCTTTTGACGCGATCGCTGGGTGCTAATGGGACCTGATGAAGTCTCCTGTCGCTGCCACCATTACCCTAGGAAACTGCAATAAGGTGATCAGATCATGAAGAGTTCATAAGGAAGCTAAAAAATAAAGTAAAAAATAAATAGATCAGTGTTTAAAAATATTATAAAAACAGTAAATGTCAATGTCCCCTTTTTCCCCATTACTTATCTCAAAAAAACGTTGTTTTTAGAAAAGTACTGAATTTTTTCATCCAAAATAAATGAATTAAAAAATAAATAAATATTTTTATCGCTGTAACTGTACTGACCTGGACGATCATATATGAAGGTCATTTTTACCATACAAGGAAGACAAAAAAATAAAAATAACAGAAATACGGGATTGCATTTTTTCACGATTTCATACCCCTTGAAATGTTCTGGTTTTCAGTACATTATACGGTAACGTGAATGATGTTAACTACAACTCGTCCTGCAAAAAACAAACCCTCATACGGCTATGGGGAGAGAAAAAAAGAAAGTAATGGCTCCTGGAAAAAGAGGAGGAAGAAAAATAGAAAATGGAAGTGAAAATATAAATGTAAAACAAAAAAAGGATTAAAGTCCAAGCGGCTGACATTAACTGATCGGATAGGTCACCAACGTCTAATTGATGGGGGTGTAACACCCGGCACCCCCCGCTGATCAGCTGTTCCCGGTGCCGCCTGTAACTACTCAGTTTCAGAGCTGCACAGCTTCATCTGCTGTATAGTGGCCACGGACGGATACCGGATATCCGCCTTCTATTCGAATCAACAGGTGGCGGATGTACAGTTGCCGGTGCTGGCTGTGTTACACAGGCGTCCCTTACTTCAGCAGCGATCAGAACTCCTGCTACAATGTAGCGTGCCCTCTGTTTGGACGCAGTCAGCTGCTTAGAAGGCTTCTGCTTGTGACTGGTTACATAGTTGTGCACTGTGATTGGCCATGAGCTAAAGGACCTTTAATGATGATGTCATACCAGTGTGTGGGAGGAGTCAAATGCCAGGCTGTGCGGGTGCAGGAGCAGCTCCCTGTAGTGCCGAGCTGACACTGTTCACAGAAGGAACAAGGTTCAGTTCTAGAACGTACACTTTTTTTTAACCCCTTTCTGACACTGGGAATAAACGTTAGATCCTCACGACTCAGTTGTGGATGACGATCACCATGGCGGCTAAAGGCACCCGTGGCTGCCATCCTGCCAAGCCCAGCCACACGCTTCATTGATGATTTTAGCTTTATACTGCCATACAGCGTGCAGGATATAGAAAAAGCCATCCGATGATTCCAGGTTAAAATCTCCTAAGGACAAAAAAAAAATAAATATAAATAAAGAAAAACATAAAAAAAAAATCATATCAGCCCTCGTAAAAATAAAGAAATAAAAGTATAACCACAATTATTTGTTTTGGTTGATTTTCCTCACTGATCCTTCCCCCTGAAAGTGCAAAAAAAATTGTATATAAAAGTGACGGCTTCATAGACAAAAAAGTAGTAAAAATAGTTACAGATCAAAAACGGGCAAACCAATTGTTTTTTTGTTTTACACACATTTCTGAATTTTTCTATCACCACTAAAATAAAGAAAGAAAAAACAAGCGATACTGGTTTTGCTGTGATCGCACTGACCTGGTCCTTAGTCCTCGGTGTCATTGTGGAAACAGCTGAATACAGATCTGAGGAATCTGCAGCAGATAAGATCGGGGTGAGGATTCCTGAGGACGGGATGGGTCTAGGGGGGACAATGGCGTCTACTGAGAAAGGTCTAGATTGGGGAGGGGGTCTAAAATGGGGGGTCTAGATTGGGGAAGGGGATCATTTCGGTACAGTCCTGGAGACACCAGATAATTTTGGAGAGTCCTGCACTCGGGTTCCCCACAATCTACAGTTATTACAATAGGAAAACGTTGTGGAAACTCTCCAGGGAAACTTACGGATAAACTCCATCGGTATAAATGACTTTCTAAAACTCTGAGTAATGTTTCTTCAGTATTAGAGGGGGGTCCTGATGGGAGAATGCTTTCCTGTTACTTTTATTTGTTGTAATATGGCAGGAATAAGAGGCATCATCCAAAGGATTGCACTTACCATGACAGTTTTCTTTCCCCTTTGCTGTTTTTGCCACTAATAGGGAAAGATAAGAATTAATTAATTATTAATAATTTGCTGTATGGGAAAAAGTAATCGAGATTCTAATCCCTGCAACAACTCCCCCATCCTCCTCCACTGAAACAGTTTATAGAATCACAGATAACCTTTATATCTTTCTTTCTGCCGCCACTAGAGGGCGCTCACTGCAGACTGATTTACTATACAGATCACTGGCAACTGTATAAATCCCTATGTAGTGAGCGCCCTCTAGTGGCAGCAACAAATAAACTGAAGGTAAAGTGTCACTCACTTGTTCCTCTCCTTGTGTCTTCTCAGACATTTTGGTTTCCACCACCTATGTTTTGTCCTGAGAGAGAGATTAAGGTGGATAAGATTACTCATGAGGGGAGGACATTCCCTGGGGTCAGTCTATAAAATACATTGAGATTGTCGTGTTCAGGAATCAATGAATGAAGTGGAACATTTTAGTTGTGATCTGAGTGACTGCTACAAGGAACCACTTCACCCTCGGGCTGTGTGCACACGGCACGTTTTTTGATGTGGTTTTGTTTTTTTTGCAGCTTTTCACAAATCTGCAAAGATATCCTTATGCCAGCAAAGTCCATGAGAAACCTGAATTGCTGTGCACACGTTCAGGATTCTTTCCTTGCAGATTTGTGAGCAGAAAATAATCTACAGCATGTCAATTCTTTTTGCGTTTTTACCTGCGTTTTCACCGTTGAAAGCAAAAAAAAGGAGTTTTTCCTGCCAGGAGATGCAGATTTTCTGCAACCAAATCTGCAACGTGTGCACATAGCCTTCGGGTTCACTTACATCTGGTTATATAAAATTGCTCCGATTTTTTAACCAGAAATGTTGGACGACTGAAATCCGTTTAGTTTTCCATGTGCCATGCGAGAGTGTGAGTTTTTTTCTCACCTAACATCCATATGCATTATACGCATAATATCCAATTTGAATCTTCCAGAGTCACTTACAGGACCATCTATGCTGTGCTATTCTGCAGAATAGTAATGTATCCGTAAAAATCAAACGGTATATGCATAGTCCGTGTGCCGTCCATTTTTTTCTTACACCCATAGACTTGCATTGGCGAGTCTTGGCCATTTTACGCAGCCGTACGCAACATGCTGTGATTTTTTTTCTCAGCCTGAACACAGCTGAGAAAAAAAAATGGCAAAACATTACTGACTCATTGAATTACACGGGGTCGAGTACAATGAGATTTTCTATCGGATTGCACCTGGCGGATTTATTATACATACATGTGAGCGAATACGAAGTTTGTTTTTTTCACTGCAAATAAAAGTAAAGCCCCTCCTCACAGTCACTACACCAGGAATACAGGGGATCATGTAACATTTCATAGTGATATACAAATAAATATACATCATACTTCTCTTTCGTTGGGTCGTCTGATTTTGCCTCCTCCTTCTTGATGATACTTTCATCCTCGGTGTTACTCTCCTCCTCCTTCTCAATGCTAATCTCCTCCTCCTCTTCCTCAATGTTGTCACGGCCGGGCGGTCGGGCAGACCCAGGAGGTGGATCCACTGGACCGAACTCTCTGAGATGGTGGTAGGGAGTCCGGCAGCTGAAGCACTGATGGGCAGTAGAACAGTCCGTGCAAGTGAAGGCAGCGGAGGAGTCCCAGGGACCACGGAGTCACAGAAGGTGGTCTTGGTGACGTAGCTCAGGTTCGGAGGCCGAGGTGATATCAGGCGGGGTCCGGAACCTCTGGAGCAAGATGACGGGTCACCGCAGGGATCCGGGATGGTACGGACTGTCAGATGGCAGACGGACAGCGTGCGGGGATCAGGACACGGCAGACTGGATGGCGAAGCAGGCACGGCTCTACAAAGAGAGATAGGTGAGTACGAGCACAGTAACACCAGGAGACCTGACTCCTAGCTCAGGGAACACGAAGATCAGGCCCCGCCCCCTTGGACAATGACCCCTTATATACCCTGTACCTGTGCAACCTCATTTCCTGTTAATGGACGCTGGCCCTTTAAGAAAGGGTCAGTGACCGCGCGCGCGCCCTAATGTGCATGCGCGCCGCCCGGGTGCCAGAAGCCAGGGAAGGAGGCTGCGAGGAGGACGCAGGGGAGCCGGCCAGGTCCAGGGAAGCTGTCGGGCGCCGGGATCGGGGGCCCGGAGCCCTGGGACGGACGGAATCCGGTGACTGGGGAGCGGAGAGCGTGGCAGGTGAGCCGGGGAACGGGGGTGAGGACCCGGGGAGCGTGACAGTACCCCCCCCCCCCCACGCCCCCCTCCCCGCAACCGGGACATGAAGGCACGGATAAGAGGAGTGCCCACGTTCTCCCTGGGCTCCCAAGACCTATCCTCAGGACCATACCCTTCCCAGTCCACCAGGAAGAACTGTCGACCTCGTACGGTCTTCATGGCCACGATATCCCTTACCGCATAGATGTCATCATCGGCAATAGGAGGAGGGGCCGGACTGGCAGCAGCGGAGAAGGGACCAAGGACAACCGGCTTGAGCAGAGAGACGTGGAAGGAGTTGGGTATCCTCATCGTGGCCGGGAGCTGTAGCTTGTAGGATACCTCATTGATCTTGCTGAGGACCTTAAACGGCCCGATGTAGCGAGGACCCAGCTTGTAGGAAGGTATCTTCAATCGGATGTACTGGGAAGCAAGCCAGACCAGGTCACCAGGAGAGAAACACGGAGGATCCAGACGTCTCTTGTCAGCGTGTTTCTTCATCCGCTGGGAAGCGCGCCCAAGGGACGCTTTGACAGAGTCCCAAATGGTAGCAAAGTCACGAACTGCAGTATCAGCAGCCGGAACATCCGATGAAGGGGATATAGGCAACGGGACGGAGGGTTGAAGTCCGTAAACTACATGGAAGGGAGATTTGGAGGACGACTCACTGATGTGGTGGTTATGTGAGAATTCAGCCCAAGGTAGAAGCGTGGACCAGTCGTCGTGATGGGCGTTGACGTAGTGACGTAAGAAGGAGGTCAAGATTTGATTGACCCTCTCCACTTGGCCATTAGACTGAGGATGGTAAGCAGAAGAAAAGTCCAGAGTCACACCCAGATGTTTGCAGAGCGCCCTCCAGAAGCGGGAGGTAAACTGAGTTCCTCGGTCGGACACGATGTGGGAAGGAAAGCCATGTAAGCGAAAGATGTGTTGTATATAGGCTTCTGCGAGTTCCTGAGCAGAGGGCAGTCCAGCCATAGGGACGAAGTGAGCCATTTTGGAGAACCGGTCCACCACGACCCATATGACTGTGTGTCCAGAGGATAATGGCAAGTCCGTAATAAAATCCATCGCTATGTGTTGCCACGGAATTGTGGGTATCGGCAGAGGCAGAAGACGGCCATAGGGCAGGTGTTTGGGCGTCTTGTTCCTGGCACAAGAGGAGCAGGCAGAGACAAAAGCAGCGACGTCCGTGCGAAGGGATGGCCACCAATAATGGCGTACAATCGCACCCCATGTTCTCTTCTGGCCTGCATGACCGGCTGTTTTCGAGGCATGACCCCAGTGTAACACCTTTTGCCTGTCAGTCTCAGAGACATAGGTCTTTCCGGGCGGTATCTGGGCCAGGGTGACAGGGGCCACCGGAATAATCTTGCTAGGAGGGATGATAGGCTGGGTAGTCTCTTCCTCCTGCTCCATGGGCATGAAAGACCTAGACAAGGCATCCGCACGTACATTCTTGTCTGCGGGTCGGAAATGGAGCTGGAAGTCGAACCTGGCAAAGAATAAGGACCACCTGGCTTGCCGTGGGTTCAGTCGCTGAGCGGACCGTAGGTATTCCAGGTTCTTGTGGTCCGTGTAGATAATCACGGGGTACACTGCTCCTTCCAGGAGGTAGCGCCATTCCTCCAGAGCCAGTTTGACCGCCAATAGTTCTCGGTCACCGATGGTGTAATTACGTTCAGGTGCAGAGAAGCTCTTGGAGAAGAAACCGCATGTAACCATCTTCCCGGAGGAGGACTTTTGCATGAGCACTGCTCCGGCTCCCGAGGAGGAGGCATCCACCTCCAAGGTGAACTGGCGGTTTAACTCCGGACGGTGGAGTACAGGAGCGGAGGCAAATGCTCGCTTCAGTGAGCAAAACGCGGCGTCGGCCGCAGGTGACCAGTCCTTTGGATTAGCCTCCTTTTTGGTCAAAGCGGAGAGAGGAGCAGTCAGGGCAGAGAAGTGAGGGATGAACTGGCGGTAGTAGTTGGCAAATCCCAGGAACCGTTGGATTGCCTTTAGTCCAGAAGGGGGAGGCCAGTTGAGTATGGAGGACACCTTCTTAGGATCCATTTGCAGTCCAGTACCCGAGATGATGTATCCCAGGAAAGGGAGAGAAGACTGCTCAAAGACACACTTCTCATATTTGGCGTATAGACGATTCTCTCTCAGTCGTTGTAGGGCCAGCTGGACGTTCTCTCTGTGGGTCTGGAGGTCCGGAGAGTAGATAAGGATGTCATCCAGATACACTACTACACAGACGTAGAGGAGGTCCCGGAAGATGTCGTTCACCAATTCTTGGAAGACTGCTGGTGCATTACATAGGCCGAAGGGCATCACGCAGTATTCATAGTGCCCATCGCGAGTATTAAACGCGGTCTTCCATTCGTCCCCAGAGCGGATACGAACTAGGTTGTAAGCACCCCGAAGATCCAGTTTGGTGAACACACGGGCTCCTCTGAGCCGGTCGAACAATTCGGGGATGAGCGGCAGAGGGTACTTGTTCTTTACGGTGATCTGATTCAGACCCCGGTAGTCGATGCAGGGGCGTAGGTCACCCTCTTTCTTCTTAACGAAGAAGAAGCCCGCTCCCGCAGGAGAGGAGGATCTCCGGATGAATCCCTTAGCCAGGCTCTCTGTGATGTAGGTAGACATGGCCCTGGTTTCGGCTGGGGACAACGGATATATCCGTCCTCGAGGTGGTGTTGTTCCTGGGAGCAGGTCGATGGCACAATCGTAGGGACGGTGTGGCGGAAGTACCTCAGACTCCTTCTTGTCGAAAACGTCTGCGAAGGACCAATAGGCCGAGGGCAGTTCCGGTAGGTTCTCTGGAACCGGAGGTCGTCGGATGTGTGGTATGGACTTCAGACACTTCTCATGACAAGAAGGACCCCATCGGGTGATTTCGCCAGTACCCCAGCTGACTGAGGGTTCGTGTGTCCGCAACCAGGGAAGTCCCAGCAGGATTTGATGGGACATGTGTGGAAGGACGTAGAGAGAGATGTTCTCGGTGTGCAGGGCACCGATACGTAGTTCGACCGGTCTGGTGACCCAGGAGATGGTATCAGAGAGGGGTCTCCCATCCACAGAGGCTATCACGAGGGGTTTGTCAAGTGGAGTAACAGGCAGCTGGTACTTGTCCACCGTGGCCTGCTGAATGAAATTGCCTGCTGCCCCGGAATCGAGGTAGGCCTCAGCCGTGAACCGTGTCTCTCCCGTTGACACTTGCACAGTCCACATAACCGGGTCTGAGAGAGTCCCAGCACCTAGGGTGGCCTCTCCTACCAACCCTAGGCTTTGGAGTTTCCCGGCCTCTCTGGACAGGCGCGTAGCAGGTGTGTGCCCTCTCCGCAGTAAAAGCAGAGGCCCTTGGCGAGCCGCTCTGCTCGACGCTGTTCAGACTGTCGTACTCGGTCAATCTGCATGGGCTCGTGGACGGGAATCCCAGCTGTTGATGACTGAGGTGCGGAGGGCTTCTGGGGAGGTGAGGAATGCCGTACCGGTCGTCTCTCACGAGACAGCTCTTTAGAGCGCTCCTGAAAACGAATGTCCACTCGAGTAGCCAGGGCAATCAGGGCATCTAGGGTGGAGGGCAAGTCACGACCCGCCAACTCATCTTTGATGCGACTCGAGAGTCCCTCCCAGAAGGCGGCTGTCAGGGCCTCATTATTCCACCCGAGTTCAGAAGCCAAAGTGCGGAAACGGATGGCGTATTGGCCCACCGTCAGTGTTCCTTGACGTAGGCGGAGAAGTGATGAAGCAGACGCAGAGGCGCGTCCCGGCTCGTCAAAGGTACTGCGAAAGGCCTGCAGGAACTCTCGAAGGTTCTTGGTCACAGGGTCCTCCTTCTCCCACAAGGGGTTCATCCACGCCAGTGCCTCGCCCTCTAGGTGGGACATTATAAAGGCGACCTTGGCTTGGTCGGAGGCGAATAGATGTGGCAGCTGCGTGAAATGAAGGGAACATTGGTTGATGAAGCCCCTGCAGGTCTTGGGATCTCCAGAATAACGAGGTGGTGAAGCCAACCGGAGTTGGGAAGCACCCGACGAGGCTGCCACTGGTGCGGGAGCCGTGGATTGTCCATTGGAGGACCTGGGTGCCGCAGGCGTCATGGATGCTTGTAACGTGTACAGGCGGGTGTCCACGGAGGTCATAAATTGCAGCATGCGGGTCTGGACTTCACGCTGGCGTTGGAGTTCCTCTTGCAGGGCCAATAGTGCTGCAGCGGGATCCATGGCCTGATCTTACTGTCACGGCCGGGCGGTCGGGCAGACCCAGGAGGTGGATCCACTGGACCGAACTCTCTGAGATGGTGGTAGGGAGTCCGGCAGCTGAAGCACTGATGGGCAGTAGAACAGTCCGTGCAAGTGAAGGCAGCGGAGGAGTCCCAGGGACCACGGAGTCACAGAAGGTGGTCTTGGTGACGTAGCTCAGGTTCGGAGGCCGAGGTGATATCAGGCGGGGTCCGGAACCTCTGGAGCAAGATGACGGGTCACCGCAGGGATCCGGGATGGTACGGACTGTCAGATGGCAGACGGACAGCGTGCGGGGATCAGGACACGGCAGACTGGATGGCGAAGCAGGCACGGCTCTACAAAGAGAGATAGGTGAGTACGAGCACAGTAACACCAGGAGACCTGACTCCTAGCTCAGGGAACACGAAGATCAGGCCCCGCCCCCTTGGACAATGACCCCTTATATACCCTGTACCTGTGCAACCTCATTTCCTGTTAATGGACGCTGGCCCTTTAAGAAAGGGTCAGTGACCGCGCGCGCGCCCTAATGCGCATGCGCGCCGCCCGGGTGCCAGAAGCCAGGGAAGGAGGCTGCGAGGAGGACGCAGGGGAGCCGGCCAGGTCCAGGGAAGCTGTCGGGCGCCGGGATCGGGGGCCCGGAGCCCTGGGACGGACGGAATCCGGTGACTGGGGAGCGGAGAGCGTGGCAGGTGAGCCGGGGAACGGGGGTGAGGACCCGGGGAGCGTGACAAATGTTACTCATGTCCTCCTCTGTCAAGATATTAATCTCATCCATGTTCCTCTCCTCCACCTCTTCGATGTTATTTTCCTCCTTCTCTATATAAATCTCATGGATACTCTCTTCCTCTTCTTCCATGATGTTTCTCTCCTCCTTGATGATACTCTCCTCCTCCACAATGTAAATTTCCTTCATGTAAATCTTTTGCATGTAAAACTCCTTCATGTGAATCTCCCCTTCCTCTTCATCGGTGTTACTCTCCTCCTCCTCAGTGTTATTCATCTCCTCTTCCTCAGTGTTACTCTCCTCCTTTTCTTTGGTGTAACTCCTCTCATTGATGTTAATCTCCTTCATGTAAATCTGCTCAATGTAAATCTCCCTCTTGTAACTCTTCTCCATGTAAATCTCTCCCTCCTCTTCCTAGGTGTCACTCTCCTCCTCTTCGATGTAAATTTCCTCCATGTAAATCTTCTCCATGTAAAACTTATTCAGGTGAATCTCCCCCTCCTCATCCTCAGTGTCACTCTCCTCCTTGAAGTTATTCACATCCTTCTCTTCAGTGTTAATCTCCTTCATGTAAATCTCCTCCTCCTCTTCCTTGGTGTTACTCTCCTCCTTGATGTTATTTACCTCCTCCTCTTCAATGTTAATCTCCTTCATGTATATCTCCCCCTCCTCTTCCTCAGTGTTATTCTTCTCCTCCTCTTCCTCAGTGTTACTCTCCTCCTTGATGTTATTCACCTCCTCCTCTTCAATGTTAATCTTCTTCATGTAAATCTCCTCCTCCTCTTCCTTGGTGTTACTCTGCTCCTTGATGTTATTCATGTCCTCCTCCTCAATGTTAATCTCCTTCATGTAAATCTCCTTCTCCTCTTCCTTGGTGTTACTCTCCTCCTTGATGTTATTCACCTCTTCAATGTTAATCTCCTTCATGTAAATCTCCTCCTCCTCTGTGTTACTCTCCTCCTCCTCAATGTAAATCTCCTCCTCAATGTTAATCTCCTTTTCCTTGATGTAACTCTCCTCTTCATCAAAATTAATCTCTTTGATGTTACTCTGCTCCTCCTTGATGTTACTCTCCTCTTCCACCTCCCTTGCTATGCCCTCCTCATTTTCCTCCACCCTATAAGTAGACAAGACAGTGAGAGTTCAGTACTTTCACTCTGTGCTCTATAGATGTATTATTTATTTACCTTACTTATATAGTGCCATTATATTCATATACGATTGGGGCTCACAATTTAAATTCCCTGCCTGTAGGTTTTGGAGTGTGGGAAAAAAACAAAGAACCCGGAGGAAACCCACAAAAACACAGGGAGAACATACAGACTCCTTGCAGATGTTGTCTTTGGTTGCATTTGAACCCTGGAACTAGTGCTGCAAGTCTACAGTGCTAACCACTGAGCCACCGCGCAGTGTTAACCACTGATTCACCGTGCAGTGCTAACCACTGAGCCACCATGCAGTGCTAAGCACTGAGCCACTGTGCTGCTAAATGAGGAGCATCAGACAGAAGTGAAGAAGGAAGTCATAAACAAGTCTAATTTACCAAACTTGCCCTCAACAGGTTTTTGCACTTTCAAGCCTGAACTTAGAACCAAACTTCCCTCATCACCACTCATGCCTTATCTATACCCCGAAGCCTGTCCACAAACCTTTACTCCAAACTCACTGGTCTCCTAACTTTTCTGTTACCTGACAAGACCCCAATCTTTAGCAGTCAGTGAGGACCTCTACAGAACTTTAGACCACCAGTACCCTGAGTAGTACCACTACCAGGCCCGGACTGACAGGCGGGAGGGGCGGGACTTCTCCCGGTGGGCTGGCCGGTGGAGGGGTGGGGGGGCCGCCCCCCGCCTCTCCCGCACTGTTTAAAACTATTTTGTGGCTGCCGCCACCCGCCGGCCGCCACTATAGCGGCGAGGTCCGGTGAGCGGCCCCTGCCGCCAATTTTCAATGCTGCTGGCCGCCGCCCAGGGCCGGATTGGCCATAGGGCAAGTCTGGCAAATGCCAGATGGGCCGGTCCCTGTAGTGGGCCGCTTGATCTGCGGCCACTCTCTCCTTTGCAGCATGAACGGCAGGCAGCATTTGCCTTTAGCTGCACGATCATGCTGCGCTGCACAGCTAAGATCAGCAGGAGCAGGAGGAGGGGGTGGTGTGCTCTGTGCCGCCCCCTGCTCCTGCTGATTAGACAGTGACAGTAGATCGAGCCTCCATCCGGCCCGCGAGATGTGGGCGTCCTACGCTGCTCCCTGCTTCCTTGATCAGTGCAGCCTGGTGACCGCGCCCTGAAGTGCAGCAGCGTCATGATGACAGTGCATTGCTGACATCATCACATGGCGCGCAGACACACGTCGGGTACCGGTAAGTGCTCCATGGAGCCGAAGATGAAAAGTTTTATCAATGTGGATGAGAGGGGAGGGGAGGGGATTAGGGCACAAGATGGGTGAAAGGGGGCACAGCTTTGCAAAAGAAAGTGGAGGGAGTACTTCATACAGATGAACAATGTGTGTCTGTAAGGGGGGGATTTTGTACTGGAGCAGTGTGGGGAGGAATATTTTGGAGAGAAACTGTGTGTGTGTGTGTGTGTGTGTGTGTGTATGTGTATGATGCCTGGCTGTGTGTGTATGAGGCCTGGCTCTGTGTGTGTGTGTGTGTGTGTGTGTATGAGGCCTGCCTGTGTGCGTGTGTATGAGGCCTGCCTGTGTGTGTGTGTGTGTGTGTGTGTGTGTGTGTGTGTGTGTATGAGGCCTGGCTGTGTGTGTGTGTGTGTGTGTGTGTATGAGGCCTGGCTGTGTGTGTGTGTGTGTATGTGTATATGAGGCCTGGCTGTGTGTATGTGTGTGAGGCCTGGCTGTGTGTGTATGAGGCCTGGCTGTGTGTGTGTGTGTGTATGAGGCATGTGTGTGTGTGTGTGTGTGTGTGTGTGTGTGTGTGTGTGTGTGTGTGTGTGTGTGTGAGAGAGAGAGAGAGAGAGAGAGAGTGTGTGTGTGTGCGTGTGTGTGTGTGTGTGTGTGTGAGGCCTGGCTGTGTGTGTATGAGGCCTGGCTGTGTGTGTGTGTGTGTGTGTGTATGAGGCCTGGCTGTGTGTGTGTGTGTGTGTGTGTGTATGTGTATATGAGGCCTGGCTGTGTGTGTGTGTGTGTGTGTGTATGAGGCCTGGCTGTGCGTGTGTATGTGTGTGTGTGTGTGTGTATATGAGGCCTGGCTGTGTGTGTGTGTGTATGAGGCCTGGCTGTGCGTGTGTATGTGTGTGTGTGTGTGTGTGTGTGTATGAGGCCTGGCTGTGTGTGTGTGTGTCTGTGTGTGTGTATGTATGAGGCCTGGCTGTGTGTGTGTGTGTGTGTATAAGGCCTGGCTGTGTATGTGTGTGTGTGTGTATGAGGCCTGGCTGTGTGTGTGTGTGTGTGTGTGTGTGTGTGTGTGTGTGAGGCTTGGCTCTGGGTGTGTTTGTGTGTGAGAGAGAAGCAGGGATATGATGAAGAGGGGCAGCCTGTGGGGGAATATGATGGAGAGGGGCAGCCTGGGGGAATATGATGGAGAGGGGCAGCCTGTGGGGGAATATGATGGAGAGGGGCAGCCTGTGTGTGGGGGAATATGATGAAGAGGGGCAGCCTGTGGGGGAATATGATGGAGAGGGGCAGCCTGGGGGGAATATCATGGAG
This sequence comes from Anomaloglossus baeobatrachus, assembly GCF_048569485.1. Classification (NCBI taxonomy): domain Eukaryota; kingdom Metazoa; phylum Chordata; class Amphibia; order Anura; family Aromobatidae; genus Anomaloglossus; species Anomaloglossus baeobatrachus. The sequence continues at coordinate 509,992,687 of NC_134358.1, forward strand.
AGGGGCAGCCTGGGGGGAATATGATGGAGAGGGGCAGCCTGTGGGGAATATGATGGAGAGGGGCAGCCTGTGGGGGAATATGATGGAGAGGGGCAGCCTGTGGAGGAATATGATGGAGAGGGGCAGCCTGTGGGGGAGTATGATGGAGAGGGGCAGCCTGTGGGGGAATATGATGGAGAGGGGTAGACTGTGGGGGAATATGATGGATAGGGGCAGCCTGTGGGGGACTATGATGGAGAGGGACAGCCTGGGGGTAATATAACAGAAAGGGGCAGCCTGTGGGGGAATATGATGGAGAGGGACAGCCTGGGGGTAATATAATGGAGAGGGGCAGCGTGGGGGGAATATGATGGAGAGGAGCAGCGTGGGGTGAATAATATGATGGAGAGGGGCAGCATGGGGGGAATATGATGGAGAGGGGCAGCATAGGCGAAATATGATGGAGAGAGGCACCCTGTGGGGGAATATGATGGAGAGGGGAACCCTGGGGGGAATATTATGGAGAGGGGCTGCGTGGGGGGAATATGATGGAGAGGGGCAGCGTGGGGGGAATATGATGAAGAGTGGCAGCCTGTGGATGAATATGATGGATAGGGGCAGTCTGTGGGGGAATATGATAGAGAGGGGCAGCCTGGGGGGAATATCATGGAGAGGGGCAGCCTGGGGGGAATATGATGGAGAGGGGCAGCCTGTGGGGAATATGATGGAGAGGGGCAGCCTGTAGGGGAATATGCTGGAGAGGGGCAGCCTGGGGAGGAATATGATGGAGAGGGGCAGCCTGTGGGGGAGTATGATGGAGAGGGGCAGCCTGTGGGGGAATATGATGGAGAGGGGCAGCCTGTGGGGGAGTATGATGGAGAGGGGCAGCCTGTGGGGGAATATGATGGAAAGGGGCAGACTGTGGGGGAATATGATGGATAAGGGCAGCCTGTGGGGGACTATGATGGAGAGGGACAGCCTGGGGGTAATATAACAGAAAGGGGCAGCCTGTGGGGGAATATGATGGAGAGGGACAGCCTGGGGGGAATATGATGAAGAGGGGCAGCCTGTGGATGAATATGATGGATAGGGGCAGTCTGTGGGGGAATATGATAGAGAGGGGCAGCCTGGGGGGGAATATGATGGAGTGGGGCAGCATGGGGGGAATATGATGGAGAGGGGCAGCCTCTGGGGGAATATGATGGAGAGGTTCAGTTTGTGGAGGGGATATTTTGTGAAGGATGCACTGCAATTATTTTTTCAGGAGTGCAGAATAGGAGACATTTATGGGGCAGTATAATGATACTTTTATTTTTAAGAGCGCCATGTTGGGAAGTGTTGCGGAAGGTGGAGAAGAGGGAAATCTGGACACATGAGCACTGTGCGCGACATCTCATCATGGCGTCTTTACTTCATGGAGACACAAGGCACGGGACCAACTCTGATTTGAGATTACATCACCTATAAGGTACCTGCATGTAAATCATTTTGATACCGCCTGAATCTCATCAGTACTGTGGTTCCTCTATGCTCCGAAGTCTGATGATGCCTGATAACAACTCCCAACTCACAGCATCTCCTTACCATTTTTCAGGACAACCTGGGAGTTGGTTTGTACAATACTATTGCACATGGGGCTAAGGTTGGTTATTTATTCATGTACTGATGGTAATTCTGGCTCTGCATTCATGTGCTGACGGTGGTTCTGGTGCTACATTTATGTGCTGACGGTGGTTCTGGTGTTGGATTCATGTGCTGACCTTGGTTCTGGCTTTGTATTCATGTGCTGAAGGTGGTTCTGGCTGTGCATTCATGTGCTGAGCTTGGTTCTGATGCTGCATTCATGTGCTGATGGTTCTTGCACTGCATTTATGTACTGATGGTGGTTCTTGACCTGCATTCATGTACTGATGCTGATTCTGGTGCTGCATTTATGTACAGATGGTGGTTCTGGTGCTGCACTTATGTAATGACAGTGGATCTGATCTTGTACACATTTAACAATCCAAAACAAGCTTCATGGCTTCAAGTTAAAATGTAAAAAAAATCTTGAAAACTTTTTTTTGAGATTATGAGGAGAATTTGGCGAGATTCTTATCCAAAAACAGTGTAAATTAGCATATGTTCATATTGATTTTTTGAGCAAAAACTGAGCATAATCTCACCAAATCCTCATTAAATCCTTACAAACTTTATTCCAGGGATGCATTAATGTACTCATGGTGGTTCTAGTGATGTATTCATGTAAGTGCCCCTAACATGATACTAACTGCTCACATCCTCTTGATGTCTGATGCTTCCTTTTTGTTATAAAAATATAAACTTCTGTTGTGTCTGCTGTCTATAATTGATTGGTTGCAGGGCCATCATTGTGACGTGACATCAGCGTTGCAGACAATAGCAGGCCTGGGGAGAGAGAATAAAGCAGTTTGTTTTCAAACAAACAATCCAGGGAATGGGTTTCCAAAACCGGAAAACCACTTTCAGGGCATTTTTTCTGCTTTTTGACCATCTTTTTTTTTCAGTGTTTTCTCATTGATTTTGTCACATTTTTTACTGCGCTTCTAAGAAAAAGCAATGGTAAAACGCAACAAAAAAGATATCCGGGCATCTTCCGAGCCTTCCTATTGACCTGCATAGTAAAGTACAGAGCGTCTTCTGAGTGGCAAACACCAGAAGAATGGAGCAGTCACTGCTTTTAATCACTTGGTGGTTTTAGAAATCTGAACTGGTTAAAAGATGCTGAAAATCCTGAACCTGTGCACAGCAAGGAGATGGTCATTCCAGTATTTTTCATAGTGGTTTCCATGGTGGGATCTGCCCCCAAAAAATGTCATTGCACCTTCCCTAAGTGGTATGTGTCCAAAATTATCACCAGTGAAAACCACAGCTTCCTTCCATTCCCCCTTTCTAAAAAAAGCAAAGTTATGGGTCTCAGAAATTGGTGGAAAAAAAATCTGATTTTGAATCCCTGCCCATCAGCAATATGAAGAAGCCACAGCACTATAGAGGGCAGCATCCTCTTCATTATCTATGAGCTCTGTAGGGAAAATAGCAGCAAATAAAGCAATAAATAGGACTGTAAGCTGGTCACAGCTGTGACTACATGTTATATGGTCGTGTTACACAATCTACAAGTGCACAAAATATCACACATTTAGGCTATGTGCGCACGTTGCGTAAATACATGCAGTTACGCTGCGCTTTGTAGCGCAGCGTAACTGCATGCGTCCTGCGTCCCCTGCACAGTCTATGGAGATTGTGCAGGGGCCGTGCGCACGTGGCGTTTTAGAGCGCAGCGCTTCGGCTACTGCCGAAGCGCTGCGTTCTAAGAAGTGACATGTCACTTCATTCCTGCGCTTTGCCGGCAGCTCCTGCTCTGTCTATGGGAGGAGCTGCAAGGAGAGCGCATGGAATCGGCTTTCACTACGGACATTTCTGCAGCGATTTAAAGCGCACATGTGCTCTTCAGATCGCTGCAGAAATTTCTGCAGTGACTGTACGCAACGTGCGCACATAGCCTTACCACGCGACAAGTGGGCCTGTGTACCCCCAAATGCCAGGGCTGAATGTGAGTCCCAGTCCGGCCCTGACCACTACCCAGATCTGCACCCACATACAAGACCTTCTCACTGGTATTCAAAAAGGACCCCCATCATTTAGAGGGTAATCCTAAGTGTGGCCTGTATGCTTCCCACTAGCTCAGACTTTCCGATGACTGATGAGAGTCCCGCACTGGTTTCCATCACCTATCACTGCTGCACTGACAAATATCCTTATTTGTACATAGAAAATGTAAAGGGAATCTGACATCTCCTCGATGCCCCTTTTGTGTTTACACATATGTTAATATCCAGCCTAACAAGCCCTTTGTACAGTAAATGTGATTGCAATGTATGGCTAAAAAAAAAATATGTTTGTGATATGATTAGTTTCAGACTAGTCAGGGGGGTTGGTTTCTCCAAACTATTCATCCGCTCACCATATTATCACGCCCCTGTGGATGTGGATCACATGATTTGCAAGAGCCAGCAACACCGCCTGCTCCCTGCACGTCTCGCACATGCACACGCCTTTTGTCATTTCATGTCAGTGCTCAGTGAAGCCGGATGTATGTTACCCAGCTTTATAGGTGCATTGCACATGTATAGAGAGCACATGGTGACAAAGTGACCTGCCGTCCACGGAGGAGCCGAAAACCAATAGCTGGAAGGAGACCGAACTATCGGCAGTTTACTTTGTTATGATGTGCTCCCCAGACATGCACTGTGCACCTAAGAAGCAGCGAAACATAACACCAGCTGCATCATCATATAACCAGCTTCATTGCACACTAACACAACATGAGTCATCATATAACCAGCTTCATTGCACACTAACACAACATGAGTCATCATATAACCAGCTTCATCGCACACTAACACAACATGAGTCATCATATAACCAGCTTCATTGCACACTAACACAACATGAGTCATCATATAACCAGCTTCATCGCACACTAACACAACATGAGTCATCATATAACCAGCTTCATTGCACACTAACACAAAATGAGTCATCATATAACCAGCTTCATCGCACACTGACACAAAATGAGTCATCATATAATCAGCTTCACTGCACACTGACACAAAATGAGTCATCATATAACCAGCTTCATCGCACACTGACACAAAATGAGTCATCATATAACCAGCTTCATCGCACACTGACACAAAATGAGTCATCATTTAACCAGATTCATCGCACACTGACACAAAATGAGTCACACTGACACAAAATGAGTCATCATATAACCAGCTTCATCGCACACTGACACAAAATGAGTCATCATATAACCAGCTTCATCGCACACTGACACAAAATGAGTCATCATATAATCAGCTTCATTGCACAATAATACAACATGAGTCATCATATAACTAGCTTCATTGCACACTAACACAACATGAGTCACCATATAACCAGCTTCATTGCACACTAACACAAAATGAGTCATCATATAATCAGCTTCATTGCACACTAATACAACATGAGTCATCATATAACCAGCTTCATTGCACTCTAACACAAAATGAGTCATCATATAATCAGCTTCATTGCACACTAACACAACATGAGTCATCATATAACCAGCTTCATTGCACTCTAACACAAAATGAGTCATCATATAATCAGCTTCATTGCACACTAACACATGAGTCATCATATAACCAGCTTCATTGCACTCTAACACAAAATGAGTCATCATATAATCAGCTTCATTGCACACTAATACAACATGAGTCATCATATAATCAGCTTCATTGCACACTAACACAACATGAGTCATCATATAACTAGCTTCATTGCACACTAATACAACATGAGTCATCATATAATCAGCTTCATTGCACACTAACACAACATGAGTCATCATATAACTAGCTTCATTGCATTCTAACACAAAATGAGTCATCATATAACTAGCTTCATTGCACACTAACACAACATGAGTCATCATATAACTAGCTTCATTGCACACTAATACAACATGAGTCATCATATAACCAGCTTCATTGCACTCTAACACAACATGAGTCATCATATAACTAGCTTCATTGCACACTAATACAAAATGAGTCATCATATAATCAGCTTCATTGCACACTAATACAACATGAGTCATCATATAATCAGCTTCATTGCACACTAACACAACATGAGTCATCATATAATCAGCTTCATTGCACACTAATACAACATGAGTCATCATATAACTAGCTTCATTGCACACTAATACAAAATGAGTCATCATATAATCAGCTTCATTGCACACTAACACAACATGAGTCATCATATAACTAGCCTTCATTGCACACTAATACAAAATGAGTCATCATATAATCAGCTTCATTGCACACTAATACAACATGAGTCATCATATAATCAGCTTCATTGCACACTAACACAACATGAGTCATCATATAATCAGCTTCATTGCACACTAACACAACATGAGTCATCATATATCCAGCTTCATTGCACTCTAACACAAAATGAGTCATCATATAATCAGCTTCATTGCACACTAATACAACATGAGTCATCATATAATCAGCTTCATTGCACACTAACACAACATGAGTCATCATATAACTAGCCTTCATTGCACACTAATACAAAATGAGTCATCATATAATCAGCTTCATTGCACACTAATACAACATGAGTCATCATATAATCAGCTTCATTGCACACTAACACAACATGAGTCATCATATAATCAGCTTCATTGCACACTAATACAACATGAGTCATCATATAACTAGCTTCATTGCACACTAATACAAAATGAGTCATCATATAATCAGCTTCATTGCACACTAACACAACATGAGTCATCATATAACTAGCCTTCATTGCACACTAATACAAAATGAGTCATCATATAATCAGCTTCATTGCACACTAATACAACATGAGTCATCATATAATCAGCTTCATTGCACACTAACACAACATGAGTCATCATATAATCAGCTTCATTGCACACTAACACAACATGAGTCATCATATAACCAGCTTCATTGCACACTAAGGCTATGTGCGAACTTTGCTTTTTACCTGCTTTTTACCTGCTTTTTGAACTGCAGCGTTTAATGCCAAAATGGTTGTGTTCTGCTTTTCAAGCAAAGTCTATGGGAATTTGCTTTCTTGTCCGCACTTTGCAGTTCAAACTGCAGCCTTTTTGTTGCAGAACTTTGGTCAAAAACTCAGCTTTGCAGTGCAAAACCCAAATGGCAAAAACAATTGTCATGTTTTTGTTTTTGCCATTCGGGTTTTGCACTGCAAAGCTGAGTTTTTGACCAAAGTTCTGCAACAAAAAGGCTGCAATTTGAACTGCATAGTGCGGACAAGAAACCCAAATTCCCATAGACTTTGCTTGAAAGCAGAACACAACCATTTTGGCATTAAACGCTGCAGTTGAAAAAGCAGCAAAAAAGCAGGTAAAAAGCAGGTAAAAAGCAAAGTGCGCACATAGCCTTACACAAAATGAGTCATCATATAATCAGCTTCATTGCACACTAATACAACATGAGTCATCATATAACCAGCTTCATTGCACACTAACACAAAATGAGTCATCATATAACCAGCTTCATTGCACACTAACACAAAATGAGTCATCATATAACCAGCTTCATTGCACACTAACACAACATGAGTCATCATATCAGCTTCATTGCACACTAACACAACATGAGTCATCATATCAGCTTCATTGCACACCGATATAACATGAGTCATCATATAACCAGCTTATTTGCACTCTTGAGTCATGTACATGCGCGAGACTTGCAGGGTAGTTTAGTACTCGGTCACCTCTCACTCCGGACCTCATACTGAGGAATTCCTCTATCACTTGTCTGTAACTCAACATATCCCCAGATGTACAAGATTACATGAAAAGAAGGTTTATTATGTCCAATAGATTCCCGTGATGTCGCCATCCATCACCATAGACTCGCATTTATTATTAATTGGCTTCTATAACACATACTATATTACTGAATGAAGCAGATTGCATTGGTACAATGTGAAATTAAAATTACCATAATTCTATACAAGTTAAAAAATTATTTTGGGGACTTTACTTATTTTTTGTACATGGCTAAGAACTTACCAGCAGGTAGTATGTAACCATCTGCCTGTTCTGTCTGGTGACTATCTATGGCAGCTCATAGTGGTCACAGACTGCTCTTTCAAGAAATCCTCCTGCTTTCGGTGATGTCATGTCAACAGACGGCTTCTTCTGTTCAATTTTGCTCTATTGATTGGGCGTCACTGCTGATGTCATGCTGATTGACAGCTGGCTCCCTGTTACCTAACCGCAGGGAGCTGGCTGTCATTCAGCATGACATTGGCAGTGACACCCCATCAACAGAACATCCCTGAAGAAGAAGCATTGCTCTCTTAACGTGAGGTCAAAGGAATCAGCAGAATCGTCACCTGAGGCGGCAGAGATCATTTCTTAGCAGAACAGACAGGTAGTGCGCAATTACCTGCTGATAAATCCTTAGTTGCATACGTAGAAATAACCATGTCCTGGATAACCACTTTAATAAGTGTGGACACATCTGTATCAGTCCTAGTGTGTGGCTCTATAGTAGATCTGGGAACACCAGCCTCATCTGGTCTAATGGGCCCCATCTGCCTGTGATGTTTCTGTAGGTGGAGACAATGATCGCTGGTAATGTCCCTCCATATGGTGAAGATGAGAATGTTCTCTGGTTATGAACCGCAGCTGAGTGACATAATAGACATAATATATATTTATAGTAATAATGGACTTACTCAATGCCATCCAAATCGCACGGTCCATATTTCCGAAAGAAAGATAAAAACTCCATAATTATCGCTAAAGAAAACAAGACATGATAGAAGAGAGTTAGGGACACAACAGGAGGGGAACAGAGCGCAGGCTTCTACCGTACAACAGAAAAAATTACTTTCCACCAGAAACTTCAACCCACAAGGAGTGTCAGCTCTGCAGCTCCTTATATAATGGGTGATGTCATCATGTATGGGGCGGAGACAAAAAAACCCACAACATTTTGTGACATATGCAGGGTTCCACTGAAGCTCGTTGCCCAATATACCAGAGATCAAACAATAAATATCCCACCAATATAGTTTACTAATTACTGTCTCTACCTTCTGGATCACTGTATACACAGCACTGTACAAGCGCTGCGCACAGAGTAAAAGGAATCACTAAGGGCGCTTCTGCCCTCAGACCCAGTCAAGTGATCGCTGTATCTAAACAAGTAGTAGAAGCTGCTGGGTCCTAAGAGACCACGTCAGCTCTGCTATGTGGCCAGAAAACCGCATTAACACTGGAACTGGGGCTAATATACCAGCCCCAGTTACAGGGGAAAATCAGAATAAAAAAAAAAGAATCATGCTGAAAGGCCCATCAAAGATCTTTTATGTCTTTTATGACCTTATGTGGGGAAATATGTGATATAAATTAAAAATAAAAAAAAAAGTAGATAAAAAAAAGCCATTGCCAATCCACATCACTGTTACTGGCCCATCCATGTTTTATATATAAAATAACTGTTAAAGAAATGGGAACACATTTTACATGTATTTTAGTAGTCCTTTGTGGGTCATAAAAAATGAAAACGTGAAAAACAGACACTTATTTCCTTTATTTTGCCACATACAGTATATTGTCTGATATTGGCTAAAACAGTAAAGTAAGAGAGTATAAAAATACCAAAAAAATACACACAAAAAGTATTTGAAAATCTGAATGAGAATAAATTTTAAAGTTCTTTACACTGCATGAAAAAAAATGTGCCTGGTCAGGAACGAGGGTAAATGGTTTCCATGGCTCGCTACTGAACAGGTTAATTAATAGAAAATAAATTGGAAACAAAATAAAGGAGAATAAAGGACACAACAGGAGGAGACACGGAGAAGCTTACCAAATCTCCACTAACTACAAACCCTCAAATGGAATGTGGGCTCTGCAGCTCCTTATATAGTGTGCGTGATGTCATAATGCAAGGGGGCGGAGCCAGAATCCACAGCATTCCATGACATCATCATCAGCAGCAGTGACTGTTATTTAAAGGGACCAGACCAGTCCATGCAGCGCATTCAATTCAATAACGATTAAATGGTCTCTAGTTCTCCACCTCGGCCCCTGAAACCTTATCCACAATGACATTATTACTATAGAGTCTAATTGTGGATACACAACCCTAAAGAAATAAAGTGCAATCTGATTAATGCATTATGCAGAATTAACCAAACAATAGCTAGTGCCACAGACGTCAATCAAACATGTACCCCTATATATTTAGGTACCAATACACCAAATAAACTAACACCTAAAGCCTGCTTTACACGGGACGATAGATTGTACGATAGCACAATCGATCGTACCCACCCCCATCGTTTTTGCGTCATGGGCAATTAGTTGCCCATGGCGCACAAACTCGTTTAACCCCCGTCACACGTACTTACCTTCCGGACGACCTCGCTGTGGGCGACGAACATCCACTTCCTGGAGTGGGCGGGACGTTCGGTGTCACAGCGACATCACACGGCAGGCGGCCAATAGAACCAGAGGGGCGGAGATGAGCGGGATGTAAACATCCCGCCCACCTCCTTCCTTCCACTAAGCCGCGGGAGGCAGGTAAAGCTGCTGTTCATCGTTCCCGTGGTGTCACATGGAGCAACGTGTGATGCCACGGAAACGATGAACAACCGCCGCCATTTTAATTAAACAATTTTATGAAACCTAGCGACGAGTACACGACTCACGATTTGTGAGCGATACTGCGTCGCTAGGAGGTGTCACACGAAACCACGTCGTGCGGTATGCCGGATGTGCGTCACGAAAACCGTGACCCCAACGACATATCGCACAATCTATCGTCTCGTGTAAAGCCCGCTTAAGGCATGACAAATCCAGAAAATTGGAACAAACGCATGTTGATATTACCTGGGTAGGTCATATATGAGGGTCCAGGTAGACATGTGCCTCCACCTGGGGAGGAAGGACCTGTCTACTTGGGTTAATTCTGCATTAATCAGATTGCACTTTATATTGTTACTACTGCTTTTGCAAATTGCTTAAAGGGAACATGTCAGGTCCAATATGAACCACTAGCAGTTCTGGGTGTATATTGGTAATCCTTGCCTAACAGTCTTTGTGTCTAGTAGCATAGATAAAGAGATCTTTAGAAAAAAGTGTTTCTAAAGATCTTTTATCATATGCTAATGAGCGTGGGGACTAGTCCCATGGGTGTTAGTTCCCCTGGCTAGTCGGCCCCATCAGCATGTTAGTACACCCCTGTACTAACACACCCTGTCGGACGACTTGTACTTTTTAATGACGTCATTCATTCTCTGACATAGTTAACTGAACGTGGGGAAAAAATCAAGAAGCATCAGAAATGGATGGAATCAAAGGAGAGTTCTGAAGTGGCAGCAATGAGTCGGGATCTAAATCCCATTGACACCTGTGGAGAGATCTTAAAATTGGTGTTGGGAGAAGGTGCCTTCATACAAGGGCATCTCAATAAATTAGAATATCATGAAAAAGTTAATTTATTTCAGTAATTCAATACAAAAAGGGAAACGCATATATTATAAAGAGTCATTACAAACACAGTGATCTATTTCATGTGATTTATTTTTGTGAATGTTGATGATTATTGCTTATAGCCAATGAAAAGCCAAAAGTCATTATCTCAGAAAATTTATAAGCTGAAAAATAAGGAGCGCTGATAGTGTAATACCAACAGATCAGTGAGGTAGATCGGGAAAAATACACTCACCTGAAATGGTTGTGATAGTCACAACCACTGATAGAGCATAGGATGATGGTGTCTGCTGCAGCCCCACGTGGATGTGCATACAAATCAGAGTGAAAAGGGGGTTAATGCCGCGCATCAGCCAAAATGAAGATGTAGCACGTTGATGTTATAAACGTATTCTTTTATTCCATGGTCTACGCGTTTCGAGGATATACCTCTTCTTCAGGACCAGTGCATCAACATAGTTACTATGTTGATGCCCTGGTCCTGAAGAAGAGGTATATCCTCGAAACGCGTAGACCGATGGAATAAAAGAATACGTTTATAACATCAACGTGCTACATCTTCATTTTGGCTGATGCGCGGCATTAACCCCCTTTTCACTCTGATTTGTATGCATATCTCAGAAAATTAGAATAATTACCACAAAATATCTGAAAAGGCTTTCTAAGAGTTTAAAATGGTCCCTTAGTCTGGTTCAGTAGGCTACACAATCACTGGGAAGACTGCTGACTTGACAGATGTCCAGAAGGCAATCATTGACACACTCCACAAGAAGGGTAAGCCACCAAAGGTCATTGCTAAAGAATTTGCTGGCCAATCAAGCCCAGTGATACTGTGGTTATTACACCAGGTATTGGTACTTTTGGCAGTGTAAACAGGTGCCAAGTCCTGCTGGATAATGAAATTTCCATCCCCAAAAATCTTGTTGGCAGAGGGAAGCATAACGTGCTCTAAAATTTCCTGGTAGACGGCTGCGCTGACTTTGGTCTTGATAACACACAGTGGACCTACACCAGCAGATGACATGGCTCCCCAAACCATCACTGATTGTGGAAACTTCACACTAGACCTCAAGCAGCTTGTATTGTGGCCTCTCCACTCTTCTTCCAAACTCAGGGACCGCGATTTCCAAATGAAATGCAAAATTTACTTTCATCTGAAGACAACACCTTGGACAACTGAGCAACAGTCCAGTTCTTTTTCTCCTTGGCCCAGGTAAGACGCTTCTGGCGTTGTCTATTGGTCATGAGTGGCTTGACACAAGGAATGTGACAGTTGTAGTCCATGCCCTGGATACGTCTGTGTCTGGTGGCTCTTGAAGCACTGACTCCAGCAGCAGTCCACTCCTTGTGAATCTCCCCCAAAATTTTGAATGGCCTTTTTTTAACAATCCTATCAAAGCTGCAGTTATCCCAGTTGCTTGTGCCCTTTTTCTACCACACTTTTTCCTTCCACTCAACTTTCCATTAATATGCTTGGATACAGCACCCTGTGAACAGACAGTTTATTTAGCAATGACCTTTTGTGGCTTACCCTCCTTGTGGAGTGTGTCAGTGACTGCCTTCTGGACATCTGTCCAATCAGTAGTCTTCCCCATGATTGTGTAGCCTACTGAACCAGACTAAGGGATCATTTTAAATGCTTAGGAAGCCTTTGCAGGTATTTTGTGGTAATTATTCTAATTTTCTGAGATAATGACTTTTGAGTTTTCATTGGCTGTAAGCCATAATCATCAACATTAACAGAAATAGGCACTTGAAATAGATCATTCTGTGTGTAATGACTCTATATAATATATGCGTTTCACTTTTTGTATTGAATTACTGAAATAAATTAACTTTTTGAGGATATTCTAATTTATTGAGATGGACTTGTATTTATTCCAAAGGGCGTACAACCGAATATTAAGGTTTGGGTGCTAACAATTTTGTCATTACCATTTTTGGGGTTTTGTGGAAGTTCTGTCCAATTTACCTTTCTTCTCAATTTTTTTTGTGTTCCAATACACAAAGGAAATAAACGTGTAATTGCTATCATTTTTCTGGGAGAAATACTTCATTTTCTGGAACAATTTCAAGGGTGCCAACACTTTTGGCTATGACCGTACATCAATACCGCGGTATTGCTGGAAATAGTAAAAATCACTGTCTTCTATAACGCCCAGCATTAGGCTGTACAACATGGGAGAGATAAGATGTCAGACACAAGGACTGTCACCCGACCCTGGCTATTATAGCAACTTATCAGCTGTCTGTGATCATGTCACGTGGAAGCCAATGGCCGCCCAAACTAATGTCCAGGCCACATCAGGGCATTTCAAAGGTTAATGGCAGCAATTGATATAATGTAGCCGGCATCTTCCTTCTGTGCAGCGGGCTCTGCTCCTGAGCCCGCTCCAAAGTGTCTGACATGCTCCATGACAGATATATCCCATTACATTATTTTGCATCTACCCAAATGTGAGCTCCAGTGGCATAGTGTAGGTTGCCAGCGGTCGAGAGGAGCCACGTATTGCACTCCCTAATCTAGTAATAATGCCCATTAAAAAGTATTAGTGCCCCTTTAGAATGTAATGATACCCCCTGAGTTGAGTTCCCCCTTGTAAAGCAATACTGCCGACTTTGTTCTACCCTTTTACAAAAAAATAAGTTCTACTCAAGCGAGCGACCGGTTCCTAGTCCTCCCTGCACACAGAGTGGGCAGGCACAGGCGGCACAATGCAGTTACATCATTGTGCCACAACACTTATGTCTTATAGGCCATAAAGCATAAAGCAGCGGTTTAAAGGAGAAAATGAAATTCTATCCTCCCTGCCCCCTGCTTTTTTCCAGTCACAGCGGCAGTGCAGGAAGCGATTACAGCCTCCACTCACTATACACTCCCTGGCACTTTGATTGACAGCTCTGCAGAGTGTGTCGCACCCCAGGGCTATGGGGTACTCGGTCCCGGGCCTGGTTTAACTGGGTGCCCGTCCCCGTGACCCTGGGGGGTCGCTTTTAAAAAGGGGTATTTACAGGGGATGTTTAATAAAGTTTTCTTGCGACGCCACTTGCGGGTTGCGGCTATAGAGATGGAGCCGCCGCTGCGCAGTCTCTCACTAATGGGGCTGATGTTAATTGCAGCCGGGTTGTTGGAGCCCTCCGCAAGTAGGGCTTGGCCCCATGGGATAGATGATGGTAAATATTTATTTAAGTCCGTCAGTAATGCTGGGGCGCAGAAAGAAGGTAGACCACACACAGCGGGGTTGCAGTGTAACTGGTGTTTTACTCACAAGGTGTTGCTGGCAACCCGATGGAGGCTGGTCCTCACCACTGGTCCCCTTAGTTCCAGTGCTGGTGTGGTGACCTGGTGACTTTCTTCCCCTGCAACTGTCTCTGGTTGGTGGGTCCCCGAGGCTTGGAACATCTGGGGGTCTCTTCCTGGTTCTCTTTCAGTCTTAGTCCGTATGACTGGTAGCTTGAACCCTGTGGGGTCGGTTTCTCTGTCCTGTTCCCCGGTTCTCCTGTTGCTACTGTGCCCCGGACTTTATGGTCGGTGAGGTTCTGGATGGTCCCCTCACTGTGCAGATTTTATCAGATCTGCCTGCAGCGTTTTCTTGACCTAGGGCTCTGTACTCCGTTAGTGCTATGGTTCCAGGAGTACTCCGCCATACTCCACCGGCAATCACATGCTTGGGCCCACAGGTCATCGCTAAACTCCCGTCAGTACAGTACGTCCATCTCCTTTCACTTCCACTTACTGAATGCATGGCCCCTCCTCCCTGGTCGTCGTCTAGTGGACTGGATCGGTTCCACCTCTAAGTGGCCATTCATTGGGTCTAACCCTAGCCCGTCACTAGTTCTGGGGAGGTAAAACAGGGATTAAAATTAATGTTTTGGTGTTACTGGCACTGGTCTTCTGGGTCCCTGGGGGTACGACCGGCATCTTTGACAGGATGCAGTTCCCTGTAGCTCCTGATGGCTTCAGGGGCGCTACATGTGCAGCGTGTATGAGCAGATCAGGCTGTCAGTCATCGTGCCAGGGAATGAATACAAAGCTCACACTGCATAGTGAGCAGTGACTGTAACAGCACACAGCACCGGCCTGAGGACGGGAACTGAGCGGCTGCAGGGAGAATAGCAGACTGTATCACACATGATGGGATTAGATGCACGGCTCAGCGGATCGTATCATACATGATGGGTTAAAGCCTGCTTTACACACTTCAATAGATCTTTCAATCCGTCGTCGGGGTCAAGTTGTAAGTGACGCACATCCGGCATCGTTCGTGACGTGTTTGCGTGTGAAACCTACATGCGATCAATATTGAACGAAAATACGGTGATCGCGTACACGTCGTTTATTCCTCATACATTGGACGTTTGGTAGTACGAAACTAGTCAATTGTAACGTGTGACATCCCTCATACGATTTCGGTGTCTGATGCTATGAGCGCAGGTGTGCGCTCTGCACCGCAGCTTAAAAAAGGTCCGCTTCAGAGCGCAGCTGAAAAGCTGCGTTCTGAAGCGCCTCACAATGTCTGTCATGCACTAATCTCTGTCAGTCCGTCACTATCTCTGTCCCTCACTCTCTGTCCATGTCAGTCTATCCCCCTCTCTCATATACTCACCAATCCCCGATCCCCGGCGCTGCACGGCATTCACACTGCTGAGGCGGCTTTTACTGTTTTGAAAAAGCCGGCCGCCCATTAAACAATCTCCTATTCCCTGCTTTCCCCGCCCACCGGCGCCTATGATTGGTTACAGTGAGACACGCCCCCCACGCTGAGTGACAGGTGTCACACTGCACCCAATCACAGCAGCCGGTGGGCGTGTCTATACTGTGCAGTGAAATAAATAAATAAATAAATAAAAAAAACGGCGTGCGGTTCCCCCCAATTTTAATACCAGCCAGATAAAGCCATACGGCTGAAGGCTGGTATTCTCAGGATGGGGAGCTCCACGTTATGGGGAGCCCCCCACCCTAACAATATCAGCCAACAGCCGCCCAGAATTGCCGCATACATTATATGCGGCAGTTCTGGGACTGTACCCGGCTCTTCCCGATTTGCCCTGGTGCGTTGGCAAATCGGGGTAATATGGAGTTATTGGCAGCCCATAGCTGCCAATAAGTCCTAGATTAATCATGTCAGGCGTCTATGAGACACCCTCCATGATTAATCTGTAAATTACAGTAAATAAACACACACACCCGAAAAATCCTTTATTAGAAATAAAAAACACAAACATATACCCTGGTTAACCACTTTAATCAGCCCCAAAAAGCCCTCCTTGTCCGGCGTAATCCAGGATGCTCCAGCGTCGCTTCCAGCGCTGCTGCATGGAGGTGACCGGAGCTGCAGCAGACACAGCCGCTCCTGTCAGCTCCACGCAGCTAATGAAGACAGCCGAGCGATCAGCTGCTGTCACTGAGGTTACCCGCTGTCACTGGATCCAGCGGTGGCCGCGGGTAACCTCAGTGACAGATCAGCTGATCGCGCTACTCACCTCAGTTGCTGACCGGAGCGGCGGTGAGTAGCGCGATCAGCTGATCTGTCACTGAGGTTACCCGCGGCCACCGCTGCATCCACCGCTGGATCCAGTGACAGCGGGTAACCTCAGTGACAGCTCAGCTGATCGCGCGGCTGTCTTCATTACCTGCGTGGAGGTGACCGGAGCGGCTGTGTGTGCTGCAGCTCCGGTCACCTCCATGCAGCAGCGCTGGATGCGACGCTGGATCATCCTGGATTACGCCGGACAAGGAGGGCTTTTTGGGGCTGATTAAAGTGGTTAACCAGGGTATATGTTTGTGTTTTTTATTTCTAATAAAGGATTTTTCGGGTGTGTGTGTTTATTTACTGTAATTTACAGATTAATCATGGAGGGTGTCTCATAGACGCCTGACATGATTAATCTAGGACTTATTGGCAGCTATGGGCTGCCAATAACTCCATATTACCCCGATTTGCCAACGGCACCAGGGCAAATCGGGAAGAGCCGGGTACAGTCCCAGAACTGCCGCATATAATGTATGCGGCAATTCTGGGCGGCTGTTGGCTGATATTGTTAGGGTGGGGGGCTCCCCATAACGTGGAGCTCCCCATCCTGAGAATACCAGCCTTCAGCCGTATGGCTTTATCTGGCTGGTATTAAAATTGGGGGGGACCGCACGCCGTTTTTTTTATTTATTTATTTATTTATTTCACTGCACAGTATAGACACGCCCACCGGCTGCTGTGATTGGGTGCAGTGTGACACCTGTCACTCAGCGTGGGGGCGTGTCTCACTGTAACCAATCATAGGCGCCGGTGGGCGGGGAAAGCAGGGAATAGGAGATTGTTTAATGGGCGGCCGGCTTTTTCAAAACAGTAAAAGCCGCCGGAGCAGTGTGAATGCCGTGCAGCGCCGGGGATCGGGGATCGGTGAGTATGAGAGAGGGCTGCTCAATTCACTTACTCAGGAGATTAGCGGTCACCGGTGAGTCCTTCACTGGTGACCGCTAATCAGGACGCGACACAGACAGAGCCGCAGCATGACAATGAAGTCGGGTGAGGTTCACCCGAGTTCATTCTGACAGTGCGGCTCTGTCTGTGTCTGCTGTCATCTGCCATTCAGCTCTGCTACATGGCTGTCTGTGTCTGCTGTTAGCGGCCATGTAGCAGAGCTGAATGGTAGATGACATAGTAAAAACGCATCCCTACACATTACACACACTTGTCAAGTCAATAAATTAAAAAAAAAAAGGGTGCCCAATGCATACGTCACAGAACACATGATCTAAAGGATCGCACACAAAATTGATCAATTTAACATAGACTACTAACGCTCGTGTGACAGCAAATGAACGACCTACGTGCAATCTCATTAGATCGCATATGCGACCTGGGCGTGTCACATCGCATACGAGATCGCAGACCTAATTGTAAGGTGTAAAGCAGGCTTAAGATGCATGGTTCAGCGGACCGTGTCACACATGATGGGATTAGATGAACAGTTTAGTAGTCTGTGTCACACATGATGGGATTAGATGCACAGCTCTGCAGACTGTATCACACATGATGGGATTAGATGCACAGCTCTGCAGACCGTATCACACATGATGGGATTAGATGCATGGTTCAGCGGACCGTGTCACACATGATGGGATTAGATGAACAGTTTAGTAGACTGTGTCACACATGATGGGATTAGATGCATGGCTCAGCAGACTGTATCACACATGATAGAATTAGATGCATCTAATCCCATCATGTGTGATACGGTCTGCAGAGCTGTGCATCTAATCCCATCATGTGTGATACGGTCTGCAGAGCTGTGCATCTAATCCCATCATGTGTGACACAGACTACTAAACTGATCATCTAATCACATCATGTGTGACACGGTCCGCTGAACCATGCATCTAAACCCATCTTGTATGATACGATCCGCTGAGCCGTGCATCTAATCCCATCATGTGTGATACGGTCCACTGAGCCGTGCATCTAATACCATTATGTGTGTTATAGTCTGCTGAGTTATGCACCTAATCCCATTATTTGTGATACAGTCTACTGAGCCATGCACCTAATCCCATCATGTGTGATACGGTCCACTGAGCTGTACATCTAATACCATTATGTGTGATACAGTCTGCTGAGCCATGCACCTAATTGCATCATTTGTGATACGGTCCACTGAGCTGTGCATCTAATACCATTATGTGTGATGTGGTCCACTGAGCCATGCATCTAAACCCATTATGTGTGATAAGGTCCGCTGAGCCATGCATCTAATCCCATCATATGTCATACACTCTTTGTATCTAATCACATCACATGATGCGGTCTGCATATCTAATCCCAGCGTGTGCTGAATTTGACGTATCTTGTACCAGTGGGGAATACAGTCCATGTATCTAAACCGAGGACAGTTTGCGTATCTAATCCTAGTGTGTGATACACTCCACTGAGCCTTCTATGTAATCCTATCGTGTGATACACTACACAAGTACTGTATAATCCCAGGGTGTGATACACTTTGCTAAACCCTGTATCTAATCCCATCGCGTGATACAGTCTGTGCATCTAATCCCAGTTATGATATAGTCCATGTACATTTCAGCAGTAGCTCCCTCTAGACTAGAGTTTACAAGTGGAAAATATCAAAACTGTTTACATTGTTTTTCAAATGTCATCAGTTTTATGAATTCTTTTTCATGACACATTCTGTTTAAATTGTGGCAATCGGCCCATGGGGGACGCAACCGCGGGTCACTAAGGCTACTTTCACACATCCGGTTTGAGCACTGCGGCTCAATCCGGCTGTGAAACCTCTGCAACGGATGCGGCGAAAACACTGCATCCTTTGCAAAAGTTTTTACATGCGGCCGGTCCGTTTTTTTCCGGTTGCGGCATGCTACTGAGCATGCGCAGTGGAAGAAACCGCATGCGGCGGCCGGATGCGTTTTTTTTCCGCATCGCGACGCATCCGGCGTCCATAGGCATGCATTGAAAAATGCGCCGCAGCGGCCGGATGCGGCGCGATGCGTTTTTTTTTGCCGGAGCAAAAAACGTTGCAGGCAGCGTTCCATCCGGCCGCGGCGTCAGCTAAATCTGCCGCATGCGGCAAAAAACCGGACCGAACGCAAGCCCATGCGGCACAATACGGCACTAATGTAAGTCTATGCAAAAAAACCCGCATCCAGCAGCAAAAAAAAACGTTTGCGGTTTTTCTGCAGAGCGCCGTATTGTGCCGCAGAGCAAAAACCGGATGTGTGAAAGTAGCCTAATGCCGCCGACTGGAGGTGCCCCCACTGACATCCGCCAAGGAAGACTGAGTTTTTGGAAAAACTTTCAAAAAATAAGATGTTTTAATTGGAGAGTTTCTGCTCTGAAAACTCCGCAAAATATAAACAAAAATATATGGACACTCCCCTGTGTGAATGGAGCCCACACCAGGACACAAGCTGCGCACGGCCCAGAAGCACGTGCTCCCCGCGCCGAGAACGTCACTCCATAACAACTGTTGGCAGAGCTGCCCTCATCCAAGATGGCGGCTATGACCTTTCCCTACCATTTCCGCTTCCGTCAGTGCACACGTGCTCGCTTCCTGTCTTTTCCACTCTGGTCGGGCCGGGACAGGACGGGCCGCAGACATGGCGCTGTACAACTTCAAGAAGATCACGGTGGTGCCGCCCGCCAAGGTAACGGGAGCGACGTGCACAGACATAGGCGACATAGGAGGGGGCAGCGGCCGAGCGGCTGGAGACTGCCCGCAGGGAGACACGTGGAGGGCGGACATGTGGGCACAGCTGTAGTCAGGCTGGTGTGTGGTGCGGTCTCTAAAGCGTGATGGGATCGGGATGTACCATGTGACATGGGGGTCCCCAATAATGCAGTCAGGACGGTCACACATAGGCTCTGCCCCTATACCCTCCTCAAAGTGATGCCACGTCCCCCATTCTCCCAGTTCACATGATTCCTCCATAAAAATACTGGTGCCCACCTATCTGTGTGCGCAGTGCCAGCTGCAGGAGGTGGAGACAATGCCACTTTCTCCCTCAGATTCCAGCCTCCCCTTCTCCTCCTCAGGGTGCCGGCAGCCCCCCTTCTCCTCCTTGGGGTGCGGTAGCCCGCCAGCCTCCCCTTCTTCTCCCCCATCACCCCTGAGTGCCAGGAGCCTCCCCTTCTCCTCCTTGGGGTTCCGGGTGCCGCTAGCCCCCCCTTCTCCCCCATCCTTCCTGGGCGCCTGCAGCCTCCCCTTCTCCCCCTGGTCATCCCCCCCCCCGGGTGCCGCCAGCCTCTTCTTCTCAAAGAACCCCCCCCCCGGGTGGCGGCAGCAGCATCCCCTTTCTCTCCCCCAACATGCCGCCAGCCTCCCCTCTTTTCCCCCAAAGGGCGCTGCCAGCCTCTCCTCCCCCCAGGGCACTGCTAGCCCCTCATTTCCCCCCCCCCCCCCCGCTATGCAAGCCTCCCATTCCCCCCCCCCGCTATGCAAGCCTCCCATTCCCCCCCCCGCTATGCAAGCCTCCCATTCCCCCCCCCCCCCCCGCTATGCAAGCCTCCCATTCCCCCCCCCCGCTATGCAAGCCTCCCATTCCCCCCCCCGCTATGCAAGCCTCCCATTCCCCCCCCCGCTATGCAAGCCTCCCATTCCCCCCCCCCCGCTATGCAAGCCTCCCATTCCCCCCCCCGCTATGCAAGCCTCCCATTCCCCCCCCCCCCGCTATGCAAGCCTCCCATTCCCCCCCCCGCTATGCAAGCCTCCCATTCCCCCCCCCGCTATGCAAGCCTCCCATTCCCCCCCCCGCTATGCAAGCCTCCCATTCCCCCCCCCGCTATGCAAGCCTCCCATTCCCCCCCCCGCTATGCAAGCCTCCCATTCCCCCCCCCGCTATGCAAGCCTCCCATTCCCCCCCCGCTATGCAAGCCTCCCATTCCCCCCCCGCTATGCAAGCCTCCCATTCCCCCCCCCGCTATGCAAGCCTCCCATTCCCCCCCCCGCTATGCAAGCCTCCCATTCCCCCCCCCGCTATGCAAGCCTCCCATTCCCCCCCCCGCTATGCAAGCCTCCCATTCCCCCCCCCCCCGCTATGCAAGCCTCCCATTCCCCCCCCCCGCTATGCAAGCCTCCCATTCCCCCCCCCCCGCTATGCAAGCCTCCCATTCCCCCCCCCCCCCCGCTATGCAAGCCTCCCATTCCCCCCCCCCGCTATGCAAGCCTCCCATTCCCCCCCCCCCCGCTATGCAAGCCTCCCATTCCCCCCCCCCCCGCTATGCAAGCCTCCCATTCCCCCCCCCCCCGCTATGCAAGCCTCCCATTCCCCCCCCCCGCTATGCAAGCCTCCCATTCCCCCCCGCTATGCAAGCCTCCCTTTTTTTCCGGTGTGCTATGGTGAAGTGTTTCGGCTTCTGGTGTCCTTTTGCTCTGCATTAATGATGAGTTGTGGCCTCCGCTATACCACAGATCAGGCTCCAGCAGGTTTCTAGTGAGGAAAACGGACAGCATGATCCACGTCTGACTCTCTAGATTCAGTAAGAGGCGGCACCAATAAATCTGCAGCGTCTTCGCCCCCTCACCAGGACCAGTGAGGACATGGCCGATCTTCATAGCTTGGAGCCAATGTTTTTATTAACTGCACCAAAACGTAAAAGGGATGACGATGGGGGGCACAGGGAACCTTTTTGGTGTGACGTGTATGAGTGCGTTTGTGAGTGTTCTGCCATCGTCATCTCAATGATTTGCACCAATTTTTACAATGTAAGGAAAGTTAAAATTTGCTCAGAAATCTACATTTGGTTGCGACATCGGTCGCCTGCTCTTATCTAATATTGAATGTTGCAATAAAAATTCACAATTTGTATAAAATGTGGCGACACCGTACATGTTGGTCTGAGCTCCGATGTCGCCTCACACAGCGCGCTGCCCTGATTTCTGCCCCAGTTATCACTACGTTGTGCCATTTGGGGCGGTTGGACTCAGTACACTGAGGATTTGGCCCAGATTCCACCATATATGATCAGTGAGGGCCATTATCGGATTGTACACTGGTCACCATGGTAATGTATGACTGGACATCTGTCTCAAGCGGCCATTTTTACACAATTGTCCCATAATTAGTTTTTCTATAATGCCAGGGTCTGGCTGAGTTGCATTCAATGTCCGCTGGGAGTAATGTCATATGATTAACCCTTCATGCCCGTGTCTTGCAGGACTTCATAGACCTCACGTTGTCCAAGACCCAAAGAAAGACGCCGACGGTCATCCACAAACATTATCAGATCAACCGGATCCGGCATTTTTATATGCGGAAAGTGAAGTTCACCCAGCAGAATTACCACGACCGCCTCTCTCAGATTCTCACAGATTTCCCGAAATTGGATGTAAGTCGGTGTTTTGGGTTTTCCATCTGCTGGTATGTGGGCACACAGGGCCGTATACTGGACGACTGCAGGTTGTGTGCAGGATGGCGCACCACTCAGTCAGTGATTGGCTAACAGAGGTCACGTGACGTGCATTTTCGCACACCTTCACTGGCTATGACCAGGATTTGACACAATTGTCGTCAGCGCCTTAGAGGTTTTTTCTAAGATTTCCACATTATGAACCTTTGTGAGAGCCACCATGGACGCATCTAATAGCCAAAATCTCAAGCTGCTGCAGGAGACATTTTATTCCAAAGGTCCTAAATGGGGGATGTCAGCTTGCCAGTGGTCCCAACTTCAGGACCCCCCCCCAGAGATCACAACAGCTGTGCTTTCATTTTCCCTGTTCTAACACTTTCCCTACTTAAGAAGAACAAGTATGTTTTACATGGGACACCTGGTGCGTGGAGGATGGGGGGGGGGGGGGGGCTTGCTGGGCGCGTGGAGGATGGGTGGGTGAGGGCGGCGCTGGGTGTGTGGAGGAGGCTGGGGTGATGGCAGCGCCGGGTGTGTAGAGGAGGCTGGGGTGAGGGCGGGTACCGGGTGCGTGTAGCAGGGGGGGAAGTAAGACTGTGTGCGTGGAGGAGGGGTGGGGTGCCGGGTGGGGGGGTGCCAAGTGGGGAGTGGGGGTGCCGGGTGCGTGAAGGAGGGGGGGGGGGGGTGTGCCGGGTGCGTGAAGGAGGGGGGGGGGGGGTGTGCCGGGTGCGTGAAGGAGGGGGGGGGGGTGCCGGGTGCGTGAAGGAGGGGGGGGGTGCCGGGTGCGTGAAGGAGGGGGGGGTGCCGGGTGCGTGAAGGAGGGGGGGTGCGTGAAGGAAGGGGGGGAGTGCCGGGTGCGTGGAGGGGGGGGGGTGTGTGCCGGGTGCGTGAAGGAGGGGGGGTGTGGGGTGTGCCGGGTGCGTGAAGGAGGGGGGGTGTGGGGTGTGCCGGGTGCGTGAAGGAGGGGGGGGGGGACGGCGCTGGGTGCGTGAAGGAGGGGTGGGACGGCGCTGGGTGCATGGAGGGAGCTGCGTGTGGAGGCAGGGGGCCTGGTGTGTGGAGGAGGAGGGGGTGCCAGTGGGGGGGCGTCGGGTGCGTGGAGTGGTACAGTATTACACAGCTGGCATCTGCCCTGTTTTCCCTGCTGCTTATTTGTGTCCATGAAATTCAGCGTCTTAAAGTTCTAGGAAGGTGAATTGGATTTTTCTACGTCTGCACACTGCAGCAGAAAAGCAGTGAAAACAACGCAAGTAATGTAATTTAGCAAGTCTGCTAAGAAGTGCTGGAAACCTTCTGCAACACCAAAAATGCCCGGAACACTCTTCATGGGAACTTGGTGACATTTGGTTGGTTTTGAAAAGAATAAATTGCTTGTGTTCCAACATGCTACCAATAAAACGGCCAACTCATCCGGTGAAAAGCAAACGTTTAGGCTATGTGCGCACGTTGCGTATATACATGCAGTTACGCTGCGCTTTGTAGCGCAGCGTAACTGCATGCGTCCTGCGTCCCCTGCACAGTCTATGGAGATTGTGCAGGGGACGTGCGCACGTGGCGTTTTAGAGCGCAGCGCTTCGGCTATTGCCGAAGCGCTGCGTAAAAAGTGACATGTCACTTCTTCCGTGCGCTTTGCCGGCAGCTCCTGCTCTGTCTATGGGAGGAGCTGCAGGCAGAGCGCATGGAATCGGCTTCACTACGGACATTTCTGCAGCGATTTAAAGCGTACATGTGCTCTTCAGATCGCTGCAGAAAGTTCTGCAGTGAACTGTACGCAACGTGCGCACATAGCCTTATTTCTAAAAATGACAACACAATCAATTTTCTTTTTCCGATGTAGAACAAAGATTTGACTGCTCGCTCCTCACTAGTGATCATCTAGTTCCAATGGGACTTTTTATTTTATTTACTTTTTTCTCCAATTAAAGGAATGCTCCAAAGTGGACAAAGTCAATATTAGTAGTTTTGAGGTCTGCACAGACCTTTGGTAGAGCCGCCTATTCTTGTGCCTCCCATCCTCCATATACATGCATTATCAGTTCTACTGAGCATGCTTTTTTTTCTCTCTCGTTAGAGGAGGGGCTAGTAGGCAGTGACCAGACTCTGGCATCTGCTTATCTCTTGTGATGACACCCCTGTGTTGTTCCCCAGCTGAGGTAGAGGGCATTAGGAGGGTACTGTGTTTTCCGTCGTCCTGCATACATCACTGTGTTTTTCTCCCCAGGACGTGCATCCGTTTTATGCAGATTTAATGAACGTCCTTTACGATAAGGACCACTACAAGCTGGCGCTGGGGCAAATAAACATCGCCAAGAACCTGGTTGACAAGTAAGGCTTTCCACTTTCACATGGACCCTTTTCTCCAGTGATGTACTTATTGAGCTCTTGTGACCTTTCTTATGTTGTGTCTTAGTGTGGCCAAGGATTACGTGCGGCTGATGAAATATGGAGACTCCTTGTACCGCTGTAAACAGCTGAAGAGGGCGGCTCTGGGGCGCATGTGCACCATCATCAAGAGGCAGAAGCAGAGCCTGGAATACCTGGAGCAAGGTAACTCCACCGTGGCCATGTTTCTGGAGATACGAGAGGAGCATTCAGACCTCGGTCTATGTCACACACAAAGGTCATTCAGACGCAAACTTTATCCTCTTTCCTTTTCTCTTTACAGTACGTCAGCATCTCTCCCGTTTGCCAAGCATCGACCCCAACACTCGTACCCTGCTTCTCTGCGGTTACCCAAATGTCGGGAAATCCAGCTTCATCAATAAGGTTATTATAATCTGCGTTATAACAGTGGAACCTCGGATTACGAGCATAATTGGTTCCGGGAGTGTGCTCTTAAACCAAGTTACTCTTACATCAAAGTGAATTTTCTCATAGGAAATAATTGTAACACAGACAAATTGTTCCACAACACAAGAATATTTACTGTATTTATACAAACTTATTTCAGTAATACAAAATAATGTAGTGTATTCAGATAATTATTATTACAGTACACTAATACAAAATACTGTACAGTAAAAAAAACACAAACAAATTAAACTGCACTTTAGCTTTCAATAGAATTGTTGGTGTGTGAGAGATGCACTATAGAGAGCAAAAATGATGTATAAATATGACAACCTTTTATTCTAGTATAGTATACAAAAAAACACCCCAAATCTATTCTCCTCAAAATAAGGGCAGAACTAAACCAAATGTGGGATAGGAATACTGCACAGGCAATTACAGTACAAGCAATGTGCTGTACTGAATAGCAGAAAGTACAGAACTGTATCTTCAAATTGATAGACATGTTATATAGTATATACTGTACAATGGTATACTGTATACAGCACATATGTACAGAAGGTTACCTCCAGTAAGTTTACACAGAACACTCCAGAAGTGGCCAGAGTGCGGTGAAAGGACAGAGCCAGACGTGTGCACGGTGAGTATTTGCTCGTCTTGCAAATCATTGCTCTTAAACCAAGTTACACATTTGTAAAAAGCTTTGCTTGTCTTGCAAAACGCTCTCAAACCAAGTTACTCTTAAACCAAGGTTCCACTCTTTTGTTATTTGGGGATTATTTGATAGTGAAACATAAGATACTTATCTGATGAGAACGTGAGGCTTATTTGCTATTGCTGATTGTGTGCCTGCTCCACTTATATGACGATGTATTGTCCTGTGTTTTGCTCTGTGTATGAGATGCCACAGTTAAAGGGATTTTATCCTCTTTTTTTTTTTTTTTTTTTTTTTTTTTTTTTATTTTACATATGGGCTAACTGTAATATAAAAATATTAAGGCACCACTCCAGCGGGGTTTTTTTTTTTCTTCATTGCACAGCTAGAATGGGGCTTTAAAGGGAACCTGTCACCACTTTTTTAGCCTATAAGCTGCGGCCACCACCACCGGGCTCTTATATACAGCATGTTAGAATGCTGTATATAAGAGCCCAGGCTGCTGTGACAACCTAAAAACACTTTATAATACTCACCTAACAGTCGTTCTGCGGTGGAATAGGGCCATATGGGCGTCTCCGTTCTCCGGTGCTGGAGTCGCCTCTTTCGGCCATCTTCGTCCTCCTACTTCTCTAGCCACAGTGCATGACCGGTCCGACGTCATCCACACTCGCCGGCAGCCGTAGCCACATCATGCACACAGGCTTCAGAAAGAGGACGAAGATGGCCGCAAAAGGAGGCGCCGACAACGGAGACGCCCATCTGGCCCTATTTCACCGCTGAGTGACCGTAAGGTAAGTATTATAAAGTGTTTATGTTGTAACAGCGGCCTGGGCTCTTTTATACAGCATATTAGAATGTCCAAAAAAGTGGTGACAGGTTCTCTTTAAATGTGTAAGTCCCCTGCCCCTGTGTTTATACTCATTTGCAATCGTCTTCATCTTTTTCCAGCATTGCTGTTGTCATTATATGATTTGTAGCCTGCCAGCGCGCTCCGGTGTTTCATGGAGTGCGCTGGAGGTGACAGAGCAATACAACTCCATAAGAGCCTCGATCTTGCTCTCATAGATCTGAATTGAGGCCATCTGACTTATGGCCAGTCAGAAGTTATAGGTGGTGCCAAAAAAGGATGAAGACTCTGGAGGGCGAGTATAGGAACGGGGGCAGGGGACTTGGATTTAAAGCGACACGCTAATTTGTCTTTCTTTATCATTCCTTTGGGAGACCCAGACCATGGGTGTTTAGCTTCTGGCTCCGGAGGACACACAAAGTACTACACTTAAAAGTGTAGCTCCTCCCTCTGAGCTTATACACCCCCTGGTAGCCAGTCCTAGCCAGTTTATCGCTTTGTGTTCAGGCGGTCATACATCCACACATGCATTCTCATCTGATTTGTTTGACTTTTGGAAAGAGTTTGAAGAAAAGCGGGTCCATGTCTACACTCCCGCCATGTCCCTTCTCACCCCACTGTGTCGGCGGTGTTGTTAAGGTTGATTTACAAGGCTGAAGCCTTACATGCCGCGCTCCTTCACCATCCCTTCTGGGCTCTGGCTTGAAGTGGGAGCCAGCACGGTCTCCATGCCTGGCAGGAGTCCGGTCTCCATCCACAGCCCCTTGAGGATTCTGTTGGACCGGAGCACTCATCCCCAGGGACATGGCCCTGCGTCTCAGCAGCTAAGTACCTGAGACGTTTATGTTGGGGGTCCCGGTTCTTTATTGTATGGGGAGAGTATGCTGTATGTGATTGTTTTTAACTTTTCCGGCGGGTTCTCCAGCTTTTGCCAGAGAACCGCGCCGATGGTGCCTGCTTGTCGGCCTCGCCGATTAAATTTAGGCCCCGGCTTCGCCGGAGGCCTAGTTTCGTTTTCCTGCCCTCGCATGTCACTCATGCAGAGGGACAGGTTCGGCTCCTCCCGGCGGCCGTTCTACACAGGGGAGGGACACTCCCCACTGCTGGGGCGTCCCTCCTTCCCTGCAGGTCTCTATAGCCCTCCAGTTCCCGCTCTTTTATAGGAACGCCCCTAGTCCCGCCCCCTCTCCGCTCCGGCGGCCATTTCTCAGGCAGAGTTCACTCTGCTCTGGGACATCCTGCATTCTGCATCTCTGCTGAGGTGCTGCGCACTGGGGGGACCGGGCTTTGGGATCTGGAGGGCACACAACACCGCGCTCAGCGGTCTGGTAAGCCACAGCCGGTCTCCGGTTGTGGACCTCTGTATATTCTCCCTGGGGTTCATTCTCTGCAAAGCCCCCACTCCAGCAGCATGTCTCACACAAGGAGCAAGGCTCCAAAGCTTTATTCTGCATGCACTGCATGTAAGCTCCTGCTGCCTGAGCCGAGCATTTATCCACACTGTGATGGTTGCTCTAACTTGGCGGTGCCACAGCCTGGAGTCTCACCCCCAGTGGTCTCTCAGGCTGCTGCTGCTGCACCTGTGACTGAACCCCCGGCCTGGGTAGAGTCCTTTTCTAGGTCCATATCCCAGTCATTTGCTGAGTCCATGGGACTTTTGTCCAGGACTTTGAATATGCATCAGCCCCCCTCACAGGATGCCTCTAATACTCTTGACAGAGGACTCCTATCCTCTGACCTCCGTCCATCAGAGCTCACGGAGGATTCATCATCTGATCCCAGACCCCGTCCTTCTAAGAGAAGGCGCAAGGTTTCCTCCCCCTCCCCATCCCACGGCTCTGTCTCAAGAGCTGACTCTCAAGATGAGGAGGATGCCCTCACTGGGGGCTCGGAGGCTATGTATCCCATCGATTTCTCTGAGGGTGACTCGGACCTTAGTGATTTGATTGCTTCTATTAATTCTGTGCTGGATCTCAATCCGCCAGTGTCAGAGGAGCAACTCTCTTTGGCAGAAAAACATCAGTTTACCTCGCCTAAGAGAGTGAAGAGTGTGTTCTTTAACCACTCCAGTTTTCAGACCGCTGTGACCAAACCCAGGGCCTGCCCTGACAAACGCTTTCCAAAGCGTGGTTCTGATGACTGGTTTCCATTTCCACCTGAGGTGGTCAAGGAGCGGTCTCACTCCCGAAAGGTAGACCCTCCGGTGTCTAGGCTCTCAGCTTGGACCGTTGTGTCGGTGGCTGACGGCACCTCTCTTAAGGATTCCACTGACCGTCAGATTGACCTTCTGGCCAAATCTGTGTATGAAGCTGCGGGGGCCGCGTTTTCCCCGACTTTTGCAGCAGTGTGGGCTCTCAAAGCCATCTCTGCTTCTCTGGAGGAGATGCATTCCCTCACCAAGGAATCTATGCCTGAGATGGTTACCTTAACTGCTCAGGCTTCAGCTTTTTCATCTTATGCCATGTCTGCCATGCTAGAGGCTGCTCACCACACTGCGGTGGCTTCAGCTAATTCTCTTGTTATCCGCAGGATTTTGTGGCTTCGAGAGTGGAAGGCAGATGCTTCTTCCAAGAAGTTTCTTGCTGGGCTCCCTTTTGCTGGTTCACGGCTGTTTGGTGAACAAAGAACCAATTGAATGACCAAAAAGTAAAGATAGCTACACTCATTTAAGCAGTAGGAACCTATAAAGATGTGAGTGAACCAGCCAATATAAAAGTATATAATCTTTATTGAAAAATTTGTTAAAAGACAAACACATAAAACAGACAATGATGAGGACACATACAATTAACCTCAGGTGAACCAAAATATACAAGCAATAAATAGCATAAGTGCATAATGGTCATGTATCGGAAAAAGTGTGCACCAGAAAGGGGTGCTGTCAAAGTTTCTTTAAAGAGCCAATAGTCTTTAGGTAGATGAAGAGTGTCCCAAAGAACACCAATAAGATGGAACTGTATTAAATTTCAAGCTAAACAAAGCTTTTTTCTTCATTAAAGACTAAATGTATGAGAGCCACAATCCCATTGCTACAAAACGTGGCATATAACAGGGGAAACAAAGAATACATGTGTCTATGATATTAACAGGATATAATCCTATAAGATGCAAACATAATAGTTTATGAAAAGCGAATCCTGAATGGATCAGGTGGTATAACCACAACAATGTTTCCAAATGCCTACAGTCCCAAAAAGGGGAGAAGCAAGATCTCAACCATACATGTAAAGAAAAGGCAGAAACTGACACAAAAAAAAAAAAAAAAAAAGTGTCAAAATATAACACTTTTTTCCACAGGGCTAGACTAGGAGGCCATATTCCCAGTGTTATAACAGATAAAGAGGCGGAATGGCTGCATTACCACAGTACTATACCTTTACAAGGAAACAGAGTCAGCCATAGGACCGACCCAAACACTGTGGTGAATCCACAAAAACACACACCAGAAGGGTGTTACAGGGCCCAGACTAAAAAGCCATATTCCCGGTGCTATAGCCGACAGAAAGGCGGCATGGCTGCAATACCACAGTAAAATACCCCTACAAGGGAACAAGGGGAAGAAGCTTTTCTGCGAAACACGTGTCGGGGTACCTTTATCCTCAGGTTATTATCTTCCTGGTCTGTGTCTTTGTGGGCTTGCCACTCAGTGCTAAGGTTGGTTCTTATGGCTGACTTTGTTCCCTTGTAGGGGTATTTTACTGTGGTATTGCAGCCATGCCGCCTTTCTGTCGGCTATAGCACCGGGAATATGGCTTTTTAGTCTGGGCCCTGTAACACCCTTCTGGTGTGTGTTTTTGTGGATTCACCACAGTGTTTGGGTCGGTCCTATGGCTGACTCTGTTTCCTTGTAAAGGTATAGTACTGTGGTAATGCAGCCATTCCGCCTCTTTATCTGTTATAACACTGGGAATATGGCCTCCTAGTCTAGCCCTGTGGAAAAAAGTGTTATATTTTGACACTTTTTTTTTTTTTTTTTTTTTTTTTTTTTGTGTCAGTTTCTGCCTTTTCTTTACATGTATGGTTGAGATCTTGCTTCTCCCCTTTTTGGGACTGTAGGCATTTGGAAACATTGTTGTGGTTATACCACCTGATCCATTCAGGATTCGCTTTTCATAAACTATTATGTTTGCATCTTATAGGATTATATCCTGTTAATATCATAGACACATGTATTCTTTGTTTCCCCTGTTATATGCCACGTTTTGTAGCAATGGGATTGTGGCTCTCATACATTTAGTCTTTAATGAAGAAAAAAGCTTTGTTTAGCTTGAAATTTAATACAGTTCCATCTTATTGGTGTTCTTTGGGACACTCTTCATCTACCTAAAGACTATTGGCTCTTTAAAGAAACTTTGACAGCACCCCTTTCTGGTGCACACTTTTTCCGATACATGACCATTATGCACTTATGCTATTTATTGCTTGTATATTTTGGTTCACCTGAGGTTAATTGTATGTGTCCTCATCATTGTCTGTTTTATGTGTTTGTCTTTTAACAAATTTTTCAATAAAGATTATATACTTTTATATTGGCTGGTTCACTCACATCTTTATAGGTTCCTACTGTTTGGTGAACAGCTGGATGAAATCATTAAAGAAGCTACTGGCGGGAAGAGTACTTCCATGCCACAAACCAAGACCAGGAAATCCGCCCAGGGTAGGAATCAATCGAGGTTTCGTTCCTTTCGTTCCTCCAACTGGTCATCCTCTAAGCCTTCCGCCTCGTCCGCTAACTCAGCCAAGGATCAGAAATCCAACTGGCGCCCAAAAGTGCGTCCGCAGAAGGCAGCTTCCTCATGACTCTCGGCCCGCTCCAACCACGTCCTTAGTCGGTGGCAGGCTCTCCCACTTTGGCGACGCTTGGTTAAAGCAAGTCTCCGATCAGTGGGTGAGAGACATCATATCTCACGGCTACAGGATAGAATTCTCTTCCATCCCTCCAAACAGATTTTTTCTTTGTCGCTCCATTGGGAGACCCAGACAATTGGGTGTATAGCTTCTGCCTCCGGAGGCCACACAAAGTATTACACTTAAAAGTGTAAAGCCCCTCCCCTTCTGCCTATACACCCCCCATGCCTCACGGGCTCCTCAGTTTTTATGCTTTGTGCGAAGGAGGCTGACATCCACGCATAGCTCCACATCTTAGTCAGCAGCAGCTGCTGACTATGTCGGATGGAAGAAAAGAGGGCCCATAACAGGGCCCCCAGCATGCTCCCTTCTCACCCCACTCTGGTCGGCGGTGCTGTTAAGGTTGAGGTACCCATTGCGGGTACATAGGCAGGAGCCACATGCTGTTTTCCTTCCCCATCCCTTAATAGGCTCTGGGTGAAGTGGGATCCTAATCGGTCTCCAGGCACTGGGACCGTGCTCCCTCCGCAGCCCCTGGGGAATCTGCTGGACAGGAGCCGGGTATCGTCAGGGACAAGTCCCTGCTACTGTGAGGTACTCTGTGTCCCCCTGGGGAACCGCGCATGGAGCGCTTGTGCCATACACACTGCAGCACTGCTGGGTGTGTTAGTGCGCCGGGGACTACCGCGCCGGCCGCGCTTATTTGCCGGCCGCGCTTATAACTTTAGTCCCCGGCTTTTGCGGCCTAGTATCGCATATTCCCGCCCCCAGGCCTGCCAGTCAGGGGAAGGGCGGGACGCTGCACAGGACGTCAGCGCTGAGGGCTGGAGCATACTTTGTATCCTCCTCCCCCCTCACTCAGCACAGTGGGGCATCAGATTCCCGCACTTTCTAGGGCACGCCCACGGCCCCCTCCTCCCCACAGAACGCTGGCAGCCATTCCTGTCGGCACTTCTGACGCTGGAGAGGAGAGATAACACGGCTCTGGGAGGCCCAGGCAGGGAATCTGGTGATCACACAACCGCTTTGAGCGGTCGGTAAGCAGCACCTGGGTGCTGGCCCCACTGAGTGCCGAAGTGTACATATATATATATATATATATATGCTTATATGCTATACATTTACACTGTACGGTCGCACTGTTGATTTTTGGCTATATACCCTCCTGGATTGTACTCAGAGGAGACAACAGCATGTCGTCCGCAAAAAGCAAGGGTGCCAAAGCACAGGCTTACTTTGCAACCTGTACCTCATGTGCAGCTATACTACCGTCAGGTTCCACCGATCCTCATTGTGTGCAATGCTCGGCCCCTGTGGCACTTACTCAGCCGGAGCCTCTGCTACTGGTGGCCCAGGTGGAACCACCTGCTACCACTGTCCAGGTGACAGGGACGGAGTTTGCAGTGTTTGCTGACAAACTGTCTGAGACTATGGATAAATGGTCTGCTAGGATACTAGAAGCCTTACAGTCCAGACCGGTTACTCAGGCCACGGGCACTGTTGAATCATTGACCCCAGGCCCCCCTCAGTTGGAGCAGCAAAGTGCTCCTGGGGTGACCCATAGGTCCCAGGGTGAGGTCTCTGACACGGACCGCAGTCCCAGGCCGCCTAAGCGGGCTCGCTGGGAAATTCCCTCGACTTCATCACAGTGTTCAGGGTCTCAGCATGAGGACTCTCTGGATGATGAAGCGGAGGTAGCAGATCAGGATTCTGATCCTGAGGCCGCTCTCAACCTAGATACACCTGAAGGTGACGCCATAGTGAATGACCTTATAGCGACCATCAATCAGGTGTTGGATATTTCTCCCCCAGCTCCTCCAATTGAGGAGTCAGCTTCTCAGCAGGAGAAATTCCGTTTCAGGTTTCCCAAGCGTACATAGAGTACGTTTCTGGATCACTCTGACTTCAGAGAGGCAGTCCAGAAACACCGAGCTTGTCCAGATAAGCGTTTTTCCAAGCGCCTTAAGGATACACGTTATCCCTTCCCCCCTGACGTTGTCAAGGGCTGGGCTCAGTGTCCCAAGGTGGATCCTCCAGTCTCCAGACTGGCGGCTAGATCCATAGTTGCAGTGGAAGATGGGGCTTCACTCAAAGATGCCACTGACAGACAGATGGAGCTCTGGTTGAAATCCATCTATGAAGCTATCGGCGCGTCTTTTGCTCCCGCATTCGCAGCCGTATGGGCACTCCAAGCTATCTCAGCTTGTCATGCGCAGATTAATGCAGTCACACGTACGTCTGCTCCGCAAGTGGTGTCCTTAACCTCTCAGGCGTCGGCGTTTGCGTCCTACGCCATTAATGCTGTCCTGGACTCTGCGAGCCGTACGGCGGTAGCATCCGCCAATTCGGTGGCAGTCCGCAGGGCCATGTGGCTACGTGAATGGAAGGCAGACTCTGCTTCCAAAAAGTTCTTAACCGGTTTGCCATTTTCTGGCGACCGTCTGTTTGGTGAGCGATTGGATGAAATCATTAAACAATCCAAGGGAAAGGACTCATCCTTAGCCCAGTCCAAACCAAACAGACCTCAACCACGGAAGGTACAATCGAGGTTTCGGTCCGCGGGCAGGTCTCAATTCTCCTCGTCCAAAAGGCCTCAGAAGGATCAGAGGAACTCCGATTCATGGCGGTCTAAGTCACGTCCTAAAAAGACCGCCGGGGGAACCGCTCCCAAAGCGGCCTCCTCATGACTTTCGGCCTCCTCACACCGCATCCTCGGTCGGTGGCAGGCTTTCCCGCTTTTGCGACGCCTGGCTGCCACAGGTAAAAGACCGTTGGGTGAGAGACATTCTGTCTCACGGTTACAGGATAGAGTTCAACTCTCGTCCTCCGACTCGGTTCTTCAGAACATCTCCGCCCCCCGAGCGAGCCGATGCTCTTCTTCAGGCGGTGTGCACTCTGAAGGCAGAAGGAGTGGTGATCCCTGTTCCTTTTCAGCAACAGGGTCACGGTTTTTACTCCAACTTGTTCGTGGTGCCGAAAAAGGACGGATCCTTCCGTCCTGTTCTGGACCTAAAACTGCTCAACAAACATGTAAAAAACAGGCGGTTCCGGATGGAATCGCTCCGCTCCGTCATCGCCTCAATGTCCCAAGGAGATTTCCTAGCATCAATCGACATCAAAGATGCTTATCTCCACGTACCGATTGCTCCAGAGCATCAGCGCTTCCTGCGTTTCGCCATAGGGGACGAACACCTTCAGTTCGTGGCACTGCCTTTCGGCTTGGCGACAGCCCCACGGGTCTTCACCAAGGTCATGGCAACAGTAGTAGCAGTTCTGCACTCTCAGGGACACTCGGTGATCCCTTACTTAGACGATCTGCTTGTCAAGGCACCCTCTCAAGTGGCATGCCAACACAGCCTGAGCATTGCTCTAGAGACTCTCCAGAGTTTCGGGTGGATCATCAATTTTCCAAAGTCAAATCTGACACCGGCTCAATCACTGACATATCTTGGCATGGAGTTTCATACTCTCTCAGCGATAGTGAAGCTTCCGCTGGACAAACAGCGTTCACTACAGACAGGGGTCCAATCTCTCCTTCAAGGCCAGTCACACCCCTTGCGGCGCCTCATGCACTTCCTAGGGAAGATGGTAGCAGCAATGGAGGCAGTTCCTTTTGCGCAGTTTCATCTGCGTCCACTTCAATGGGACATTCTCCGCAAATGGGACAGGAAGTCGACGTCCCTCGACAGGAACGTCTCCCTTTCTCGGGCAGCCAAGGCTTCCCTTCAGTGGTGGCTTCTTCCCACTTCTCTGTCAAAGGGGAAATCCTTCCTGCCCCCATCCTGGGCTGTGGTCACGACGGACGCGAGCCTGTCAGGGTGGGGAGCGTTTTTTCTCCACCACAGGGCTCAGGGTACTTGGACTCAGCCAGAGTCCTCCCTTCAGATCAATGTTCTGGAGATAAGGGCAGTGTATCTTGCCCTAAAGGCGTTCCAGCCGTGGCTGGAAGGCAAGCAGATCCGAATTCAGTCGGACAACTCCACAGCGGTGGCATACATCAACCACCAAGGCGGAACACGCAGTCGGCAAGCCTTCCAGGAAGTCCGGCGGATTCTGCTATGGGTGGAAGCCACAACCTCCACCATATCCGCAGTTCACATCCCGGCCGTAGAAAACTGGGAAGCAGACTTTCTCAGTCGCCAGGGCATGGACGCAGGGGAATGGTCCCTTCACCCGGACGTGTTTCAGGAGATCTGTTGCCGCTGGGGGATGCCGGACGTCGACCTAATGGCGTCCCGGCACAACCACAAGGTCCCGACATTCATGGCACGGTCTCAAGATCACAGAGCTCTGGCGGCAGACGCTTTAGTTCAGGATTGGTCGCAGTTTCAACTCCCTTATGTGTTTCCTCCTCTGGCACTGTTGCCCAGAGTGTTACGCAAGATCAGGTCCGACTGCCGCCGCGCCATCCTCGTCGCTCCAGACTGGCCGAGGAGGTCGTGGTACCCGGATCTGTGGCATCTCACGGTGGGCCAACCGTGGGCACTACCAGACCGACCAGACTTGCTGTCTCAAGGACTGTTTTTCCATCTGAATTCTGCGGCCCTCAACCTGACTGTGTGGCCATTGAGTCCTGGATCCTAGCGTCTTCAGGGTTATCTCAAGAGGTCATTGCCACTATGAGACAGGCTAGGAAACCAACGTCCGCCAAGATCTACCACAGGACGTGGAGGATATTCTTATCTTGGTGCTCTGATCAGGGTTTTTCTCCCTGGCCATTTGCCTTGCCCACTTTTCTTTCCTTCCTTCAATCCGGATTGGAAAAAGGTTTGTCGCTCGGCTCCCTTAAGGGACAAGTCTCAGCGCTCTCTGTGTTCTTTCAGAAGCGCCTAGCCAGACTTCCACAGGTACGCACGTTCCTGCAGGGGGTTTGTCACATAGTCCCTCCTTACAAGCGGCCGTTAGAACCCTGGGATCTGAACAGGGTGCTGATGGCTCTTCAGAAACCACCTTTCGAGCCAATGAGGGATATTCCTCTCTCACGCCTTTCGCAGAAAGTGGCCTTCCTAGTAGCAGTCACATCACTTCGGAGAGTGTCTGAGCTAGCAGCGCTGTCATGCAAAGCCCCTTTCCTGGTGTTTCACCAGGACAAGGTGGTTCTGCGTCCGGTTCCGGAATTTCTCCCTAAGGTGGTATCCCCCTTTCATCTCAATCAGGATATCTCCTTACCCTCTTTTTGTCCTCATCCAGTTCACCAATGTGAAAGGGATTTGCACTTGTTAGATCTGGTGAGAGCACTCAGACTCTACATTTCTCGTACGGCGCCCCTGCGCCGCTCGGATGCACTCTTTGTCCTTGTCGCTGGCCAGCGTAAAGGGTCACAGGCTTCCAAATCAACCCTGGCTCGGTGGATCAAGGAACCTATTCTCGAAGCTTACCGATCTTCTGGGCTTCCGGTTCCCTCAGGGCTAAGGGCCCATTCTACCAGAGCCGTGGGTGCGTCCTGGGCTTTGCGGCACCAGGCTACGGCTCAGCAGGTGTCAGGCAGCTACCTGGTCGAGCCTGCACACTTTCACGAAACACTATCAGGTGCATACCTATGCTTCGGCAGATGCCAGCCTAGGAAGGCAGGTCCTTCAGGCGGCGGTTGCCCACCTGTAGGAAGGGGCCGTTTTACGGCTCTATTTCGGGGTTTTACTTTACCCACCCAGGGACTGCTTTTGGACGTCCCAATTGTCTGGGTCTCCCAATGGAGCGACAAAGAAGGGAATTTTGTTTACTTACCGTAAATTCCTTTTCTTCTAGCTCCAATTGGGAGACCCAGCACCCGCCCCTGTTCCCTTCGGGCTGTTGTTCT
Organism: Anomaloglossus baeobatrachus; assembly: GCF_048569485.1. Lineage (NCBI taxonomy): Eukaryota > Metazoa > Chordata > Amphibia > Anura > Aromobatidae > Anomaloglossus > Anomaloglossus baeobatrachus. Next base: position 510,030,571 of record NC_134358.1, read on the forward strand.
TTGTGTACACATGTTGTTCATGTTCAATGGTTTCAGTTCTCCGAAATTTCTTCGGACTGAATTTACTTTAAACCAATTTATAACTTTTCCTCCTTCTTGCTTTTGCACCAAAACTGAGGAGCCCGTGAGGCACGGGGGGTGTATAGGCAGAAGGGGAGGGGCTTTACACTTTTAAGTGTAATACTTTGTGTGGCCTCCGGAGGCAGAAGCTATACACCCAATTGTCTGGGTCTCCCAATTGGAGCTAGAAGAAAAGGAATTTACGGTAAGTAAACAAAATTCCCTTCTTTTCTTTCAACTCCCCCCTGCTCCAAGGCGGAGTGATTGTCCCAGTTTGTTACGGGGGGACCGGCAGATTAGGACCAGGGGGTATATATCCCAATCGCCAGTCGGGGCCCACCGTGCTCCAGATGGCAATGGAGCTGCTGGCACCCTGTGGGTTAGGCGGAGACTATAGAGCTGGACGGCTCTGAGATAACCCAGGGACACGGTCACGTGTGTAGGGACACGTCAGACCGGACGACAACCCAGTTAACGTTTCGGTGGAGCGGACACTACTCCGACCACGTGTATAGGGAACACGTCAGGCCGGATGGTGACCAGTTAGCGTTGACCGAGAAGACCACTGCGACAGCACCCTGTCGGCCACATGTGTAAGACATGTCAGGCCGAGCGGTCTTCCGATTAGCGTTTCTGGCCACCAATCGACTGGCCACGTGTGTAAAGGACACGTCAGACCAGGTAGTCACAGCAGTAGCATTTGACTGGGAAGCTGAGGAGGATAATAGGGTTCACACACCCGATCCAGGATCACCCTGTTAACTTCACAGGGGTTCTGGGGTGCGCTGTCCGTGTGCGTAGGAGGCACAACCGGACAGATGACACAGCAGCCGCAGCCCAGTTAACGCCATTGGACTGCTATAGCACAACAGGAACGGTAGCAAGGAAGCACGGCGCCTGACCCTCATGTGCTGAGCCACGAATCTTGGCGTGACAGGCACCGTTCGCCTAGCCCTACCTACCGCTTCCAACAAGGCTTATGCCACCATGAACACTAAATGAAGACTGCGCACCTCCATGTTGTGTCCAGCCCCTTTTATAACCTGGGTCCGCCCCAAACCCAGGGTGGAACCTCCAAGGTCCAATAGCGGAGTGCCATGCCATCAGTGACGTCACATGCGACCTATCCGGAACCGCCACGTCATTGATGACCTCATGGCAGCGACGCCCCAAACACTTCACCAGTCATCGTCTGACGACCAATGGTGAGGTGCCAGATCATAGGGGCGGGCCTCTGCGAGCCAGTCCGGAGTTGCCACGTCATCAGGACACCTGACACCCTCTGCCCTATAAGGGCCTGCCACCTCACGGACATGCTCAGTGAGATCCTTACCGGACCTAGCCTCTGATGCACTAAGTGCCTGGGCATGCTCAGTAGCCTGAGCAACAGGCTCAGAAAGCAGACTATCAGTTTGAGCATGCTCAGTAGGCACATCCCAGAACTTAGACACAGCACGAAGTCCAAGTACCTGTGCAAAGAGGCTGTTAGGGTTAATTGTGGGAGCATGCTCAGTAGCCTGAACTGAGGACTTAGTCTCAGACATAACACAATCAGGCTGAGCATGCTCACTAGGCAAAACACCGGGCTTAGACTCTGGCTGGGGTAAATCGGCGCACGCATGCGCACTAGCCGCCTCTCCACACGTGACGTGGTGGAAGGAGCAGCCAACTGGACGACCCGAGGCACGGCCAAGAACGGCAGCCGGCGCCTGGGCGCAACAGGAACTGCAGCAGGCTGCTTGCGGCTATGGCGGCGCCGGTTCGTAACACAGTTCCCGCTCAGGAACGGTTCAGAGGTTTTAACTCAAATCTCTTCCTAGTTCCAAAAAAGGACGGTACCTTCCGGCCCATCCTGGATCTCAAGCTTCTCAACAAGCATGTTCGGGTGCGGCATTTTCGCATGGAGTCCCTGCGATCAGTCATTTCCTTTCCTCTATGACCCAAGGGGAGTTCCTGGCGTCCATCGACATCAGAGATGCCTATCTACATGTGCCAATCGCAGTGTCACATCAGCGTTGGTTACGTTTTGCGATAGGAGAGGATCATTTCCAATTCGTGGCTCTCCCCTTCGGGTTAGCCACGGCCCCTCGGGTATTCACCAAGGTCATGGCGACAGTGATTGCGGTCCTGCACCTCCAGGGGTTGGCAGTGCTCCCTTACCTGGACGACCTTCTGGTCAAGGGTCCATCCAGCGCAGACTGTCAGCGGAGTGTTTCGCTCACTCTCGCCACCCTAGCCCAATTCGGGTGGATTGTCAATCTTCACAAATCCACTCTGACTCCGACCCAGAGTCTCACGTACCTAGGGATGCAGTTCGAGACTTTGCCGGCACTTGTGAAGTTGCCCTTAGTCAAACAGCAGTCTCTCCAACTGGCGGTGCGCTCTCTCCTGAGGCCCCGCCGTTATTCCCTCAGGCGCCTGATGCAGGTGCTGGGTCAAATGGTGGCTTCCATGGAGGCGGTTCCCTTTGCCCAGTTCCATCTGCGTCCTCTGCAGCTGGACATCCTCCGCTGTTGGGACAAGCGGCCTTCCTCCTTACAGAGGTTAGTGGCTCTGTCGCCACGGACCAGGAGCTCTCTTCAGTGGTGGCTTCGACCCCTCTCCCTGTCCCAAGGGCGCTCCTTCCTGGCTCCGTCCTGGGTGATTCTCACCACGGATGCCAGCCTATCCGGCTGGGGAGCGGTACATCTCCACCACAGAGCGCAGGGCACTTGGACTCCGTCCGAGTCAGCCCTTTCAATCAATGTGCTGGAAACCAGAGCTGTGCTTCTAGCTCTCCTAGCCTTTCACCACCTGTTGGCGGGCAGGCACATTTGAGTCCAGTCAGACAACGCGACAGCAGTTGGCTACATCAATCACCAAGGCGGGACACGCAGCCGCCTGGCAATGTTGGAGGTCCAACGCATCCTTCAATGGGCGGAGGACTCCAAGTCCACCATATCCGCAGTCCACATCCCAGGCGTGGAAAACTGGGAGGCAGATTATCTCAGCCGTCAATCCGTGGACGGTGGCGAGTGGTCCCTGCACCCGGCAGTGTTTCAGTCAATCTGCCGCAAATGGGGCACTCCGGACGTGGACCTAATGGCATCCTGTCACAACAACAAGGTTCCGGTTTACGTGGCTCGCTCCCACGATCCTCAGGCCTTCGCCGCGGACGCTCTGGTTCAAGACTGGTCCCAGTTTCGTCTGTCCTACGTGTTTCCCCCTCTAGCTCTCTTGCCCAGAGTCCTGCGCAAGATCAGAATGGAGGGCCGTCGAGTCATCCTCATTGCACCGGACTGGCCCAGGCGAGCTTGGTATCCGGACCTGCTCCAACTGTCCGTGGAGATGCCGTGGCATCTTCCGGACCGTCCAGACCTGCTCTCGCAAGGTCCGTTTTTCCGCCCGAATTCTGCGGCACTCAGCTTGACGGCGTGACTCTTGAGTCCTGGATTTTGACGGCTTCTGGTATTCCTCCTGAAGTCATCTCCACTATGACCCGGGCCCGTAAGTCTTCCTCCGTCAAGATCTATCACAGGACTTGGAAAATTTTTCTGTCCTGGTGTCGCTCTTCCGGCCATTCTCCTTGGCCATTCTCGTTGCCGACCCTTCTGTCTTTTTTACAGTCCGGTCTGCAGCTAGGACTGTCCCTTAACTCTCTCAAGGGACAAGTCTCAGCTCTATCAGTGCTGTTCCAGCGGCGTATCGCCCGGCTGGCTCAAATCCGCACCTTCATGCAGGGCGCGTCTCACATTCCGCCTTATCGGTGGCCCTTGGATCCCTGGGACCTTAACTTGGTCCTCACGGTATTGCAGAAACCCCCCTTTGAGCCTCTTAGGGAGGTTTCTTTGTATCGTCTTTCTCAAAAGGTGGCCTTTCTAGTTGCCATAACTTCTCTCAGGAGAGTCTCTGATTTGGCTGCGCTCTCCTCGGAGTCACCTTTTTTGTTTTTTCACCAAGACAAGGTAGTTCTCCGTCCGACCCCGGACTTTCTTCCTAAGGTGGTCTCTCCCTTCCACCTTAACCAGGATATTTCCTTGCCTTCCTTCTGTCCGGCCCCTGTTCATCGCTTTGAGAAAGCGCTGCATACTCTAGATCTGGTGCGTGCTCTCCGGATTTATGTGGCTCGCACCGCTGCGCTTAGGCGGTGCACCTCTTTTTGTGCTAACCACAGGGCGGCGCAAGGGTCTCTCTGCTTCTAAGCCGACCTTGGCCCGTTGGATTAGATCGACCATTTCGGACGCCTACCAGAGTACTCGGGTGCCTCCCCCGCCGGGGATCAAAGCACACTCAACCAGAGCTGTCGGTGCCTCTTGGGCTTTTAGGCACCAGGCTACGGCTCAACAAGTCTGTCAGGCTGCCACTTGGACTAGCCTGCATACCTTTTCGAAGCACTACCAAGTGCATGCTCATGCTTCGGCAGATGCGAGCTTGGGCAGACGCATCCTTCAGGCGGCTGTCGCCCACTTGTGAAGTTAGGCTCCGCCTACTTCTTAGTTTTTTCTGTTTATTCCCACCCAGGGACAGCTTTCAACGTCCCATGGTCTGGGTCTCCCAAAGGAACGATAAAGAAAAAAAGAATTTTGTTACTTACCATAAATTCTTTTTCTTATAGTTCCGTATTGGGAGACCCAGCTCCTCCCTGTTGCCTGTTGGCAATTTTCTTGTTCCGTGTGTTATCACCGGCTGTTGTCGTGGACAGAGTCTCCGGTTGTTCCGGTTCTTACTCGGTTCTACTTGTGGGTGGCTATTCTCCTTCAGCTTTTGCACTAAACTGGCTAGGACTGGCTACCAGGGGGTGTATAAGCTCAGAGGGAGGAGCTACACTTTTAAGTGTAGTACTTTGTGTGTCCTCCGGAGGCAGAAGCTAAACACCCATGGTCTGGGTCTCCCAATACGGAACTATAAGAAAAAGAATTTACGGTAAGTAACAAAATTCTCTTTATTGTTCCCCTGGCACTCCAAAATTCTGCAGTCTGGCTCCCCCCCCCCCCCCCCAACACACGCAGGTCTCCTCTCCTATTCTTCCAACATCATCGTTGCCAGACCCTTGTAGTTGATCCGTGTCTTCAATGTCGTCAATACCAGAAGAGTAGGAGAGGAGACCAGGCGAGGGTATGGAGGTAGGGGTTTGGTAGTTGGGTGCACCTTCCACGAATACTCAAAACTGCTTAAAAATAATCCTGTGTAAACGGGACGTGCTGCAGAGAACGATGATATCGAATGTGCACAGAGGAGTCATACCTTCTATCATTGTGTGCACATGGATGTGCGGTCGGCTTGTCTGAACAGGCTTGTAAACGACCGCCATTGTGTTCCATGTAGATGATCCGCAGTTGTTTAACAATTGCAGCTGCCTCATGTGCCAGCCCTGTATTTGGGATTTCTGTCACTATTTTTATGACTTAAGAAATGGCAGCACAAACTAAGCTACACATAAGTGAATATTAAGCGAAAATGTCTGTGATTGGTCATTGATGTGTTTTTCAGGTGACGAGGGCCGATGTGGAAGTCCAGCCGTACGCCTTTACAACAAAGTCATTATTTGTGGGGCACATGGATTACAAATACCTCCGCTGGCAGGTAAAGAACTCGTATGTGGTCAGAATGTAAAGTATTCCCATCATGTTTGAAGTACTTTGGTCATTTAAATTAAAATGGCCATAGAATTTCCTCCTCTCCAACATGTCAACTGTCATTGTGCGGGTGCGGAGGTCTCCATCCTGCCGCTGGGAGGTGTAGCCAAACAGTCTCAAAGCCACAGGTTGGAGGCCGTCTATGTAGAGTAAATGTCCTTTGTGTCCTCCTGGCAGCCTGTCCACAGACTACGATGGCACCCTTGCTTTGTACAGTCAGAAGAGCAATATAGGTGACCCACTGCCTCGGACTGAGCACTCCCCAATGTTATAATCAGAGGAAACTGTTTCTTCTGCATCGGAGGATCCCATACTGAAATTGGTGGTACCTGGTGATCATTAGAGTGCTGTTTACAAGCTGTATTGTAAAGAGCTTGTAAGAGCTGCACTTTTTGCCTAGGTGACCTTACCACCGCTGATAGACTGCAGAGGTGCGCAGAAATCTTGGCCGTAAACAAAAAAAATTAAAATCTCTACATTCTTGAGAATAAAGGAAGTAAATTGCAAAGATACTTGTCTGTACAAGAATTTGATGTTTTAAAAAAAAAAAAAAAAATTTTTAAAATCAGAATTTTGTAAAAAAAAATAAATAAAAAATACTAATTTTCTGAGCTTTGCGAGGGCTTTTTCTTTGTCGCTCCATTGGGAGACCCAGACAATTGGGTGTATAGCTTCTGCCTCCGGAGGCCACACAAAGTATTACACTTTAAAAAGTGTAACCCCTCCCCTCTGCCTATACACCCTCCCGTGGATCACGGGCTCCTCAGTTTTATGCTTTGTGTTGAAGGAGGCACACATTCACTCAAGCTCCCATTTTAATCAGCAGCAGCTGCTGATTGTATCGGATGGAAGAAAAGAGGGCCCTAACAGGGCCCCCGGCATGCTCCCTTCTCACCCCACTAAGTCGGCGGTGCTGTTAAGGTTGAGGTACCCATTGCGGGTACAAAGGCTGGAGCCACATGCCGTTTTTTCTTCCCCATCCCTTAGAGGCTCTGGGAGAAGTGGGATCCTAACCGGTCACCATTCACTGGGGGAATCTGACGGACAGGAGACTGGGTATCATCAGGGACAGGCCCTGCATCTATAAGGTACTCTGTGTCCCCTTGGGGACGGTGCATGGAGCGCCTGTGTTACAGACGCTGCAGCGGCTGCTGTTTTTTTGTGACGACCGGGACTACCGCGCCGACCGCGCCTGTTTGCCGGCCGCGTTATTAAATTTAGTCCCCGGCTTTTGCGGCCTAGTACCATAACTCCCGCCCCCGGGCCTGCCAGTCAGGGGTAAGGGCGGGACGGTCGACTGGACGTCGGCAGTGAGGGCTGGAGCATACTTAGGTGTTCTCCTCCCCCCTCACTGAGCACTGTGGGGCACCAGATTCCCGCACTTTATTAGTCACGCCCACGGCTCCCTCCTCCCCTGAGAGTTCTGGCAGCCATATTTACAATCACTTCTGCCGGTGGAGGATTTCAGAACGAGCTCTACAGCTCTGGGAGGCCCAGGCAGGGAATCTGGTGGACACACAACCGCTTTGGGCGGTCGGTAAGCCACACCGGTTACCCGGTGCTGGCCCCCATTCGGTGCCGAAGTGTGTGTATATGTATGTATATATGTATATGTATGTATGTATGTATGTATATATATATATATATATATATATATATATATATATATATATATAATTTTTGTATACATTTTCTCTGTTCGGCCGCATTGTTTTGCTTTTGGCTATATACCCTCAGTGATCACTCTCAGAGGAGACTACAGCATGTCGTCCGCAAAGAGCAAGGGTGCCAAGGCACAGGCTTATTTTGCAACCTGTACCTCTTGTGCGGCTATGTTACCTGCAGGTTCCACCTACCCTCACTGTGTGCAATGCTCGGCCCCTGTGGCACTCACTCAGCCGGAGCCTGGGGCACTGGTGGGACCCTCGGCTCAGGTAGAACCGCCGGCTTCCACTGTCCAGGTGGCAGGGACAGAGTTTGCAGTTTTGGCTGAGAAACTCTGAGTCGCTTTCACAATCCATGGCTCAGTCTATGGACAGATGGTCTGCTAAGATACTAGAAGCCTTGCAGTCCAGATCGGTCACACAGGCCCCGGGCACTGTGAGTTCATCGCCCCCAGGCCCCTCTCGGTCGGTGCAGCAGAGTGCTCCTGGGGTGACACCTAGGTCCCACGGGGAGGACTCCGACACGGACCGCAGTCCCAGACCGGCTAAGCGGGCTCGCTGGGAACCTTCCCCGGCTTCATCACGCTGTTCGGGGTCTCAGCATGAGGACTCTCTGGAGGATGAGGCGGAGGTCGCAGCCCAGGACTCTGACCCTGACGTTGCTCTCAATCTTGATACACCTGAAGGGGACGCCATAGTAAATGACCTTATAGCGTCCATCAACCAGGTGCTAGATCTTTCTCCCCCAACTCCACCTATAGAGGAGTCGGCTTCACAGCAGGAGAAACGCCAGTTTAGGTTTCCCAAACGTACACGGAGTGCGTTTTTCGATCACTCTAACTTCAGAGATGCTGTCCAGAAGCACAGAGCATTTCCGGACAAGCGCTTTACTAAGCGCCTTAATGACACACGTTACCCCTTCCCCCCTGACGTAGTTAAGGGTTGGGCTCAGTGTCCCAAGGTGGATCCTCCAGTCTCTAGACTGGCGGCTAGATCCGTAGTATCAGTGGCAGATGGTTCATCGCTCAAGGATGCCACTGACAGGCAAATAGAGCTCCTGATGAAATCCATCTATGAAGCCATAGGCCCGTCTTTTGCTCCGGCCTTTGCAGCCGTGTGGGCACTCCAAGCTATCTCAGCTTGTCTGTCTGAGATTAATGCAGTCACACGTACCTCTGCTCCGCAAGTTGTGTCTTTGACTTCTCAGGCATCGGCCTTTTCGTCCTACGCCATGAACGCCGTCCTGGACTCAGCGAGCCGTACAGCGGTAGCGTCTGCCAATTCGGTGGCAGTCCGCAGGGCCATGTGGCTACGCGAATGGAAGGCAGACTCTGCTTCCAAGAAGTTCTTAACCGGTTTGCCATTTTCTGGCGACCGTTTGTTTGGCGAGCAATTGGATGAAATTATTAAACAATCCAAGGGAAAGGACTCGTCCTTACCCCAGTCCAAACCAAACAAACCTCAGCAACGAAAAATTCAATCGAGGTTTCGGTCCTTTCGGCCCTCAGCCAGGTCCCAATCCTCCACGTCCAACAGGTCAGAGAAGGGCCAGAGGAACTCTTCTGCATGGCGGTCTAAGTCACGTCCTCCAAAGACCGCCGGAGGAACCGCCTCCAAGGCGGCCTCCTCATGACTTTCGACCTCCCCAAACCGCATCCTCGGTCGGTGGCAGGCTCTCCCGCTTTTGCGACGCCTGGTGGCCACATGTCCAAGACCGATGGGTGAGAGACATTCTGTCGCACGGTTACAGGATAGAGTTCAGCTCTCGTCCTCCGACTCGTTTCTTCAGAACATCTCCGCCCCCCGAGCGAGCCGATGCACTTTTCCAGGCGGTGAACACTCTGAAGGCAGAAGGAGTTGTGATTCCCGTTCCCATTCAAGAACGTGGTCGCGGTTTTTACTCCAACTTGTTCGTGGTGCCAAAAAAGGACGGATCATTCCGCCCCGTTCTGGACCTCAAACTGCTCAACAGACACGTGAGAACCAGACGGTTCCGGATGGAATCTCTCCGTTCTGTCATCGCCTCGATGTCCCAAGGAGACTTCCTAGCCTCAATCGACATCAGGGATGCTTATCTCCATGTGCCGATTGCACCATAGCATCAACGCTTCCTGCGTTTCGCCATCGGGGACGAACACCTTCAGTTTGTGGCACTGCCTTTCGGCCTGGCGACAGCCCCACGGGTCTTCACCAAGGTCATGGCATCCGTGGTGGCGGTCCTACACTCTCAGGGCCACTCGGTGATCCCTTACTTAGACGATCTCCTAGTCAAGGCACCCTCCCGGGTGGCATGTCAACACAGCCTGACCATTGCTCTGGAGGCTCTCCAGAGGTTCGGGTGGATCATCAATTTCCCAAAGTCAAAATTGACACCGACCCAATCACTGACTTACCTCGGGATGGAGTTTCATACTCTCTCAGCGATAGTGAAGCTTCCGCTGGACAAACAGCGTTCGCTGCAGACAGGGGTGCAATCTCTCCTTCGGACCCAGTCACACCCCTTGAGGCGCCTCATGCACTTCCTAGGGAAGATGGAGGCAGTTCCCTTTGCGCAGTTTCATCTGCGTCCACTTCAATGGGACAGGAGATCGACGTCCCTAGACAGGAACGTCTCTCTTTCACTGGCAGCCAAAACCTCTCTTCAGTGGTGGCTTCTTCCCACTTCCTTGTCTAAGGGAAAATCATTCCTGCCCCCATCCTGGGCTGTGGTCACGACGGACGCGAGTCTGTCAGGGTGGGGAGCGGTCTTCCTCCACCACAGGGCTCAGGGAACCTGGACTCCGACAGAGTCCTCCCTTCAGATCAATGTTCTGGAGATAAGGGCAGTGTATCTAGCCCTAAAGGCGTTCCATCGGTGGCTGGAGGGCAGACAGATCCGCATACAGTCGGACAACGCCACGGCGGTCGCGTACATCAACCACCAGGGCGGCACACGCAGTCGTCAGGCCTTCCAAGAAGTTCGGCGGATTCTGCTGTGGGCGGAAGCCACAGCCTCCACCATCTCCGCAGTTCACATCCCGGGCGTAGAAAACTGGGAAGCAGACTTTCTCAGTCGCCAGGGCATGGACGCAGGGGAATGGTCTCTTCACCCGGACGTGTTTCAAGAGATCTGTTGCCGCTGGGGAATGCCGGACGTCGACCTCATGGCGTCTCGGCACAACAACAAAGTCCCGGCATTCATGGCACGGTCTCAAGATCACAGAGCTCTGGCGGCGGACGCATTAGTTCAGGATTGGTCGCAGTTTCGACTGCCTTATGTATTTCCTCCTCTGGCACTGCTGCCCAGAGTGTTGCGCAAGATCAGGTCCGACTGCCGCCGCGCCATCCTCGTCGCTCCAGACTGGCCGAGGAGGTCGTGGTACCCGGATCTGTGGCACCTCACGGTGGGTCAACCGTGGGCACTCCCAGACCGACCAGACTTGCTGTCTCAAGGGCCATTTTTCCATCTGAATTCTGCGGCCCTCAACCTGACTGTGTGGCCATTGAGTCCTGGCTCCTAGCGTCCTCAGGGTTATCTCAAGATGTTATTGCCACTATGAGACAAGCCAGGAAACCAACGTCCGCCAAGATCTATCACAGGGCTTGGAGGATCTTCTTATCCTGGTGCTCTGATCGGGGTTTTACCCCCTGGCCGTTTGCCTTACCCACTTTCCTTTCTTTCCTTCAATCCGGAATGGACAAGGGTTTGTCTCTCGGCTCTCTCAAGGGACAAGTATCGGCGCTTTCCGTGTTTTTTCAAAAGCGTCTAGCCAGGCTTCCGCAGGTCCGCACGTTCCTGCAGGGAGTTTGCCACATAGTCCCACCTTACAAGCGTCCGCTGGAACCCTGGGATCTTAACAGGGTGCTAACGGCTCTTCAGAAACCACCTTTCGAGCCGATGCGGGATGTCTCTATCACGCCTTTCGCAGAAGGTGGCCTTCCTAGTGGCAGTCACATCGCTTCGGAGAGTGTCTGAGCTAGCAGCGCTGTCATGCAAAGCCCCCTTCCTGGTGTTTCACCAGGATAAGGTGGTTCTGCGTCCGGTCCCGGAATTTCTCCCTAAGGTGGTATCCCCTTTTCATCTCAATCACGATATCTCCTTACCTTCCTTTTGCCCTCATCCAGTTCACCAATGTGAAAAGGATTTGCACTTGTTAGATCTCGTGAGAGCACTCCGGCTCTATATTTCTCGCACGGCGTCCCTGCGCCGTTCGGATGCGCTCTTTGTCCTTGTCGCTGGCCAGCGTAAGGGGTCGCATGCTTCCAAGTCAACCTCGGCTCGGTGGATCAAGGAACCGATTCTTGAAGCCTACCGTTCTTCTGGGCTTCCGATTCCTTCAGGGCTTCCGATTCCTTCAGGGCTGAAGGCCCATTCTACCAGAGCCGTGGGTGCATCCTGGGCATTGCGGCACCAGGCTACGGCTCAGCAGGTGTGTCAGGCGGCTACCTGGTCGAGTCTGCACACTTTCACGAAACACTATCAGGTGCATGCCTATGCTTCGGCAGATGCCAGCCTAGGTAGGTGAGTCCTTCAGACGGCGGTCGCCCACCTGTAAGAGGGGGCCGTTTTTCGGCTCTTTTTATCGAGGTATTCTTTTACCCACCCAGGGACTGCTTTTGGACGTCCCAATTGTCTGGGTCTCCCAATGGAGCGACAAAGAAGGGAATTTTGTTTACTTACCGTAAATTCCTTTTCTTCTAGCTCCTATTGGGAGACCCAGCACCCGCCCCTGTTCCCTTCGGGCTGTTGTTCTTTTGTGTACACATGTTGTTCATGTTGAATTGTTCTTTTGGTTCATGGTTTCAGTTCTCCGAACATCCTTCGGATTGAATTTACCTTAGACCAATTTATAAGTTTCCTCCTTCCTGCTTTTGCACCAAAACTGAGGAGCCCGTGATGCACGGGAGGGTGTATAGGCAGAGGGGAGGAGTTACACTTTTTAAAGTGTAATACTTTGTGTGGCCTCCGGAGGCAGAAGCTATACACCCAATTGTCTGGGTCTCCCAATAGGAGCTAGAAGAAAAGGAATTTACGGTAAGTAAACAAAATTCCCTTCTTTTTTTTTTTTTTAAAAGTTGCAAGCTGATGGCTTTTGGTGATACCATTTTGAGGTATAAACAAGATTTCGAAAGATGCGCTATGGGCACTGGAATGTTTCCATCTTAGAATCGTGCTACTTGAAAATTTTTATGTGTCACAGTTAGTCTGTTATACACTGTCATACAATGGTTGTGAAATGTATTGCAATTGATCCAGATTGGTATGATTCCATGTTTATAGTTAAATTAAGAATTTAAAAAAAAAAAAAAAGAATCGTGCTACTTAAAGGGAACCTGTCCCACTGTACACGGAGTCCGATCAGTGGAGAGCCTGGTATAGAGGAGAAGCTGAACAGAATGTCCTGTTCATTGGTTTGTCGGAGAAGATTTAGTATAGCGTGTATTTTATTTATTGAAATCCCTGATGATTCTATGGAGTAGTCCAGTGGGTGGAGCTACTTGTAATGGTCACCTCTGCATGCAGTCACTAGCAACTCCGCCCACTGGACTCTTATGCATACAAATACCAGGGATTTCAGTGAATAAAATGTAAGTTTTACCAAAACGTTTCACAAAAAACAATGAATATCCATCTGATCATCTTCTGCTGTATAACATCCTGCCTAGAGATCAGATACCAGGTTTCGTTTATATGTCGCTGTTCGAGATGGTTCCTCTTTAACCATTTAAATGGCTCTATCGGAGCCAGTATAACACAGCTGGCAGCTGTCCTGTGTGACAAACCATGCACCTGACCTGTGATGGACACACACTTTACATTTCTTAAAGGGGTTAATTTAAAGGTAGGAATGATCCACTATATGGAATATGAATGTATCATCACATGTATAACTCACTTGTGGCTTTTTGTATAATATGGTGTTGTTGGTAAGCAACTGACACTTCTCTCGGGGCACGTTGCAGGTAGTGGACACCCCTGGGATTCTGGATCATCCTCTGGAGGACAGGAACACCATTGAGATGCAAGCCATCACCGCCCTGGCTCACCTCCGGGCTGCCGTCCTGTACGTGATGGATGTCTCGGAGCAGTGTGGACACACCATAGAGCAGCAGCTGGAGCTCTTCAACAACATCCGTCCTCTGTTCTCCAATAAAGTGAGTCCCGTCGTCCGATGCTGGAGGCTGATGATAACACGATAGAGTAAAACTCATCCTCTTTATTTTTCCCCTCCTAGCCTCTCCTCATTGTTCTGAATAAGTGTGATGTGAAGCGCGTCTCTGAGCTCGACGAGGAACAACAGGTAAGAACATGTGATGCCTCTATAACATACAGTATCGTGATATGTGGTACAGCAGAACGAAGGACGTCCTAATGGTCCAAAATGAAAAGCATCAGTAAGGAGGATCATAAAGATGGGTCCTGGAAATGACATCACTGGCAAATCGTGACCTCATCAGATCTGAAGCAGTTTATAGAAGGATCTGGTCTGTGTGATCCTGTCCTGAGCAAAGCTTCATTTGTGCTTTCATCTCATCTTTTAGATTGACATTAATGAAGTTATTTATCTTTTGAGGGGCCATTTTTTTATTTTTTTTACCCAAATGCATGTAATTGGGCCTCAAAATAATTTTTACAATTTGCCAAAGGCATCTAAAACTGAACTTTTGATTCATATATTAAATAATAAAGCTCTAATTACATTAAAAACGCACAGTATGGGACTGTTATTGCTAATGACACAACTTAATTCCTTATCTTATCAATCCCTATTGATGAGACACTGTCCGTGGGTCTATTAAAGGTAGTCACACATAACGAGATCGCTAGCGAGACCGCTGATGTCACGGTTTCTGTGACGCAGTAGCGATCTTGTTAGTGATCTCGTTATGTGTGACACCTACCAGCGATCAGGCCCCTGCTGTGAGATCTCTAGTCGTTGCAGAATGGTCCAGGCCATTTTCTTCAAAGGCGATGTCCTGCTGGGCAGGACACATCGCTGTGTTTGACACTGTGGGACAGGGTCACAGTGACTGCTGAGATCGTTATACAGGTCACTACTGCGACCTGTATTGTTCCTGCATCGCTGGTAAGGTCTGACTGTGTGACATCTCACCTGCGACCTCCCAGCGACTTACCAGCGATCCCTATCAGGTCGCATCGTTTTTGGGATCGCTGGTAAGTCGTTGTGCGTGACTGGGCCTTAACATTCACCATGGTGTTCAGTAGCTGTAGTCCCTATATTAGCTATTTAAAACCTAAGACCCAAACCTCCCCAACATGTTTCACCTTTACAGGCATCATCAGGGGGAATGAGCCTTAGATTTTAAATAGTATAGGGACTACAGCTACTGAACTCCATGGCGAATGTTATAAACCCACGGCCGGTGTCTCATTAATAGGGATTGATAAGATAAGGAATTAAGTTATGCTATTAGCAATAATAGCCCCATAATGTGCGTTTTTAATGTAATTAGTGCTGCATTATTTAATATATGAATTAAAAGGTAAGTTTTATTTAATAGTCATTAGTATCGGGGTTTAGTTGGCTTTGGCAAACTGTAAATTTGGTTGCCCTTACTCTGACTTATCAACTAGTCCATTAAAAATAATTTGTCATTGGGTTTCATTAAAAATGGTGCATCGTTGGGGCGGTGCGATGTAGCCGACCAGAGAGGACGCATGGGAAGAGAGCTCCTATAATCCTGATCTTATCCTGGCCATTTACACCCGGTTACCTGATCCATTTACTCACTGACCTGCTGCTGTGACAGGAGACACCATCTGGAGGCTGCAGATTCCCACTGGAGCTATTCCCTGACTCCTGCACGGCGTTGCTGGATCTCCTGAGGCTGGAGAGTGTGGAGCAGCAGCCATCTTCCCTACAGCATGCATTTCCACAGTGAGCAGCAGAGCATGACTCCGGAGAGCAGTGAGGAGTGACAGATTTATGGCCAGAGGTGAAGACCCAGGAGTGGTGAGCACAGGGAAGTTAATTCTCCCTTAGCTGTGTAACTGGCAGTCGGTGTGCAGCACATTAGGGGGGCCGGCTGCAGTGTGGAAGACTTTAACCCATGGAGTGCTGCAGGGTCTGGAGTGTGTGCCTTGAAAAACGGGCCCTGCAGATTTTTCCTGACACATGAAAACAAATAAGTGACACATATTGAAATCCCCACGCTGCACAGGCCTGCATCATCCTGATAAATACACCCTGATTGCTGTGCTGCCCTGGGACTCCCTTCATTCTTATTATCCACCATATAAGAGGCTGTTTTCCGGCTCTCTGGACGTGGTGAGGAAGTGGAGACAGACATATTACTAAATATACATTATAAAGGCACAGATTCAGACGCACGGGGGCACGATAAGAGAGGGGTGCAGAATCAGCAAATCCCCAGTGTATCAATATGAGTCCCCCTAAACAAAGTGTAGCTATTGACAAACTTAAGGAGTTCGCAAGGGGTGGTCAGGCAGATGCCCCTAAAGCCAAGAGAAATGCCACCCCAAAAGGTCAGGCACTATTGGATGACGGGTCAGAGGATAAAGATGATTTAACCCTGAGGCAGGTGTATGAACAGCTTCTACAAGCAATTTCTACAAGCAACAGCTCCCTCACAGCGAAAATTGAGCAGGTACATTCAGAGGTGGGCCTCCTGCGTCAGGTCATGCAATCCTTGAGGGCCCGAACAGCGGAAGTCTAGACGCGAGTGTCTGAACTTGAGGATCAAACTGTAACACTCAAAACAAAAATGACCACAATGGCCGGATCGGCAAATGCATGGCGCCAGAAAGCAGACGATCTGGAGAACCGCATGCGTCGAAACAATATACGAATCATAGGACTGCCAGAGCGCTCGGAAGGTCAGCATCCGGAACAATTCCTGGAGGAGTGGCTGAAATGTAATCTCGGAGATGAGTTCTCCTCGACATTTGCGGTGGAGAGGGTGCACAGAGTTCCAACAAGGCCTCCTATTCCAGGCGCGCCACCACATCCCTTTTTAGCAAAGATGCTCAACTACAGAGAGAGACACCGCACTCCATCTGGCCCGACAGAAGAGCCCACTCAAGTTCAATAATGCTGCCCTCTCGATCTTTCCGGACTTTTCGGTGGACCTCAAGAAACAGAGGGCCCACTTCATGGAGGTGAAGACGAAATTAAGGGATTGGAACATCATCTACTCTATGCTGTACCCTGCCCGGCTCCGCATAGTGCATGAAGGGTCGCCTCTGTTTTTTACTACACCTGCTGAGGCTGAGGACTGGCTACAGGTACACCCGAAACCTAAGGGGCAGAAGCCGTGAGATTACTTTCCTAAGTGACATTTTCTGTGCCCCCTGGCGACCCTCTTCTTCCATGGTTGCTTGAAGCCCCCTTTGGAGACAGATGGGACTTCCCCGTGCCTCGAGTGATGATGGAATTGGCCAGGAATTGGTTCTTGTGAAATGGGAGCCCTATCTTGTGCACCCTTATACCACCTATACCAGGACACTGTATTCAGTGGTGGTATCCCCATTGATGTTTGAAATGTTTTACAGGACTTATCGGAAAGGTCCTGAAGTTCGATATTGGTTCTTTGTTTACAGCTGCAATTGCATTAACTTTATTTCTTTGCAGGGACAGGCTTATTACTGTTGGAGGGTTAACCACCCTTAATTGCAGGGCAGAAAGCGTCTTATACCTGGGATCCTGGTTCTATAAAAAGATCTATGTGATATGGGGTCAGAGCTAATATTTATGACCTGGAATGTCAGAGGCCTTAAATCGCCCAAAAAACGTATTAAGGTATTCTCCCAAATTAAGCAAGTCAAGGCCCAACTGGTGGTACTGGTAGAGACTCACCTCACACGGGACACAGCCAGACTAGTAAACAAACCGTGGGTACAATGGTCGGCACATGCGTTCCACACCAGCTACTCCAGGGGTGTCTCTCTATTGGTCCATAGACATATCCGTTGGGAAGTGAAGGTGGTGAGGCGTGACCCGGAGGGGCGATTTGTGTTTTATATATGCGTCTATAAACTCTAGAGATTATGTGCTGTTATGAATTTACAACCCCCCACCAGCTCGCATCTCCATTCTTAAACAAGCAATGAGCTTTGCCCTCAATTATCCAGATGCGTATGTGTTATGTATGGGGGATTTTAATCTTGTGATGAATGAGGAGCAGGACAAGTTTCTGATGGATGGAGGGGGACAACATTCGGCCACACACTTGACTGATTTGCAGCAATGCGCGGAGGGAGGTGGGTGGATTGACCTTTGGCGACTCTGGCATCCTAACACCCGAGAATATACATGTCATTCTTCTACTAGACGCACGCTGTCCCGACTAGATTATATTTTTGGGTCGAGCAATATCGCAACCTGGGTGGATGACGTGGTACACGGGGTCAGGGGCATATCAGATCACAGCCCAGTGATTCTTACTATGAAGACTAACCAAGGTGTTGGTAAACCCTTTTGGAGGTTAAACCCCTTTTGGCTGAAACTAATAGATCAAAGTGATAGAACTCTGTCCCAAATAGAGGATTTCCTGGAAGCACACCCTAAACCTTGGAATATTAACTTGGTGTGGGACACTCTTAAAGCCTACCTTAGAGGGTGTTTGTCTTCAACCATAACATATCTTAAGAGTGACTAAAACTGAGGATGATATAGTAGAGGGGAGACTAAGGGACTTAGAGGCAATATATATATCGGCCCCAACCGATGGAAATAGAGCGGCCTGGATGCAATCATATAGGTTATATATGCAGCACTCTGAGACCAAGTCCAAACGCAAATTGTTCTTTACCCGACAATCATATTTTGAGCTTGGAAATCAATCCAGTAAATTATTGGCATATATGGTTAGGCAACACAACACTTCAAATACAATATTGGGTATACGGAGGATGGATGGCTCAATAGCTACATCCCCTGAGGATATTTTAGAGTGCTTTTGTGAATACTATAAAACCCTATACACATCTAGAAATCCTCATGGAGTTCAAAGTTGCGTGACATATTTGTCGGATTTGGAGTTTCCCACTTTGAGTGGATCACAACGGGAGTCTCTGGAGGCGGACATCACACTGGATGAAGTGATTACTGCCATCTCGGATATGGCTAGGGGGAAATCTCCGGGTCCAGATGGCCTTCCCATAGAATTCTATAGTAAATATTGTGACATATTGGCCCCGATTCTTTTAGAGGTTTTCTCACAATTTTCAGCCGGCGACTCTCTACCTGCCTCTTTGTACGAAGCACATATAGTTGTGTTGAGGAAGGAGGGTAAAGACCCACTAGACTGCGGTTCATACCGTCCTATATCCCTAGTTAACGTGGATTACAAGATCTTTACCAAAATACTGGCGTCCAGGCTTAATTCAGTCATATTGAGTATAGTTCACCCAGATCAAACCGGATTTATGCCTGGGAAAAACACCTCTATAAATATAAGACGGGTCCAGTCCATAGTGCAATATAGCACACTGGTCCAAGAGAACGAGTGGGCCATGGCCTCGCTGGATGCGGACAAAGCATTTGACTCTGTAGAATGGCCATTTTTATTTGCCTGCCTCCAGAGATTCGCTTTTGGGCCTAAATTCAGTAACTGGATTCATATGTTGTATAGGTCCCCGACAGCCAGGATACTAGTCAATGGTGCTATGTCTACACCCTTCGCATTGAATCGGGGCACAAGACAGGGATGCCCTCTGTCTCCAGCATTGTTTGCACTAGTTATTGAAGCTTTGGCAATTAGAATCCGCTCTCATCCACAGATCACTGGAATCACTATAGCCGACCGAACAGATCAAATACGATTGTATGCGATGACATGGTTGTCTTCTTAGATCGAGTGCAAGAGACTCTACTGGTGGTTATAGATACTATAGATACATTTGGGGAGTTTTCGGGACTACGCATCAACTGGGATAAGTCGGCTTTGATGCCATTAATGCATGGGTCTGGAATTTCAATGGAGGGTAGGTCACCATTGCAAGTGGTAACTAGCTTTAAATACCTGGGAATACACATACAGAAAGACCATACACTAGACCTGCAGACGAGTATAACCCCACTTCTGGAGCATGTTAAACTTAAATATAACTTGTGGAGCAAGCTACCGCTGTCAGTGGTTGGCAGAATAAATTTAATCAAAATGATATTACTTCCAAAGCTTAGTTATACACTACAACATAGTGCAGTATCAGTACCCAAATCCTTCTTCTCAATGTTGAACTCTCTTACTACCTCTTTCATATGGGGGAAATCCAGACCCAAACTTCGGTTATCCATTTTACAGAGCTCCAAAAGACTGGGAGGGATGGCTTTACCGGAGTTCTTCCTCTACTACCTCGCGGGACAGCTTAGGGCACTAGAGACTTGGATGCCTGGATGTCAGCTGCCAAACTCTGAGAGTCACTTGGCACACGCGGCTGGGACTGATTGTTTAGTGGGTTTTCTCGAATCAGAAGGACTGAGAACACCATGGCAATTACCCCTCCTCAGGTTGGCAAGATTAGTCTGGCGACAAGCCAAGAGGGTGGTACACTTCGAAGGGGTGGTGGCGGAACTCCCATTATGGGGGAATAGCTACTTCCATACTCTGAGAGATCACCCCTCGGCGCAATTCTGGGCCACTCACAGCGTCAGTGCATTAGGTGATCTTTTTGTCCCGGGAACCACAACCTTCAAGTCCTTTGAACAAGTCCAGATTGAATATAATGTTCCAAGATCACAGTTTTTTAGATACCTGCAGATTCGCACAGCGATTCAATCCCACATACAGAAAATTGGAGTGAGGAAATTGATATCATCCCTTCCTATGATAGGTATTCTAAAATCACAAAGACCTCGAGGCCTCATCTCAGGTATATATACTTACCTGTTGTCAGTGGGGGTGGAGTCTGACCCCTTGACAGCCCAGGATAGATGGAAATCTCTAATTCCCTCTCTACAGGGAGAGGAATGGGAAGAGATATTGGAATCTCCGACTGCGGTATCCCCTTCGGTTAATAATAAGTTGATTCAATGCTACATTGTCCACCAGGCATACCTTACTCCAACTCGATTATTTAGTATGGGCCGTTCTCGTACATCGGAGTGCCCGAGGTGTCATCTCTCAGGGGCAAATTTCATACATATGATCTGGAGCTGTCCCAATATATCTTCGTACTGGCGGGGAGTGACATCTCTGCTGACATCGATTGTGTCGATTCCTGTTTTGTGTGACCCTTTGATATGCCTGTTTGGGGTGGTGGAGGAAGAGTCCTGGGATCATTACATGACAATATTCCTCAGAGAGGCATTGTTTCTGGCTAGGAAATTAATAGCTCTGAGGTGGATGGGAGATTCGAATCCAACTGTGCGGTCCTGGGTTAAACTAGTCAATGCAACCATAGTCTATGAGCGGGTGGTATATTATAATAGGGGGTGCCCGGGAAAATTTAATAAAATCTGGGGTTTGTGGAATTCTTCTCCAGACACACTTGCGGAGGTTTGAGGGAGATTATGCGGATAATGGTGGTTCCCGTTAGATGTTGGGATATGAAACACTGTCCAATGGTATATTGAGGTATAATAATGCAATGTGGCTGTTGTTCCTCTTTCTATCTTGTTTTCAAAATATGGTCATGCTGATAGTTAGAGCTGTTCTTATGCGCAATATAAAATTAGATATATATGCAAACGATAAGAAGTATGGATAATAACATTGTTCTATCTTAACTGCTAAAGATATTATGGACTTTATATGACTGTTTATTGTTATATTTAAATATTACTATCTATATACTGAGCTATCTTTATATGGCAAATGTCAGTTGTACCATGTTTGAAATTGTTAATAAAACGAAGTTAAAAAAAAAATAAAACGGTGCATCGTTCGCCCTCTATAGCCGCTGTGTTCCTGTCTACTGCCGCAGAATGAGCTGAGAATCCATCAGCTATGGCGGTCTGCCGGGGAGTTTGTATCTTATATCGGAGTTTCTCTCGGCTGATTTATCATCACAGACCTCATCAAAGTTGACTGCAGGAAACAAAGTGTGTAAAAACAAAATAGTTCAAACTTTTACAGAAACCCAATGGCAAAAATTTTGTATTTCCAAATTACGTTTAAGTGCCAAAAGAAGGGAATTTTGTTTACTTACCGTAAATTCCTTTTCTTCTAGCTCCAATTGGGAGACCCAGACAGTGGGTGTATAGCTACTGCCTCTGGAGGCCGCACAAAGAACTACACTTAAAAGTGTAAGGCCCCTCCCCTTCTGGCTATACACCCTCCCGTAGGAGTACAGATTCCTCAGTTTTAGTACCAAAGCAAGAAGGAGGAAAGCCAATAACAGTTTCAAAAACAAATTCAATCCGATAACAAGATCGGAGAACTTAAGAAACAACATGAACAACATGTGCACCCGAAAAACGAAACCCTAAGAACAAATAGGGCGGGTGCTGGGTCTCCCAATTGGAGCTAGAAGAAAAGGAATTTACGGTAAGTAAACAAAATTCCCTTCTTCTTTTTCGCTCCTAATTGGGAGACCCAGACAGTGGGACGTCCAAAAGCAGTCCCTGGGTGGGTAAAAAGATACCACATGAACGGGCTGTCATACAGCCTCTTCCTACAGGTGGGCCACCGCCGCCTGAAGGACCTGTCTACCTAGGCTGGCATCTGCCGAAGCGTAGGTATGCACTTGATAGTGTTTGGTAAACGTGTGCAGACTCGACCAGGTAGCCGCCTGGCACACTTGCTGAGCCGTAGCCTGATGCCGCAATGCCCAGGACGCACCCACGGCTCTGGTAGAATGGGCCTTCAGTCCAGATGGAATCGGAAGCCCAGCAGAACGGTATGTGTGAAGAATTGGTTCCTTGATCCACCGCGCCAGGGTGGATTTGGAAGCTTGCGATCCCTTATGCTGACCAGCGACTAGGACAAAGAGCGCATCAGAACGGCGTAGAGCCGCCGTGCGAGAAATGTAAATCCTGAGTGCTCTCACCAGGTCCAACAGATGTAAACCCTTTTCAAATTGGTGAACTGGATGCGGACACAAAGATGGCAAAGTGATATCCTGATTGAGATGAAAGGAAGAAACCACCTTGGGAGAAAACTCTGGAATTGGACGCAGTACTACCTTGTCTTGGTGAAACACCAGGAAGGGAGATTTGCAAGATAACGCCGCTAGCTCGGACACTCTTCGAAGAGACGTGACCGCCACAAGAAAAACTACCTTTTGTGAAAGCCGAGAAAGGGGAACCTCTTTCAAAGGCTCGAAAGGCGGCTTCTGGAGAGCAATGAGAACCTTGTTCAGATCCCAGGGTTCCAATGGCCGTCTGTAAGGAGGAACGATATGACAAACTCCTTGGAGAAACGTGCGTACTTTAGAAAGCCGTGCCAAGCGCTTCTGAAAGAATACGGATAGCGCGGAGACTTGACCCTTAAGCGAGCTAAGCGACAAACCTTTTTCCAACCCAGACTGCAGGAAGGAAAGAAAAATTGGCAATGCAAATGGCCAGGGAGAAAACCCTTGAGCCAAGCACCACGCTAAGAATATCTTCCACGTCCTGTGATAGATCTTAGCTGAGGATGGTTTTCTAGCCTGTCTCATTGTGGCAACAACTTCATGAGATAAACCTGAGGCCGCTAGGATCCAGGACTCAATGGCCACACAGTCAGGTTCAGGGCCGCAGAATTCAGATGGAAAAACGGCCCTTGAGACAGCAAATCTGGACGGTTTGGTAGTGTCCACGGTTGGCCTACCGTGAGATGCCACAGATCCGGGTACCACGACCTTCTTGGCCAATCTGGAGCGACGAGTATGGCTCGATGGCAGTCGGACTTGATTTTCCGGAGAACTCTGGGTAACCATGCTAGAGGTGGGAACACATAGGGGAGTCGGAATTGCGACCAATCCTGAACCAAGGCGTCTGCCGCCAGCGCTCGGTGATCGTGAGACCGTGCCATGAAAACTGGGACCTTGTTGTTGTGCCGTGACGCCATCAGATCGACGTCCGGCGTCCCCCAGCGGCAACAGATCTGCTGAAACACGTCCGGGTGAAGGGACCATTCTCCTGCGTCCATGCCCTGGCGACTGAGAAAGTCTGCTTCCCAGTTTTCCACGCCTGGGATGTGAACTGCGGATATGGTGGACGCTCTGCTTTCCACCCACGTCAAAATCCGCTGGACTTCTTGAAAAGCTTGGCGACTGCGTGTTCCGCCTTGGTGGTTGATGTACGCCACCGCCGTGGAATTGTCCGACTGAATCCGAATCTGCTTGCCTTCCAGCCATTGTTGGAAGGCTCGCAGGGCAAGATAGATTGCTCTGATTTCCAGAACATTGATCTGCAGGGTGGACTCTTCCTGAGTCCACGTCCCCTGAGCCCTGTGGTGGAGAAACACCGCTCCCCACCCTGATAGGCTCGCATCCGTCGTGACCACTGCCCAGGACGGGGGAAGGAACGACTTTCCCTGTGACAATGAGGTGGGGAGAAGCCACCAACGCAGAGAGTCCTTGGCAGTCTGAGAGAGGGAGACAGTCCTGTCGAGGGACGTCGATTTCCCATCCCATTGGCGTAGAATGTCCCATTGTAGAGGGCGCAGATGAAACTGCGCGAACGGGACTGCCTCCATTGCTGCTACCATCTTTCCTAGGAAATGCATGAGGCGCCTCAGTGAGTGCGACTGGCTCTGAAGGAGAGATTGCACTCCAGTCCGTAGCGAGCACTGCTTGTCCAGTGGAAGCCTCACTATCGCTGAGAGAGTATGAAACTCCATGCCAAGATAAGTCAGAGATTGGGTCGGGGTTAGATGAGACTTTGGAAAGTTGATAATCCACCCGAAACTCTGGAGAGTGTCTAGTGCCACCTTCAGACTGTGTTGGCATGCCTCTTGAGAGGGTGCCTTTATAAGCAGGTCGTCTAGATACGGGATGACCGAGTGACCCTGCGAGTGCAGAACAGCTACTACTGCTGCCATGACTTTGGTGAAGACCCGGGGGGCTGTTGCCAGACCGAAAGGTAACGCTACGAACTGCAGGTGTTCGTCGTGTATGACGAAGCGTAGGAAACGCTGATGCTCTGGTGCGATCGGCACGTGGAGATACGCATCTTTGATATCTATTGATGCTAGAAAATCTCCTTGAGACATTGAGGCTATGACGGAGCGTAGGGATTCCATCCGGAACCTCCTGACTTTTACGTGTCTGTTGAGCAACTTTAGATCCAGGACGGGTCGATACGATCCGTCCTTTTTTGGGACCACAAACAGATTGGAGTAAAAACCGTGACCTTGTTCCTGAAGAGGGACGGAGGTCACCACTCCTTCCGCCTTTAGAGCGGCCACCGCCTGCAACAGAGCATCGGCTCGGTCTGGTGGTGGAGAAGTTCTGGAGAAACGAGTTGGCGGACGAGAACTGAACTCTATCCTGTACCCGTGAGACAGAATATCCCTCACCCAACGGTCTTTGACGCGTGACAGCCAGATGTCGCCAAAGTGGGAAAGCCTCCCACCGACCGCGGGTGTGGGAATCGGAGACCGCAAGTCAGGAGGACGCCGTCTTGGCAACGGTTCCTCCGGCTGTCCTTTTTGGGCGTGACTGAGACCTCCAAGAATCTGAGCGTCTCTGGTCTTTTTGAGTCTTTTTTGACGAGGCGAATTGGGACCTGCCCGGTCCTCGAAAGGACCGATAACCAGACTGACCCTTCCTCTGTTGGGGTTTGTTTTGTCTGTGTTGCGGTAAGGATGAGTCCTTACCCTTGGAGTGTTTGATGATTTCATCCAAACGCTCTCCAAACAATCGGTCACGAGAAAAAGGCAAATTGGTTAAGCACTTCTTGGAATGAGAATCTGCTTTCCAATGTCTCAACCACAGGGCCCTACGCAAAACAACGGAGTTGGCTGACGCCACTGCCGTGCGGCTTGTAGCGTCAAGAACAGCATTAATCGCGTACGACGCGAATGCCGCCATTTGCGAGGTCAATGGTGCTACCTGCGGGGCAAATGCACGTGTGACTGAGTCGACTCGCGCAAGCCCGGCTGAGATAGCTTGGAGTGCCCATACGGCCGCAAAAGAAGGCGCTAATGACGCTCCAATCGCTTCATAGATGGATTTCAGCCAGAGCTCCATCTGCCTGTCAGTGGCATCTTTAAGTGCCGCTCCATCTTCAACAGCAACCAAGGATCTAGCTGCAAGCCTGGAAATTGGAGGATCCACTTTTGGACACTGGGTCCAACCCTTGACCACCTCAGGGGGAAAAGGATAGCGTGTATCTTTAAGCCGTTTAGGAAAACGCCTTTCAGGATAAGCGTGGGGTTTCTGGATTGCGTCTCTAAAGTCAGCGTGGTCCAGAAAAGTGCTTAAAGTACGCTTAGGGTATCTGAAATGGATTCTCTCGTGCTGCGAAGCTGACTCCTCTACAAGAGGAGCTGGTGGGGAAATATTTAACATCTTATTGATGTTAAATATAAGATCATTAACTATGGCGTCACCATCTGGTGTATCTAGATTGAGAGCGGTCCCAGGATCAGAATCCTGATCAGTTACGTCCGCCTCATCACCCATAGATTCATCTCGCTGGGATCCTGACCATTGAGATGAATGTGAAGGCCCGTCATAGCGAGCCCGCTTAGGCTGCCCGGGGCCATCGTCCGAGTCAGAGTCTTCACCCTGAGGTGTATATGCCCGTCCCGGAGCTTGGTAATTCAGCTGAGGGGGACCAGGGGGCAATGATTGCACAGTGTCCGTGGCCTGAAGTACAGGCCTAGCTCGCAATGTGTCAAGAATTTGTGACATAGTGAGAGACATTCTGTCAGCAAAAGCTGCAAACTCAGTTCCTGTCACTTGGACAGCATTCACAGGTGGTACACCCTGGGTCACGTCCAGCAGAGGTCCCGACTGTGCAAGCGCCGCAGGGGCCGAGCACTGCACACAATGGGGGTCCGTGGAGCCTGCCGGTAGAAAAGTCCCACATGCGGTGCAGGAAGCATATAATGTCTGTGCCTTGGCACCCTTGCGTTTTACGGACGACATGCTGCTGGCTCTCTGCAATGTGAGAGAGTCTATAGCCAAAGGGCGACCAGCGCTATGTAATACCAAGTATTTGTAGAAACAAAATACTAAGAATACTACTGGCACAAGAGGGGGTGAGCCCTGAGGGCTGCTTACCGCCCGCTGAATAGCGGGTAAGAGGCGCAGAATTCCTTGTCTGGGTCTCCCCGGCTCCCCTCTGCAGCTCAGCGTGTCAGCAGGAATGGCTGCCGGCGTCTGTGGAGAGGGGCGGTCCGTGGGAGTTTCCAAACAAAAGTGCGGGAAACAGTGTCCCCTCTGTGCCGATTGTGAGGGCTGGAGTATGTAAAAACGACTCCAGCCCTCGGCGCTGATGCACTGGCCAGCGTCCCGCCCCTCTCCTGACTGGCAGGTCTGGGGGCGGGAACGAACGGAAGCAGGCCGCAAAAGCCGGGGACTCGAGTTATCAGCGCGGCCGCCGTAAAAGCGCGGGCCGCGCTGAAGTCCCCGGCGCACCACAAGTGCCAGCCGCGCCGCAGTCCCAGCGGCCGGCGCGACCGATTCCCAGAAGTGTGCCTGCTTCAGCGAAGCTGAATGAGGCCATGGCACAAGCGCCGCAGCGCTGATGTCCCCCGGCGCACTACAACACCCAGCATGCTGCGGTGTGAGCGCCAAATGCACGGGGACACAGAGTACCTTGAGGAAGCAGGGCCATGTCCCTGATGTACTCCGCTCCATCCAGCATCTTCTCCAGGGGCTGTAGATGGAGCACGGTCTCAGTGCCTGGAGACCAGTAAATCCCACTTCACCCAGAGCCCTGTAAAAAGGGATGGGGAAGGAATCAGCATGTGGGCTCCTGCCGCCGTACCCGCAATGGGTACCTCAACCTTACAAACACCTCCGACATACAGTGGGGTGAGAAGGGAGCATGCTGGGAGCCCTGTATGGGCCCTCTTGTCTTCCATCCGACATAGTCAGCAGCTGCTGCTGACTAAAAACAATGGAGCTATGCGTGCGTGTCTGACCTCCTGCGCACAAAGCTAAAACTGAGGAATCTGTACTCCTACGGGAGGGTGTATAGCCAGAAGGGGAGGGGCCTTACACTTTTAAGTGTAGTTCTTTGTGCGGCCTCCAGAGGCAGTAGCTATACACCCACTGTCTGGGTCTCCCAATTAGGAGCGAAAAAGAAAAGGCAGTAAAATCGTGTAAACAGGGATGTGCTGCAGCCCATAATGCAACCCTATGTGAATAATCTCAGTAAATGGTGCTGGTTTAGCTCCAATCCACTCGCTATATCATGAGCTGATAATATGAAGGTATACTCTATTTCTGTATTTTTCAAGGGTTATTTTTCCTAATAACTTCTGAAATTTCCTTGTTTCTTTTAGAAATATGGTTTATATGGTTTTACATGATACTTATTCAATTAGTTTAATAAGAAAATTGTTTGTCTACATCCATCTCCTGACATGTTATTTGAAAATCATACTATCGAAATTCTTGATCCGACTGTATGTCATAGTTTTTACCAATGTTATTTGTTTTTCTCCTTTTGCATATGTATATTATTTGTTGATATAGCATGAAGTAATGCTATCAACAGGGTGAGATGAAAAATGACCACAAAACAGCTGCTATACCGGATGTTCTTTATTCAATCTTTGTGCAGGGTAAAAATCGCGGCGGGAGGAGACCTGGATACCGGCCCCTCACAGAGGATGACGGCCGTTTCGCCTGTCAATAGGCTTCTACGGGTCCACGTCTAAGTGCAGGAAGGCTCTCTTTAAATAGGGGAGTGTATCCAGGTGCCAAGCCACACATATGGACAAATGAGGAATGTCAAGTGATTTTTGTGAATACATACAAACAGTTAAAAAACAATGTGTCAGCAATCACTGCTGAAGTTTAAAACCAACATTCAAACAAATCAGTTTTCACAAATTCCAACAAAACTTACAATTACATACAGCTTTTTCTTTTTCGCTCCTAATTGGGAGACCCAGACAGTGGGTGTATAGCTACTGCCCTCTGGAGGCCGCACAAAGAACTACACTTAAAAGTGTAAGGCCCCTCCCCTTCTGGCTATACACCCTCCCGTAGGAGTACAGATTCCTCAGTTTTAGCTTTGTGCGCAAGGAGGTCAGACACGCACGCATAGCTCCATTGTTTTTAGTCAGCAGCAGCTGCTGACTATGTCGGATGGAAGAAAAGAGGACACATATAGTGTCCCCAGCATGCTCCCTTCTCACCCCACTTATGTCGGAGGTGTTTGTAAGGTTGAGGTACCCATTGCGGGTACGGCGGCAGGAGCCCACATGCTGATTCCTTCCCCATCCCTTTTTACAGGGCTCTGGGTGAAGTGGGATTTACCGGTCTCCAGGCACAGAGACCGTGCTCCATCTACAGCCCCTGGAGAAGATGCTGGATGGAGCGGAGTACATCAGGGACATGGCCCTGCATCCTCAAGGTACTCTGTGTCCCCGTGTATCTGGCGCTCACACCGCAGCATGCTGGGTGTTGTAGTGCGCCGGGGGACATCAGCGCTGCGGCGCCTGTGCCATGGCCTCATTCAGCTTTGCTGAAGCAGGCACATTTATGGGAATAGGACGCGCCGGCCGCTGGGACTGCGGCGCGGCTGGCACTTGTAGTGCGCCGGGGACTTCAGCGCGGCCTGCGCTTTTACGGCGGCCGCGCTGATAACTACAGTCCCCGGCTTTTGCGGCCTGCTTCCTTTCGTTCCCGCCCCCACACCTGCCAGTCAGGAGAGGGGCGGGACGCTGCCCACGTCCAGAACTCGGTCGCGCCGGCCGCTCGAACAGCGGCGCGGCTGGCACTTGCGGTGCGCCGGGGACTTCAGCGCGGCCCGCGCTTTTACGGCGGCCGCGCTGATAACTCGAGTCCCCGGCTTTTGCGGCCTGCTTGCGTTCGTTCCCCGCCCACAGACCTGCCAGTCAGGAGAGGGGCGGGACGCTGGCCAGGGCATCAGCGCTGAGGGCTGGAGTCGTTTTTACATACTCCAGCCCTCACAGTCAGCACAGAGGGGACACTGTTCCCGCACTTTTGTTTGGGAACTCCCACGGACCGCCCCTCTCCACAGTAGCCGGCAGCCATTCTTGCAGACACGCTGAGCTGCAGAGGGGAGCCGGGGAGACCCAGACAAGGCATTCAGCAGCCTCTTACCCGCTGTTCAGCGGGCGGTAAGCAGCCCTCAGGGCTCACCCCCTCTTGTGCTCGTAGTATTCTTAGTATTTTGTTGCTACAAATACTTGGTATTACATAGCGCTGGTCGCCCTTTGGCTATAGACTCTCTCATATGCAGAGAGCCAGCAGCATGTCGCCCGTAAAACGCAAGGGTGCCAAGGCACAGACATTGTATGCTTCCTGCACCGCATGTGGGACTTTTCTACCGGCAGGCTCCACGGACCCCCATTGTGTGCAGTGCTCGGCCCCTGCGGCGCTTGCACAGTCGGGACCTCTGCTGGACGTGTCCCAGGGTGTACCACCTGTGAATGCTGTCCAGGTGACAGGAACTGAGTTTGCAGCTTTTGCTGACAGAATGTCTCTCACTATGTCACAAATTCTTGACACATTGCGAGCTAGGCCTGTACTTCAGACCACGGACACTGTGCATGTATTGCCCCCTGGTCCCCCTCAGCTCCTAGCTCCGGGACGGGCATCTACACCTCAGGGTGAAGACTCTGACTCGGACGATGGCCCCGGGCAGCCTAAGCGGGCTCGTTATGACGGGCCTTCACATTCATCTCAATGGTCTGGATCCCAGCGGGATGAATCTATGGGTGATGAGGCGGACTTAACTGATCAGGATTCTGATCCTGGGACCGCTCTCAATCTAGATACACCAGATGGTGACGCAATAGTTAATGATCTTATATTTAACATCAATAAGATGTTGAATATTTCCCCACCAGCTCCTCCTGTAGAGGAGTCAGCTTCGCAGCACGAGAGAATCCATTTCAGATACCCTAAGCGTACATTAAGCACTTTTCTGGACCACGCTGACTTCAGAGACGCAATCCAGAAACCCCACACTTATCCTGAAAGGCGTTTTCCTAAACGACTTAAAGATACACGCTACCCTTTTCCCTCTGAAGTGGTCAAGGGTTGGACCCAGTGTCCAAAAGTGGATCCTCCAATTTCCAGGCTTGCAGCCAGATCCTTGGTTGCTGTTGAAGATGGAGCGGCACTTAAAGATGCCACTGACAGGCAGATGGAGCTCTGGCTGAAATCCATCTATGAAGCGATTGGAGCGTCATTAGCGCCTTCTTTTGCGGCCGTATGGGCACTCCAAGCTATCACGGCCGGGCTTGCGCGAGTCGACTCTGTCACACGTGCATTTGCCCCGCAGGTAGCACCATTGACCTCGCAAATGGCGGCATTCGCGTCGTACGCGATTAATGCTGTTCTTGACGCTACAAGCCGCACGGCAGTGGCGTCAGCCAACTCAGTTGTTTTGCGTAGGGCTCTGTGGTTGAGACATTGGAAAGCAGATTCTCATTCCAAGAAGTGCTTAACCAATTTGCCTTTTTCTCGTGACCGATTGTTTGGAGAGCGTTTGGATGAAATCATCAAACACTCCAAGGGTAAGGACTCTTCCTTACCGCAACACAGACAAAACAAGCTCCAACAGAGGAGGGGTCAGTCTGGTTATCGGTCCTTTCGAGGACAGGGCAGGTCCCAATTCGCCTCGTCAAAAAAGACTCAAAAGGACCAGAGACGTTCAAATTCTTGGAGGTCTCAGTCACGCCCAAAAAGACCAGCCGGAGGAACCGTTGCCAAAACGACGTCCTCCTGACTTGCGGTCTCCGATGCCCACACCCGCGGTCGGTGGGAGGCTGTCCCACTTTGGCGACATTTGGCTAGCAAATGTCAAAGACCGTTGGGTGAGAGATATTCTATCTCACGGGTACAGGATAGAGTTCGGTTCTCGTCCGCCAACTCGTTTCTTCAGAACTTCTCCACCACCAGACCGAGCCGATGCTCTGTTGCAGGCGGTGGCCGCTCTAAAGGCGGAAGGAGTGGTGACCTCCGTCCCTCTTCAGGAACAGGGTCACGGTTTTTACTCCAATCTGTTTGTGGTCCCAAAAAAGGACGGATCGTATCGTCCCGTCCTGGATCTGAAGTTGCTCAACAGACACGTAAAAGTCAGGAGGTTCCGGATGGAATCCCTACGCTCCGTCATAGCCTCAATGTCTCAGGGAGATTTTCTAGCATCAATAGACATCAAAGATGCGTATCTCCACGTGCCGATTGCACCAGAGCATCAGCGTTTCCTACGTTTCGTCATACACGACG
Source organism: Anomaloglossus baeobatrachus (assembly GCF_048569485.1). Lineage (NCBI taxonomy): Eukaryota > Metazoa > Chordata > Amphibia > Anura > Aromobatidae > Anomaloglossus > Anomaloglossus baeobatrachus. The sequence continues at coordinate 510,062,181 of NC_134358.1, forward strand.
AGCACCTACAGTTCGTAGCGTTACCCTTCGGTCTGGCAACAGCCCCCCGGGTCTTCACCAAAGTCATGGCAGCAGTAGTAGCTGTTCTGCACTCGCAGGGTCACTCGGTCATCCCGTACCTAGACGACCTGCTTATAAAGGCATCCTCTCAAGAAGCATGCCAACACAGTCTGAAGGTGGCGCTAGACACTCTCCAGACTTTCGGGTGGATTATCAACTTTCCAAAGTCTCATCTAACCCCGACCCAATCTCTGACTTATCTTGGCATGGAGTTTCATACTCTATCAGCGATAGTGAGGCTTCCACTGGACAAGCAGTGCTCGCTACGGACCGGAGTGCAATCTCTCCTTCAGAGCCAGTCGCACTCACTGAGGCGCCTCATGCATTTCCTAGGAAAGATGGTAGCAGCAATGGAGGCAGTCCCGTTCGCGCAGTTTCATCTGCGCCCTCTACAATGGGACATTCTACGCCAATGGGATGGGAAATCGACGTCCCTCGACAGGACTGTCTCCCTCTCTCAGACTGCCAAGGATTCTCTACGTTGGTGGCTTCTCCCCAACTCATTGTCACAGGGAAAGTCGTTCCTTCCCCCGTCCTGGGCAGTGGTCACGACAGATGCGAACCTATCAGGGTGGGGAGCGGTGTTTCTCCACCACAGGGCTCAGGGGACGTGGACTCAGGAAGAGTCCACCTTGCAGATCAATGTTCTGGAAATCAGAGCAATCTACCTTGCCCTGCGAGCCTTCCAACAATGGCTGGAAGGCAAGCAGATTCGGATTCAGTCGGACAATTCCACGGCGGTGGCGTACATCAACCACCAAGGGGGAACACGCAGTCGCCAAGCTTTTCAAGAAGTCCAGCGGATTTTGACGTGGGTGGAAAGCAGAGCGTCCACCATATCTGCAGTTCACATCCCAGGCGTGGAAAACTGGGAAGCAGACTTTCTCAGTCGCCAGGGCATGGACGCAGGAGAATGGTCCCTTCACCCGGACGTGTTTCAACAGATCTGTTGCCGCTGGGGGTCGCCGGACGTCGATCTGATGGCGTCACGGCACAACAACAAGGTCCCAGTTTTCATGGCACGGTCTCACGATCACCGAGCGGTGGCGGCAGACGCCTTGGTTCAGGATTGGTCGCAATTCCGACTCCCCTATGTGTTCCCACCTCTAGCATTGTTACCCAGAGTTCTCCGGAAAATCAAGTCCGACTGCCAGCGAGCCATACTCGTCGCTCCAAATTGGCCAAGAAGGTCGTGGTACCCGGATCTGTGGCATCTCACGGTAGGCCAACCGTGGGCACTACCAGACCGTCCAGATCTGCTGTCTCAAGGGCCGTTTTTCCATCTGAATTCTGCGGCCCTGAACCTGACTGTGTGGCCATTGAGTCCTGGATCCTAGCGGCCTCAGGTTTATCTCAGGGAGTTGTTGCCACAATGAGACAGGCTAGAAAACCATCCTCAGCTAAGATCTATCACAGGACGTGGAAGATATTCTTAGCGTGGTGCTTGGCTCAAGGGTTTTCTCCCTGGCCATTTGCATTGCCAATTTTTCTTTCCTTCCTGCAGTCTGGGTTGGAAAAAGGTTTGTCCCTTAGCTCGCTTAAGGGTCAAGTCTCCGCGTTATCCGTATTCTTTCAGAAGCGCTTGGCACAGCTTTCTAAAGTACGCACGTTTCTCCAAGGAGTTTGTCATATCGTTCCTCCTTACAGACGGCCATTGGAACCCTGGGATCTGAACAAGGTTCTCCTTGCTCTTCAAAAGCCGCCTTTCGAGCCTTTGAAAGAGGTTCCCCTTTCTCGGCTTTCACAAAAGGTAGTTTTTCTTGTAGCGGTCACGTCTCTTCGAAGAGTGTCCGAGCTGGCGGCGTTATCTTGCAAATCTCCCTTCCTGGTATTTCACCAAGACAAGGTGGTACTGCGTCCAATTCCAGAGTTTTCTCCCAAGGTGGTTTCTTCCTTTCATCTCAATCAGGATATCACTTTGCCATCTTTGTGTCCGCATCCAGTTCACCAATTTGAAAAAGGTTTACATCTGTTGGACCTGGTGAGAGCACTCAGGATTTACATTTCTCGCACGGCGCCTCTACGCCGTTCGGATGCGCTCTTTGTCCTAGTCGCTGGTCAGCATAAGGGATCGCAAGCTTCCAAATCCACCCTGGCGCGGTGGATCAAGGAACCAATTCTTCACACATACCGTTCTGCTGGGCTTCAGATTCCATCTGGACTGAAGGCCCATTCTACCAGAGCCGTTGGTGCGTCCTGGGCGTTGAGGCATCAGGCTACGGCTCAGCAAGTGTGCCAGGCGGCTACCTGGTCGAGTCTGCACACGTTTACCAAACACTATCAAGTGCATACCTACGCTTCGGCAGACGCCAGCCTAGGTAGACAGGTCCTTCAGGCGGCGGTGGCCCACCTGTAGGAAGAGGCTGTATGACAGCCCGTTCATGTGGTATCTTTTTACCCACCCAGGGACTGCTTTTGGACGTCCCACTGTCTGGGTCTCCCAATTAGGAGCGAAAAAGAAGGGAATTTTGTTTACTTACCGTAAATTCCTTTTCTTCTAGCTCCAATTGGGAGACCCAGCACCCGCCCTATCTGTTTTTAGGGTTTCGTTTTTTCGGGTGCACATGTTGTTCACGTTGTTTCTTAAGTTCTCCGATCTAGTTATCGGATTGAATTTGTTTTTGAAACTGTTATTGGCTTTCCTCCTTCTTGCTTTGGTACTAAAACTGAGGAATCTGTACTCCTACGGGAGGGTGTATAGCCAGAAGGGGAGGGGCCTTACACTTTTAAGTGTAGTTCTTTGTGCGGCCTCCAGAGGCAGTAGCTATACACCCACTGTCTGGGTCTCCCAATTGGAGCTAGAAGAAAAGGAATTTACGGTAAGTAAACAAAATTCCCTTCTTCTTTATCGTTCCTTTGGGAGACCCAGACCATGGGTGTTTAGCTTCTGCCTCCGGAGGACACACAAAGTACTACACTTAAAAGTGTAGCTCCTCCCTCTGAGCTTATACACCCCCTGGTAGCCAGTCCTAGCCAGTTTATCGCTTTGTGTTCAGGAGGTCATACATCCACACATGCATTCTCATATGATTTGTTTGATTTTTGGAAAGAGTTTGAAGAAAAGCGGGTCCATGTCTGGACTCCCGGCATATCCCTTCTCACCCCACTGTGTCGGCGGTGTTAAGGTTGATTTACAAGGCTGAAGCCTTACATGCCACGCTCCTTCACCATCCCTTCTGGGCTCTGGCTTGAAGTGGGAACCAGCACGGTCTCCATGCCTGGCAGGAGTCCGGTCTCCATCCACAGCCCCTTGAGGATTCTGTTGGACCGGAGCACTCATCCCCAGGGACATGGCCCTGCGTCTCAGCAGCTAAGTACCTGAGACGTTTATGTTGGGGGTCCCGGTTCTTTATTGTATGGGGAGAGTATACTGTATGTGATTGTTTTTAACTTTTCCGGCGGGTTCTCCAGCTTTTGCCAGAGAACCGCGCCGATGGTGCCTGCTTGTCGGCCTCGCCGATTAAATTTAGGCCCCGGCTTCGCCGGAGGCCTAGTTTCGTTTTCCTGCCCTCGCATGTCACTCATGCAGAGGGACAGGTTCGGCTCCTCCCGGCGGCCGTTCTACACAGGGGAGGGACACTCCCCACTGCTGGGGCGTCCCTTCTTCCCTGCAGGTCTCTATAGCCCTACAGTTCCCGCTCTTTTATAGGAACGCCCCTAGTCCCGCCCCCTCTCTTCGCTCCGGCGGCCATTTCTCAGGCAGAGTTCACTCTGCTCTGGGACATTCTGCATCTCTGCTGAGGTGCTGCGCACTTGGGGACCGGGCTTCGGGATCTGGAGGGCACACAACACCGCGCTCAGCGGTCTGGTAAGCCACAGCCGGTCTCCGGTTGTGGACCTCTGTATATTCTCCCTGGGGTTCCTTCTCTGCAAAGCCCCCACTCCAGCAGCATGTCTCACACAAGGAGCAAGGCTCCAAAGCTTTATGCTGCATGCACTGCATGTAAGCTCCTGCTGCCTAAGCCGAGCATTTATCCACACTGATGGTTGCTCTAACTTGGCGGTGCCACAGCCTGGAGTCTCACCCCCAGTGGTCTCTCAGGCTGCTGCTGCTGCACCTGTGACTGAACCCCCGGCCTGGGTAGAGTCCTTTTCTAGGTCTATCTCCCAGTCATTTGCTGAGTCCATGGGACTTTTGTCCAGGACTTTGATGAATATGCATCAGCCCCCCTCACAGGGTGCCTCTAATACTCTTGACAGAGGACTCCTATCCTCTGACCTCCGTCCATCAGAGCTCACAGGAGGATTCATCATCTGATCCCAGACCCCGTCCTTCTAAGAGAAGGCGCAGGGTTTCCTCCCCCTCCCCATCCCATGGCTCTGTCTCAAGAGCTGACTCTCTAGATGAGGAGGATGCCCTCACTGGGGGCTCGGAGGCTATGTATCCCATCGATTTCTCTGAGGGTGACTCGGACCTTAGTGATTTGATTGCTTCTATTAATTCTGTGCTGGATCTCAATCCGCCAGTGTCAGAGGAGCAACTCTCTTTGGCAGAAAAACATCAGTTTACCTCGCCTAAGAGAGTGAAGAGTGTGTTCTTTAACCACTCCAGTTTTCAGACCGCTGTGACCAAACCCAGGGCCTGCCCTGACAAACGCTTTCCAAAGCGTGGTTCTGATGACCGGTTTCCATTTCCACCTGAGGTGGTCAAGAAGTGGTCTCACTCCCCAAAGGTAGACCCCCCCCGGTGTCTAGGCTATCAGCCCGGACCGTTGTGTCGGTGGCTGACGGCACCTCACTTAAGGATTCCACTGATCGTCAGATTGACCTTCTGGCCAAATCTGTGTATGAAGCTGTGGGGGCCGCGTTTTCCACGACTTTTGCAGCAGTGTGGGCTCTCAAAGCCATCTCTGCTTCTCTAGAGGAGATGCATTCCCTCACCAAGGAATCTATGCCTGAGATGGTTACCTTAACTGCTCAGGCTTCAGCTTTTTCATCTTATGCCATGTCTGCCATGCTAGAGGCTGCTCACCGCACTGCGGTGGCTTCAGCTAATTCTCTTGTTATCCGCAGGATTTTGTGGCTTCGAGAGTGGAAGGCAGATGCTTCTTCCAAGAAGTTTCTTGCTGGGCTCCCTTTTGCTGGTTCACGGCTGTTTGGTGAACAGCTGGATGAAATAATTAAAGAAGCTACTGGCGGGAAGAGTACATCCATGCCACAAACCAAGACCAGGAAACCCGCCCAGGGTAGGAATCAATCGAGGTTTCGTTCCTCCAACTGGTCATCCTCTAAGCCTTCCGCCTCGTCCGCTAACTCAGCCAAGGATCAGAAATCCAACTGGCGCCCAAAAGCGCGTCCGCAGAAGACCGCAGGAGGTTCTGCCACTAAGGCAGCTTCCTCATGACTCTCGGCCCGCTCCAACCACGTCCTTAGTCGGTGGCAGGCTCTCCCACTTTGGCGATGCTTGGTTAAAGCAAGTCTCCGATCAGTGGGTGAGAGACATCATATCTCACGGCTACAGGATAGAATTCTCTTCCAGCCCTCCAAACAGATTTTTTCTCTCAACTCCCCCCTGCTCCAAGGCTGCCGCCTTCTCGCAGGCCGTGGCGTCCTTGCAGGCAAACGGAGTGATTGTCCCAGTTCCCGCTCAGGAACGGTTCAGAGGTTTTTACTCAAATCTCTTCCTAGTTCCAAAAAAGGACGGTACCTTCCGGGCCATCCTGGATCTCAAGCTTCTCAACAAGCATGTTCGGGTGCGGCATTTTCGCATGGAGTCCCTGCGATCAGTCATTGCCTCTATGACCCAAGGGGAGTTCCTGGCGTCCATCGACATCAGAGATGCCTATCTACATGTGCCAATCGCAGTGTCACATCAGCGTTGGTTACTTTTGCGATAGGAGAGGATCATTTCCAATTCGTGGCTCTCCCCTTCGGGTTAGCCACGGCCCCTCGGGTATTCACCAAGGTCATGGCGGCAGTGATTGCGGTCCTGCACCTCCAGGGGTTGGCAGTGCTCCCTTACCTGGACGACCTTCTGGTCAAGGGTCCATCCAGCGCAGACTGTCAGCGGAGTGTTTCGCTCACTCTCGCCACCCTAGCGCAATTCGGGTGGATTGTCAATCTTCACAAATCCACTCTGACTCAGACTCAGTCTCACGTACCTAGGGATGCAGTTCGAGACTTTGCCGGCACTTGTGAAGTTGCCCTTAATCAAACAGCAGTCTCTCCGGCTAGCGGTGCGCTCTCTCCTGAGGCCCCGCCGTTATACCCTCAGGCGTCTGATGCAGGTGCTGGGTCAAATGGTGGCTTCCATGGAGGCGGTTCCCTTTGCCCAGTTCCATCTGCGTCCTCTGCAGCTGAACATCCTCCGCTGTTGGGACAAGCGGCCTTCCTCCTTACAGAGGTTAGTGGCTCTGTCGCCACGGACCAGGAGCTCTCTTCAGTGGTGGCTTCGACCCCTCTCCCTGTCCCAAGGGCGCTCCTTCCTGACTCCGTCCTGGGTGATTCTCACCACGGATGCCAGCCTATCCGGCTGGGGAGCGGTACATCTCCACCACAGAGCTCAGGGCACTTGGACTCCGTCCGAGTCAGCCCTTTCAATCAATGTGCTGGAAACCAGAGCTGTGCTTCTAGCTCACCTAGCCTTTCACCACCTGTTGGCGGGCAGGCACATTCGAGTCCAGTCAGACAACACGACAGCGGTTGCCTACATCAATCACCAAGGCGGGACACGCAGCCGCCTGGCAATGTTGGAGGTCCAACGCATTCTTCAATGGGCGGAGGACTCCAAGTCCACCATATCCGCAGTCCACATCCCTGGCGTAGAAAACTGTGAGGCAGATTATCTCAGCCGTCAATCCGTGGACAGTGGCGAGTGGTCCCTGCACCCGGCAGTGTTTCAGTCAATCTGCCACAAATGGGGCACTCCGGACGTGGACGTAATGGCATCCCGTCACAACAACAAGGTTCCGGTTTACGTGGCTCGCTCCCACGATCCTCAGGCCTTCGCCGCGGACGCTCTGGTTCAAGACTGGTCCCAGTTTCGTCTGTCCTACGTGTTTCCCCCTCTAGCTCTCTTCCCCAGAGTCCTGCGCAAGATCAGAATGGAGGGCCGTCGAGTCATCCTCATTGCACCGGACTGGCCCAGGCGAGCTTGGTATCCGGACCTGCTCCAACTGTCCGTGGAGATGCCGTGGCATCTTCCGGACCGTCCAGACCTGCTCTCGCAAGGTCCGTTTTTCCGCCCGAATTCTGCGGCACTCAAATTGACGGCGTGACTCTTGAGTCCTGGATTTTGACGGCTTCTGGTATTCCTCCTGAAGTCATCTCCACTATGACCCGGGCACGTAAGTCTTCCTCCGTCAAGATCTATCACAGGACTTGGAAAATTTTCCTGTCCTGGAGTCGCTCTTCCGGCCATTCTCCTTGGCCATTCTCGTTGCCGACCCTTCTGTCTTTTTTACAGTCCGGTCTGCAGCTAGGTCTGTCCATTAACTCTCTCAAGGGACAAGTCTCAGCTCTATCAGTGCTGTTCCAGCGGCGTATCGCCCGGCTGGCTCAAATCCGCACCTTCATGCAAGGTGCGTCTCACATCATTCCGCCTTATCGGCGGCCCTTGGATCCCTGGGACCTTAACTTGGTCCTCACGGTATTGCAGAAACCCCCTTTGAGCCTCTTAGGGAGGTTTCTTTGTATCGTCTTTCTCAAAAGGTGGCCTTTCTAGTTGCCATAACTTCTCTCAGGAGAGTCTCTGATTTGGCTGCGCTCTCCTCGGAGTCACCTTTTTTGTTTTTTCACCAAGACAAGGTAGTTCTCCGTCCGACCCCGGACTTTCTTCCTAAGGTGGTCTCTCCCTTCCACCTTAACCAGGATATTTCCTTGCCTTCCTTCTGTCCGGCCCCTGTTCATCGCTTTGAGAAAGCGCTGCATACTCTAGATCTGGTGCATGCTCTCCGGATTTATGTGGCTCGCACCGCTGCGCTTGGGCGGTGCACCTCTCTTTTTGTGCTAACCACAGGGCGGCGCAAGGGTCTCTGCTTCTAAGCCGACCTTGGCCCGTTGGATTAGATCGACCATTTCGGACGCCTACCAGAGTACTCAGGTGCCTCCCCCGCCGGGGATCAAGGCATACTCGACCAGAGCTGTCGGTGCCTCTTGGGCTTTTAGGCACCAGGCTACGGCTCAACAAGTCTGTCAGGCTGCCACTTGGACTAGCCTGCATACCTTTTCGAAGCACTACCAAGTGCATGCTCATGCTTCGGCAGATGCGAGCTTGGGCAGACGCATCCTTCAGGCGGCTGTCGCCCACTTGTGAAGTTAGGCTCTGCCTACTTCTTAGTTTTTTCTGTTTATTCCCACCCAGGGACAGCTTTGGAACATCCCATGGTCTGGGTCTCCCAAAGGAACGATAAAGAAAAAAAGAATTTTGTTACTTACCGTAAATTCTTTTTCTTATAGTTCCGTATTGGGAGACCCAGCACCCTCCCTGTTGCCTGTTGGCAAATTTCTTGTTCCGTGTGTTATCACCGGCTGTTGTCGTGGACAGAGCCTCCGGTTGTTCCGGTTCTTACTCGGTTCTACTTGTGGGTGGCTATTCTCCTTCAGCTTTTGCACTAAACTGGCTAGGACTGGCTCACCAGGGGGTGTATAAGCTCAGAGGGAGGAGCTACACTTTTAAGTGTAGTACTTTGTGTGTCCTCCGGAGGCAGAAGCTAAACACCCATGGTCTGGGTCTCCCAAGACGGAACTATAAGAAAAAGAATTTATAGTATTTTGACGTACGCAATTGATGGGCAAAGAGTTGTGATAGTCATCATGTATAGATGATTGTTGATAACGATTTATTGCACCATATAGTGATCATTCCCCCTTTTTGTCAATCTGGAAAATATGTAAGGGATTCGTGTACATGATGATTGTCATAAAATACTCAATTAATTGATAAATAGTGGTGGGAATCGTCATGTGCATTTGTTGAGTGACTCATTAAATTATATTATGATCATTGCTGTTTACAGCCAGAAAGAATCCATGAGTAACCTGAAAAAAGTAGTAGTAGTAAAAAAAACTTTGTTAAAAAAAAACTTTAGCAAAAAATCGGTGAGAAATCTGTATAAATCTGTAATGTATCTGCAAAAAATTTACAAAAAAGCTGTATGTAATTGTAAGTTTTGTTGGAATCTGTGAAAACTCTGATTTGTTTGAATGTTGGTTTTAAACTTCAGCAGTGATTGCTGACACATGGTTTTTTAACTGTTTGTATGTATTCACAAAAATCACTTGACATTCCTCATTTGTCAATATGTGTGGCTTGGCACCTGGATACACTCCCCTATTTAAAGAGAGCCTTCCTGCACTTAGACGTGGACCCGTAGAAGCCTATTGACAGGCGAAACGGCCGTCGTCCTCTGTGAGGGGCCGGTATCCAGGTCTCCTCCCGCCGCGATTTTTACTTTGCACAAAGATTGAAGAAAGAACATCCGGTATAGCAGCTGTTTTGCCGTCATTTTTCATCTCACCCTGTTGATTGGATCGTACCTTCTTACTTGACCAGCACGCTGTGCCCGGAGTAATTCTTATACTGGTGCTGCAAGCTCCTGCAAGTGAAAGTTTATCATCTGTGTAACGGAGACGCACGAGTGGTGCAGGACTCAGCTTCTTATTGCACGTATGAAGTAATGCTATACAGTACATTCCTAGTAACACTGTGCCCCCATGCCTGGCACAGGCGCGGTTGTACACATGACATTTCTTGGGGTCCTATGTGCTTTCTCGGGTCTCAGATTGCACACCATTCATTATAAGGCATGAATCTTGCATCACTTTGTACGTGATATTGCAGCAGATATTCTGCAGATTCAGAAAGTTCTGGGAAGGGAATCTCTGCACCTGAGTACTTCTTAATAAATAGTAACAAGGAACATTGAGGTCTGTGCTTGTGTAGAAGCCATTGCCTGCATTATGGGAAGTAACATGTTTGTTTTTTTTCTCCAGAAAATCTTCAAGGAGCTGGAGAGTGAGGGCCTGCCAATAATCGAGACCAGCACCCTCACCGAGGAAGGCGTCATCCAAGTGAAGACTGAGGTTTGCTGACCTTGTAATAGTGGCTACGAGCCGGCTTCTCAGGGCCATGATATATAATGCCCATTTTCCTCTCTTGTGATCTCAGGCGTGTGACAGATTGCTGGCTTATAGAGTGGAAACCAAGATGAAGGGGAACAAAGTAAATGATGTCCTGAACCGGCTGCACCTAGCGGTGCCAAGTAAGAGGGATGAGAAGGTGAGATTGTAAATGTCCTCCAGAACCGCCATCTGCTCTAAGATGGGTCGTTTGTATTGAAGGGGTTTTCCGATGGAAAAAAGTTATCTCCTATACCCGCAGGATATCGTTTAGAGTCTGACCGCTCGGAGCCGCGCCGATCGGCAGAACTGGGAACTTTTATCCCCGTTAGACTGGAGCAATGTGCGGCGTGCTGCGCTCTGTGCATTCCTTATGGGGCAGTTGAGTGCTGCACTCTGCTTTTTCCAACAGCCCTTTAGGGAATGAATGGTATGGCAGTCAGGTGTCTGACCTGTTGAATAATTTTCTAATGAGGGGGGTAAGGGCATTCCTGTTCAAAAACATGAGACACCTCCAATCTGCAAGTTGTCACCTACAGTATATAGCAGACTTTTATACACCATACAATATGGGGATGTAATTAATGCTTTATTGCTCTGCTGAAATCTACATAAGATAACTGCACTGCCCATAGAGATATACAAAGATGACTTTAGTATGCGGTACTCATTCAGTTAACCCTTTGAGCTCCCAATTGTTGCACGACCTAAAGAAAAAGCTGTTAAGTTGGGGTCCACCAGGAAGCGTAAAGGTGCCGCCTACATTGCACAGGGTATTTTTGCTTTTTGTTTCGTGCCTGGTGTACAGATTAAACTGCGTACAGTAAGAATAAACATTTACAATATCTGTCTGGAAATCCTGACATAAACGCACCCACAATTGGGATCGGTTCTTAAAACAGTGTGTTGCCTGCGGGACGTTGAGTCTTAGGCTATGTGCCCACGGCACTATGTAACCGCAGATATATCTGCAGGTACGACCGCAGGTTTCCCGCAGCTGATCCCCGGAATCCGCAGCTATACATATCTGTAGGATTCCAGTGAAATAGCTGTGGTAAACCTGCGGACATTCATGCGATTTACCTGCGGAAGTCCCGGCCTCTATCTCCATAGTGGAGGGCCGGGATTTCCGCAGGTAATTCCGCAGGAATAATTGACATGCAGTTATGTGTGGGGACATCCGCAGCATATTCTGCAGCCGCACATACCGCAACATGGACACACACTCCCCATGTTCCATAGGATAACATAGGATAACATGGGGAGTGTCTGTACTTGCTAAAACCTACGGATTTATGTAGAAAATTTAGATAAATCCGCAGGTTTTCCACGGCACATAGCCTTAGAGTCACACTTTATTCATGTTGGGACTTACCTTTGACAGGTACCATATTTTGTAAAATGGAAGAATTTTCTACAAAGTAGTGTTACCTTTGTTTAATAAGTCTTCAACTGATCTCTTTCAGGAAAGACCGCCTTTTATTCCAGAGGGTGCTGCATTAAGAAAGAAGCGTATGGATATTGAAGCTCCCAAAAAGAAATTGGTTAGTGATTTTTCCATTTTCCTTTGTTCTTCTTTTTTTTTTTTTTTTTTTTCTTTTCAGAAATAGAAATCCAAAGCTAAAATGGTGATTTCTGCCATGCATACTCACATGCAGATTTTACCCCATTTTAAAGGGACCCTGTCACCCTGCAAAACTCCACTACTCTGACATCACCTTCTCATTCTCCATGTTGGCTCCATTAAAATCAATAAAGCTGATATCCCCTCTGTGCCAGCGCTCCCATTCCTGGGACTTGCGCAAGGTTGTGACATCATGCGAGCCCCGCACCCTATCGCGGCCGGCTTCTTGTTCCCTTCTCTTCCCCTCCCCCCTCTTTTGGACATATAAGTAATCAACGAGTGAGAGCTGTGGCTGCTGCTCACTTTTGATGGTCACACACATGTCCGAAAAGGGGGAGGAATAGAGAAGCTGACAGTGATTGGGTGCGGAGCTCACGTGATGTCACAACCTCACGCGAGTCCTGAGAATGCAAGCGCTGGTACCAGAGGAGAGTATAAGGGTGCATTCACATCCGCAGTGTATCGCCGCTCTGCCGGATCCCGCAAAACTCCAGTACAGTTCAATGGCATCTCGTCAAGCTCCGATCACATGACAGCATGTGACCGGAGTTTGCCGCGATGCCATTAAATTGTATTGCACTGTACTGAAGTTATGACGGGTCCGGCAGAGCGGCGAAATACTGCGGATGTGAATGCACCCTTAGCCTTTATATTTTAATGGGGCCAAACATGGGGAATAAGAAGGGTTTGTCCTAGTAGTGGACATCCCCTTTAACTTCAGATCCAGGGTTGATCTGCAGGTAAATAGTTACATTGCTGCCTGGCCGTCTTAACTGAAAGTGCAGCTAACGATATAACTTATATAACTTATATAACTTCCTGGCAGCTGCTGGCTTTCAGTCACAGGTCTGCACATTGCAGCAACATTCATCACTTACTATACTTTAGTGGCGACTGTAAGCACACCCCAGTACTTTGGTGACTGAAAGTCGGTAACCTCACTTTCAATAAAACAGGCGGAAGGCATTGTTATGCTGTTGCAGTGTAACCCTATTTCTTTGTCGCTCCATTGGGAGACCCAGACAATTGAGACAATTGGGTGTATAGCTCATGCCTCCGGAGGCCACACAAAGTATTACACTAAAAGTGTAAAGCCCCTCCCCTTCTGCCTATACACCCCCCGTGCATCACGGGTTCCTCAGTTTACATGCTTTGTGCGAAGGAGGTCAGACATCCACGCATTAGCTCCACAGCTTGGTCAGCAGCAGCTGCTGACTATGTCGGATGGAAGAAAAGAGGGCCCATTACAGGGCCCCCAGCATGCTCCCTTCTCACCCCACTCTTGTCGGCGGTGTTGTTAAGGTTGAGGTACCCATTGCGGGTACGGAGGCTGGAGCCCACATGCTGTTTTCCTTCCCCATCCCTTGATGGGCTCTGGGGAAGTGGGATCCTAATTCGGTCTCCAGACACTGAGACCGTGCTCCATCCACAGCACCTGGGATATCTGCTGGACAAGGAGCCGAGTATCGTCAGGGACACTGCTGCTTTGAGGTACTCTGTGTCCCCGTGGGGACCGCGCACAGCAACACTCCAGCATTGCTGGGTGTGTTAGTGCACCGGGGACCGCGGCGCTGACCGCGTTTGTGTCATCACACACTACAGCGTGCTGGTGTGCTTGGTTTACTAGAGACTACCGCCTGACCGCGCGCTGCCATTGCAACACGGCAGCGCGCCTGGGATTCTTTGTACGCCGGGGACTTCCGCGCAGACCGAGCTTATACGCCGGCCGCGCTTATAACTTGAGTCCCCGGCTTTTCCGGCCTAGTCTCGGTCTTTTCCCGCCCCCAGGCCTGTCAGTCAGGGGAAGGGAGAGATGTTGTGCAGAACGTCAGCACTGAGGGCTGGAGCGTGGTTTGCATACTCCACCCCCCCTCACTGTGCACAGTGGGGCACCAGACTCCCGCACTTTTTCGGGCACGCCCACGGCCTCCTCCTCTCCTCAGGACGCCGGCAGCCATTCCTGTCAGCTCTTCCGACGCTGGAGAGGGGAGACAAGCTCTGGGAGACCCAGGCAGTGTTTCTGGTGACCACACAACCGCTTGACCGGTCGGTAAGCAGCACCTATGGTGCTGGCCCCACTAGTGCAGTAGTGTACATATAGATTATATCCTTATATGCTATACTTTACACTGTATGGTGCACGATTGATTTTTGGCTATATACCCTCCGGGATTGCTCAGAGGACACAACAGCATGTCGTCCACAAGAAGCAATAGTGCCAAAGCACAGACTTGCTATGCTGCCTGCGCTGCATGTACGGCTATACTACCGGCAGGTTCCACTGACCCTCATTGTGTGCAATGCTCGGCCCCTGTGGCACTTGCTCAGCAGGAGCCTCTGCGAAGGGGGGCCCAGGGGGAACCACCAGCTAACACTGTCCATGTGACGGGGACAGAGTTTGCAGTTTTTACTGATAGACTTTCTGAGACTATGGCTAAGATATTAGAAGCTTTGCAGTCCAGACCGGTATCTCAGACCATGGGCACTGTGGAATCACTGCACCATGGTCCACCTCAGTTGGAGCAACAATGTCCTCCCGGGGTGTCTCATAGGTCCCAGGGTGAGGTCTCTGACACGGACCGCAGTCCCAGACCACCTAAGCGAGCTCGCTGGGAAACTCACTCGACATCATCACATTGTTCACGGTCTCAGCAGGACTCTCTGTATGATGAAGCGGAGGTAGCTGATCAGGATTCTGATCCTGAGGCCGCTCTCAACCTAGATACACCTGATGGGGACGCCATAGTGAATGATCTTATCGCGTCCATCAATCAAATGTTGGATATTTCTCCCTCAGGTCCTCCAGTAGAGGAGTCAGCTTCTCAGCAGGAGAAATTCCGTTTTAGGTTTCCCAAGCGTACCACGAGTATGTTTCTGGACCACTCTGACTTCAGAGACGCAGTCCAGAAACACCGAGCTTGTCCTGATAAGCGTTTTTCCAAGCGCCTTAAGGATACACGTTATCCATTTCCCCCTGACGTGGTCAAGGGCTGGACTCAGTGTCCCAAGGTGGATCCCCCAATCTCCAGACTGGCGGCTAGATCCATAGTCGCAGTGGAAGATGGGGCTTCACTCAAGAATGCTACTGACAGGCAGATGGAGCTCTGGTTGAAATCCATCTTTGAAGCCATCGGCGCATCTTTTGCCCCAGCATTTGCAGCAGTATGGGCACTCCAAGCTATCTCAGCGGGTCAAGCGCAGATTGACGCAATCACACGTACGTCTGCGCCGCAAGTGGCGTCCATAACCACTCAGACGACGGCATTTGCGTCCTACGCTATTAATGCCATCCTGGACTCTGCGAGCCGTACGGCGGTTGCAGCCGACAATTCGGTGGCAATACGCAGGGCATTGTGGCTACGGGAATGGAAGGCAGATTCGGCTTCCAAAAAGTGCTTAACCAGTTTGCCATTTTCTGGTGACAGTTTGTTTGGTGAGCGATTGGATGAAATAATCAAGCAATCCAAGGGAAAGGATACATCCTTACCCCAGGCCAAACCAAACATACCCCAACAGAGGAGGGGACAGTCGAGGTTTCGGTCTTCGGGGCGCGGGCAGGTCCCAATTCTCGTCCAAAAGGCCTCAGAAGGATCAGACAAACTCCGATTCATGGCGGTCTAAGTCACGTCCTAAAAAGACCGCTGGAGGTGCCGCTACCAAAGCGGCCTCCTCATGACTCTCAGTCTCCTCACACCGCATCCTCGGTCGGTGGCAGGCTCTCCCGCTTTTGCGACACCTGGCTGCCACAGGTAAAAGACCGTTGGGTGAGAGACATTCTGTCTCACGGTTACAGGATAGAGTTCAGCTCTCGTCCTCCGACTCGATTCTTCAGAACATCTCCGCCTCCCGAGCGAGCCGATGCTCTTCTGCAGGCGGTGGACACTCTAAAGGCGGAAGGAGTGGTGATCCCGGTTCCTCTTCAGCAACAGGGTCACGGTTTTTACTCAAACCTGTTTGTGGTTCCAAAGAAAGACGGGTCCTTCCGTCCTGTCCTGGACCTAAAACTGCTCAACAAACACGTAAAGACCAGGCGGTTCCGGATGGAATCCCTTCGCTCCGTCATCGCCTCAATGTCCCAGGGAGACTTCCTTGCATCGGTCGATATCAAAGATGCGTATCTTCACGTACCGATTGCTCCAGAGCATCAGCGCTTCCTGCGTTTCGCCATAGCAGACGAACACCTTCAGTTCGTGGCACTGCCGTTCGGCCTGGCGACAGCCCCACGGGTTTTCACCAAGGTCATGGCTACAGTAGTGGCGGTCCTTCACTCTCAGGGACACTCGATGATTCTGATGTGGGTGGAAGCCACGGCCTCCACCATATCCGCAGTTCACATCCCGGGCGTAGAAAACTGGGAAGCAGATTTTCTCAGTCGCCAGGGCATGGACGCAGGGGAATGGTCTCTTCACCCGGACGTGTTTCAGGAGATCTGTTGCCGCTGGGGGATGCCGGACGTCGACCTAATGGCGTCCCGGCACAACAACAAGGTCACGGCATTCATGGCACGATCTCACGATCACAGAGCTCTGGCGGCAGACGCCTTAGTTCAAGATTGGTCGCAGTTTCAACTCCCTTATGTGTTCCCACCTCTGGCACTGTTGCCCAGAGTGATACGCAAGATCAGGTCAGACTGCCGCCACGCCATTCTCGTCGCTCCAGACTGGCCGAGGAGGTCGTGGTACCCGGATCTGTGGCATCTCACGGTGGGCCAACCGTGGGCACTGCCAGACCGTCCAGACTTGCTGTCTCAAGGGCCGTTTTTCCATCTGAATTCTGCGGCCCTCAACCTGACTGTGTGGCCATTGAGTCCTGGATCCTAGCGTCTTCAGGGTTGTCTCAAGAGGTCATTGCCACTATGAGACAGGCCAGGAAACCAACGTCTGCCAAGATCTACCACAGGACGTGGAAGATATTCCTTTCTTGGTGCTCTGATCAGGGATTTTCTCCCTGGCCATTTGCATTGCCCACGTTTCTTTCCTTTCTTCAATCAGGATTGGAAAAAGGTTTGTCGCTCGGCTCCCTTAAGGGACAAGTCTCAGCGCTCTCTGTGTTCTTTCAGAAGCGTCTTGCCAGGCTTTCTCAGGCGTTCCTGCAAGGGGTTTGTCACATTGTTCCTCCTTACAGGCGGCCGTTAGAACCCTGGGATCTGAACAGGGTTCTGCTGGCCCTTCAGAAGGCACCCTTTGAACCTTTGAAAGATATTTCTCTTTCTCGCCTTTCGCAGAAAGTGGTCTTCCTAGTAGCAGTCACCTCACTTCGGAGAGTGTCTGAGCTAGCAGCGCTGTCATGCAAAGCCCCTTTCCTGGTGTTTCACCAGGACAAGGTGGTGCTGCGCCCGGTTCCGGAATTCCTTCCTAAGGTGGTATCCACCTTTCATCTCAATCAGGATATCTCCTTGCCTTCTTTTTGTCCTCATCCAGTTCATCAATGTGAAAGGGATTTGCATTTGTTAGATCTGGTGAGAGCACTCAGAATCTACATTTCCCGTACGGCGCCTCTGCGCCGCTCGGATGCACTCTTTGTCCTTGTCGCTGGTCAGTGTAAGCGGTTACAGGCTTCCAAATCCACCCTGGCTCGGTGGATCAAGGAACCAATTCTTGAAGCCTACCGTTCTTCTGGGCTTCCGGTTCCCTCAGGGCTAAAGGCCCATTCTACCAGAGCCGTCGGTGCGTCCTGGGCTTTACGGCACCAGGCGACGGCTCAGCAGGTGTGCCAGGCGGCTACCTGGTCGAGCCTGCACACTTTCACCAAACACTATCAGGTGCATGCCTATGCTTCGGCGGATGCCAGCCTAGGTAGACGAGTCCTTCAGGCGGCGGTTGCCCACCTGTAGGAACGGGCCGTTTTACGGCTCTATTATGAGGTATTCTTTTACCCACCCAGGGACTGCTTTTGGACGTCCCAATTGTCTGGGTCTCCCAATGGAGCGACAAAGAAGGGAATTTTGTTTACTTACCGTAAATTCCTTTTCTTCTAGCTCCAATTGGGAGACCCAGCACCCGCCCTGTTGTTTTTTTTTTTTCGTGTACACATGTTGTTCATGTTGAATGGTTTCAGTTCTCCGAGATTCTTCGGATTGAAGTTACTTTAAACCAATTTATTTGCTTTCCTCCTTCTTGCTTTTGCACTAAAACTGAGGAACCCGTGATGCACGGGGGGTGTATAGGCAGAAGGGGAGCGGCTTTACACTTTTAGTGTAATACTTTGTGTGGCCTCCGGAGGCATGAGCTATACACCCAATTGTCTCAATTGTCTGGGTCTCCCAATTGGAGCTAGAAGAAAAGGAATTTACGGTAAGTAAACAAAATTCCCTTCATCTGGAGGTACATAAAATTTTCCAAAATGACGTATATGTGGCTTTATCGTTACGTGGATTTTACAATCTATACCACATTATACCTCATTGTAGCAAACGGAAAAAGAATTAAAGTAATCCCTGCACAATTTCAGTGGTCTGCCAAGACTTGGTTGCTGGATCTGCCCCTAAATCCTGACCCAATCCTGATGAGGTTTCTTAACTTTTTTCTTGGTTACCTGTAGGAGAAAGACCTTGAAATGGAGTTGGGCGATGATTATATCCTGGATCTGCAGAGTAAGTGTCCGCACAGAAATATTTGTCGCCTGCATAAATTTGTGGATTTATCGTACGTTTTTATTTCTATGTATTCACAACTTAAAAATGGTTTTAACTTTTATTTTTTTCACTTTCAAGAATATTGGGATCTAATGAACCCGACAGAGAAATATGACCGAATCCCAGAAGTTTGGCAAGGACATAACATTGCTGATTACATAGATCCTGCAATTATGAAGGTAAGTTTAGGTAAACCCTCCTGTCACCTTGAAAAAAAAAAAGCACAAAAGCTTATAAAATAGGCTAAGCTGCTATTGCTTTTTCTAGTTACCATTGCTTTTTAGGCAATTGTTAGTACACACCTTTTACCCTACCTAAAAGAGTACAGTGCTATGGTCTCAGCGACTTATCACATGTCCACTAGAAGGTGATAACCTTTTGGGACCAAAGGATCTTCAGCCAGGAGGAGCTGAGGAGCAGCATTTTGCACTTACGCCCCGTAGCACCAGCCGCTCAATTTATAGTCTCTGATGCTAAAGTTACGAAAGGGCCAAGTGCTGCGCTAAGCTGTGTTTGTCATGGTCGTCGACCTGAATGCAGCAGTAGGGTTTATTGCTACATACAACTCCTTCTACAGTGTTGCATCCATCGCAGCAACCAGACCGAAGTATCTCATACTGGAAATTGAGATGTCAGCAGTGGTACCCGTAATCGTCACTTGAGTTTGGTGCTAACTGCTTCTCAGGACCCAGTCTAGTGGCCTAGTTCTTCATCTGTGGCCGTCAGATGGAGCCGCCAACAATCACCTCCTACGTGACGGCATCTGTGGCTATTCTTACTTTGATTAGCCGGGTGGGCACAATGTCACATGTACGTTGTGCTGCAGTGATGCTGTTGCACCAGCCCGGTTACGGTTAATCAAAAAAAGAGCTAGAGATTAAATCGCATGGGAGGCGATTCTGAAGCTTGTGTTTGACGGCCACAAGTTTCTGATCCAGCCTCTGGATCGGGTCCTGTGCATTGATTTGCACCAATTCTAACAATCACTTTATTCTTTTGAAAAAAAATCAGCAGTTCAGAGCAAGGATCCTGAAAACTAAGGCAGAGAAAGCCTTGGACTATGTCCAGAATGTTTCAGGAGTACAGGAAGATTTTCAGTATTAAGTGGAAATCTGCTTACAAGGAAAGTTAAAGGGAACCTGTCAGCAGATTTGGGGCCTATAAGCTGCGGCCACCACCAGTGGGATCTTATATACAGCATTCTAATATCCTGTATATAAGAGCCCAGGCTGCTGTGTAGAATGTAAAAATCACTTTATAGTACTTACCTAAAAGATCGCTGCGGTGGAGTTGGGCCATATGGGTGTCTCCTTTCTCTGGTGCCGGCGACGCCTCTTTCGGCCGTCTTCATCCTCCTTCTAAAGCCTGTGTGCAGGATGGGTCCTACATCATATACACTCGCCGGTTCCGCGCAGGTGCACTACAATACTTTAATCTGCCCTGCTCAGGGCTGGTCAAAGTGCGCCTGTGCAGGACCTCAATGCCAGTGAGTGTGGATGACGTAGGACGCGTCATGCACCTCGGCTTCAGAAGGACGACAAAGATGGCCGAAAGAGGAGGCACCTGAGACGCCCATATGACTCAACTCCACCGCAGTGACCGTTGAGGTAAGTAGTATAAAGTGATTTTTACGTTCTACACAGCGGCCTGGGCTCTTATATACAGTATGTTAGACTGATGTATATAAGAGCCCACTGGTAGTGGCCACAGCTTATAGGCCCCAAATCTGCTGGCAGGTTCCCTTTAATAATCTTGCACCAAGTCTAAAGAACCACAATAAATGCATTGACACTAACCGCTCTTTTCAAAGGAGTTGAACGGTATAAGAAATAAGAGGTTAACTATCCCCTTCCCTTAGACTCCCTCTTTCCCAATGTCTTTCTGCAGTTTCCTCCCATTGACTGTAATGGGGGGAAAAAAAGCTGCAATACTATGCCAGTAGTGGTATGGTTCCTGGACATTATGACATTTGTTTGGGATCGGTTTGGCTTTTTAATATCCTCTTCTAGTGATGTTGATTATTGGGTTTGGGTCTCTACTTATAACCTGCTCATTCATGATGAAAGATGAGCGAGTGATGAGTTTTAGTCAATCTGATGCCATGGTTGGGTTGACAAATAATTGTCCTGTATCCATTTTTTTTCTTTGTTAGAAATTAGAAGAATTGGAAAAAGAAGAGGAGCTGAAAGAAAGAGCTGGTGAATATGACAGTGACATTGAAAGTGAGGATGAAGAGATGGCAGAAATTCGCCAGCTTGCTAAACAGATTCGTACGAAGAAAAAACTAAAAGTTCTTGAGTCAAAAGAAAAAGATATTCATGGGCCACGACTGCCGAGAACTGCGAAAAAGGTAAGTGCCTCCCGCCTCGAGCTTTACACAATCATTATAACATTTTAAACATTATAACATTTTAAAGGGAACCTGTCACCAGATTTGGTGACTAAGCTGTGGCCACCACCAGTGAGCTCTTATATACAGCGTTCTAGAATACTGTATAAAAGCCCAGGCCACTCTGTATAACATAAAAAAAAACCCACTTTTTTTATAATACTCACCTAAGGGATGGTCTGGCCCAATGGGGTTTTTCTGCTTTCTGGTCCGGTACCTCCTCTCTGCTGCGATCTGTGTAATCCTTCCTAGCCCAATGTTGATGACGTGTCTACGTCAGCCACACAGGCCGATATTGTGCTCCTGCTCAGGCGCACTTTGATCTTCCCAGCTAAGGGTAGATCAAAGTACTGTTATGCGCAGGCATGAGGAAAGGTTAAAGATCACCCACGCATGCGCACTACAATACTTTGATCTGCCCTGAGCATGGCAGATCAAAGTGCACCTGCGCAGGTCTGCAATGCTGGCTAGTATGCATGATGTAGGATGTGTCATGTACACGGGCCTCAGAAGGAGGAAGACTGAGATCGCCACAGAGCGGAGGCACCGGACTGGGGAGCAGAGACACCTATCGGACTGGGCTGCCCCTTAGGTGAGTATCATAAAGGTGTTTGTTATACAGAGTGTCCTGGGCTCTTATACACAGTATTGTAGAATACTGTACAAGATATATAAGATCTCACTGGTAGTGGCCGTGGCTTATTGTCACCAAATCTGGTGACCGGTTTTCTTTTAAAGGATGAGATCTTCTGCAGGTTCTCGGCCTCCGGATATCTTTCTATTCACTGATCTCTTATCGGATCTGAAACTGGCGAGAAAATGAAACTGAAAGTAAATTTGTATATTATACAGCAATATAGCTACACCTACACTGGCGTCAGGTTTTATGTCTGTAAGTCAGCGAAACAGAAAACATTTCCTGACAATAAAGACCTATTCATACAGAGTCACTAGAAATTGGAAAAAAATCAGAAACTTGAGTTCTGGCATTAATTCTATAAAGTATGATCATTTTTATTTAACAGGTGCAGCGTAAGACATTAGAGAAGGAGATGAGTGATCTTGGGCTCGATATGGCCGAGAAAGACGAGGTAAGAATTTATCAGTGAATTCAGTGTCATAAATGGAGTTGGAGACACAAGATCTCCCAGCTCTGACTACAAACAGTGCTAATAACTGTCTCCGACAGCAAACGGAGTCTCAAGATCACCGTGACATCTTGCAGATCGCTCGGTGCCAGGGATAGACTTAAGGCTGCTTTACACGCTGCGATATCGTGACCGATATCGCTAGCGTGGGTACCCGCCCACATCGGTTGTGCAACATGGGCAAATCGCTGCCCGTGGCGCACATCGCCCAGACCCGTCACACTACTTACCTTCCCTCCGACGTTGCTGTGACCGGCAAAACGCCTCCTTTCTAAGGGGGCGGTTCGTTCAGCGTCACAGCTGCGTCACTGAACCGCCACCCAATAGAAGCGGAAGGGGCGGAGGTGAGCTGGACGAACATCCCGCCCACCTCCTTCCTTCCGCATTGGGGCGGGAGGCAGGAAAGGAGAGGTTCCTCGTTCCTGCGGTGTCACACGGAGCGATGTGTGCTGCCGCAGGAACGAGGAACAACTTCGTTACTGCTGCAGCAACGATATTCGAGAATGGACCCCCATGTCACCGATGAGCGATTTTACACGTTTTTGCAACAATGGAAAATCGCTCATAGGTGTCACATGCAACGGCATCGCTACAGCGACCGGATGTGCGTCACAAATTCCGTGACCCCCAACGAGATCGCTTGAGCGAAGGCGCAGCGTGTAAAGCGGCCTTTAGCGCTGTTTTCTGTCAGGTACGGGACACCTTGCAGCTCTGTATGTCACTGACGATTATGGGAACAGAAATAAATGGAGATGAATAAAGTGGAGACATCGGGCTGCTAGGTTTATACATAACGGTGATACATTTATTCTACAAAAAAAGCAATTTGTGGTGCAAAAATCATAAATCTTGAAGAAAAGCTGTAAAGAAAAACATTAAAAGTCCTATTACCGCTAACTGGAGTATTTATGGAATCACTTGTTACTTTCAGAGCCACTATGCAACACAAGCCAGATCCAGGAGCGTGCAAAGGAAACGAAAGCGGGACGAGTCGGAGCCACCAGCGTCCGTCACCCGCAGCAGAAGCAACTCCAAACCTCCGCGAGACCAGTCTGGGGTTCGGGATACAAAGGTGGGTGTTTTACTAAGTGGTTACCATTACAAAGTACCCAGTGGTCAACCTATTACCAGTCAGTCCCAGCATCACTGCAGTATAGTGATTTTAAAGTATACTTGTCACTTGTCAAAAATACGTATGATTTTCGTCTGGTGTAAGTGCTGCTGTCCTGAGTCTGACCCCCCCAACTTTTTTTGTTTTTTGTATGAAATGCTAGTTGTTAGCCAAGGGGGCATGACCCACATTTCTTTTGTGGGCATTTTCTTGGCTAACAGGACTTGGTTTGTATACAAGGAAGAGGGGTTTCTAGTTACAGAACGGAGGCGCAGGAATAAAAGCAATTCCTGATTCGGGAGAACGCCATTTACATCCGGAAAACAAATTACATATTTATGGAAAGTGATGGGTCCTCTCTAAATGGGTTCTACAGGATTTATACAGGCCCCTGACGATTAGCACAATGAAGGGGCAGCAGCTGATATACCAGGAACAGCTGCCCTTATAGATGAGCTGCAGTGCCTGTGTAAACAATAGAGGGGACATTGAAAAGTCTGACCCTCACTGATTAGACATGATCTATAGCAAGGGATGCAAAACCTGCTATGCAACCTTGTCGATCAGACATTTAGGGCATATGATATCGATATAGTACTTTGAGACATTTAATGCAAGTTTTAAATTGGGAGTGGATTTGATTTGACAGTATGGCTGGTCTCATAGTAAGGATAGGAATAACCCTTTACACAGTAATTATCTATCTCTACCCTTCACGACTAAGACCGCAATATCTGCCTGCTGGCCACCAAAGGACGGGACTCTGAAAACAGCCCTGTGGGCTGCACTACACTGATTTTGTTACTCCCTCAGAAACAAATGGAGACAGATGGTTATTCCTGTCTTAGTCACAAATGGCTGACAGAAGAATAACACTTTGGATCCAGCAGCATCCATCTTTAATCCTAGTGCAAAGTACAGTATTGCACATATGAGGCTAAGGACACACGGCGAGTAAAACAGAGCGAGTGGAATGCGTTCCACTTGGACCAATGTTACTCTGTCTATGGAGTCACTCCTATGAGAAATTTTTTTTATTTTCTTTTATTTTTTTATTTCTCAGCCCTAATTGGACCAAGAAAACAATTGCAGTATACTGCAGGTCTAATCCAATTAGTTTTCTCTCGCACCCATACAAGTCTATAGATGCGAGAGAAATATCGCATGACACAGGAGTGCAGTGCGATATATGCATCCGCTGATGATGGAAGAGATGGGGAGATTAGTTCCTCCCTCTCCTCCGCAGCTGTGCTCCAATCACAGGATCACATCACATTGGCATGACACTCTGTTTACACTCCAGCAGAGCAGGAGCTGAGTGTCATGTGATGCACTCGCAGTAGTGCTCATGTGGCCCCATCCTAAGAGGGGGTAATGGGTGGCCTCCTGATAACATTGCATTAGTACTTTTTATGGTGAGAACCTTGTGTAGCTTAAATCATGTTATTGAAGAGAACTGAATAGGATTACTGAAGTGAGCACTAATATATATATATATATATATATATATATATATATATATATATATATATATATATATATATATATATATATAATATATACGGAGCTAGGGACCCCAATACAGAGATATACCTTGACGAGGTTTTGGGGCTCAGTTACATTGATCAATGCGATTGCTAAATATCTCCTTTTCCTAATATTCATGGCAGGTATGCAATTCATTATTCACATGTTCAAGTTAGCAAGTAGCATTTTTCATTGTATTTTCCAATATTTGTCCATATGCTTGAGGCATTATACTATAAATCATGCTATTGTGACAGTATCTTGAAATTATATCTTACATCTTGTATTTACACTTTTTTTTAGATGGCCAAGAAAGCAAATAAAATCATGAAGAAATCCCAGAGGAAAATGAATAGACTGGGTAAGAAAGGAGAAGCTGACAGACACGTCTACGACCTGAAGCCCAAACATTTACTGGTTGGCAAGAGGAAATCTGGTCCTACAGACCGAAGATAAGTGTCCACATGTACAGCCTTCATCATGGTCAGCCGCAGAAAGGACTGAGTGGACAAGGAACCATCACCATCCTTCTAAACCTCTCATACCAGAATGAGTACACCATACAGACAGTCAGCGGATTGTGTTCATAGATCAGACTCTGTGCTGAACTTCTTACCTTGTTTCTTAAAGGGGTTTTCCCATTTCCAAGATCTTACAACAATATGTAGTAGTTGTAATAATATTTGCAAATACCTCCAATTAGAAATGTAGTATAGTTATCCTTATATAGCCATGTCTCTTACCTCATGTGCAGGGCATTGCAACTTAGATATCCGTGGATATGACCAAAAGCAACTAAGTTGCAATTCTCCGCATATTAAGCAATAGACATGGCTATATCAGGAGAACTATACTACATATCTAACTGGAAATGTATTATGTATATGTAAATGTATATTTTCTAATATTGTTACCTCTACTACATAATGGGATAGAATCTTGTAATTCCTTCAGATGTAAAAAGGAAATCTGCAACATCTGATATTTATTCAAAATGACTCTGGAAGACGTAAACTAATTGGTATCTGGAAATCACCATTTGCAGCCTTATTCTCCATGAATAGAGCATATTCCAGCTTTTTCTCTATTTGCTCAGTGAAATAAAGTAACCTTATTGTGCCAGCTTGTCGGCTTCTTATACATTGTCTTCATTATTATAGAACTCATTATTCCTTTTACATCAAAGACAAGATTTCTCAAGAGGAAAGTTGATTAACCTTGCGCGTCCTTTCTGGCAGCCGGACACAGAAATTTTCTTTATCGTTCCTATGGGAGACCCAGACAATGGGTGTTTAGCTTCTGCCTCCGGAGGACACACAAAGTACTACACTTAAAAGTGTAGCTCCTCCCTCTGAGCTTATACACCCCCTGGAGAACCAGATCTAGCCAGTTTATCGCATTGTGTTCAGGAGGCATACATCCACACATGCATTCTTATCTGATTTTTGGAAAGAGTTTGAAGAAAAGCGGGTCCAAACTGGACCCCCGGCATGTCCCTTCTCACCCCACTGTCGGCGGTGTTGTTAAGGTTGATTCCAAGGCTGGAGCTTTACATGCCGTGCTCCTTCACCATCCCTCCTGGGCTCTGGCTTGAAGTGGGAGCCAGCACGGTTCTCCATGCTTGGCAGGAGACCGGTCTCCATCCGCAGCCCTTCAGGATCCTGCTGGACCGGAGCACTTATCCCCAGGGACTTGGAACCCTGCGTCTCAGCAAGCTAAGTACCTGAGACGATGATATATTGGGGGTCCCTGTACTTTATTATGGTGGGAGAGTGTGCTGAGTGTGTTTTGTGACATTTCCGGCGGGTTCTCTGGCTGTCGCCTGAGAACCGCGCCGATGGTGCCTGCGCGCCGGCCGCACCGCTCAAATTTAGGCCCCGGCTTCGCCGGAGGCCTAGTTTCGGTTTCACTGCCCTCGCATGTCATTCATGCAGAGGGACAGCGTGGCTCCGCCCGGCGGCCGTTCTGCACAGGGGAGGGACACTTCTCACTGAGTACATGTCTCCTCCCCTGAGGTCTCTATGGCCCTCCAGATCCCGCTCTCAGAGTAAGTCCCGCCCCCTCTCTTCGCTCCGGCGGCCATTTTCTCAGCGTTTTCCCTGCGATCACAGCGCTGGTCTGCAGCATCCTTGCTGAGGTGCTTGGGGGTCCGGGCTTCGGGATCTGGAGGGCACACAACACCGCTCCAGCGGTCTGGTAAGCCACAACCTCTGGTTGTGGTCCTCTGTATATACACTCTGGGGGTCATTCTCTGGCAGAGCCCCCACTCCAGCAGCATGTCTCACACGAGGAGCAAGGCTCCAAAGCTGCATTCAGTATGCACTGCATGTAAGCTCCTACTGCCTGAACCGAGCAACTATCCACATTGTGATGCCTGCTCTAACCTGACGGTGCCTCAGCCTGGCGTCGCACCCCCAGTGGTCTCTCAGGCTGCTCCGGCTCCTGTGGCTGAACCCCCGGCTTGGGTAGAATCCTTATCTAGGTCTATCTCCCAGTCTTTTGCCGACTCCATGGGACTTCTGTCCAGGACTTTGCTGAACATGCATCAGCCCCCTTCACAGGGTGCCTCTGCTGCTAGGGCTCTCTCAGGACCGGAGCTCACAGAGGATTCATCATCTGGTCCCAGACCCCGTCCTTCTAAGAAGAGACGCAGGGCTCCCTCTCCTTCCTCGTCCCGCAGCTCTGTTTCAGAAGCTGACTCGCAGGACGAGGAGGATGCCTTTACGGGGGGCTCGGAGGTTAACTCCATGTACCCCATTGATCTGTCCGAAAGTGACTCAGATGTTAGTGATTTGATTGCATCCATTAATTCTGTACTGGACCTCAATCCGCCAGTATCAGAGGAACAACCCTCTCTGGCAGAAAAGCACCAGTTTACCTCGCCTAAGAGGGCAAAGAGTGTGTTCCTTAACCACTCCAGTTTTCAGGCCGCTGTGACCAAGCCTAGGGCCTGTCCTGACAAACGCTTACCAAAGCGTGGTTCTGATGACCGTTTTCCCTTTCCACCTGAGGTGGTCAAGGAGTGGGCTCATTCCCCAAAGGTAGACCCCCCCCGGTGTCTAGACTCTCAGCCCGGACCGTTGTATCGGTGGCTGATGGCACCTCTCTTAAGGATTCCACTGACCGCCAGGTTGACATTCTGGCCAAATCTGTATATGAGGCGGCAGGGGCCTCGTTCTCCCCGACTTTTGCAGCAGTGTGGGCTCTCAAAGCCATCTCTGCTTCTCTAGAGGAGATGCATTCCCTCGCCAGGGAATCCATGCCCGAAATGGTTCCCCTTAACTTCCCAAGCTTCAGCTTTTTCATCCTATGCCATGTCTGCCATGCTGGAGGCTTCTCACCGCACTGCGGTGGCTTCGGCTAATTCCCTCGCTATCCGCAGGATCTTGTGGCTTCGAGAGTGGAAGGCAGATGCTTCTTCAAAGAAGTACCTTGCTGGACTCCCTTTTGCTGGGTCCCGGCTGTTCGGCGAACAGCTGGATGAGATTATTAAGGAAGCTACTGGCGGGAAGAGTACTTCCATGCCACAAACCAAAACCAGGAAACCTGTCCAGGGCAGGAATCAGTCGAGGTTTCGTTCCTTTCGTTCCTCCAACTGGTCGTCCTCTAAGCCCTCGGCCTCGTCCACTAACTCAGCCAAGGACCAGAAATCCAACTGGCGCCCAAAAGCGCGTCCACAAAAGACCGCAGGAGGTGCTGCCGCCAAGGCAGCCTCCTCTTGACTATCTGTCCGCGCCAGCAACGTCCTTAGTCGGTGGCAGGCGCTCCCACTTTGGCGATGCGTGGTTTCAACACGTCTCAGATCAGTGGGTGCGGGATATCATCTTCCACGGCTACAGGATAGAATTCTCTTCCAGCCTGCCAAACAGATTTTTTCTGTCAACTCCCCCCTGCTCCAAGGTCGCCGCCTTCTCTCAGGCCGTGGCATCCTTGCAGGCCAACGGAGTAATTGTACCGGTTCCCGCCCGGGAACGGTTCAGAGGTTTCTACTCAAATCTCTTCCTAGTCCCCAAAAAGGACGGTTCCTTCCGGCCCATCCTGGATCTCAAGTTTCTCAACAAGCATGTTCTGGTGCAGCATTTTCGCATGGAGTCTCTGCGATCAGTCATTGCCTCAATGACCCAAGGGGATTTCCTGGCATCCATCGACATCAGAGATGCCTATCTGCATGTGCCAATTGCAGTTTCACACCAGCGTTGGCTACGTTTTGCAATCGGAGAGGAACATTTCCAATTCGTGGCTCTCCCCTTCGGGTTAGCCACGGCCCCTCGGGTATTCACCAAGGTCATGGCAGCAGTGGTTGCGGTTCTGCACCTCCAGGGGTTGGCAGTGATACCTTACCTGGACGACCTTCTAGTCAAGGCTTCATCCAGCGCAGACTGTCAGCGGAGTGTCTCGCTCACTCTCACCACTCTACTCTAGCCCAATTCGGGTGGCTTGTCAATCTGCCCAAATCCACTCTGACTTCGACCCAGAGTCTCACGTACCTAGGGATGCAGTTCGAGACTCTGCCGGCACTTGTGAAGTTGCCCTTAATCAAACAGCAGTCCCTCCCAACTGGCGGTGCGCTCTCTGCTGAGGCCCCGCCGTTATTCCATCAGGCGCCTGATGCAGGTGCTGGGTCAGATGGTGGCGTCAATGGAGGCTGTTCCCTTTGCCCAGTTCCATCTGCGCCCCCTGCAGCTGGACATTCTCCGCTGTTGGGACAAGCGACCTTCCTCCTTGCACAGGTTAGTGGCTCTGTCGCCACAGACCAGGAGCTCTCTTCAGTGGTGGCTTCGGCCCCTCTCTCTCTCAGGGGCGCTCCTTCCTGGCCCCGTCCTAGGTGATACTCACCACGGATGCCAGTCTATCCGGCTGGGGAGCGGTATGTCTCCACCACCGAGCGCAGGGCACTTGGACTCCGTCCGAGTCAGCTCTCTCGATCAATGTGCTGGAAACCAGAGCCATGCTTCTGGCTCTCCTAGCTTTTCACCACCTATTGGCGGGCAAGCACATCCGAGTCCAGTCAGACAACGCGACAGCGGTTGCCTACATCAATCACCAAGGCGGGACACGCAGCCGCCTGGCAATGTTGGAGGTCCAACGCATCCTTCAATGGGCGGAGGACTCCAAGTCCACCATATCCGCAGTCCACATTCCAGGCGTGGAAAACTGGGAGGCAGATTATCTCAGCCGCCAAACCGTGGACAGTGGCGAGTGGTCCCTGCTCCCGGCAGTGTTTCAGTCAATCTGCCGCAAGTGGGGAACTCCGGACGTGGACCTTATGGCATCCCGTCACAACAACAAGGTTCCGGTTTACGTGGCTCGCTCCCACGATCCTCAGGCATTCGCCGCGGACGCTCTGGTTCAAGACTGGTCCCAGTTTCGTCTGTCCTACGTGTTTCCCCCTCTAGCTCTCTTGCCCAGAGTTCTGCGCAAGATCAGACTGGAGGGCCGTCGAGTCATCCTCATTGCTCCAGACTGGCCCAGGCGAGCTTGGTACCCAGACCTGCTTCATCTGTCCGTAGAGGTGCCGTGGCATCTTCCGGACCGTCCAGACCTTCTCTCACAAGGTCCGTTTTTCCGCCAGAATTCTGCGGCTCTCAGATTGACGGCGTGGCTCTTGAGTCCTGGATCTTGACGGCTTCTGGTATCCCTCCTGAAGTCATCTCCACTATGACTCGGGCCCGTAAGTCTTCCTCCGCCAAGATCTATCACAGGACTTGGAAAATTTTCCTGTCCTGGTGTCGCTTTTCCGGCCATCCTCCTTGGCCTTTTTCCTTGCCGACCCTTCTGTCCTTTCTACAGTCTGGTCTGCAGCTGGGACTGTCCCTCAACTCTCTCAAGGGACAAGTCTCGGCTCTATCAGTGCTGTTCCAGCGGCGTATCGCCCGGCTGGCTCAGGTCCGCACCTTCATGCAGGGCGCGTCTCACATCATTCCGCCTTACCGGCGGCCCTTGGATCCCTGGGACCTCAATTTGGTTCTCACGGTTTTGCAGAAAACCCCCCTTTGAGCCTCTTAGGGAGGTTTCTTTGTTTCGTCTTTCACAGAAAGTGGTCTTTCTAGTGGCCATAACTTCCCTCAGGAGAGTCTCTGATTTGGCTGCGCTCTCTTCGGAGTCACCTTTTTTGGTTTTTCATCAAGACAAGGTGGTTCTCCGTCCGACTCCGGACTTTCTCCCTAAGGTGGTTTCTCCTTTCCACCTTAACCAGGACATTTCCCTGCCTTCCTTTTGTCCGGCTCCTGTTCATCGCTTTGAAAAAGCGTTGCATACTCTGGATCTGGTGCGTGCTAACCGGATCTATGTGTCTCGCACCGCTGCTCTTAGGCGGTGCACCTCTCTTTTTGTGCTAACCACAGGTCGGCGTAAGGGCCTCTCTGCTTCTAGGCCGACCTTAGCCCGTTGGATTAGGTCGACCATTTCGGACGCCTACCAGAGTTCTCAGGTGCCTCCCCCGCCGGGGATCAAGGCACACTCGACCAGAGCTGTCGGTGCCTCTTGGGCTTTCAGGCACCAGGCTACGGCTCAGCAAGTCTGTCAGGCTGCCACTTGGACTAGCCTGCATACCTTTTCAAAGCACTACCAAGTGCATGCTCATGCTTCGGCAGACGCATCCTTCAGGCCGCTGTCGCCCATTTGTGAAGTTAGGCTCAGCCTACTTCTTAGTTTTTCTGTTTATTCCCACCCATGGACTGCTTTGAGACGTTCCATTGTCTGGGTCTCCCAAAGGAACGATAAAGAAAAAGAGAATTTTGTTTACTTACCGTAAATTCTTTTTCTTATAGTTCCGTATTGGGAGACCCAGCACCCTCCCTGTTGCCTGTTCGCAATTTCTTGTTCCGCGTGTTATCACCGGCTGTTGTCGTGGACAGAGTCTCCGGTTGTTCCGGTTCTTACTCGGTTCTACTTGTGGGTGGCTATTCTCCTTCAGCTTTTGCACTAAACTGGCTAGATCTGGTTCTCCAGGGGGTGTATAAGCTCAGAGGGAGGAGCTACACTTTTAAGTGTAGTACTTTGTGTGTCCTCCGGAGGCAGAAGCTAAACACCCATTGTCTGGGTCTCCCAATACGGAACTATAAGAAAAAGAATTTACGGTAAGTAAACAAAATTCTCTTTTTTTCGAATCCGGCGCACGCTGGATGAAATGCAAAGGCATCAGGCACAATCCGGCGCTAATACAATTCAATGAGGATAAAAAGCATCCGGCGCTGTCTCCTTTTTATCCAGTATTCGCCGGATTGTGCCTGATGGCAAAACACGGATGTGTGAAAGTAGCCTTCGCTGCGGTCAGTGAATACTAGATGAGACCGGCTATCTCATCTGCATCTATCCAGCCTGTAGCACTAGCAGAGACCGAATCCGGTCCTCATTATCTGCTCCACCACATTTCAACAGCGACTCAAAACTATGACGAGGGTTTATAAATCAGTGCACTCTGCATTTTTAATTGATGGCCCACCAGTTTTCTTCAGACCAGGCCAAAGTGGCATTATTAGTGTCGCACCTTGATGGGGGAGGCTCTCGCCTGGGTTAACCCCCTGTGGGAATGTAGAGACCCAGTTAATTCTAACGTCCTAGACTTCCTCGAGACCTTTAGGTAAATTTTCCCCTCACCCATGACAGCACCATGTGAGAGGGGGATCCGCCCATCTAGGACAGGAAACCATTCTGAATAGAAGGGCGGTACCTCTCCCCTTCGTCAGTTGGTTTCCTGTCCTTGATGGGGGACCCCTGTTCTGTAACACGGCGGTGAAGTGAAGAAAAGTCGTCTCCCTACCCAGCCCCGTCCGGTGTCTGGAAGAACGGGGTGAGTCCTGTTGCACCGTTCTTCGGGGCTGGAAGCGCAGTCCACCTGCCCTTAGGGTCCTGGTGTCCGTGCGGGGGCGTGCGGCAGGAGCCGTTCCTGGGATCCAGGTCCGCCGCTCCTTCCTCCCCGCCCTGCGCTCCATACTGCCTCTGACTTCCGGGTGCGCGGCCAGCACGCTGGGAGATGGAGGCGGGTCTTGCGTGACGTCACCGGCTGAAGATGGTGCCCATGCAACGCTGTGGGGCATGCGGCCTACTATTTAGGGCTGCGGATGCTCCTGTCCGGAGAGCGTGGGGCAATGGGGAGGAGCCTCTCCTGAGACCGGAAGACGGAGGATTGCGTTTAAAAAGGCACTTCAGGCTCTGTCAAGTGCTGATGCCTGTGCTCTGCTATGGATACTGATGAGCAGCATCACTCTCCGGTACGTCGTTAGCAGAGCCGAAAACCTGATGACCGCTCTAGTGACACCGGCCGGACGGGCCATGGCAGCCATGACAGCAGATCCTCTCGTGATTCTACAGCTCCTGTGAGACCTGTGGATGTTCCAAAACAGCCTTCAAAACCGATACCCTTGATTCCTATGGTGGTGAGTGATCTTCGTGAATGTCACCTTATTCATAGTTCCCTTGTGGGGGGTTTTCCCCTGCTGTTGTCTGCCCTTCTTAGGCCCCTAAAAAATCGATGTCCAAAAAGAAGCATAAGGAGTGCCCCTTATGCAGAGAACCCCTCTCGGTGGAATGGCAGAAGAAATTGTCAGGCGTGTATCCGTCACACAATTGCAGAGGAATCTCTGGGACTCTCAGCGGACGTCCGTTTGGCTATCCGCTCAGAGGTACAGTATTCCATGAAGGCTTTCTTAAAGAGGAAAAAATCAAAACCGGTTGACTCTGCCTCCTCATCTTCCTCCGGTACGGCTTCAGATTCAGACTCCTCGTGCTCAGATAGTGATATGGGAGGCAGGCCGTGATTCTCCATTGATGATCTAGGGACACTGGTCAAGTCGGTCAGGGCAACTATGGGGTTGACAGGAGAAATCCTCTAGATCCCTGGAGGATGTTATGTTTGGAGGACTGGAAGAAAGGAAGAAGCGCACCTTTCCGGTCAATAAAAAGATTGAGGCGCTTATTCAGAAGGAGTGGAAGCGTCCGGACAAAGCGGGTTCTCTCCCCTCCTCCTCCAAGCGAAAATATCCCTTTGACGAAGACAAGACGGCCGTATGGGATAAGGCGCCTCGGATCGATGCTGCCGTCGCGAAGTCCTCTCGACGGGGGGGGGGTCATCCCCTTGGAGGACTCGGGAACATTGAAGGATCCCCTGGACAAAAAAGTGGACGTCGTTCTTAAACACTTATGGGAAACGTCTGCGGGGATCTTGAAGCCGGCTATCGCAAATACCTGCACGTCCCGTTCCTTAATGATCTGGCTCCAACAGGTTGAGGATCAGTTGCGGGATAATACCTCCCGTGAAAAGATCCTCTCTAAATTTCCGCTTCTACAGGGGGTGGCGGCCTTTCTGGCCGATTCCTCAGCAGATGTTCTCAGACTAGGGGCTCGATTTGCTGGACTGTCCAATCAAGCCAGACGGGCGTTGTGGTTGAAGGGCTGTCCAGGGGATCTCCAGTCCAAACACAAATTGTGTACGGTGCCCTGTCACTGTAACCTGCTTTCTTTGTCGCTCCATTGGGAGACCCAGACAATTGGGTGTATAGCTTCTGCCTCCGGAGGCCACACAAAGTATTACACTTTAAAAAGTGTAACCCCTCCCCTCTGCCTATACACCCCCCTGTGCATCACGGGCTCCTCAGTTTTATGCTTTGTGTTGAAGGAGGCACACATGCACTCATGCTCCCATTTTAGTCAGCAGCAGCTGCTGATTGTATCGGATGGAAGAAAAGAGGGCCTCTAACAGGGCGCCCGGCATGCTCCCTTCTCACCCCACTGAGTCGGCGGTGTTGTTAAGGTTGAGGTACCCATTGCGGGTACACAGGCTGGAGCCACATGCCGTTTTCCTTCCCCATCCCTTAGGGGCTCTGGGAGAAGTGGGATCCTATCCGGTCATCCAGGCACTGGGACCGGGCTCCCTCCGCAGCCCCTGTGGGATTCTGACGGACAGGAGACTGAGTATCATCAGGGACAGGGCCCTGCATCTACAGGTACTCTGTGTCCCCTTGGGGACGGTGCATGGAGCACCTTGGCCTCAGACGCTGCAGCGACTGCGGTGTTGGTATGAGACCGGGACTACCACGCCGACCGCACCTGCTTGCCGGCCGCGGTTTTAACTTTAGTCCCCGGCTTTTGCGGCCTAGTGCATTAAACTCCCGCCCCAGGGCCTCCAGTCAGGGGTAAGGGCGGGACGGTCGGTCTGACGCCGACAGTGAGGGCTGGAGCACACTTAGCTGTCCTCCACCCCCCTCACTAATCACTCTGGGGCACCAGATTCCCGCACTTTTGTAGTTACGTCCACGGCTCCCTCCTCCCCTGTGAACGCCGACAGCCATGTTTTAAGCACTTTCTGCCGGTGGAGGACTTCTGGCTGCATCTCTGGGAGACCCGAGGCAGGGAATCTGGTGGCCACACACCGCTTGAGCGGTCGGTAAGCCACACCGGTCACCCGGTGTTGGGACCCCTAGAGTGCCGAACTGTATATATATATATATATATATATATATTATATTTGTATACATTTTCTCGGTTCGGCTGTACTGTTAGCTTGTGGCTATATATATATATATAAACTCTCTGAGTCACTTTCCCAATCCATGGCTCAGTCTATGGACAAATAGTCTGCTAAGATACTAGAAGCCTTGCAGTCCAGACCGGCCCTTACACAGGCCCCGGGCACTGCGGGATCGCCCCCAGGCCCCTCTCGGTCTGCGACGAAGCGTGCTCCTGGGGTGGCTTCTAGTTATTACGTGGAGGACTCCGGCACGGACCGCAGTCCCAGACCGGCTAAGCGGGCTCGCTTAGAATCTTCCCCGACTTCATCACGCTGTTCGGGGTCTCAGCTTGAGGACTCTCTAGAGGATGAGGCGGAGGTCGCAGCCCAGGACTCTGACCCTGACGTTGCTCTCAATCTTGATACACCTGAAGGGGACGCCATAGTAAATGACCTTATAGCGTCTATCAACCAGGTGCTAGATCTTTCTCCCTCAACTCCACCTATAGAGGAGTCGGCCGCACAGCAGGAGAAGCACCAGTTTAGGTTTCCCAAACGTACTCGGAGTGTTTTCTTCGATCACTCGAACTTCAGAGATGCTGTCCAGAAGCACAGGGCTTTCCCGGACAAGCGCTTTACTAAACGCCTTAATGACACACGTTACCCCTTCCCCTCTGACGTAGTTAAGGGTTGGGCTCAATGTCCCAAGGTGGATCCTCCAGTCTCTAGACTGGCGGCTAGATCCGTAGTAGCAGTGGCTGACGGTTCAACGCTCAAGGATGCCACGGACAGGCAGATAGAGCTCCTAATGAAATCTATCTATGAAGCCATAGGCGCGTCCTTTGCCCCAGCCTTTGCAGCAGTGTGGGCACTCCAGGCTATCTCAGCTTGTCTGTCTGAGATTAATGCGGTCACCCGTACCTCGGCTCCGCAAGTAGCGTCTTTGACTTCTCAGGCGTCGGTATTCTCATCCTACGCCATGAATGCTGTCCTGGACTCGGCTAGCCGTACAGCGGTAGCATCCGCCAATTCGGTGGCAGTCCGCAGGGCCATGTGGCTATGCGAATGGAAGGCAGACTCTGCTTCCAAGAAGTTCTTGACCGGTTTGCCTTTTTCTGGCGACCGACTGTTTGGCGAACAATTGGATGAAATTATTAAGCAATCCAAGGGAAAGGACTCGTCCTTACCCCAGCCCAAACCAAAGAGACCTCAGCAACGAAAAATTCAAGCGAGGTTTCGGTCCTTTCGGCCCTCAGCCAGATCCCAATCCTCCTCGTCCAACAGGCCACAGAAGAGCCAGAGAAACTCTTCTGCATGGCGGTCTAAGTCACGTCCTCCAAAGACCGCCGGAGGCACCGTCTCCAAGGCGGCCTCCTCATGACTTTTGGCCTCCCCAAATCGCATCCTCGGTCGGTGGCAGGCTCTCCCGCTTTTGCGACGCCTGGTGGCCACATGTCCAAGACCGATGGGTGAGGGACATTCTGTCTCACGGTTACAGGATAGAGTTCAGCTCTCGTCCTCCGACTCGTTTTTTCAGAACATCTCCGCCCCCCCGAGCGAACCGTGGCACTTTTTCAGGCGGTGGACACTCTGAAGACAGAAGGAGTTGTGATCCCCGTTCCCCTTCAGGAACGTGGTCGCGGTTTTTACTCCAACCTGTTCGTGGTACCAAAAAAGGACGGTTCATTCCGTCCCGTTTTGGACCTCAAATTGCTCAACAGACATGTGAGAACCAGGCGGTTTCGCATGGAATCCCTCCGCTCTGTCATCGCTTCGATGTCCCAAGGAGACTTCCTAGCATCAATCGACATCAGGGATGCCTATCTCCATGTGCCGATCGCTCCAGGGCATCAACGCTTCCTGCGTTTCGCCATCGGGAACGAACACCTTCAGTTTGTGGCACTGCCTTTCGGCCTGGCGACAGCCCCACGGGTCTTCACCAAGGTCATGGCATCCGTTGTGGCAGTCCTACACTCTCAGGGCCACTCGGTGATCCCGTACTTAGACGATCTCCTAGTCAAGGCACCCTCCTGGGTGGCATGTCAACACAGTCTGACCGTGGCTCTGGAGACTCTCCAGAGGTTCGGGTGGATCATCAATTTCCCAAAGTCAAAATTGACTCCGACCCAATCACTGACTTACCTCGGGATGGAGTTTCATACTCTCTCAGCGATAGTCAAGCTACCGCTGGACAAACAGCGTTCGCTGCAAACAGGGGTGCAATCTCTCCTTCGGGCCCAGTCACACCCCTTGAGGCGCCTCATGCACTTCCTGGGGAAGATGGTGGCAGCAATGGAGGCAGTTCCCTTTGCGCAGTTTCATCTGCGCCCACTCCAATGGGACATTCTCCGCAAATGGGACAAGAGGTCGACGTCCTTAGACAGGAACGTCTCTCTTTCTCTGGCAACCAAGACCTCTCTTCAGTGGTGGCTTCTTCCCACTTCTCTGTCGAAGGGAAAATCTTTCCTGCCCCCATCCTGGGCTGTGGTCACGACGGTCTGTCAGGGTGGGGAGCGGTTTTTCTCCACCACAAGGCTCAGGGAACCTGGACTCCGACAGAGTCCTCCCTTCAGATCAATGTTCTGGAGATAAGGGCAGTGTATCTAGCCCTAAAAGCGTTCCATCGGTGGCTGGAGGGCAGGCAGATCCGCATACAGTCGGACAACGCCACGGCGGTCGCGTACATCAACCACCAGGGCGGCACTCGCAGTCGTCAAGCCTTCCAAGAAGTTCGGCGGATTCTGCTGTGGGCGGAGGCCGCAGCCTCCACCATCTCCGCGGTTCACATCCCGGGCGTAGAAAACTGGGAAGCAGACTTTCTCAGTCGCCAGGGCATGGACGCAGGGGAATGGTCTCTTCACCCGGACGTGTTTCAAGAGATCTGTTGCCGCTGGGGAACGCCGGACGTCGATCTCATGGCGTCTCGGCACAACAGCAAAGTTCCGGCATTCATGGCACGGTCTCAGGATCACAGAGCTCTGGCGGCGGACGCCTTAGTTCAGGATTGGTCGCAGTTTCGACTGCCTTATGTATTCCCTCCTCTGGCAATGCTGCCCAGAGTGTTGCGCAAGATCAGGTCCGACTGCCGCCGCGCCATCCTCGTCGCTCCAGACTGGCCGAGGAGGTTGTGGTACCCGGACCTGTGGCACCTCACGGTGGGTCAACCGTGGGCGCTCCCAGACCGACCAGACTTGCTCTCTCAAGGGCCATTT
This sequence comes from Anomaloglossus baeobatrachus, assembly GCF_048569485.1. NCBI lineage: Eukaryota > Metazoa > Chordata > Amphibia > Anura > Aromobatidae > Anomaloglossus > Anomaloglossus baeobatrachus. Next base: position 510,100,392 of record NC_134358.1, read on the forward strand.
TTCCATCTGAATTCTGCGGCCCTCAACCTGACTGTGTGGCCATTGAGTCCTGGCTCCTAGCGTCCTCAGGGTTATCTCAAGAGGTCATTGCCACTATGAGACAGGCCAGGAAACCAACGTCAGCCAAGATCTATCACAGGGCTTGGAGGATCTTCTTAGCCTGGTGCTCTGATAAGGGGTTTACTCCCTGGCCGTTTGCCTTACCCACGTTTCTTTCCTTTCTTCAATCCGGAATGGACAAGGGTTTGTCTCTCGGCTCTCTCAAGGGACAAGTATCGGCGCTTTCCGTGTTTTTTCAAAAGCGTCTAGCCAGGCTTCCGCAGGTCCGCACGTTCCTGCAGGGAGTTTGCCACATAGTCCCACCTTACAAGCGGCCGCTGGAACCCTGGGATCTCAACAGGGTTCTACGGGCTCTTCAGAAACCACCTTTTGAGCCACTGCGGGATGTCTCTCTATCACGTCTTTCGCAGAAGGTGGCATTTCTAGTGGCAGTTACGTCACTCCGAAGAGTGTCAGAGCTTGCAGCGCTGTCATGCAAAGCCCCCTTCCTGGTTTTTCACCAGGATAAGGTGGTTCTGCGTCCGGTCCCGGACTTTCTCCCCAAGGTGGTGTCCCCTTTTCATCTCAATCAGGATATCTCCTTACCTTCATTTTGCCCTCATCCAATTCACCAATGTGAAAAGGATTTGCATTTGTTAGATCTAGTGAGAGCACTCCGGATCTACGTGTCTCGCATGGCGCCACTGCGCCGTTCTGATGCACTCTTTGTCCTTGTCGCTGGCCAGCGTAAGGGGTCGCAGGCTTCCAAGTCAACCGTGGCTCGGTGGATCAAGGAACCGATTTTTGAAGCCTACCGTTCTTCTGGGCTTCCGATTCCTTCAGGGCTGAAAGCCCATTCTACCAGAGCCGTGGGTGCGTCCTGGGCATTGCGGCATCGGGCGACGGCTCAGCAGGTGTGTCAGGCAGCTACCTGGTCTAGTCTGCACACTTTCACGAAACACTAATCAGGTGCATACCTATGCTTCGGCGGATGCCAGCCTAGGTAGGCAGATCCTTCAGGCGGCGGTTGCCCACCTGTAAGAGGAGGGCCGTTGTCGGCTCTTTTTATCGGGGTATTCTTTTACCCACCCAGGGACTGCTTTTGGACGTCCCAATTGTCTGGGTCTCCCAATGGAGCGACAAAGAAGAAGGGAATTTTGTTTACTTACCGTAAATTCCTTTTCTTCTAGCTCCTATTGGGAGACCCAGCACCCGCCCCTGTTCCCTTCGGGCTGTTTGTTCTTTTGTGTACACATGTTGTTCATGTTGAATTGTTCTTTTGGTTCATGGTTTTCAGTTCTCCGAACATCCTTCGGATTGAATTTACCTTAGACCAATTTATAAGTTTCCTCCTTCCTGCTTTTGCACCAAAACTGAGGAGCCCGTGATGCACGGGGGGGTGTATAGGCAGAGGGGAGGGGTTACACTTTTTAAAGTGTAATACTTTGTGTGGCCTCCGGAGGCAGAAGCTATACACCCAATTGTCTGGGTCTCCCAATAGGAGCTAGAAGAAAAGGAATTTACGGTAAGTAAACAAAATTCCCTTCTTTTGGGGGAACAGCTGGAGGACGCCTTGGACAAGGCGTCTGATAGCAAGAAGTCCTTCCCGAGGTTCCACTGTGGTTCGTCTCGTTCCTTTCGGAGGCAGAGGTTCTCCAAAAGTAAGCCCCCGGATAATCGGCGGTGGGAGCGCAGACCTAAAAGGGACTCTGGATTCATGTTCGGGGGCGCCACTGCCTCCTCGAAAAAATCTGCCCAGTGACGCCAGGCTGCTGGTCGGGAGACGCCTTTCTCATTTTCTGGAGCAGTTCGAAAGCATTTACTCCAACGCCTACGTTCGATCCATTATCGGAGACTGTCTCCAGTTACAATTTCACCTTCAGCCACCACAGCATTTCGTCATCACTCCTCTTCGGAGGTCACAGTCAGAACAACAAGCTCTGGAATCAGAAGTCCTGCTGTTGATAAGGAAGTCCTGTGCGAGGTACCCATTGCGGAAAGGGGAAGGAGATTCTATTCCCCTCTCTTTCTCGTAGGAAAACCGGACGGTTCCTTCCGTCAATAATAAACCTCCAGACGTCTCAACCGGTTTTTACAGTATTTCCCGTTCAAGATTGAGTCCGTTCAGTCGGCAATAAAACTGCTATTTCGCAACTGTTATATGGCGGTCATAGACTTAAAAGATGCCTATTACCATGTCCCTATACATCCACATTTTCAACAGTTTCTACGAGTGGCTGTTTCCATCAACAACCAAATCGGTCATTTTCAGTTCCGATCCCTCCCCTTCGGACTGTCTGTCGCCCCCATGATTTTTAAGAAAATAGGATACAGAATGTTCTGCTGGTTCCTTACCTGGACGACTTCCTGGTAATCGGGAACTCCAACCAACAATGTACGGCACATCTCCGGTACCTTCAAATGACTCTGCAAAACCTGGGTTGGATGGTGAATTACGAAAAGTCCCGGTTGGACCCGGTCACGATTCAATCGTTCCTCGGTCTCACTCTCAACTTAGAGTGTCAGCGGTGCCTTTTACCAGCGGACAAGATTCGGAAGGTTTCAGGCTTGGCCCTGCGGGCGATCCACCATCCCAGGATGTCTCTGAGGCAGGCTATGTCCTTGCTGGGTACTCTGACATCTTGCTTCCCGGCGGTTCCGTGGAGTCAGGTCCACTCCAGGGCTCTCCAATGACAGGTTCTGTATGCCCAGAAAACATTAAACGATTGTTTGGAAGGGTTCGTCACCCTATCCTGGGCGGTCACAAGCTCTCTCCTCTGGTGGACGTCAGTTGACAACTTGTCTATGGGTGTTCCCTGGCTCCCTCGGGACCGGAGGGTGGTCACTACCGATGCCAGCCAGTCCGGCTGGGGAGCTCGCCTTCACGAGCACATTTCTCAGGGATGGTGGTCACCACGGGAAGCAGCACAACCCTCGAATCTCCGAGAACTGTGGGCAGTGGAGCGTGCCCTACAAGCTTTTCTTCCTCACCTTCAGGGGTGGCATGTTCTGGTCATGTCAACCATCAAGGGGGCACAAGATCCCCATCCCTCATGCAGGTGTCTTACAGACTGTTTCTCTGGGCGGAGCAACATCTTCTCTCCCTCTCAGCTCTCAACATCAAAGGTCATCTCAATGTCACGGCAGATTACCTCAGCCGCCATCACCTGCGGCAGGGAGAATGGTCCTTGAATCCTTGGGTCTTTCGACAGATAGTGACTTTCTGGGGCATGCCGCAGATAGATCTCTTTGCCACCAGACTGAACAGGCAGGTAGGGCAGTTCTGTTCGCTAAGCCCATCTGACCAGCCCTTCACCATAGACGCGCTGCAGGTTCCATGGACCTTCAGGCTAGCTTATGCGTTTCCTCCAATTATGCTGCCGACCGCTCTGCAAAAAATCAGGGAGGACCGGGCGAGGGTATTTCTTATCGCCCCCTTCTGGCCCCAAAAAAAACGTAGTTTTCTCTCCTGAGGGCGATGTCGGTCACGGATCCCTGGGTTCTGACGGAGTTTCCGGACTTGTGCGTGGAATACTGGTCCCTGTACTAATAAGAGAAGGGATTCCATTTAACAGCTTGGAATTTGAAAGGTCACTGTTGAGGAGCAAAGGCTTTTCCCCTGACCTTATTTCTACATTGTTGAAAAGCAGTTACAACCAAAATCTACGGGAGAGTGTGGGAAAAATTCCTGCAGTTCTCTAATAGTCCCCTGGGTCCGGAGGCCCCTGTGGAGTGCATTTTGGAATTCCTACAAAAGGGGTTTGATCTGGGGTTAGCTATGAACACTCCCAAGGTTCAGGTCTCTGCCTTAGGGGCCCTGTACAATTGTAACCTGGCCGCCAACAAATGGATTAAGCGGTTTATTATGGTTAGTGGTAGGGCTAAGCCAGTGGTCATACCAAAGGTTCCTCCCTGGGACCTTAAATTAGTCTTGGATGCCCTGACAGATCTTTCCCTGAAGTTGCTTACCCTAAAAACCATATTGCTAGTCGTGCTAACCTCGGCGCGGAGGATCAGTGATTTACAAGGCTTATCAGTTGTGCAGCCTTACACTCAGGTCCTTGAAGAGTCATCTTGCGGCCAGATCCGGCGTATCTCCCAAAAGTTGCATCTCATTTTCATAGGACGCAAGAGATTGTCCTGCCCTCCTTCTGCAGCCATCCCACTAGTGAAGGGGAACGTAGATTTCACACCCTAGATGTGCGCAGGGCCCTCCAACACTATGTTTCAGTGATGCGGGCAGTGAGGAAGACGCAGTTTGTACTACTCTGAAAGGAGATGAGTAACAAGGGTCAGGGGGTGTCAAAGGGTACTATTGCTAGGTGGATTAGGGAGGCCATTGCTTTAGCCTACTCCTCCAGTGGAGCACCCGTTCTGGAGATCATTCGGGCCCATTCCACCAGAGCAGTGTCTACCTCCTGGGCTGAACGTGCGCAGGTATCTATTGAACATATTTGTAGAGCCGCTACCTGGTCCTCACAGTCTACTTTTTTCTGGCACTATCGGTTGGACCTATCCTCCTCGGCTGCTCTTTTCTTTGGTAGACAGGTGCTTGAGGCAGTGGTCTTTCCCTAATTAGGTTTCCCTAGAAATCTCTCAGGTGGCGCTGTCATGGGTGAGGGGAAAACACCACGGTTACTTAGCGGTAGCCGGTTTTTCCAGAACCCATGACAGCACCCATATAATCCCTCCCTTTCTCATCCTTGGGGTGTACTTGTGTGTGTTTAGTGGTGATGGAGGAAGTTCTAACATTTGTTGGAGGTCCTCTCGTTCTCGGTAATCAACTGACGAAGGGGAGAAGTACCGCCCCTTTATTCAGAATGGTTTCCTGTCCTCGCTGGGTGGATCCCTCTCACGTGGTGCTGTCATGGGTTCTGGAAAAACCGGCTACCGGTAAGTAACCGTGGTGTTTTTGATGTGCCTGGTCATGTTGCCTCTGCTGTGTCCTGTCTTTCTTTGTCGCTCTATTGGGAGACCCAGACAATTGGGTGTATAGCTACTGCCTCCGGAGGCCACACAAAGTATTACACTTAAAAGTGTAAGGCCCCTCCCCTTCTGCCTATACACCCTCCGTGGGATCACGGACTCCTCAGTTTTCATGCTTTGTGCGAAGGAGGTCAGACATTCCACGCATAGCTCCACTGTTTAGTCAGCAGCAGCTGCTGACTATGTCGGATGGAAGAAAAGAGGGCCCATACTAGGGCCCCCAGCATGCTCCCTTCTCACCCCACTTTTTGTCGGCGGTGTTTGTTAAGGTTGAGGTACCCATTGCGGGTACGGAGGCTGGAGCCCACATGCTGTTTTCCTTCCCCATCCCCTTAGGGCTCTGGGTGAAGTGGGATCTTATCGGTCTCCAGGCACTGAGGCCGTGCTCCATCCACAGCCCCCGGGAATCTGCTGGACATGGAGCGGAGTATCCTCAGGGACATGGCCCTGCTACGTTGAGGTACTCTGTGTCCCTGTGGGGACCGCGCACAGACACACGGCAGCACTGCTGGGTGTGTTAGTGCGCCAGGGACGGCGGCGCTGCCCGCACTGGTGCCATCGCACACTACAGCATAGCTGGGTGTGTTAGAGTATTGGGGGACTACCGCGCTAACCGCCGCTGCCATTTTTATCTCAGGCGCGGCTGCGACTTGTGGTGCGCCGGGGACTTCCGCGCCGACCAGGGCTTATATGCCGGCCGCGCTTATCACTCTAGTCCCCGGCTTGTGCGGCCTAGTCTCACTTCGTTACCGCCCACAGGCCTGCCAGTCAGGGTAAGGGCGTGACGCTGCACAGCACGGCAGCGCTGAGAGCTGGAGTATGCTTTGCATACTCCACCCCTCTCACTGTATACACTGTGAAACCGGATTCCCGCACTTTCTGGGGCACGCCCACGGCCTCCTCCTCTACACAGGACGCCGGCAGCCATTCATGTCAGTTTTTTCTGTGGCTGAGAAAAGAGACAAGTTTGGGAAGACCCTGGCAGGGACTCTGATGGTCACACAATCGCTGTGAGCGGGAGGTAACCAGCACCTGTGGTGCTGACCCCACTAGTGCCGAAGTGCACATATAGATATATGCTTGTACGCTATACATTGCACTGTTCGGTCGCTGTTTTGTATTTTGGCTATATACCCTCCTTGATTGTTCGGAGGAGATAACAGCATATCGTCTGTGAAAAACAAGGGTGCAGAAGCACAGGTTTTCTATACAGCCTGTACAGCATGTACGGCTATACTGCCGGCAGGTTACATGGACCCCCATTGTATGATATGCTCGGCCCCTGTGGCACGTACTCAGCCGGAATCTCTGCTAATAGTCCAGGTGACAGGGACGGAGTTTGCAGTATTTACTGACAAACTTTCTGGGACTATGGCTATGATACTAGAAGCCTTGCAGTCCAGACAGGTCTCTCAGACCATGGGCACTGTTCATTCATTGCCCCCTGGTCCCCCCTCCCCAGTTGGTACAACAATGTGCTCCGGGAGTGTCTCATAGATCTCAGGGTGAGGGGTCTGACTCGGACGCAGTCCCAGGCCCCCTAAGCGACCTCGCTGGGAGCATCCCTCGACATATTCAGGGTCTCAGCATGGGGACTCTCTCTATGATGAGGCGGAGGTATCTGATCAGGATTCTGATCCTGAGAACGTTCTCTACCTGGATACACCTGTTTGTGACACCGTAGTGATCGATCTTACGGCGTCCATCAATCAAATGTTGTTTTTTTCTCCCTCAGCTCCTACGCTTGAGGAGTCAGCTTCTCAGCAGGAGAAGTTCCGTTTCAGGTTCCCCAAGCGTACATTGAGTACGTTTCTGGGTCGCTCTGACTTCAGGGAGGCAGTCCAGAACCACCAGGCTTGTCCAGATATCGCTTTTTTCCAAGCGTCTTAAGGATACACGTTATTCCTTCCCTTTTGACGTTGTCGAGGGCTAGGTTCAGTGTTCCAGGGTGGACCCTCCTATCTCCAGCGGCTAAATCCTTAGTTGCAGCGGAAGATATGGCTTCACTCATAGATGCCGCTGACAGACAGATGGAGCTCTGGTTGAAATCCATCTATGAAGCTATTGGCGCGTCTTTTGCTCCAACTTTCGCAGCCGTCTGGGCGCTCCATTGAGGCGGTCTGCGCCGCAGACTGCGTCTTCCCTTCTCAAACGTCAGCGTTTGCGTCATACGCCATTAATGCTGTCCTGGACTCGGTGAGCCGGAAGGCAGTTGCGTCCGACAATTCAGTGTTAATACGCAGAGCCTTGAAGTTGCGGGAATGCAAGGCAGATTCTGCTTCCAAAAAAGTGCTTAACCAGTTTGACAATCTCTGGCGACCGCTTGTTTTGGTGAGCGACTGGATGAATTCATCAAACAATCCAAGGAAAAAGATACATCTTTTCCTCAGGCTAAACCGACATACCCCAACAGAGGAGGGGACAGTCGAGGTTTCGGTCCTTGCGGGGCGCGGGCAGGTTCAATTCTCCTCGTCCAATAGGCCTCAGAAGGATCAGAGGAATTCCGATTCATGGCGGCCTAAATCACGTCCTAAAAGACCGCCGGAGGTACCGCCACCAAGGCGGCTTCCTCATGACTTTCGGTCTCCTCACACCGCATCCTCGGTCGGTGGCAGGCTCTCCCGCTGTTGCGACACCTGACTGCCACAGGTAAAAGACCGTTGGTTGAGAGACATTCTGTCTCACGGGTACAGGATAGAGTTCAGTTCTCGTCCTCCAACTCGATTCTTCAGAACTTCTCCACCTCCCGACCGAGCCGATGCTCTTCTGCAAGCGGTGTGCACTCTAAAGGCAGAAGGAGTGGTGTTCCCTGTTCATCTTCAGGAGCAAGGTCACGGTTTTTACTCCAATTTGTTTGTGGTGCCAAAAAAGGACGGGTCTTTCCGTCCCGTTCTGGACCTAAAACTGCTCAACAAGCACGTAAAAACCAGGCGGTTCCGGATGGAATCCCTCCGCTCCGTCATCGCCTCAATGTCTCAAGGAGATTTCCTAGCGTCAATAGACATCAAGGATGCTTATCTCCACGTGCCGATTGCTCCAGAGCACCAGCGTTTTTCTACGCTTCGTTATACGAGACGAACACCTTCAGTTCGTAGCTCTGCCTTTCGGGCTGGCGACAGCCCCACGGGTCTTCACCAAGGTCATGGCAGCAGTAGTAGCAATCCTGCACTCTCAGGGTCACTCTGTGATCCCTTACTTGGACGTTCTACTTGTCAAGGCACCCTCTCAAGAGGCATGCCAACACAGCCTGAACGTTCCGCTGGAGACTCTCCTGAGTTTCGGGGGGATCATCAACTTTTCAAAGTCAAATCTGACCCCGACCCAATCGCTAACATATCTTGGCATGGAGTTTTCATACTCTCTCAGCGATAGTGAAGCTTCCGCTGGACAAACAGCGTCCACTACAGACAGGGGTGCAATCTCTCCTTCAAGGCCAGTCGCACCCCTTGAGGCGCCTCATGCACTTCCTAGGGAAGATGGTAGCAACAATGGAGGCAGTCCCTTTCGCGCAGTTTCATCTGCGTCCACTACAATGGGACATTCTCCGCCAAGGGAACGGGAAGTCGACGTCCATCGACAGGAACGTCCCCCTTTCTCAGGCGGCCAAGGAATCTCTTCGGTGGTGGCTGCTTCCCACCTCATTGTCAAAAAGAAAGTCCTTCCTACCCCCATCCTGGGCGGTGGTCACGACAGACTCAAGTCTATCAGGGTGGGGAGCAGTTTTTCTCCACCACAGGGCTCAAGGTACGTGGACTCAGCAAGAGTCCACCCTTCAGATCAATGTTCTGGAAATCAGAGCAGTGTATCTTGCCCTACAAGTCTTCCAGCAGTGGCTGGAAGGCAAGCAGATCCGAATCCAGTCGGACAACTCCACAGCGGTGGCATACATCAACCACCAAGGAGGAACACGCAGTCGGCAAGCCTTCCACGAAGTCCGGCGGGTTCTGACGGGGGTGGAAGACATGGCATCCACCATATCCGCAGTTCACATCCCGGGCGTAGAAAACTGGGAAGCAGACTTCCTCAGTCGCCAGGGTATGGACGCAGGAGAATGGTCTCTTCACCCGGACGTGTTTCAGGAGATCTGTCGCCGCTGGGGGATGCCGGACGTCGACCTAATGGCGTCCCGGCACAACAACAAGGTCCCGGTTTTCATGGCACGGTCTCACGATCACCGAGCTCTGGCGGCGGACGCCTTAGTTCAAGATTGGTCGCAGTTCCGGCTACCTTATGTGTTCCCACCTCTGGCACTGTTGCCCAGAGTGCTGGGCAAGATCAGGTCCGACTGCCGCCGCGCCCTCCTCGTCGCTCCAGACTGGCCAACGAGGTCGTGGTACCCGGATCTGTGGCATCTCACGGTAGGCCAACCGTGGGCACTACCAGACCGACCAGACTGGCTGTCTCAAGGGCCGTTTTTTCCATCGGAATGCTGCGGCCCTCAACCTGACGGTGTGGCCATTGAGTCCTGGATCCTAGCATCTGCAGGGTTATCTCAAGAGGTCATTGCCACTATGAGACAGGCCAGAAAACCCACATCTGCCAAGATCTACCACAGAACGTGGAAGATATTCTTATCTTGGTGCTCTGCTCAGGGAGTTTCTCCCTGGCCAATTGCCTTGCCTACTTTCTTTCCTTCCTGCAATTCGGTTGGAAAAAGGTTTGTCGCTCTGCTCCTTTAATGGACAAATCTCAGCGCTCTCTGTATTTTTTTCAGAAGCGCCTAGCAAGACTTCCTCAGGTACGCACGTTCCTGCAGGGGGTTTGCCGCGTAGTCTCTCCTTACAAACGGCTGTTAGAACCCTGTGATTTGAACAGGGTGCTGATGGTTCTTCAGAAACCACCATTCGAGCCTATGAGGGATTTTTTCTCTCTCACATCTTTCGCAGAAAGTGGTTTTCCTAGGAGCAGTCACTTCACTTAGGAGAGTGTCTGTCGGGGCAGCATTGTCGTGCAAAGCCCCCTTCCCGGTGTCTCACCAGGTCAAGGGGTTCTGCGTCTGGTTCCAGAATTTCCCCCTAAGGGGGCCCCCCCCCTTTTCATCTCAATCAGGGTATCCCCGTACCCTCTGTTTGTCTTCATCCAGTTCACCAATGTGAAAAGGATTTGCACTTGATTAGATCTAGTGAGAGCACTCAGACTCTACATCGATCGTACGGCGTCCCTGCGCCGCTCGGATGCACTCTTGTCCTTGTCGCTAGCCAGCGTAAAGGGTCGCAGGCTTCCAAATCAAGCCTGGCTCGGTGGATCAAGGAACCAATTCTCGAGCTTATCGTTCTGCTGGGCTTACGGTTCCCTCAGGGCTGAAGGTCCATTCTACCACAGCTGTGTATGAGTCCCGGGCTTGGGGCACCAGGCTACGGCTCAGCTTGTGTGTCAGGCGGCTACCTGGTCCAGCCTCCACACTTTCACGAAACACTATCAGGTGCATACCTATGCTTCGGCGGATGCCAGCATAGGCAGACGAGTCCTTCAGGCGGCGGTTGCCCACCTGTAGGAAGGGGCCGTTTTACGGCTCTATTACGAGGTATTATTTTACCCACCCAGGGATTGCTTTTGGACATCCCAATTGTCTGGGTCTCCCAATAGAGTGACAAAGAAGAAGGGAATTTTGTTTACTTACCGTAAATTCCTTTTCTTCTAGCTCTAATTGGGAGACCCAGCACCCGCCCTGTTTTTTTGTATACACATGTTGTTCATGTTGAATGGTTTCAGTTCTCCGATATTCCTTCGGATTGAATTTACTTAAACCAGTTTATTGGCTTTCCTCCTTCTTGCTTTTGCACTAAAACTGAGGAGTCCGTGATCCCACGGAGGGTGTATAGGCAGAAGGGGAGGGGCCTTACACTTTTAAGTGTAATACTTTGTGTGGCCTCCGGAGGCAGTAGCTATACACCCAATTGTCTGGGTCTCCCAATTAGAGCTAGAATAAAAGGAATTTACGGTAAGTAAACAAAATTCCCTTCTTTTCAATTGCGCCAAGAAATTCAGTTTGTGGGTCAGTATGCCATTCAGTTCCACGCCCTTTCCGCTTAACTGACATTGAATAATCAGGCGCTTCTGTCCACCTTTTGGGAAAGTTAATCTGGGGGATGAAAGGATGAACTGGCAGGCTGTGATATTCCCACCATGCTAGATTATTTAATTTCATTGGCTACCCAGGTCTATCTCAGGTGCCTGGAACAATCGATGGAGGTAATATGTGAAAGAGAACCGATGCGCCTATCTCCTGGTTCCCTTCCTGGCATAATGTGCCTCATTCTGTATCTATCCCTGGTATAATAAACCCTCTTCTGGTTTAATGTGCCCCATTCTAAACCCATCCCTGGGATAATGTGCCAAGTTTTTATCCAACACAGAAAAACCAAACAATTCTACTCCCCTTCCTCCGAGCCCACGCTATTTAGCGTCCTCTTCTACAGCCACTGCAGAAGCCGGCAGCTGATACCGCAATGCAATTAACATCAGCATAACATCTAAACCAGTGTTTCTCAACTCTAGTCCTCAAGACCCACCAACAGATCATGTTTTCAGGTTTTCCTCAATCAGGTTTTCAAGATTTCCTTAATGTTGCACAGGTGATGGAATTATCCCCTCTCTAATATTGAAAAAAAAAACCCTGAAAACATTATTTGTTGTAGGCTCTTAAGGACTGGAGTTGAAACAGTGATCTAAACGGATTGGTAATGCAAATAGTTCTACCGTGATCCCACTTGTTTAGAGATCGTTTCAGGGAAGCCAAAAGGAGGACAAAATGAAGGAAGAAATATACCTTCAATAAAAGGTGAAAGGATAAAACCAACTTAGAAAGAAAAGAAGGTACAGGCCACAAGACTCTTATCCTGGTGAAAGATGAGGAAGAGGGGATAGCAGAAAAGGGTTGCCCACTCAGAAACTCCTCTAATGGACATAATGGCTACTAGTAAATTAACCTTAAGATAAAAATTAGAGAAAAAAAAAGGACATGTAAGATGTAAAAGCATCCAAAACCAAGCTAAGCTTCCAAAGTTTCACAGGAAGGAGGTAGTGAGGAACCAAGAGAGCCACACTCTGAAAAGTCTGAATTTGAGGATGAGGCCAAATTTTTATTAAACATAATGGAAAAAGTAGAGACTTGACCTATCATGGAACTGAAAACGAGACGAGAGTCCAGGCCCGACTGTAAGGCCAGGAGAAACAGAAGCGAGAGACATGGGAGTGACATAAATGGACTCAAACCAACAAAAGAAGACCTTCCAGGTATGATGATAGATACAGGAAGATTAAGGTTTTCAGGCTCTAATCATGGTCTGAATTACTTTGATCTAAGAAGGCATTCAAAACCATGGCTTCAGCAGCCATGGCGTTAAATTGAGAGACCATGAATTCTGGTGGAGAGGTCCCTGGGAAAGCAAATCTGGACAATCTAGGAGCATCCATTGGACATCTGCGAGGAGGTTGACCATCTTCACATGACCTTCCAGGCCAATCAAGATGACTGGAATGCTTTCGGCTTTATTTTCTTGATTAACCTGGGTAATAGAAGCAGAGGGGGAAAGAGGTAGGGGAGACAGGACTGGGACCACGGGATTGATAGTATATGTCAGCATCAATCGCAAGTAAATCTTGTGACCTGGACACTAACCAGGGATCCTAATTGTTCAGTCTGGATGCCATCAGATCAATGTCTGGGAAACCCCAACGAAGACAGATCTGCTTGAATAAAGCCAGGATTAGAGACCATCTCCCTGCAGTTAGCCCTTCACAACTTAGAAAGTCAGGAATCTGGACTGCTGATGTGGCTGGAATTCTGACTTGCCCAGAAGAAAATGTTAGAAGCTTCTGTCATGGCTGATTGGCTTTACGCACCTCCCTGGTAGTTCATATATGCCACAGTCGTTGCATTCTCTGAATGTGAACACAAAGGCCTGAGAGAAGGTTCTGCCAATGAAAAGGGGACAGAAGAATTGCTCTGATCTCAAGGATGTTGATGGGTAGGGGAAGATTCCTGTGTTCCACCGACCTTGGACTTTGAGGTTGCAGGAGGTTCGAGGAGACTGATATTCATTCTCACAATCGTACAAGGAATTAGAAGAAATGATTGTCTCTGATGTGCGAGTGGAGACTTCAGCCACCAACTCAGGGACTGCTTGACTCGAAAAGGAAGAGATATCGATTGGTGCAGTGAAGGGACAGTCCTGTCCCACAGAGCTGGAAGAGAACTGTAGTCGTTTGGTATAGAGCTGTTCAAAGGGGATTGAAAGACTCGTTAGTTTTGTGTTGAAGAGAATCACCAGTTAAACTATGTGATGGGATGAAAGCAACTACGTTTCAATATTTATAATCCAGACAAGGTGAAAGTGGTGAATGATCTGGAGACTTTCTTGAACTGATGAGAAGGATGGGGCTTTGATGAGATCATCTAGCTAAGGGATGACAATAATTCCTCTGACTCGTAGTATGGCCATTACCACCATAATCTTGGTGAACACTCTAGGAGCAGAAGCTAGTCCGAAGGGAAGGGGTACAGACTGGAAACAACAGCAAACTGCAAAGCAGAGAATGTTTTGGAATCCCTGAAAAATGGGAATGTGAAGATAGGCATCCTGAATGTCCATAGAGCAGAGGAATTAATTAGGATCCATGAAGAATATTCCACAATGAAATGATGAACTGATTTGTTCAGTAACTTGAGGTCTAGGCTGGGTCAAACAGAGCTGATCTTTTTGGGCACTATCTGAAAATTTGAGTGGAAGCCCTTTTGTAAGAGGACAGGAATGATGATGCATAGCTGGAGAAGAAACAAAATGCCCTTGAAAAGAAACTTGGAATTAGAGTGGGGTCCTATGGGAACAAGGCTCGGGAAAAAAAACGTCCTTTGGGAGGGAGGCAAATGCTATTCTGTGACCAGAGGAGACCAATTCCCTGACCTAGGGGTATCCGGGAGAGCCAAAAGAATTGTGAGAAAATACCAGCTCACCTTGAGAGGCTTCCTAGGTGGTGGTGACCCATCATACAAAAAGAGAAAACTATTGATTGAGCTTCTGGAAGTTATGGACGGTCCAACTTGGCTCCAAACAGGTGAGAATCTTGGAAAGGTATATCAGTGAGAGGCTTGGATGCAGAGCTCGGCTTGCCAAGCTTTAAGCCATGTCACTCTGCGGATAGCCACTAAGTTACTGGATGCTTGTGCAGCACAACTGGCGGCAAGAATCAGAAGTGATTTTCGGCAAGATGAATTTGGTCAGCTAGGTCTACCAGGTCTTTGGGAGAGGCATCTGAGATTGCCTTGTCATAACTGTTTGGCCAAGGCCGATGCAAATTTAAATACCCATGTTGCAGCACAGACAGGACACAGTGTAGAGCCAGCTGATTCGAAAACTGACTTTGGCAGGATTCTAAATGACTGTCAGTGGGATCCTTGAGGAATGCGCCGTTGGACAGAGGGCAGATACTCTGCAAAGATTATCTGGATACCGGTGGGAGAATTAAATTCTTTAGAAAAGGAGAAAAAGGGCTAAAAAAAATATCCAGCCATTTTTCTCTGGAACTTCTTGTCCAAATGTTCCTTTGACAGAGTAATATGAAATTCTTTATGATTAACGGAAAACCTGGGAGTTCGCTTGGCTTTCATAAAGGAAACTTGGGGAAAAGTCTTTATCCTTAACATTCAAATACTGATTGGCTGCAAGGATGCAACTGTCCAACATGTCCCTTAGCTTGGAAGCCTGTTCAGAATCCGAATTGGGTTGGACTCTAACTACATTAGGTTCTGGAGAAGGGGGAATGAGGGGGACTATTCCAGAGGGACCAGGAGAAGGAGATCTGGAAGAGGAATGGGATCAGATCAATTTCTTGTATCTTTTGAGGGGCGTGACGCTACGGGGAGAACTGGTGGTGGGTTCTGTGACTTCCTACTGACACTAAGCTAAAACAGACTTGTTTTGTGCCAGTTGGTGGGTGTACCTTGCTGAGGAGTCAACTTTTTTTTGTTTGTTTTTGCATAGTGTCAACAGCATACACCCCATGGTCTTCCGATGTCCCCCCAGTAAAGAGCTAGAGAAATGCCAGTTAGTCAAATAAGGGTGAACTTGTTGGTTAAAATTAAAAGAAGGGAATTTTGTTACTTACCGTAAATTCCTTTTCTTCTAGCTCCAATTGGGAGACCCAGACGATTGGGTGTATAGCTACTGCCTCCGGAGGCCACACAAAGTATTACACTAAAAAGTGTAAGGCCCCTCCCCTTCTGGCTATACACCCCCCGTGGGATCACGGGCTGCTCAGTTTTAGTGCTAAAGCAAGAAGGAGGAAAGCCAATAACTGGTTTAAACAAATTCAATCCGAAGTAACATCGGAGAACTGAAACCGTTCAACATGAACAACATGTGTACCCGAAGAAACCAAACCGAAGGAAACAGGGCGGGTGCTGGGTCTCCCAATTGGAGCTAGAAGAAAAGGAATTTACGGTAAGTAACAAAATTCCCTTCTTCGGCGCTCCATTGGGAGACCCAGACGATTGGGACGTCCAAAAGCAGTCCCTGGGTGGGTAAATTAATACCTCATGTTAGAGCTGCAAAACAGCCCTTCCCTACGAGGAGGCAACCGCCGCCTGCAGGACTCTTCTACCTAGGCTGGCATTCGCCTAAGCGTAGGTATGCACCTGATAATGCTTGGTGAAAGTGTGCAGACTCGACCAGGTAGCTGCCTGGCACACCTGCTGAGCCGTAGCCTGGTGCCGTAATGCCCAGGACGCACCCACGGCTCTGGTAGAATGGGCCTTCAGCCCTGATGGAACCGGAAGCCCAGCAGAACGGTAGGCTTCAAGAATTGGTTCCTTGATCCATCGAGCCAGGGTGGATTTGGAAGCCTGCGACTCTTTACGCTGACCAGCGACAAGCACAAGAGTGCATCCGAGCGGCGCAGGGGCGCCGTGCGGGAAATGTAGATTCTGAGTGCTCTCCCCAGATTCAACAAATGCGAATCCATTTCATATCGATGAACTGGATGAGGCAAAAGGAAGGTAAGGAGATATCCTGATTGATATGAAAGGGGGATACCACCTGAGGGAAAACTCCGGAATCGGGCGCAGCACTACCTTGTCTTGGTGAGGCACCAGGAAGGGAGCTTTGGATGACAGCGCTGCTAGTTCGGACACTCTCCTAAGAGACGTGACCGCTACCAGAAAGGCCACTTTCTGTGAAAGTCGAGAAAGTGAAACATCCCTCAGAGGCTCGAAGGGCGGCTTCTGGAGAGCAATTAGTACCCTGTTCAGATCCCATGGGTCTAACGGCCGTTTGTACAGAGGGACAATGTGACAAACCCCCTGCAGGAACGTGTGTACCTGAGGAAGTCGTGCTAGGCGCTTCTGAAGAATACAGATAGCGCTGAGACTTGTCCTTTAAGGGAGCCGAGCGACAAACCTTTTTCCAAACCAGATTGTAGGAAGGAAGGAAAAGTAGGGAATGCAAATGGCCAGGGAGACACTCCCTGAGCAGAGCCTAAGAGAAGAATATCTTCCACATCCTGTGGTAGATTTCGGCAGGCGTCGGTTTCCTAGCCTGTCTCATGGTGGCAATGACGTCTTGAGATAATCCTGAAGACGCTAGGATCCAGGACTCAATGGCCATACAGTCAGGTTCAGGGCCGTAGGATTCAGATGGAAAAACGGCCCTTGGGACAGTAAGTCTGGCCGGTCTGGTAGTGCCCACGGTTGGCAGACCATGAGATGCTGCAGACCCGGGTACCACGACCTCCTCGGCCAGTCTGTGGCGACGAGGATGGCGCGGCGGCAAACGGACCTGATGTTGCGTAGCCCTCTGGGCAGCAGTGTCAGAGGGGGAAACACATAGGGTAGCTGGAACTGCGACCAATTCTGAACAAAGGCGTCTGCCGCCAGAGCTCTTTGATCGTGATACCGCGCCATGAAAATCGGAACCTTGTTGTTGTGCCGAGATGCTATTAGGTCGACGTCCGGCCTCCCCCAGCGTTGACAGATTTTCTGAAAACCGTCCGGGTGAAGAGACCATTCCCCTGCGTCCATACCCTGGCGACTGAGGAAGTCTGCTTCCCAGTTTTCTGCGCCCGGGATGTGCGGATATGGTGGATGCTCTGTCTTCCACCCACATCAGCCTCCGCCGGACTTCCTGGGAGGCTTGACGACTGCGCGTTCCGCCTAGGTGGTAGATGTATGCCACCGCTGTGGAGTTGTCCGACTGAATTCGGATCTGTGTGCCTTCCAGCCACGGCTGGAAGGCTAGCAGGGCAAGATACACTGCCCTGATTTCCAGAACATTGATCAGAAGGGTGGACTCCTGCTGAGTCCACGTACCCTGAGCCCTGTGGTGGAGAAAAACTGCTCCCCACCCTGACAGACTCGCGTCTGTCGTGACCACCACCCAGGATGGGGGTAGGATGGACTTTCCTTGACCATGAGGTGGGAAGAAGCCACCACTGAAGAGAGTCCTAGACCGTCTGAGAAAGGGAGACGTTCCTGTCTAGGGACGTCGACTTCCCGTCCCATTGGCGGAGAATGTCCCATTGAAGTGAACGCAGATGAAACTGCGCGAAAAGGACTGCCTCCATTGCTGCTACCATCTTCCCTAGGAAGTGCATGAGGCGTCTTAAGGGGTGTGAGTGCCTTGAAGGAGAGACTGCACCCCTGTCTGTAGTGAACGCTGTTTGTCCAGCGGAAGCTTCACTACCGCTGAGAGAGCAAGAACTCCCTGCCAAGATATGTCAGATGATTGGGTCGGTGTCAGATTCAACTTTGAAAAGTTGATGATCCACCCGAAACTCTGGAGAGTCTCTAGCCAACGTTCAGGCTGTGTTGGCATGCCCCTTGAGAGGGTGCCTTGACAAGTAGATCGTCCCAGTAAGGAATCACAGAGTGACTCTGAGTGAAGATGCTCGTCTTCTATAACGAATCATAGAAAAACGCTGGTGCTCTGGAGCCATCGGCACGTGGAGATAAGCATCCTGATGTCTAATGATGCTAGGAAATCTCCTTGAGACATTGAAGTAATGACGGAGCGGAGGGATTCCATCCGGAGCCGCCTGGTTTTCACGTGCTTGTTGAGCAGTTTTAGGTCCAGAACGGAACGGAAAGAGCCGTCCTTTTTTGGCACCACAAACGGAGTGGAGTAAAAACCGTGACCTTGTTCCTGGAACAGGGAGTACCACTCCTTCTGCCCTTAGGGAGCACCCTTGCAGAAGAGCATCGGCACGGTCGGGAGGTGGGGAAGGTCTGAAGAGTCGAGCCGGAGGACGAGAACTGAGCTCTATCCTGTACCCGTGAGACAAAATGTCTCTCACCCACCGGTCTTTGACCTGTGGCAGTCAAATGTCGCCAAGTGGGAGAGTCTGCCACCGACCGAGGATGCGGAGAGAGAAGGCTGAAAGTCATGAGGAAACCGCCTTGGTAGCGGTTCCTCCGGCTGCCATCTTTGGGCGTGATTGAGCCCGCCGGGAATCTGAGCCCCCCTGATCCATTTGAGTCCTTTTGGACGAGGAAAATTGGGCCCTGCCCGAGCCTTGAAAGGACCGAAACGTCGACTGTCCCTTTCTCTGTTGGGGTTTGTTTGATCTGGGCTGGGGTAAGGAAGAGTCCTTACCCCTGGACTGTTCAATGATTTCATCCAATCGTTCACCAAACAGTCGGTCACCAGATAATGGCAAACTGGTTAAGCACTTTTTTGGAAGCAGAATCTGCCGTCCATTCGCTTAACCACAAGGCTCTGCGTAAACTTACGGAGCTGGCGGACGCCACTGACGTACGGCTCGTAGAGTCCAGGACAGCATTAATAGCGTAAGTCGCAAATGCAGGCATATGCGAGGTTAAGGACGCCACTTGCGGCACAGATGTACGTGTGTCTGTGTCCACCTGCGCACGACCAGCTGAAATAGCTTGGAGTGTCCATACGGCTGCAGATGTCGGCGCAAACGACGCGCCGATAGCCTCCTAGACAGATATCAACAGAGGTCCATCTGTCTGGCACTTTCACGTGAAGTCCCATCTTCCAGTGCAACTATGGATCTAGCCGCAAGCCTGGAGATTGGGGGATCCACGTTTGGACACTGTGTCCAGCACTTGACCACGTCAGGGGGAAAGAGATAACGTGTATCCTTAAGACGTTTGGAGAAACGCTTGTCTGGATAAACATGGTGTTTCTAGACTGCTTCTCTGAAGTCAGAGTGGTCCAAAAACGTACTCAATTTACTCCTGGGATACCTGAAAAGGAATTTCTCCTGTAAAGCTGACTCCTCCACTGGAGGGGCTGAGGGAGAAATAACCAACAGTCTATTGATGGACGCTATGAGAACAGTCACTATGGCGTCACCATCAGGAGCATCCAGATTGAGAGCGGTCTCAGGCTTAGAGGCCTGATCAGCTACTTCTGCCTCCTCATCCAGAGAATCCTCTCGCTGAGACCCTGACCAGCGTGTGAAGTCGAGGGTCTCTCCCCGCGAGCTCGCTTAGGCTGTCTAGGACTGTCGTCCGTGTCAGCGCCTTCAGCTCGGGATGTATGGGACCCCCTTGGAGCACGGATCAGTTCCAACTGAGGGGGACCGGGGAGCATTGATTCAACAGTGCCCATGGTTTTGGTCACAGTCACAGGCATCTGATCAGCAAAAAAAACTGCAAACTCTGTCCCCGTCACCTGGACAGTATACACAGGTGGCTCTCCTGGGCCACCATGGAAAGTGCCTATGTCTGAGTCACCGGTCTGGACTGCAAAGCTTCTAGAAGTTTGGTCATAGTCACAAACATTTTATCAGCAAAAATTGCAAACTCTGTCCCCATCACTTGGACAGTGTTCACAGGTGGCTGTCCCTGGCAGTGACCGAACATTGCACACAATGGAGAACAGTGGAGACTGCCGGTAGATCTGCCTCACTTGCGGTACAAGCAGCATAGAAGGCTTGTGCTGTTGCCTCAGAGCAATCTAGGGGGTATTGCCAATAAGCGACCGTACAGTGCAAACATAGGTACAAGCATAATGTGCAGAAAAAACACTGTGGCACTAGTGGGGTCAGCACCTAGGTGCTGCTTACCGCCCTCTAAAAACGGTTGTGCGGTCGCCGCATTCCTTGTCTGGGTCCCCCAGCGTTTGCTCCCTTCTTCAGCGCAGACTGCCTGCAGGAATGGCTGCCGGCGTCTTGTGAAGAGGGGCGTGCCGTGGGCGTGCCCCAGCCAAGAGCGGGAAACTGGCGTCCCACTGTTGCCAGTGAGGGGGCTGGAGAATGTAAAGTAGACTCCAGACCCCGGCGCTGATGTATTGCACAGCGTCCCGCCCCTACCCTGACTGTCAGGCCTGGGGGCGGGAACGAAACGAAACTAGGCCGCAAAAGCCGGGGACTCGATTTATAAGCGCTGCCGTCGTATAAGCACGGTCAGCGCGGAAGTCCCCGGTGCACCACAAGTCCCAGCCGCGCCGCAGAGTAAAACAGCCAGCGGCGGCCGGCGCGGCCGTTCCCCATACATAAACTCACACAGCCGAGCTGTTGTGAGTAATAGCCCCAAGCGCGCAGCGCTGTTGTCCCCGGCGCACTAACACACCCAGCAATGCTGCGGTGTGTCTGCGTGTGATCCATACGGGGACACAGAGTACCTTAACGTTGCAGGGCCTTGTCCCTGACGATACTCCGCTCCATTCCAGCAGGATCTCCGGGTCTGTGGATGGAGCCCGGCCTCAGAGCCTGGAGGCCGGTAAGATCCCACTTCCCTCAGAGCCCTCGTGGGGATGGGGAAGGACAGCAGCATGTGGGCCTCAGCCTCCGTACCCGCAATGGGTACCTCAACCTTTACAAACACCGCCGACAAGAGTGGGGTGAGAAGGGAGCATGCTGGGGGCCCTAGTATGGGCCCTCTTTTCTTCCATCCGACATAGTCAGCAGCTGCTGCTGACTAAACAGTGGAGCTATGCGTGGATGTCTGACCTCCTTCGCACAAAGCTTGAAAACTGAGCAGCCCGTGATCCCACGGGGGGTGTATAGCCAGAAGGGGAGGGGCCTTACACTTTTTAGTGTAATACTTTGTGTGGCCTCCGGAGGCAGTAGCTATACACCCAATCGTCTGGGTCTCCCAATGGAGCGCCGAAGAAAAAATAAAATAAATTGCAGCAACTTCAATAGTGCAGTCAATCAGCTTCACGCTTTTTGTGAAAGCTTTAAAGTCCTGCTATTCCTGCCCATGTAGAGAGTTATTGACCGCCCTTACCATAAGAGTTTGAATATAGGGAACTGTCAGTCATTCTTTGGGCAGAGGGAAGCAGGAGTCACAAACTTATCTCCTCTGAGACCAAAACAACGCCTACTCAGTTTTCCGGTCATTTGAGGAGACTCCCCACTATTCACATCTGACTATTTTTCGCTTTCAGGTCTTGGCAGACTTAGTTTGGTTTCTAATTTTCATAAGTAATTTTTACCCCAAAGTAAAAAAAAAACAAAACAGCCATTACAGTCAATGGAGTGTGACTGGCAGTTTTTCGCTGGGTTGAGATGGATTCATTTTATGCACGGGTTCTGTTTACTTTTTCTTCCTGTAATAAAAGTGAAGGAAAAAAAAAATGGAACGCAAAACTTCAGTATGAACTGAGCCCAATGTGAATACGTTTTTAGGCAGTAAAAGTAGACGTTTCCATGTCTCGAAGACTGTATTCCGTTATTAATTTATTATGAAATACTTTTCTTTAAAACAGTGGATCACTTGCAGAGTAGAAGAGTTATTTTGCGGCAGTTAAATTTCTGTCTTATCTATATGGACAATTTAGAAGTTAATTTTTTCATTTCTATTCTGCACTGAATTTCAGGACTCGCCCAAATCTTGCCTCTACCTGCTTAAGTAATGCAACACTGCACCCATCACAAGGGCCGTCACACACTAAAATTAGTCTTCTACCGGTTACATTCGATGGATTTTATAGTGATCCTCAAATGATTTTAAGTTCTCCAGGTTGTCCCACCATTTATATAGAAAAGAGTCTGCAATGAGCTGGAACCAAGGGGTGACCTTCACCTCGCCCCGCTTGGCCCTCTCTAATAACTGCTTCAGCTCTTCTTTTGACACGTAGCAATGGCTCTGGATTTCATTGGGATCAGGATCAACCATGACTTCCTTCTGTGCAAACAAGATGTAATCTATTTCATGTTCTCCCCAGATGCCGTCTGACTGAGCTTTGTAGTGAATCCTGGTTAGATATCGAAGTTCGTCGGGTTTAACCTGGAAGTAAATATGATAAATCACTATCAATGCACAGCCAATCAAAGACACTGGAATATATAGCAGAGAATTAAAGGGGTTGGCTACAAATACAAGCAAGCATGAGCACTTCCCCTGATCGGGCTTCGCTGCATTTTCTGTGCTCTACGTGGCCATAGCATAGTCAGAGTAGTCAATATGGCAGCAGTAGAGTTGAGAAAAAAAGGTTTGTAGAATTCAGTATTCTGTGGCCGCAGGACCAAAGCTAACTGAGGCATCCCTGATTTCAAAAGATTAGGCCCCTATGAAACCACATAATGACTCATAGGTACAACAACAGACGAAGTGAAGAAAGCTTAACACGCCCAATGGAATAGGTCACCACACATCCATGGAGTGCAACGATATGAAGTCCACCAGGTGGACTACAACTTGAATAAGAGGAAAAAAATATCGGCACATCCAACGTAAAATAATTAAAAATTAAAATAAAGAAAAATTATTTTACGTTGGATGTGCCGATATTTTTTCCTCTTATTCAAATGACTCATAAGGCCTACTATTTAGAAAAGATGCCGGAGGTAAAAGGAGATCTGGAGTGATCAGGTCAGGAGACTACTAGCATAGTCACTTGCACTAGGGCCCTAAAAATCTTTTTTCTTAACTCAACGCAGCAGTTACTAATATAAACCTTTTCCCCTTTCCTCTAAGGCACTGAAAGCAATCAATGCATGCGCGGATCAAGGCAACAGCACCTCAATATCTCCACACAGAAAACAAACTGCTGCCTTGCAGCATTTTCATGGCCGATATATGACTGGTAATGTCCAAGTGAGTTGTAGGTAATGGCACACAACTTTGGAGCATTTTAGAAATGTGGCCAGACAATCATCAGCCTTAAGCATTTTACAAGCAAATCAGGAGGTTTGTGTCTAAGGATATGTGCACATGAGGTCTTGTAGACGACGGCGTACTCATTGTATCTTTGAAGCAGAAGGGGAGTCAGAGTTTTTCCTTAAGTCTTCTATGGAGTCTCTCTGGTTTGCAGACTTTATTTAAAAGGTTTTTTTTTACTTTATATATAAAAGTTAGTGATTGGCTTCTAAACGGAAGTTGTTAGGCCATGTGCCCACAGGAGAATATACCTGCATATACCATATATTTCCAGACAAATCTGCAGGTTTACGCAAGTACAGACACGCCACATGTCCTATGGGATTTGGGGAGTGCTGTATCAATATTGCAGTATGTGCGGCTGCGGAAAATGCTGAGGCTTTCCCGCAGCCGCACATACCTGCATGTCAATAAGCCTATGTGCTCCTGGCACTATGTACCCGCGGATATATCCGCAGGTATGGAAGCAGGTTTCCCGCAGCTGCTCCCCGGAATCCACAGCTATACATAGCTGCAGGAAACCTGCGGACATTCGTGCAACTCACCTGCGGAAGTCCCGGCCTGTATCTCCATAGTGGAGGGCCGGGATTTCCAGTTATTTCTGCAGAAATAATTGACATGCAGTTACGTGCAGCTGTGGGACAGCCGCAGCATATTCCGCAGTCGCACATACCGCAGCATGGACACAGCACTCCCCATGTCCCATAGGATAACATGGGGAGTGTCTGTACTTGCTAAAACCTGCGGATTTATCTGGAAAATCCAGATAAATCCGCAGTTTTTTCTGTGGGCACAGCCTTATCCGTGAAGAAAAATCCACATGAATATCTATACTTACCTGCCTTGATTGAAGACACCGGAAACTCTTCCTTCGGTGTAGAAGAGCGGGATGGAGCGGGCTGCAAGAGGTGGGCGGGGCCTGCATGAGCTCCGGTCATCTGACAGCCGGAGCTCGTCCAGAGCTGGCCGGAAACCAAGTTGCTGTGCGATACAGGCAAGTATGAACTCACCGATCACTCCAGCACTTGTTCTGCCTTGAGGATGCAGTGCCCAAGCCATGGTACTGTATCCTCAATGCAGAATGCCCGCAGCATATCTGCAGGAACTCTGCTCCAAAAACACAGCACAACTCAGACAAAGTTGTGCTGCGGATTTCTGGGAGCTGCTGCATAATGTCCTGCGGATATATCTGCAGGACACATTCCCCGTGGGCACATAGCCTTAGAAGACTAGATCAGCCATGTCTTTAAGGCGTCATTCACATGTCAAGGTTTAAACACATGAATAGAACTGGTGTCATCGGTGTTTTGGATCCGTGTGTCATCAGGGTCAGTTTTGTCATGGATGGATCATGAAATAAATTACTAAGCTCCTATACTTTGCAATGTCAAATAGGTACAGACTCATATACTTGTCATCTGTGCTGCTGAAGAAAAGAAATCCCACACATGTGAATAGCAAAGCAAAAAAGGGCACCGCATGTACTTCTGTATGAGGCCTTAGGTTACAGCAAACTTCAACAGACTGAACATGACAAGTCATATGGATAATGCTGTGTATATTATTAGCACTTTTTTTTTAATGACTGTCAGGTGGAATTTGCCATAAACAGCCATCATATGCAATCTCCTAAATGCATTTTCCAGCACAAGGCTGTTTTCATCGAGGGGCAGAGTCAGAACCTTTCTGGATCGTGACAGCTCAGTGAATGCCCACTCCATCATATATACCTGCATTCTGCCCCTGCTATAAAATATGGCGGACTCGAGTGGCACGCAGTCATGTTCTCTCATGATATGAAAGTGCACAAGTCAATGTATTGTCCCCCAGAGACTATTGGTGACGATTCTCCCACAAGGCTCACAGTGACATACAGGACGGCACGCTCACTGTACCTGCTCCAGGGGAATTCCTAATTCGGCCTTCAGGCGTCTCTGGGCGGCTCGTCGCACCCCTATTGAATCTTCTTCCTCAGTTTCCGTTGGGGTATTAAGGGGGTGACTGCAGCAGGTGTTGGTGTAACAGCCTAGGCCATGGATATAGGGGTTAATACAGAAGTGTTCACTGCAGACCGGTTTTACTACAGGACATTACATCAGGTTGTTTTATATATGACTTATCAATCACTTTTAAACATTTTCTCAATGTGCCCAAAGTGGAGGGAACCCCCCCCCCCCCAAAAAAAAACCCACATACTGATGCTCATTCACATTCATTGTGTCCCCGTCATCCTCCTGAAACTGACATTTGCTGAGGGGAATCATGTGAACGCTGCAGTCAACCAGCAAATGCAGATCTGCTTGACGTAAATATGAATGCTGCAGACGATCAGCACTTGGTAAATGGCTGCATTGGTCACATGAAGCCCAGCCAGAGGTTGATGCCAGTAGACCATTGGAGGGTACAGCACAGCTTATACAGGAGCAGTGCCACTAGGATAAAGTGGTGGACAATCCTATTAGCCAAGTACTTCGATATAAGGATACCCAAGTCACAGGACTCCAAAAGTACCAATTGGAGAATGCAACATGTATGTCATCGTGTTTTATTGACAGCTGGTGGTAGTCTAAAGATGTAAATCCTATAACACAGAGCACTACAAATGGTACAACTATTGATGAAAGCAGTATTCCCAGGGTATCATGATAATGACACAAGAGCGGGTGCACATGGACGTATTTTCAGTCTGAGTGTGATCCAACAAAACATCGGCTCACACTTAGAAAAATGGAAGCCTTGGGGGCTGTGCACATTTCAGATTTATCCTTGGTAGGAGTCTGAAAATACAAATTGTAGCATTTCCTAATTTGACCTGATATTCGGATCACACTTGGCCATGGAAGTCAATGAGTCCATGGAAATGACAGGATGACACACTCCTATTCAAGTCTATGGGTGTGAGGAAGTGATTGGACTATACTCAAATGACATCTGACACAATAATGGAGGAGATGGAAAAGTTTTGTTCTCCATCTTCTCACATTGTGCTATGATCTCAGTTGAGAGCATTGGATCACACTATTCTGACACAAGAATCAAACTTGGATCCAAGTGAAATTTGCATAATTGGTCCGATTTTCTGAGATGTGAGAATCTACGGCCGTCCGCACCTGCCCATAGGTGGTATCTTAATAATGATCTTGGGGATCTCACCTCTGGCACACCTGGCAATCTGAGGTATTTGCAGGAATCCTAGAGTAAGGGCGGCGTTACACGAGACGATGTATCATGCGATCACACCCGCCCCCGTCGTTTGTGCGTCACGGGCAATTCATTGCCCGTGTCGCGCAAAGTCGTTAAACCCCCGTCACACGTACTTGCCTCCCCAACGACGTCGCTGTGGGCGGTGAACATCTTCCTGAAGGGGGAGGGACGTTCGACATCACACAGTGGCCGCCCAATAGAGGTGGAGGGGCGGAGATGAGCGGCCGGAACACCCCGCCCACCTCCTTCCTTCCGCATTGTCAGCGGGACGCAGGTAAGCGGTGTTCGTTGTTCCTGCGGTGTCACACGGAGCGATGTGTGCTGCCATGGGAACGACGAACAACCGGCGCACAGAAGGAGGAATGACTTTATGAAAACTAACGACATGTCAACGAGCAACAATAAGGTGAGTATTTTTGCTCGTTCACAGTCGTTCGGAGGTGTCACACGCTACGATATCTCTAACGATGCTGGATGTGTGTCACGGAATCAGTGACCCCGACGACATATCGCCCGATATATCGTAGCGTGTGACGCCGCCCTAAGAGCCCCACAGGTCAGCAAGTATTGTTATACCATAGTGATTCTATCATGGAAAGACGCCTTTAAAAGGGAACTCATCAGAACCACAGGCGGCATGGACCAGAGCCCGGCCAGGTTATTGCAGCAGTGTATGCTTTACTCTGAAAATTGCAATCTGTCAAAGAACACATAGCAGGGAAAGCCCGGCCGCAGCTGATTGACAGGTCTCTCCCGTGTGTGCTATAAAAACAATGCGGTGTCTCAGGATCAGTAATTCATTTCTATGGTTGTAGCTATAGTTTTCTGTTCTTTAAACAAACCTGGGAAGGTGATCTTCGCCTCCGATCTTTGCTGTAACAAGAGTTTATTTTCGGTGTTAAACAAGAAGACGCTGAAGGCTCTGTGCAGCAAACCTGGCGGAAATAATAATGGAAACATTTGCAAATAATTAGATATACACTCAAAAACACACATGACTATGCACTGAGGTGCTAAAGAACAAGAGCCACGGAGAGCAGCCTGCTTCCAGATAAGGGAGAGTACACACGGGAACCAGACAGGTTACTATTGCTGAGGTTTAGTTACCTGATCATTATGATGTTTACTGAGCAAAGCCAACGTCTACAGAATATAGATATATATGCAGGTAAGCTCCTATTACCAATGGCATTACCTAACAGGGCATGTGAACAGAGGTAGTCCCGAGCAAAAAGACTCTTTAAAAAGGAAAAAAACTAAACTTTTGGGACTTACAGCAACACAATGGGACAATGTACATATTCAGAAAGGACTGTTTAAGCCCTATTTCAGCACGATCATATAGTATGGCATGCAACTAGGGCTTATTTTTGGACTACAGCATATAAGCATACTGCAAAAATAAATAAATAAATAAATGTGGTAGGGCCTATTTTGAGTGGTCTTATTTTTGCGGGAAAAGAAGGGAATTTTGTTTACTTACCGTAAATTCCTTTTCTTTTAGCTCCTATTGGGAGACCCAGACAATTGGGTGTATAGCTACTGCCTCCGGAGGCCACACAAAGTATTACACTTTAAAAAGTGTAACCCCTCCCCTCTGCCTATACACCCTCCCGTGCATCACGGGCCCATCAGTTTTGGTGCAAAAGCAGGAAGGAGGAACTTATAAATTGGTCTAAGGTAAATTCAATCCGAAGGATGTTCGGAGAACTGAAACCATGAACCAAAAGAACCCTTCAACATGAACAACATGTGTACACAAAAGAACCACAGCCCGAAGGGAACAGGGGCGGGTGCTGGGTCTCCCAATAGGAGCTAGAAGAAAAGGAATTTACGGTAAGTAAACAAAATTCCCTTCTTCTTTGTCGCTCCATTGGGAGACCCAGACAATTGGGATGACCAAAAGCAGTCCCTGGGTGGGTAAAAGAATACCTTGATAAAAAAAGCCGAAAAAAAACGGCCCTCTCTTACAGGTGAGCAACCGCCTCCTGAAGGACTCGCCTACCTAGGCTGGCATCTGCCGCAGCATAGGCATGAACCTGATAGCGTTTCGTGAAAGTGTGCAGACTCGACCAGGTAGTGCTGACACACCTGCTGAGCCGTAGCCTGGTGACGCAATGCCCAGGATGCACCTGCGGCTCTGGTAGAATGGGCTTTCAGCTCTAAAGGAATCGGAAGCCCAGAAGAACGGTAGGCTTCAAGGATCAGTTCCTTGATCCACCGAGCCAAGGTTGACTTGGAAGCCTGCGACCCCTTACGCTGGCCAGTGACAAGGACAAAGAGCGCATCAGAACGGCGCAGGGGCGCAGTGTGCGAAAAGAAGAGCCGGAGTGCTCTCCCGAGATCTAACAAGTGCAATCCTTTTCACAATTGTGAACTGGATGAGAGCCAAAAGAAGGTAAGGAGATATCCTGATTGAGAAGAAAAGGGGGATACCACCTTAAGTAGGAATTCCGGGACCGGACGCAGAACCACCTCATCCTGGCGAAACACCAGGAAGGGGGCTTTGCATGACAGCGCTGCTAGCTCAGACACTCTCCGAAGTGATGTGCCTGCCACTAGGAAGACCACCTTCTGCGAAAGGCGTGATAGAGATAACTCTGAGAACGCTAAGAGCCAGGACTCAATGGCCACCCAGTCAGGTTGAAGACCGCAGAATTCAGATGGAAAATGGCCCTTGAGACAGCAAGTCTGGTCGGTTCGGGAGTGCCCACGGTCGACCCACCGTGAGGTGCCACAGATCCAGGTATCACGACCTCCTCGGCCAGTCTGGAGCGACGAGGATGGCGCGGCAGCAGTCGGACCCGATCTTGAGTAACACTCTGGGCAGCAGCGCCAGAGGAGGAAATACATAAGGCAGTCGAAATTGCGACCAGTCCTGAACTGATGCGTCCGCCGCCAGCGCTCTGTGCTGGTGGTTGATGTACGCGACCGCCGTGGCGTCGTCCGACTGTATCTGGATCTGCCTGCCGTCCAGCCACCGCTGGAATGCCTTTAGGGCTAGCTACACTGCCCTTATCTCCAGAACATTGATCTGAAGGGAGGACTCTGTCAGAGTCCAGGTTCCCTGAGCCCTGTGGTGGAGGAAGACCGCTGTCCACCCTGACAGACTCTCGTCCGTCGTGACCATAGCCCAGGATGGGAGCAGGAAGGATTTTTCTTTCGACCAAGAAGTGGGAAGAAGCCACCACTGAGGAGAGGTTTTGTCTGCCAGTGAAAGAGAGACGTTCCTGTCTAGGGACGTCGACCTCCTGTCCCATTTGCGGAGCATGTGCCATTGGAGTGGACGCAGATGAAACTGCGCAAAGGGAACTGCCTCCATTGCTGCCACCATCTTCCCTAGGAAGCGCGTGAGGCGCCTCAAGGGGTGAGACTGGGCCCGAAGGAGAAAGTGCACCCCTGTCTGCAGCGAACGCTGTTTGTCCAGCGGAAGCTTCACTATCTCTGAGAGAGAATGAAACTCCATCCCGAGGTAAGTCAGTAATTGGGTCGGTGTCAATTTTTACTTTGGGAAATTGATGATCCACCCGAACCTCTGGAGAGTCTCCAGAGCAACAGTCAGGCTGTGTTGACATGCCACCCGGGAGGGTGACTAGACTTAGGAGATCGTCTAAGTAAGGGATCACCGAGTGTCCCTGAGGGTGTAGGCCCATCGCCACTGATGCCATGACCTTGGTGAAGACCCGTGGGACTGTCGCCAGGCCGAAAGGCAGAGTCACGAGCTGAAAGTGTTCGACCCGGATGGCGAAAACACAGGGAGCGTTGATGCTCTGGTGTAAATCGGCACATGGAGATAAGCATCCCTGATGTCGATTGATGCTAGGAAGTCTCCCTGGGACATCGAAGCGATGACTGAGCGGAGAGATTCCATCCGAAACCGTCTGGTTCTCACGTGTCTGTTGAGCAGAATGAGGCCCGGAACGGGCCGGAATGATCTGTCCTTTTTTGGTACCCCGAACAAGTTGGAGTAAAGACCGCGACCACGTTCTTGAAGCGGAACGGGGATCACAACTCCATCTGCAGAAACGAGTCGGAGGACGAGAGCTGAGCTCTATCCTGTAACCGTGAGACGGAATGTCTCTCACTCATCGGTTTTGGACCTGTGCCCGCCAGGCGTCGCAAAAGCGGGAGAGCCTGCCACCGACAGAGGACGCGGTTTGGGGAGGCCGAAAGTCATGAGGAGGCCACCTTGGAGGCGGTTCCTCCGGCGGTCTTTGTAGGATGTGACTTAGACCGCCATGCCGAAGAGTTCCCCTGGCCCTTCTCTGACCTGTTGGACGTGGAGGAACGGGACTTGGCTGAGGACCGAAAGGACCGAAACTTCGATTGTATTTTTCGTTGCTGAGGTCTGTTTGGTTTGGACTGGGGTAAGGACGAGTCCTTTCCCTTGGATTGTTTAATAATTTCATCCAATTGCTCGCCAAACAAACGGTCGCCAGAAAATGGCAAACCGGTTAAGAACTTCTTGGAAGCAGAGTCTGCCTTCCATTCGCGTAGCCACATGGCCCTGCGGACTGCCACCGAATTGGCGGATGCTACCGCTGTACGGCTCGCAGAGTCCAGGACGGCGTTCAGGGCGTAGGACGAAAAAGCCGACGCCTGAGAAGTCAAAGACACAACCTGCGGGGCAGAGGTACGTGCGACCGCATTAGACTCAGACAGACAAGCTGAGATAGCTTGGAGTGCCCACACGACTGCAAAGGCCGGAGCAAAAGACGCGCCTATGGCTTCATAGATGGATTTCATCATGAGCTCTATTTGCCTGTCAGTGGCATCCTTGAGCGATGAACCATCTGCCACTAATACTACGGATCTAGCCGCCAGTCTGGAGACTGGAGGATTCACCTTGGGACACTGAGCCCAACCCTTAACTACGTCAGGGGGGAAAGGGTAACGTGTGTCATTAAGGCGCTTAGTAAAACGCTTGTCCGGAAATGCTCTGTGCTTCTGGACAGCATCTCTGAAGTTAGAGTGATCGAAAAACGCACTCCGGGTACGTTTGGGAAACCTAAACTGGTGTTTCTCCTACTGTGAAGCAGACTCCTCTATAGGTGGAGTTGGGGGAGAAGGACTAGCACCTGGTTGATGGACGTTATAAGGTCATTTACTATGGCGTCCCCTTCAGGTGTATCCAGATTGAGAGCAACGTCAGGATCAGAGCCCTGAGCTGCGACCTCCGCTTCATCCTCCAGAGTCCTCATGCTGAGACCCCGAACCGCGTGATGAAGTCGGGGAAGGTTCCCAGCAAGCCCGCTTAGCCTGTCTGAGGCTGTGGTCCGTGTCGGAGTTCTCACCGTGGGATCTGGGTGCCACCCCAGGAGCCCTTTGCTGTACCGACCGAGAGGGGCCTGGGGGCGATGAACTCACAGTGCCCTGGCCCTGTGTTACCGGTCTGGACTGCCAAGCTTCTAGTATCTTAGCAGACCATCTGTCCATAGACTGAGCCATGGAATGTGAAAGCGACTCAGAGAGTTTCTCAGTCAAAATTGTAAACTCTGTCCCTTCCATCTGTGCAGTGGAAACCGGCGGTACCACCTGAGCCGAGGGTCCCACCAGTGCCGGAGGCTCCGGCTGAGTGAGTGCCACAGGGGCCGAGCATTGTACACAGTGAGGGTAGGTGGAACCTGCAGGTAACATAGCCGCACAAGAGGTACAGGTTGCAAAATAAGCCTGTGCCTTGGCACCCTTGCTTTCTGCGGACGACATGCTGTTGTCTCCTCTTAGAGTGATCAGTGAGGGTATATAGCCAAAAGCAAATATATACATACATACATATATACATATATACATACATACATACACTTCGGCACCCAAGGGGGGCCAGCACCTGACAACTGGTGTGGCTTACCGACCGCCCCAAGCAGTGGTGTGTCCACCAGATTCCCTGCCTGGGACTCCCAGAGCTCATTCTGAAATCCTCCACCGGCAGAAGTGATTATAACAATGGCTGCCAGCGTTCTGAGGGGAGGAGGGAGCCGTGGGAGTGCCTAATAAAGTGCAGGCATCTGGTGCCCCACAGTGCTCAGTGAGGGGGGAGGAGGATACCAAAGCATGCTCCAGCCCTCACTGCCGACGTCCAGTCGGCCGTCCCGCCCTTACCCCTGACTGGCAGGCCCGGGGGCGGGAGTACATGGTACTAGGCCGCAAAAGCCGGGGACTAAAGTTAAAAGCGCGGCCGGCCAACAGGCGCGGTCGGCGCGGTAGTCCCGGCTCACAAACCACACAGCAGCCGCTGCAGCGTCTGTAACACAGGCGCTGCATGCACCGTCCCTAAGGGGACACAGAGTACCTTATGGATGCAGGGCCCTGTCCCTGATGATATCCAGCCTCCTGTCCGTCAGATTCCCCCAGGGGCTGCGGAGGGAGCCCGGTCCCAGTGAACGGCGACTGGTTAGGATCCCACTTCTCCCAGAGCCTCTAAGGGATGGGGAAGGAAAAACGGCATGTGGGCTCCAGCCTCTGTACCCGCAATGGGTACCTCAACCTTAACAACACCGCCGACTCAGTGGGGTGAGAAGGGAGCATGCCGGGGGCCCTGTGGGGGGCCCTCTTTTCTTCCATCCGATACAATCAGCAGCTGCTGCTGACTAAAATGTGGAGCTTGTGTGCATGTGTGCCTCCTTCAACACAAAGCATAAAACTGGTGGGCCCGTGATGCACGGGAGGGTGTATAGGCAGAGGGGAGGGGTTACACTTTTTAAAGTGTAATACTTTGTGTGGCCTCCGGAGGCAGTAGCTATACACCCAATTGTCTGGGTCTCCCAATGGAGCGACAAAGAAAGTACTTGTTTTCCGTCTATCTCCACTCTCCTCCTCTTTGATTGACAGCTCTGTTTTATTGAGCCAGAGAAAGACAGATTAATGGAAAACAAGTATGTGGTGTTCTGAAATGTTTGGCCATGACAAGGGTGCACTGAGTGCCTGTGCTGTGTTTGATCAGTCATTCTGTGCTGACAGACTCCCTCTAGAACAGCTTTACAGTTTTTATCATTGAAGGCCTCAAACTTGCGCACTTGGTGTAGCCTAGCCTTGACACTCAATGGGCCAAATATGCCCCTTTAAGGGTAGGTTCACATGACCGATTTCTCTCCATCCAAGAAAAATGCTCCGATTATGCCAATCAGACTCTGATCATAATGGGATCTGTTTTTTCCAGAGGTGGATGGAGATGTCGGATGTCATCTGAGTGTGGTCAGATTTATTTTTTCATCCCTTCGGACCAGTATACGCGAGTGGCCAAATTCCATCTGACTGAGGCAAATCGTGCATGCTACAATTTTTTTTTTTTTCTTCAAAATAATAGAACATGAGCACTGCCTTATTGAAAATCATAGACCCAAGTGCAATCCGATTTTTTGTCGGCTAGCACTCAGACCAAAAATAAGATCGTCGGTATGAGCAGTAAGTTCCCACAATTAGTATTTGGTAAGTTTTTGATGTTGCAGATATTCTGCACCTATTACCGTATTTTTTGGATTAGAAGACGCACTTTTCCTCCCAAAAATTTGGGAGGAAAATGGGGTGTGTGTCTTAAAATCCGAATATAGCTTTACCTGGGGTCCTGTCTGTGCCTGCGTGCGGGCGGAAGCCAGGTACCTGCGTGCAGGCGGCACTCGTCTGCCTCCCTCACACAGGCACCCGTCTGCCTCCCTCACACAGGCACAGGTACCCGGCCGCTTGCACGCAGGGTGGGCGGGCAGCCTGCTGGCTGCCACTCTGTGCGTGCGGGGCGGGCAGAAGTGCAGCAGGTTACCCAGTTTGTCCGCAGTCCCAGTTTCAAATGATGTTGCCGGATGAGAGCTCTATCTACACACGCGCTGCTCCGGGAGTCAGCGCGTGCGCAGATGGAGGCCTTGGACGAGAGCTCCATCTGCGCATGCGCCGCTCCAGGCGCCATCATTTGAACCGGGACTGCGGACACTGGGACACTACTGTACCGGCCTGCTGCACGACTCGGCCTGCTGCACGACTCGGCCGCTGCCGCCACCACTGCGCCGCCTGCCGCCATGGACGCCGCACCTGCCACGACGGACACCGCCGCCACGCCTGCCAGCACAACCTCTGCCTCTTGTGACCCCGCTTCACCACCACTGCTGTCCCCCTCCAGTAAGAGAACACCGGAGTATAAGACGGACCCCATTTTTCTTTTTTTAGCTTTTTTTATGTCTAAATTTGGGGTGTGTCTTATGATCCGGTGCGTCTTATAAAGCGAAAAATACGATATATTACTTGTGTTTTTGGGTATTTTTTTGGCACGTCATATTTTAAATAAAACTAATTTGTTTTGGACCCCCCTTTGTTACATGGGTTTGCTAAAACTGTATCAATAAGGTCACGTGTGAATTACATGCATTACTAACCTGAGGATTTTTGTCATTTCATTCTACTCTAAGGGGAAAATGGGCAATTGAGCGAATTGAAATATCAGATGCGGACACATAGGTCGGAGTGACATGTACTGCACTAGTATTAATACTGGTATTATTAAGACTGGTAAAACTTCTCCATATGCAGAAATGTATAAGCCAAAAGCACCATCTACCCCCATCAGACCACACTGCCACCCTTTGTGCCCACTCCCCAACGCCCGTTTTACCTTTGTCGATGTTTTCGTTAAGGTGACAGTTTTTCTTGGTGTCTGCTCCAATCTTCTTGTCGTTCTCATCAATCAGAATACACATCTCCGAGAGCAACTGCACCTGCTTCTCATCCAGAGCCTCAGTGTCCACCTCAGGCATGGCTGCTCTGTATGTCCTGCTGCTGAAACAGCAGGGTCACGTTTAGCAAGATGCACACAAGACCAGACACTCACACCTAAATCTAAAATGATCCCATCTGTACACAACCCATATTCATGTTAATAGGATCGGTGCATTATTTATACACAGCAGCAATAATAGAAGGCATTCGATCAGGCTGGGGTCACATGACCGTGCTTACTCCAAGAAACATGGTCTGATTATGTGGATAAGAGTCAGATCCGTTTTTTCAGAGGTGGAAAAATAAACAAACAAACCCACCCATTCTCCAGTCTGTAAAAAATGGTCCAAACTTAGATGTCACCTTATCTCGGTCTTAGTTTTTTGTGTTTTTTTTCACAGACCCTTAGGCTGTGTGCCCACAATTAGTGTTTGCAGCGTTTTGGACATAGAATGCTTCAGCTGCGTCCAAAATGCTGCGTTGTATAGTACAAGCACAGTGGATGGGATTCCTAAAAATCCCGTGCCCACTGTGCTTGTTTTTTCCACAGCAAACACTGACCTGCGGTGCGTTTTTCCAGACTGCAGCATGTCAATTGTTTGCTGTGGATTCACATGCGTCCTCCGTAGGGAGAACACAAGCGAGAGACCGCAGCGCACTGAACCCTGATCGTGGGCACGAGCAGCTGCGGTCTCCTGCGGAGGAGACTCGTGGACCAGCAGGTCAGGACCCGCTGCCTCCAGGACACAGTGAGTTGTGATCATGGACACATACCCTTAAGGCCCCGTTACACACAACGAAATCGCTAACGAGAGGTCGTTGAGGGTCACTGAATTCATAACGCACATCCGGCCTTGTTAGCGACGTCGTTGCGCGTGACACGTACGAGAGACTGCTAACGATCAAAAATACTCAACCAATTGTTGACATGTTGTTCATTTTCAAAATATCGTTGCTGTTGCAGGACGCAGGTTGTTGGTCATTCCTGAAGCAGCACACATCGCTACGTGTGACACCCCGGGAACGACAAACAGCACCGTACCTACGTCCTCCAGCAACGAGGTGGGCGTCACTTCCATGCGGCTGCTCTCCGCCCCTCCGCTTCTATTGGCCACCTGCCATGTGATGTCGCTGTGACGCTGCATGAACCGCCCCCTTAGAAAAGAGGTTGTTCGCCGCCCACAGCGACGCTGCTAGGAAGGTAAGTCCGTGTGACGGCTCCTAGCGATGTTGTGCGCCATGAGCAGCGATTTGCCCGTGACGCACAAACGACGGGGGCGGGTGCGATCGCTAGCGATGTCACTGCATGTAACACCCCCTTTAGACTTGAATGGTCGAGTGCGATCCAATCCTCGGAGGCACATTGTGCACGCTGAGATTTTACCCTCAGACCACCCAATCCAAGAAATTTAATACAACCTCATGGAATAACATCAGTCCTGGTGTGCTCCATTTTTAACGGACAGCACCGGGACCAAAAATACAGCCGCCTGCAAGAGCCTTTGGGGGTAAAATCAGACTATGGGTCCAAACTAAAACCCATCATAGAAACAAACCCCTTTGACAAGTGTCACCTCATGATTGTCAGGCCGCCGCACACACACATGCAGCAAGTTACAGGCAAACTGCACTTCATTTGGGGCATGCACTGATCTGAGAATTGCCATCGCTCCATGGAAGACCACGGCACTCACGGTTCATGGAAGAGATCGCGAAGGTTTTCAATGAGAACTGGTTTAAGCTTTTGTTGTCACCGTCAGGTGTTTTTCAAAAAGTTCAGCAGGAAATGCTCCAACAAAAACAATGAGAATTTTTTTTTATAGTGGAACTTTTTAAAAACATCAGTGTGAACACAGCCTTGGTGCGAGTGTCGTGGTCTGCGGTGTCCAGGACGCACAATGTCACTTTTGCCACCTGAAGACAGCGCTCATATATATTCATAACGATGATGGGCACAGGGTTATTAAAGGGGCGACCTGAGGCTAGATCCTACTGCTCTGCAGGATGACAGGAGGGAGGGGATTGGCTGCCACCACTAGCTGCAGTAGATCCCCTCCCCGTGTCACATGGCTACCACTTCCCAGACATGGACTAGTAAGCACGTGCACATTCCCGTCCCATGATGCACTGCCCGGAGCTCACCTGCCGCACTCCGCGCTCCTCACTTTCTGCCGCAGCACTGCCCGCAGCCTTGTGCCTCCGCCGCTACCAAGTCCCAGCAAGACACGGGCACCGCCCACTATCCCCGCCCACAACATCTCTCAGCCAATCAGAACTCCGAACCACCATCTGGCGATCCCGTGCACATTACACGACACTGCCCGCCCGCAGCGCTTCTGCCGGTGATCCCCTCCACCGTGCGCCTCACGGGGCCTCCCACTGTAACGTCTACACAGAGCACGAGCGCCGTCAGCCGCACGGAGAAGATTTCCTGCCGCACGTTCTGAAAATACTCAGGAAGTAAGGCGGCCCCGCCCACTGATCCGGCACTACGTCACCCGCGTGTTCTGGGACACGCCCTTTGGAGCAACGGAGAACACGTGGTCCCGCCCCCTGCTACCATCACACCGATTGGTTTATATTCTTGTCAATCATATATTTAAAAAGACGAACAGATGCGTCACGTGGTGCGTAAATAATAATAGAAAGTTGTAAAAAAACAACACAAATTTGTTTGTTGTCAATAGCAACCAAGCACCGCGCAGCTTTACAGGCAATTTTCCCTTTTGCACATTTGTGTTTATGTCCTCTATGAGTCAGAACTTTTTGTTTTACCCTCCACGTGACCTTAGGGCCATTGTTATTATCTCCTCAGGACGTTGTAGTGCTCAATGACGCCATTTACCATGAAAATCAAAAATTGTTTTTTTTCAAAATACGTTAAAATGATAAAAAAAAAAATGCATTTCCCCACAGGCTATTGAGTTTTATTTTTCCAGTGTATATGACCCGGAGACGCGATTCTCCACATTATTACCATCTCAGCGATAACACATTTAAAGGGGTTTTTTACTTATTCAAATGGATTTTGAAATGTCTGAACTTTGTAAATAAAGTAAAATTTGTGTCTCTATTTTCTGATCCATGTCGTTATTTCTCTGTCGGAGGTTGTATGTGCCATGTTGGGCTACAGACGACGCTTTGATCACTTTTTAATGCATTTTTTGGGTAGGGTGGAAAACGGGAGATGCGGCCACTGAAAAATGACATTTATTTTTATTTTTATTTTCATTTACTTTATGGGTTAAATAGTTTTATAATTTCATGGATTGAACCTTTACGAATACAACAATACCAAACGTGCTTATTATTTTCCAAGGGGACTTGCACTTCTCGTCTTTACAGTTTTATATACCGCTATAATACGGTATATGGGCGGCACGGTGGCTCAGTGGTTAGCATTGCAGTCTTGCAGCTCTGGGGTCCTGGGTTCGAATCCCACCAAGGACACCATCTGCAAGGAGCTTGTATGTTCTCCCCGTGCGTACGTGGGTTTCCTCCGGGTGCTCCGGTTTCCTCCCACACTCCAAAGACATAAAAATAGGGACTCTAGATTGTGAGCCCCAATGGGGACAGTGTTGCCAATGTATGTAAAGCGCTGTGGAATTAATAGCGCTATATAAATGAATAAAATTATTATTATGACAAATTTACACTTTAATATGAAGCCCAACTGCATCATGTAATTGTGACCTATGGGGAAGGGGGAAATGGGTGCCTACACCGATTCTCTTCTCGGGTCCTATTATATAGAAGGGGTTGTTGCCCTTTAGTAAATTATTTTTTCCCATCTGCAGGTTATTACGAAGGAAAAACGTGCTGTTCTCACCTTCCCGGTGTCCATCTGTGACTCTCACTGATTGGCTGACGCTCTGTCAGCGAAAAGTTAAAGCAGCAGCCAATGCCAGACACTTGGAGCAGCATCAGAGACTCACCGGTGGACCCAGGAAAGGGGAGAAGGGGACTAGAGAATGGTTTTTTTCTTTTAAATAACGTTTAGCCGGGGACCAACATTTGCTGAAATGGAATAACCCCCTTAACGGGAACCTGTCACCACTTTTTCGGCCTATAAGCTGCGGCCACCACCACTGGGCTCTTATATCCAGCATTCTAACATGGTGTATATAAGAGCGCAGGCCGTTCTGAGAACATAAAAAACACTTTTTATAATACTTACCTTACGGTCGTGCGGTGGGCCTAATGGGCGTCTCTGTTGTCCGGTGCTGGCGCCTCCTCTTTCGGCCATCTACAAACTCTTTCTGAAGGCTGGGTGCATGATGCGGCTGTGTCGCGGACGGGGAGGGCGCTGCGCTCACCACGCTCGGGTCCGGCGCTGCTGCTGCTGCTGCTCGGTGGCTCGAGCGGTGGGCCGGATCCAGGGACTCGAGCGGCGCTCCTCGCCCGTGAGTGAAAGGGGGTAGTTTGGGTTTGGGGAGTTGGTCCGTGACGCCACCCACGGTTTGTGATGAGGTTGGGGCACCACCGCTGCTCTG
Organism: Anomaloglossus baeobatrachus; assembly: GCF_048569485.1. Taxonomy (NCBI): domain Eukaryota; kingdom Metazoa; phylum Chordata; class Amphibia; order Anura; family Aromobatidae; genus Anomaloglossus; species Anomaloglossus baeobatrachus. Next base: position 510,139,881 of record NC_134358.1, read on the forward strand.
GACGGGGATCCCGGGAGCGATGACAGGGAGCAGCCGAGATGGTTCTCTCCCCTCCGTGGGTAGGGGGTTTGGTGGTCCCGGGGCCTGGTGAGATGTCGGGGAGGCAGGGTTGGCGAGGTGCAGGGTTGCGGGGGCAGCGCGGTGCTAGGTGGCACGGTGGTACTCACTCAGCCAAGAATGGATACAGAGTCTCCGGTAAAACAAACGGCTGGATGGACGGGTCCCGCAGCCGGTTGCTGTGGTCACTCCCGGTAGGTTGGTGGTGGCTGCCTTTCCCTGCACCTGTTGTGTATCTTCGGTCCCGATGGCTTCCCACCGGTAACCCGCTCCCCAGCTTGGATATGTGCCGGAGGAGCCCCTTTTTGCCCGCAGGCTCTGGCCCTGGGAATTCTAGCCTTGGCGGTAGCTGTATTTCCCTTTCTCGGTTTGGACGGTTGCCTTCAGTCGGGTCTTTGCTGCTAGGAAACCCCGGAGGTTCTGGTCGCTAACGGATTTGACCGGTTTAACGGCAACTCCAAGCCTGGTCGGGGTCCGTAGGCCCTGCCGGTTTGTGCTGGCTTCTCTTCGCTCCCCGGTTCGGTACCGGCGGGCCACCGCCCGTCCCCGGTCCTACGGTTCCGCGTCAATCGGCCTCTCCTGCAGACGGCCACCACCGTCTGCCAACCTTGCTCTCGGTGCCCGGGCCACATACCCGGACACAGTCAGTTTGCTCTCCTCAACTACTACTTCACTCCTTCTCCTTCACTCTCCCTAACTACACTGACTTCCTTTCCCGCCTCCAGGACTGTGAACTCCTCAGTGGGTGGGGCCAACCGCCTGGCTCCACCCCACCTGGTGTGGACATCAGCCCCTGGAGGGAGGCAACAAGGATTTGTGTGTGACTGATGTGCCTATCACGGGGTGTGGGGTGTGTTGTTGCAGTACCTGTGACGACCTGGCTTGTCCAGGGCGCCACAGCTGCGTCATACACACTCGCAGGACCTGAATTCCGGCGAGTGTGTATGACATCGGACCCATCATGCGGACCCGTCACCGCGGCTAGAGAAGGAAAACAAAGATGACCAAAAGAGGCGGCCCAGGGACCGGACAACGGAGACGCCCATAAGGCCCCCCCCTGCAACCGTTAGGTAAGTATTATAAAGTGTTTTTTATGTTAAACTCCCGGCCTGGGCTCCTATATATAGCATGTTAGAATGCTGTATATAAGAGCCCGGTGGTGGTGGCCGCAGCTTATAGGTCGAAAAAGTGGTGACAGGTTCCCTTTAAAGGCTGCTGTCCTGTCACCACATCAAAAGTGGCCAATTTGTGCTACCCAGGGATAGATCTCATCCCTTTTTCCCAGAGTCAGATCTCTTACTCCTATTTCCCAAGGTCAGATCTCTTATTCCTGCTACCCAGTGACAGCTCTCTTATCCCTACTACCCAGGAACAGCTCTCTTATCCCTACTACCCAGGAACAGCTCTCTTATCCCTACTACCCAGGCACAGCTCTCTTATCCCTACTACCCAGGAGCAGCTCTCTTATCCCTACTACCCAGGAGCAGCTCTCTTATCCCTACTACCCAGGAACAGCTCTCTTATCCCTACTACCCAGGAACAGCTCTCTTATCCCTACTACCCAGGAACAGCTCTCTTATCCCTACTACCCAGGAACAGCTCTCTTATCCCTACTACCCAGGAACAGCTCTCTTATCCCTACTACCCAGGAACAGCTCTCTTATCCCTACTACCCAGGAACAGCTCTCTTATCCCTGCTACCCAGGCACAGCTCTCTTATCCCTACTACCCAGGAACAGCTCTCTTATCCATACTACCCAGGCACAGCTCTCTTATCCCTACTACCCAGGAACAGCTCTCTTATCCCTACTACCCAGGAACAGCCCTCTTATCCCTACTACCCAGGCACAGCCCTCTTATCCCTACTACCCAGGCACAGCCCTCTTATCCCTACTACCCAGGAACAGCCCTCTTATCCCTACTACCCAGGCACAGCCCTCTTATCCCTACTACCCAGGCACAGCCCTCTTATCCCTACTACCCAAGCACAGCCCTCTTATCCCTACTACCCAGGCACAGCCCTCTTATCCCTACAACCCAGGCACAGCCCTCTTATCCCTACTATCCAGGCACAGCTCTCTTATCCCTATTACCCAGGCACAGCCCTCTTATCCCTACTACCCAGGCACAGCTCTCTTATCCCTACTACCCAGGCACAGCCCTCTTATCCCTACTACCTAGGGACAGCCCTCTTATCCCAACTACCTAGGGACAGCTCTCTTATCCCTACTACCCAGCGACAGCTCTCTTATCCCTACTACCCAGGAACATCTCTCTTATCCCTCATACCCAGGAACAGCTCTCTTATCCCTACTACCTAGGGACAGCTCTCTTATCCCTACTACCCAGGCACAGCCCTCTTATCCCTACTACCCAGGCACAGCCCTCTTATCCCTACTACCCAGGCACAGCCCTCTTATCCCTACTACCCAGGCACAGCTCTCTTATCCCTATTACCCAGGCACAGCCCTCTTATCCCTACTACCCAGGAACAGCCCTCTTATCCCTACTACCTAGGGACAGCTCTCTTATCCCTACTACCCAGGAACAGCTCTCTTATCCCTACTACCCAGGAACAGCCCTCTTATCCCTACAACCCAGGCACACCCCTCTTATCCCTACTACCCAGGCACAGCTCTCTTATCCCTACTACCCAGGGACAGCTCTCTTATCCCTACTACCCAGGCACAGCCCTCTTATCCCTACTACCTAGGGACAGCCCTTTTATTTCTACTACCTAGGGACAGCTCTCTTATCCCTACTACCCAGGCACAGCCCTCTTATCCCTACTACCCAGGCACAGCCCTCTTATCCCTACTACCCAGGCACAGCCCTCTTATCCCTACTACCCAGGCACAGCTCTCTTATCCCTACTACCCAGGCACAGCTCTCTTATCCCTACTACCCAGGCACAGCCCTCTTATCCCTACTACCCAGGCACAGCTCTCTTATCCCTATTACCCAGGCACAGCCCTCTTATCCCTACTACCTAGGGACAGCCCTCTTATCCCTACTACCCAGGCACAGCCCTCTTATCCCTACTACCCAGGCACAGCCCTCTTATCCCTACTACCCAGGAACAGCCCTCTTATCCCTACTACCCAGGGACAGCTCTCTTATCCCTACTACCCAGAGACAGCTCTTTTAGCTGTACTAAACATGGACGGTTTCCAAATATCACAGTCTCATACAAATATATGAAGCTATCACACCTGGATCAGGAGAACCGTGGCCAGTGCACTGCAGTTTGTGCTCGGACTGTGTTTCATGGACGTCTGTATGAGCCCTTACAAAAGAGGCCCTTAAAATGCAACCATAATGCTGATGTGGACCTCGGTGAATATGAGTTTGACCCTCCTGATGTCTGATCTGTACTATCTGTTGCTGACGGCAGAACTGGGAATCTGTCAGTGAGCCTGTTCTGATGAGTTTGTAACTATTTTATCTGCATTTTTCTGATCTGATTTTACGACCACATAAAAAAATCCTGTAAAATCCAAAATTATTTTTTCATCAAAATACATGCACTTGGGTAAAAAAGAAAAATAGTCCCTCAAAGCTGAACAACTCCTTTATTTTTCTGTAATATTACATGCTGGTGCAGTTTACCTACAGCTGCAGCTTAAAGCCATATCCAAACCTGATGTAGATGTTGCATTTTTTTTCTGCCGCTTTTTTGTGCTGAAAATCTGCTGCATTCAACAGTTCTAGCAAAGTGAATGTGGTTTTATTCAAACTATGTTCTCTGCATGTTTTACAGTGTAACAATAAGGTTACAGTTTTCAATAAGGTTGGAGAGTGACCAATATTAAATGTTTTACAGTGTAACTGAGCACTTAAAAACATTGTGTCAAATCTGCATGAAAACAGCATCGAAAAAGAGGAAAATGCTTTAAAAAACCCACAACAAAAACATAATAAACAGAGTAGTTTGCCCTTGCGTATTCTGGCAGGAAAAACATGCGGAGAATCTGCAGCATTTCCACAATTGGGAACATGGTCTTTAGCTTTCGTTAGCTTTTTTCACTGGAGCCACAAGCCCTGGTAACAACAGAATTCATGTGTCATGTGTGGCCCTGTGCCCACATATCCCTTGTCCTTGATCTTGTATGAATGTCATATACATTACAATTACCGGCAGCTACATAGGCACTTAGGCTTTATGCCAGAACCCTGCCACCTAGTGTCCTTTTTGGGGTTTTTCTTTCTATAGCAAACATTGACATTTCTTAGGCTTCAGTCACCCATCCCTGTGACACGTCTTTGAGGTCTCAGTGACACCACACGGACCCATAGAGTTTCATTGATCTATATATACATGGATGTCCATTTCCTATTCTCTTCCGTTTTGCAGATCAGATTAGGCCATTAAAGTCTATAGCAATCCGAATATAATGGATAAAACGTGAAAAACCACATTTGAACTTCAGTTTTTCACAGATCCTACACAGAATCTGTCAGTACGATCAACCCTCGTAAGACGTCTATCTATGGGTGAGAGTCGAATGGTGTGCACTTAATAATGTAGGAGCAAGAAACGTTTTGGATCATCAATGAATATATATATATATATATATATATATATATATATATATATATATATGTATATATATATATATATATATATATATATATATATATATATATATATATATATATTACAGTACAGACCAAAGGTTTGGACACACCTTCTCATTCAAAGAGTTTTCTTTATTTTCAGGACTCTGAAAATTGTAGATTCACATTGAAGGCATCAAAACTATGAATTAAAACATGTGGAATGAAATACTTAAAAAAGTGTGAAACAACTGAAAATATGTCTTATATTCTAGGTTCTTCAAAGTAGCCACCTTTTGCTTTGATTACTGCTTTGCACACTCTTGGCATTTTGTTGATGAGTTTAAGAGGTAGTCACCGGAAATGGACTTCCAACAGTCTTGAAGGAGTTCTCAGAGATGCTTAGCACTTGTTGGCCCTTTTGCCTTCACTCTGCGGTCCAGCTCACCCCAAACCATCTCGATTGGGTTCAGGTCTGGTGACTGTGGAGACCAGGTCATCTGACGTAGCTTCCCATCACTCTCCTTCTTAGTCAAATAGCCCTTACACAGCCTGGAGGTGTGTTTGGGGTCATTATCCTGTTGAAAAATAAATGATGGTCCAACTAAACGCAAATCGGATGGAATAGCATACCGCTGCAAGATGCTGTGGTAGCCATGCTGGTTCTGTATACCTTCAATTTTGAATAAATTCCCGACAGTGTCAGCAGCAAAGCACCCCCACACCATCACACCTCCTCCTCCATGCTTCACGATGGGAACCAGCCATGTAGAGTCCATCCGTTCACCTTTTCTACAAAGACACAGTGGTTGGATCCAAAGATCTCAAATTTGAACTCATCCGACCAAAGCACAGATTTCCACTGGTCTAATGTCCATTCCTTGTGTTCTTTAGCCCAAACAATTCTCTTCTGCTTGTTGCCTGTCCTTAGCAGTGGTTTCCTAGCAGCTATTTTACCATGAAGGCTACTGCACAAAGTCTCCTCTTAACAGTTGTTCTGGAGATGAGGAGGTGTGTCCAAACTTTTGGTCTGTACTGTGTATATATGTGACGCCCTGGGCAAGCCAGGGGTCACAGGTCACAACACCACCACACCCCACACTCCAGGTAGGCACATCACAGCTAAACTACAAATCCTTGTTGCCTTCTTCCAGAAGCTGATGATCCACACCAGGGGGTGGGGCAGGCGGTTGGCTCCTCCCACCGAGGAGGTCACAGTTCTGGAGGCGGGAGAAACCAGGCAGATTAGCTCAGGGGGAGCTTGAGTGAGGAGCTAAGTGAAGGAGTAAACAAGTAGTGAAAGTAGAAAAGTGGTAAAGGAGGAAAGCAAGTGAGGTGACAAGAAGGAAGGAAAGCCTGAAGGGTCCAGCTTTGTGTAGGGCCAGATCAGCAAGGTCAGCGACGGCGGTGACTGTCTGGAGGGGGACCGTTTGGAAGTTCCTGGAAGGACCCCGTTGGCTGTGTGCCCGGTGGTCTGGAGCAGTGTTCCGAAGGACAGTCAGCACCAGGGCAGGGGCCTCTCGGACCCCGGCAAGGCTAGGAGTCGCCAAATTTGCCGAATCTGTCAGTGAAGGGGACGTAGATCCCCCAGCAACCAAGTCCCGATTGAAGGCAACAGTCCAACCTGAAGCAGAGAGACACCGCCACCGCTAAGGCACCAGTTTCTCAGGGCCAGCGCCTGCGGGCAAAGAGTAGAGCTCCTCCGGCCCAGATTGTAGTCGGGGAGTGGGTAACCGGAGGGAATCCACCGCTACCACAAGTCAACCATAGGTGCAAGGAAGAGGAACATCACCGTCACCTACCGGGAGAGCAGGTGCAGCCGTCTGTGGGACCGTCCTACCAGCCGTTTGGTTTACCGTACAAACTGTGTCCGTGTCTCAGGCTGAGTGAGTACCACAGTGCCGCAAGGCACAGCGCTGCCCCCGCGTCCCTGCGCCCACCAGGCCCCGCACCTCACAAACCATCACCGGGCCCCGGGATCACCAACCCCTGCCCACGGAGGGGCAACACAACACCTGGCTGCTCCGCATCACCATCCCCGGGATCCCCGCATTGAGCAGCGGTGGTGAAATCACCACAACCGTGGGTGGCGTCACGAACTATAACAATCCCCGCACCCAACAAACCCCTTTCACTCACGGGCGAGGAGTGCCGCTCGAGAAAACCCCCGGGATCCGGCCTACGGCTCGAGCCACCACTGAGCAGCGGCCGCCGGACCCGAGCAGAAGGGGGCGAGCGTAGTGTGCCGACACCCTCCTCCCCGCCCGCGACAACTTGGCGTCACAAACAGGATCTTACCGCTCTGCCGTCTGGTAGAGGTGCGCCTTGTTACCGCCGGAGGTATCCGGCAGAAAAATTTCAGAAGCCGCCATCTTTGGCGCGAAAAGTTCCCGCTCGAGCGTCTTCTCGAGCAGTAGAGGCGCGAAGGCCAAGACCCCGCCCCTAGAGAGGAGGGGCCGGAAAGAGCTAAGGGGGACGCGATGGCGGCTGGCGGCATGTAGTCGCAGCTATAAAGGCAGGGACGCCAGGACCCTGCAAGCATACCGTTCCTGGAAGGAAAAGAGAAAGTCACCATGTGGATGCCGTCCCGAAACACCGTGGCCCCCGCGCCGGGAACCGCAGCGTGGGTGGAAATCCGGACTGCGCAGCTCCACCTAAGGCTGCAGGTCAAGATGCAGCTCCTCTTGGAGGAGTGGGAGACCGACATGGCGGACGTTATAGCCACTGTGCGGAGACGCGAGGAGGAAGCGGAGGAAGGGAGGGTGAGTGACCCACGCCCCTATGTCCCGGAGGGACCGGTCGCTGCGGCTGAGGGACCCGGTCCAAGCCCTCTCCACCCGTTGCCTTCCTCGCCACCCGTCTCGGGGGCCGTGACCCCGCCACTAGGCCCGCTACCACCGCAACCGGTAGCGATACCCAGCCCGTCCGCCCCAGCGGACCGACCTGTAGCCAGAGCCCGTAGCAAACCGGAGGTGTTGCCATGGAAGGCCCCGAAGATTGTGCCAGAGACAGTCCCCGAGCAGTTTCCCGAGCCGGAGCCGATGACCCGCTCTGAGCCGAAGGCCCAGCTGCGGAAAGCCCCTGTGCCCATCCCCCACACCTCGGCTGAGGTGGCGCCGGGTTGTTGCTGCAAGGCAGCGCCCAAGGCCATAACACCACGGGATACGCCGCCCACCTTCCTGACAGTGGGTAACGTTCTGGATGTCCCGCGGGGCCCGACCCGTGCGCCGGCGCTGGCAGCAGCGCCATATTGGGATAGGGAGCCGACAAAGCTGGGCCTGGAGATCGCGGAGAGGGAGAGAAGGAAAGCCGAGCTGGTGGCCCGAGCCATTCGGGAGAAAGAAAATCTTCGGCAAGCGACCTTCCGTGTCCGGGGCCCGTTGTATGAAGGGCAGGTGAGGCGGTTTGATGTCCGCCGGGGCTACGGATTTATATATGAACCGGGCCTGGAGGCCGAAGTGTTTGTGGCCCGGCGGGATGTGAATGCCCATCTGCCCGAGGAGCATCCTGGCCGTAACCTCATACCGGGGGACATGGTGCGGTATACCCGGCACTGCGGAGAGAGGGGGTGGTTTGCCCTGGATGTGAAGCTCAGGGGCAGCAACGAGAGCAGGGTGAGCTCTGCACCCCCTCCCTCGGATGAAGCAGCAGAAGGACCGGAGTAGGGCAGCGGATGCCCGCAGCATCGTCCCCGTTGGGGCCACCTGTTTGTGTGTTGAAAAGTTGAAAGTTCTACTGATGAAAATGATAATTACCGAACAGTTACCTGATTTGCTTAGTGATTGAACCGGCCGGAGCCGGCACCGTTGTCCCCGTGGGGACCGTTTAAAAATGCATGGAGGACTATCCATGGACAAGCCCGTGAACTTGCAGGGCAACCACAGACGTTAGTGGCTTGTAAATATGTTGGTTACCGTTACCGTTTTCCGCAATGCCGCCTCCGGAGAGGCAGGTTGGAGGGAGGGCCCTCAGCAGAGCAGGCTGGGGCCCAGCCACCAAAGGAACCGGTCGCTACCCTCTGGAGGGAAGGACAGATCCCGCTCGGGTACCGTGTGCTGGACTGTGGGTCAAGGGGTGCTGCCTGGGTTTTAGGGGCAGCATCAGGGCCAGGTTGCTTGGGTGGGAGAGAGCGGAAACCGTAACCGTAAACCGTTGCAACGTTTAAGAAATGTGCCTCCCGTCTTGGGAAGAGTTATTAAAAATGTATATATGTTGATTTTCCAAATGTTATCTTTTTCAGAAAAAAAATAAAACCGGTGTAGGACGGCAGCCCGCGGACGGTCTGCATTTTGCTAAGGGGGAATGTCACGCCCTGGGCAAGCCAGGGGTAACAGGTCACAACACCACCACACCCCACACTCCAGGTAGGCACATCACAGGTAAACTACAAATCCTTGTTGCCTTCTTCCAGAAGCTGATGATCCACACCAGGGGGTGGGCCAGGCGGTTGGCTCCGCCCACCGAGGAGGTCACAGTTCTGGAGGCGGGAGAAACCAGGCAGATTAGCTCAGGGGGAGCTTGAGTGAGGAGCTAAGTGAAGGAGTAAACAAGTAGTGAAAGTAGAAAAGTGGTAAAGAAGGAAAGCAAGTGAGGTGACAAGAAGGAAGGAAAGCCTGAAGGGTCCAGCTTTGTGTAGGGCCAGATCAGCAAGGTCAGCGACGGCGGTGACTGTCTGGAGGGGGACCGTTTGGAAGTTCCTGGAAGGACCCCGTTGGCTGTGTGCCCGGTGGTCTGGAGCAGTGTTCCGAAGGACAGTCAGCACCAGGGCAGGGGCCTCTCGGACCCCGGCAAGGCTAGGAGTCGCCAAATTTGCCGAATCCGTCAGTGAAGGGGACGTAGATCCCCCAGCAACCAAGTCCCGATTGAAGGCAACAGTCCAACCTGAAGCAGAGAGACACCGCCACCGCCAAGGCACCAGTTTCTCAGGGCCAGCGCCTGCGGGCAAAGAGTAGAGCTCCTCCGGCCCAGATTGTAGTCGGGGAGCGGGTAACCGGAGGGAATCCACCGCTACCACAAGTCAACCATAGGTGCAAGGAAGAGGGACATCACCGTCACCTACCGGGAGAGCAGGTGCAGCCGTCTGTGGGACCGTCCTACCAGCCGTTTGGTTTACCGTACAAATTGTGTCCGTGTCTCAGGCTGAGTGAGTACCACAGTGCCGCAAGGCACAGCGCTGCCCCCGCGTCCCTGCGCCCACCAGGCCCCGCACCTCACAAACCATCACCGGGCCCCGTGATCACCAACCCCTGCCCACAGAGGGGCAACACAACACCTGGCTGCTCCGCATCACCATCCCCGGGATCCCCGCATTGAGCAGCGGTGGTGAAATCACCACAACCGTGGGTGGCGTCACGAACTATAACAATCCCCGCACCCAACAAACCCCTTTCACTCACGGGCGAGGAGTGCCGCTCGAGAAAACTCCCGGGATCCGGCCTACGGCTCGAGCCACCACTGAGCAGCGGCCGCCGGACCCGAGCAGAAGGGGGCGAGCGTAGTGTGCCGACACCCTCCTCCCCGCCCGCGACATATATATATATATATATATATATATAAAAATAAAAGATACATTTTATTCAATAAGTACAAAAAACAGACAATACAAACACAGCTAGTTGTCACGCTCCCCGGGCCCTGACGCGGTTCCCCACTCACCGCTCCGGCCCCCGGGTCCCCTGCCTCCAGCCACACGTCCTCCTCGGCACCCTCCAGGCTCCCGGGCTCCCGTTCCCGGCGCTCCTCTGCGACCCAGGACACCCTGTCTGTCTCCCCTGCATCCTCGGCACCGCTCCCTGCTCTGGCCTCCGGCACCCGGGCATCGCGCATGCGCATTAGGGCGCGCGCGCGGTCACTGACCTCCTCTTAAAGACCCAGTACTCCTAAACAGGATATTGCATCAGTCAGGGTCAGGTATATTAGGAGCTTCCTGCCTCTAGGGCGTCGCCTGTTCTACGAGTTCTGTAGCTAGGAGTTCAGGTCCCCTTTGCTGTGCCTCGTTCTCACTTTATGTCTGCCACAGAACCAGTTCTACCAAGCAAACCTGGTCCTGACCATAACCTGTCCGAGTGGTCCTACGGGGACTGTCAGCTGAGACGCCACCATCTTCTGCATTCTGAACCTGCCTTCTACCCTCGGCGTCACCTGGTGACCTCAGCCTCCTCTACCGGTTGGACTCTGCTCACATCTGACGTCTCTACCTGCCACCGGTACCCGGGCACCGTCATCACACCTGGCACCAGGAACTCTTTGTCCCCAGGGACTTCCTCATTCCAGCTTCCGGAAAGGACTCTGACCTTATCCCGCTTAGTGCTCCGGCAACCGTGCACCTAGGCCCTCTGGTGGGGTGACCGGACAGTCCCTGTATAGGGGTTAGCTCTGTGTTGCTTCACTGGGGGAGTCCGGTGCACGGCCCAGAGGATCCACCACCCGGGCGTCACACTAGTGCTTATAAAAACACTTAAAAACAGTAGGAGATCACACAGAGTATGTTCTTGTAAGGAAAACACACAAACCCCAGGTATCTGAGTACTAAAATGAAGTAAACGGCAATATAGTGAAGAAAATACCATAACCAGACCCAATCCCTTGTGACAATGGGAAATAAGGTGAGCATAGATATACAGAAGAGTAATAATACACTCACAGATGATGCATGCTGAGCAAAAACAACCATGAGATTATGCATTAACAATCATCCCATGTCTGGTCGCAGGTCAGACCTGAAGAGAAGCACTAGCAAGTGTGAGATAGCGACCACAAATGTTGTAAATGGTCACTACGTGTCGGGGTGGAGATGGTCCCCTGCAAAATGAACCTGAAAATCTTACTATGGGACCTGTAGTTCCACAAGTCTTGGTACTATATATATATGGGTCAGGTTCCCTTTAAGAATCAGTGTGCTGGACTGATCTGGATAATCACATACCCTGCCCATGGGTGTGTTTGACATGTGGCTGGCAGGCAACATGGTTCTTTAATGGAGTCTGTTGTTTGGCACATGGCAGACTGTGGGGAGTTTGTGAGCAGTGGGTGGTGCCACACTGTAGAAGAAGCAGCCCGAGAGAGGTCGCTAATCTCTGAGAGGCAGGAGCCTCTGTATAGAACACAGCTGAGGGATGTCAGCCTGTGTTGAGAGACTGGCAGAAGCCAGACTGAGAGAGACCGCCAGGAGGCAGGGTGTGTGAGGAAGCTGCCAGGCTTCCATGAAGAAACTTCATGGAAAGGTGTGTGGACTTACTTTAGTGAATGTGTGAAGAGACTGCTAAATCTCCTGAGAGGATGTAACGCCTGCCTGGATCCACAGACTCAGACGGGCTGTAATAGACAGGCTAGAGGGAAGCCACTCACCAAGCAGGACCCCCAGAACCCTGAAACCCTTTAACCCCTATACAAGGATTTGAAATTACACAGGGCCCAAGGTGATCACTACCTGTGGAAGGCAGCAGTCCGAGAGAGTAGTAGGCAGGCAGGGTCAAACCAGGAATAGCAGAACAGGGACAGAATCGGCAGGCAAGGACGTAATCAGAAAACGTAGCAGAGGTCAAATCCAGATCGGGCAGCGAGGTACATAAACAGCAGGCAGAAAGGTAGTCAGGAAGCAAGCAGAAGTCAGAACACCAGAATCACTAAACAGAACAGGGCGGAACAGGAACCAGAATATCAGAACTATCTCTGGCAGTGGTCAGCAGACAGTAGGGGAATTAAGAAGGGTGTGGTGTCTTCCCATTGGTTGTAGCTGAATGATGGTAACTTCAGCAGGAAGACTCACGCCACCTATAGTCAGTCAGTGATACTGCAGATCCCAAGGAAACCCAGCCCAGTGGATGAGTGGAGCCTGCGTCCACCGGCGCCGCTGGCATCGACTCCTCTCCCATCACCAGCACTATCCACAGCAGGAACATGACATCGCCTGGCGATCGGAGTAGAAGTCGCAGCGGACTCCGGTGGTGACGTAACAGAACAACGGACTGAGAATCTGCATTAATCCTGACTGGGGTCAGAGTGACCACTGGGTGAGTCCACAGTTAAACGGACTGTAATAATGGGTAAATTCCTTTAAGCTGGAAGAGGTTTTTGTGTTTAAGTTGCAATGTGGTTTATGCGGCATTAAATAACCCAACTGGACTTTTAAATGGAAAAGTGTTCCTGTTTACCTCAGTTATAGCAGCCAAGTGAGTGTCCCACAATACATTAAGTGAGCGCAGCCTCACACAAGACACAAGTAAACAATAAAAGATAAAGTACGGCGCTGACAAATAAGGTAAAATCCAACATCTCTAGTGACTCAGTGGATTTCTTGGTATTGAGGATTAACTTGAAAAATGGAGGTATTTGCACTTGTCTTTTTTGTAAAAGCACTGCTACAAACAGTATCCTCCACTACAGTAGTTTCCACCCCCGCCATGCTCGGTATCACATCCCCATGGGGCAATTTTTGCAGGTCAGGTGCAATTGCAGTGGCATGGATACCTTCAAATTGGAAGTAAAACAACTTACCTCATTGCTCAGGGATAGGGGGTGTCCACGCCAGCACTCTGCCAGCCTGGACAGGACGAAAACCTTTATATCACGCATAAAGGATAGTCACTCAACTATTGACCTTGTTACTTGCTACAACAATCACTGCGGACATATACACTGGATTATGGATAAGAACTGGGGGATACTATTGAGTGAACCCAGATTGGCACCCTATATTAGCAATCATCCTAAAATCATAGCCAAGAGGGCAAAACATCTTAAAGATTCCTTAATGAATAGTCATTTCAAACGGCCAACAACATTGCTTGGCCATGGACATAAGATCATTGGGTCTTTTCCCTGTGGTGACTGCAACATATGCCCCCATATGGCTGCAGCACAAAGTATGAACATCTCTGTTTTTCCTGAACAAATCACCACAAAGCAATTATTCAAATTCTCGTATTAGGAATGTGTATGTCCTGATTTGAGGATGCCCAAATTTGTATGTTGGGCAAACCACTCAAGAGCTACGCCGTAGGATACAGAATCATTTTTCTAATATCTACTGTCTCCTCCCCAAAATCCGATAGAATGTAAGCCTGCAAGGGTAGAGCCCTCTTCCCTCTGTACCAGTCTGTCTACTGTAACTTGTGTATGTATTCTGTATGTAACCCCTTCTCATGTACAGCACCATGGAATCAATGGTGCTCTATAAATAAATAATAATAATAATATCTAGTTGTGGCAAATGCCGGCAACACCGAAATTTCGACGTTTTATCACATAGTCGATGTGCTAGGGAGGAGAGGTGAGACAAGCACTAGTGTGCCACCCCTGCAGCAGTCGAACCGCTTGGATCCGGGGGGGTGATTATTCGTTGCTTGAGGGTCTCCAGACCCGGGGGCTAGGGACCACACTCAAATAAAGAAGGGGCTATTTACAGGGGAGTTATAGTTCGTGACGCCACCCGTGGTGTGTGGTAATTAGGAGTACCACCGCTGCTGTTGGGAGTACCCGGGGATGATGTAACGGGGCAGCAAGGTGTTGGAACCCTCCACGGGTACGAGGCATGCCCCAGGACTCCGGTGAAAGGTGGGAAGTGCCGTGGGGATGAAGGGGTCACTCTCGTACTCACTCAGTCCATAATCAAACACCGACAACTGGGTAAACCAAGTCTCTGGGTACCGTTGCCGCTGAGGGGAGCTCGTCCGGGTCCCGTCCCCAAGTGGTGCTGCCTGGTAGTCCGTGACTTGCCTCCTGGCACTTAGTTTAGACTTCAACTTGATGGCCCGGTAGCTTGGAACTAGCCGGGCCCCGCTCCCCAATATGGCTAAGTAAGGGAGCTTCCTCTCAAGGCTCACACTTGGGATTTTCTGGACCGTTTTTGGTTGGAAAATCCTATCCCCCTCGTTGCGCTAATGCCCCGATTTTGGAGCGGGTGGGAACGGATCGTGAAGGCTCCATTCTCCTCAGGTGAATTGTCGGGTTGCCTGAATCTACTCCCTGACCTAGGGTCCGTGTAACCCATCGTGCCTTCGGTCCCGGACCGGTGATAGGGCCAGGCTGCCGGCCGTCCTCCTCGACGAGCCCGAGCACCTTGCCACTATCCCCTGCAACTGGGAGTCCAACTCCTTCTAGGCCCAGACCACCGTCTGCAACCTAGGCAGTTACTTCGGGAGTCCCACTCCGTCAACTCCACTCGACTCCACTAACTCAACTCAACTCACTACACTTCTTCACCTCCCCTCCCCAACCCCCCAGGTGGGCGACTCTATTCCTCTCAAGCCCTCCACTGGTGTATTAGGTGGGTGTGGTGCAGGGTGTCTCTAGGGTTTTGATTCGCTGATGAAGGCAACACCACTTAAGTAGGGACCCAGAACCAAGAGGGAGGCGGAATACTGCACGGAAGGGCAGTTTGTGCAGTACCCTGTGACGACCTGATAGTCCAGGAACGTCACACTAGCACAGCATAGCTGCATGGATGACATCACCATTTGCCATTACATTGTGTGTTCATCATATGAATAAAGTGTTTAAGGATAAATCACTTTTGTGATCCGAAATTTTTATAATCAGACGAGTGCGGTTACTTTCTCTTTGTGCTAAGATCTATGGGTGGACACAGATCTCCCTAAAAGTCTACATAGTAATGTTAGCCAATCTGTGCCTCTGTGGCGCCCCTGAGGCTTCAGTCGCCAAAGTGTATTGCATCTCACTTAAGGTGCAGTACTCATCCTGGGTAAGGAAGAGGTTAATCGCTGGTGTTTCTCACATTCACAAACCGTTAAGTGCTTTCCCACCGGGATTGGCCTAGGGTAGACAGGGGGGTGGCCATCACGAGGCATGGGACTTTCCCGGTCACTAGGACAACTACCTGGGGGCACCACTTGGGGAAAAGGAAGGAGCATCTTCACACTTGAGGAGTTACTCCCAGGTACAGTTTGGGTTGAGGAGCACAGTCAGGACCTCAGTCCAGGCAACACCTTACACTTCTGCGATCACTACAAGACCCGCGGCTTGGAGCAGCAGCTCAGCCCGGGCTCTCTACAGCTACAGGGGTTTCCAGGGTCTACGGACAGTGCAGGAAACACCCGCAGCCCGTTCCATATTCCATCCTCAGGACTGGAGGGACCCCAACCAGAAAGCACACACAGTGGGAACACCGGTGGTGACCTCTGAATTATCCGGGATCGGCTGAGGCCCATCATGGCAGAAACCGGCACTCTGTGGGCGGCTATCAGACAGTGAGTAAAGACCTTGAACCACAACCACTGTGTCAGCCCCCTGTCCTTGCCTGCGCCATCGCCCCGCGCTTCGGCGCCAACGGCCATTACCACCACTATCCTCCCCTGGGGCCTGGCTCTACCTGTGGGAAGCCAAACCATCGTGCTTCGACATCATCTGTCCCAGAAGACAACACCCGCAGTGGCAGCTAATCCCTAGGCGCACACCACAGGTGGCGTCACGAGACAACTACTCCCAACATCCTCAACCCCTTCATCCCCATCATTCCCACCATCAATCCCATCATCCATCCCTTCATGGACACCTCGGGGCCACTAAACCAGGCAGGGCCACCCCATGACATCCCCTGACCTTCACCGGCCCAGTGACTAGTATTCCCAAGGCCCTGTGGGGTGCTTCACCTCCACATACTAATTTAACCCCCTCTATGCCTCCATATTGAAAAAATGCCCTCATTTTACCCTCACATACTAAGAATGTCCCTGCAGTGCCTCCATTATGCCCCCAATAGTAAGAGAACCCCCATTTGCTTCCACATAATAATAATCCCCCTTTTGTGCAGTTGCATAGTAATTTTTCTCCCAATATGCCGCTTTGAAGTAATAATGGCACTTATATACCTTAACATGTAATATAGTAATAATGCCTACACATAGTAGGGCCATTAGAGATGCTACTATTCTCTAGTACTAGTAGCAGGTTCCTACTCACCCATACACATGTGGAAGTTTTTAAACCCAGAGAGAGGCTTCAGGTTAGTGTAGGTTCCCAGTATTATGAGATATGACTTGACGTGGCTACTGGGCAGAAGTAGAAAAGGCCATTTTTGCATGCTAAATATCTAAAAAAAATTCTGAGATTTCCTTTAGTAGTAATGCATGTCTGTATTCTTACATTCATGGTTTGCATGTTTTAGCATTACAGAGTGCAGCTGTCTTTTTTTTGTCACTTTCTTATTAATATTCAGGGGTGAATTATGTTGCACAGTAAACTATATTATAGTTATGTTGTCTTTAATATGTATATGTATATATATATATATATATATATATATATATATTTGCATTTTTTTGCTTTATATTGTATTTTTTAATTATGTTTAAATATTAGGAAACATTTTTATTTCCTTCAACAGCAGTGTAACGCCATTATTGGCATCCCCACACAGACCAGCCCCTCTCCCCTGCTGGGGTCAACACACTCACCCTCCCGGCCGCTCATTGGTGGCATCTGAGTCCTCGGTTCCTGCTGCCGGGTCCCAGGGCCTCTGCACAACGCCAAGGTTTCCTGAGAGCACACTTAAGGAGCGCACGGGTGCATCTATTCGTAAGGGCCCAGTGCACCCTAATCTGTAAGTGCCTCTCAGCCTATGACTGAGAGTTACTATGAGTTTAAGGCATTCTCCCCTTATGGAAAGTGCCAGGGCAATGTGGTCTAATCTTAGAGACGCATTACGAATTGTTCAGGTCTTTTACATACAGTATATGCTGTTGCAGTGTTAGTTACACCTGTTTGTTTCATAGTACTGGCCACTCCTGCTGCATCTTTTCATATCAGCTGAGCCTGCTGTACCGGCCACTTCAGCTACATCGTTTCATACTGGCCTATTATGTTGTATCAGCCATCTACTGTAGTAAAGCAACTATCCATACCAGCTGTTCCTGCCGTTCCCGCTGCTGCTAGTATCCACAATGGCCGTGCCTGCCACATCATCCATCCTGGCTGTACCTGCCTTATTAGAGTCTGTCAGTGTAGCACCCAGGGATATGGGGTACTCGGTTCCGGGCAGAGTCTCTATTGGGAATGTCACAGTGGTCGCCGTTACCCGGTTCCGTGCCGTGGGCCCTTTATGTAATGGGGATATTTACAGGGGATTTGTGAATAACTTATTCATGACGCCACTTGCGGTGTTGCGGCTAAAGGTAAGGAGCTGCCGCTGCAGTGTCTCTACTGGGGCTGATGGTATTGCAGCTAGTATGGTAGTCCCCCCGCAAGTAGGGCATTGCCCCAGCGGGTCTATGGTGCGGTGGGCGTCAGAAGAAGGAGTCCAGACAGGTATTCAGTGCAACTGGTTTACTCACTTTTCGGGTGTTAACTGGTTGCCCGAGGCCGGCTGGTTTCGCCCCCAGGTCCCCTTTGTCCCAGTCTGGTGTTCTGGTACCTTCTTCCCCTGCACCTGTCTCTGGTAAATGGGTCCCCGTGGTATGGAACACTGGGGGTTCCCGGTTTGTGGTTTGTCCTCCTCTGTCCGCCTGATGGTAGCGTGAACCCTGTGGGGATGGAGTCTCTGGTCCTGTCCCCGACTCTCTTTTTACTACTGAGTCTTCGGATTTTTTGGGGTCAGCAAGGTCCTTGATGGTCCCCTTTGCTGTGCAGGTGTTAACAGGTCGGCTTGAAGATCTTTCCCGTCCTAGGGTCCTGTACCCCTCTCGGTGCATAGTTCCGGGAGTACTCCACCGTACCCCACCGACAACCACCTCTCCTGGGTACCAGGTCACCGTCAACCCGAGTCAGGACGTTGCTCAGTCACACCTTTAACTTCCAGTCAATTCTTGTCTGCTGCTGTCACTGCTGTTCTGACTACTGACTTCCTGTGTTCTCTCTGTCCATAGTCTGCCCCTCCCACCTGATCAACTAGTGGACTGGAGTGACTCTTCCTCTAGGCGGCCATCCATTGGTCCCACCCTAGCTAGGTACCATTGTATGGGGGATTGTTGGTGAATACTGGGATTACCTGGGTTTTTGGTGTTACCGGCACTGGGGTTCTGGGTCCCTACAGGGGTAGGCCCTGCATCCTGGTGGGGATGCAGAACCTTGTAGCACCCTGAGAGCTTCAGGGGCGCTACATCAGTATACATATCCCTGGGGCCAGCTGTCCTGGCACCGAGTCTCCCTTAGAGGCACCTAGTGGCTACTGGCAGCCCATTCCATCCTCACCATCAGAAGCTCTGGTGAAAACCCAGTGTGTGCTTCAGTCGTCATTTGTCTACTCTTCTGCAGTTTGACGGCGATCCCCAACAATGCAGGGGATTCATAAATCCTTGCACTTTGAACTTTGTCCTATCAGTTCATCTCTGACTTGTCCAAAGTGGCTTTTATGATGTTGCACCTGACTAGCGAGGCTCTTGCTTTGATCAATCCATTATGGAAGAGGAATGATCCTATCATCCTGAACTTGTAGACCTTTCTAGATTCATTCTGCAAACTATTCGACGAGCCAGCTCGAGTCTCCTCAGCAGCATCCTTGCTCCTTAAGGATGCTTTACACCTTTCAATTAAGCATACGATATCGTATGCGATGTGACACGCCCCCATCGTATGTGCAGCACGTTCAATTTGTTGACCGTGTCGCACAATCGATTAAAAGCTGTCACACGTACTTACCCTTCCATACGACCTTGCTGTGGGCGGCGAACATCCACTTCCTGGAGTGGGAGGGACGTTCTGCGTCACACCGACGTTACACAGCAGCCGGCCAATAGAAGCGGAGGGGCGGAAATGAGCGTGACGTAAACATCCCGGCCGCCTCCTTCCTTCCGCATTGCCGGCGGGACGCAGATAAGATCTGTTAATCGTTCCTGGGGTGTCACACACTGCGATGTGTGCTGCCTCGGGAACATTGAACAACTCGATGTGCAATTTTTAGGAAATGAACGATGTGTGTGCGATGAACGGTTTTACATTCAATCGCAGTCGCACGTAGCTGTCACACACTACAACACCACTAATGATGCTGGATGTGCGTCACTTACGACATGACCCCGCTGACACATGTTAGATATGTTGTAGCATGTAAAGCGGCCTTTAGACTCCCCAACGGAGTCTCAACATAAGTCAGTATGCCGTCTGTTTCTGCACCTTGTCCTCTGAACTGGGCTGGAATAATGAAGCACTGATGGCTGCATTCTGGGAAGGACTGTTCATTAAGATCAAGGAAGAACTGGCTGGTTGTGATGTGCCCTCTTCCTTGGATGACCTGGTATCTCTGGCTATCCGCATCGATCTCAGGTTTCAAGTACGATCCAGAGAGGTGAACCGTGAGAGGAGGTCGTTGCTCCTTCATTCCAGACACCCATTTTGCCACGACCCGCAGTTCCTGATACTCTCCTCGAGCCCATGGAGGTGGATCAAGTACATGTGTCGCATCGGAGAGCTGTGTTTCTACTGTGTAAGTCCTACTCACCTGATCCATTTCTGTCCAAGAAAGCCTGGAAACGTCGAAGCCGGAATTGTTCGACCATCCCCGAGGTTCCAGGCTCTTCTCCAAGCTTGACAAGCGGGGTGCGTACAATCTTGTCCATATATGGTCAGGTGACAAATGAAAAATTGCCTTCAATACTCATGATGGCAACTATGAGTATCTGGTAATGCTGATACTCCCCTCACGCTCAGCAAAGCTCCGACGGTCTTCCAGGAGTTCGTCAAGGATATCTTTTGGGAGCTTCCCTACTCATGCACGGTGGTATACCTGGATGACATTCTTGTGTTCTTTCCCGATCTACCTACACACAGGAGGAATGTTTGCCAGATTTTGCAAAAGGCTGAGAGAGAATTGCTTATATGCCAAAATTCAGAAGTGCCTCTTTGAACAGTCTTTCCTTCCTTTCTTGGCCTACATAATCTGACACCTGCATGAAGATGGATCCAGAGAAGGTGCCGGCAGTTCTAAAGTGGCCTCAACCAGATGTAGTGAAGGGGAATTCAGCGTTTCCTTGGCTTCGCCAATTACTACTGCCAATTCATCCTGCAATTTTCTTCCCAAATTCTTCTTACCTTTGCCCTAATTTACAAGGGCCAAGTACCAAGATATGGACTCCTGAAGCCGAAAACGGATTTATCTCCCTCAAACAGGCCTTCTATTTGGCTCTAGCATAGCTTTGACCAGAAATTAACAGGCAGATATTCCTGGAAGTGGATGCTTTGTCCTCCAGGGGAAGTGCTGTTCTCATTTAGAAGTCTGCTACCAGTAAGATGGTAACCTGTGGTTTCTTTTCAAGAGTCTTCTCTGCTCCTGAGCGCAACTACTTGATTGGCAACCAAAAATAATTCACCAAAAAGGACATAAATTCAAAGGAAAAACATAAAAAAAACTCACCAGAAAAAAGCCACCAACTCATGTCAAAATGGCAAATGCACTCGCAGGATGCAGCTGGCCCCCATGATAAAGGTTTTGGTAACACAGGTGCAGAATACCGATGAGACAGCCACTCTCAACCTACCAACTCATGGAGAGGGTGGCTGATGGTATTAAACATGCACACTAATGAGGTTTTACATAGGGCACCAGTCACACAGATATGTCCCAGAAAAACGTTTGTCGCGGAAGCAGACAGAAGACGTGTTCTTCAGTGGGGCCGTTCCTCTAAATTGGTCAGTCAAGCCGGTCAAAAGAAGACCACACTGCTTATCTCTCGGCACTACTGGTGGCCAACGCTGCATCAAGATGTTGTGCAGTTTGTATCGGCCTGTCCCTCATGTGCCAACAGCAAGACCACTTAAAACCTTCCTGCTGAGTGACTGCTTCCTCTACCAGTGCCATCTGCTCTTTGGCAGCACATATTCATGGACTTCATCACAGACCTGCTGACGTTCTCTGGGAGCTCCATTATGTGGTTAGTAATGGACAGGTTCTCTAAGATGGCGCATTTCCATTTACCTTCTGCCCCTTCCAGCCTACCTCTCCACAGTTTGTCTGACAGAGGTGTTCAGTTCACATTTCGGTTCTGGAGGGCTACCTGTAAGCTGCTGGATGTCACCTTAGACTTCTCATCAGCCTCCCATCCGCAGTCCCATGTCAATTGCAGTGAATTAACCAGATCCTGTCAAATTTCTTGCGGAACTACGCCAATTAATACCACAATGATTGGGTCAAGCTTTTTCCATGGGCGCAGTTCTCTTACAATAATCATGTGAGTGAGGTGAGTGAGGCAGGTATGGCTCTCTACCAGATGTCTGTCTCAAGAATCTATATGGGGAGATAAGGTATGCACACCAGTGACTATGGAAGGGGAATACATGGAATAGCAGAAACTGCTGTGTGAACACTGACATGAAAAATTCAATAGCTATTTGTAAGAATGAAATGTGAAAAATGGAACCTGCATTACTGCCATGAATATATGAATAAAGAGAAATTTAGCTACTGAATTGATCAATGCAGAAGAGCCCCAACACTACGCCAAAGTATTTCTCTACGTTGGGGTCCCTAGCTTGTGTGTCCTCTCATGCAGTTAAAAAACTTACCGTGTATGGGACGTAGTGTTGGGGCTCTTCTGCATTGATCAATTCAGTAGCTAAATTTCTCTTTATTCATATATTCATGGCAGTAATGCAGGTTCCATTTTTCACATTTCATTCTTACAAATAGCTATTGAATTTTTCATGTCAGTGTTCACACAGCAGTTTCTGCTATTCCATGTATTCCCCTTCCATAGTCACTGGTGTGCATACCTTATCTCCCCATAGTGATGTTTTTTAGGTTTTTTGCACCCAGTTCAGACATAGAATGGAGTTCCAAACGTTATTCCTTAATGTTAGTAGTTTTTCGTTTGTGAACCCTCCCCATACACACCTATTGCCAATCCACATTATACGCATATATAGCCTGGGTCTCAGCGTCCCATACACGGTAAGTTTTTTAACTGCATGAGAGGACACACAAGCTAGGGACCCCAACGTAGAGAAATACTTTGGCGTAGTGTTGGGGCTCTTCTGCATTGATCAATTCAGTAGCTAAATTTCTCTTTATTCATATATTCATGGCAGTAATGCAGGTTCCATTTTTCACATTTCATTCTTACAAATAGCTATTGAATTTTTCATGTCAGTGTTCACACAGCAGTTTCTGCTATTCCATGTATTCCCCTTCCATAGTCACTGGTGTGCATACCTTATCTCCCCATAGTGATGTTTTTTAGGTTTTTTGCACCCAGTTCAGACATAGAATGGAGTTCCAAACGTTATTCCTTAATGTTAGTAGTTTTTCGTTTGTGAACCCTCCCCATACACACCTATTGCCAATCCACATTATACGCATATATAGCCTGGGTCTCAGCGTCCCATACACGGTAAGTTTTTTAACTGCATGAGAGGACACACACAAGCTAGGGACCCCAACGTAGAGAAATACTTTGGCGTAGTGTTGGGGCTCTTCTGCATTGATCAATTCAGTAGCTAAATTTCTCTTTATTCATATATTCATGGCAGTAATGCAGGTTCCATTTTTCACATTTCATTCTTACAAATAGCTATTGAATTTTTCATGTCAGTGTTCACACAGCAGTTTCTGCTATTCCATGTATTCCCCTTCCATAGTCACTGGTGTGCATACCTTATCTCCCCATAGTGATGTTTTTTAGGTTTTTTGCACCCAGTTCAGACATAGAATGGAGTTCCAAACATTATTCCTTAATGTCTCAAGAATCTGTCCTACAAGTTGGATCCCTGGTTTATTGGCCCTTCAGGGTACTTCAGCATATCAATTCCATCTTCTATAAGGTGAAGCTTCCAGCTTCCTTGTGCATTCCCAACTCCTTCCATGGGGCCCTCCTCAAGCCTGTCATCATGAGCTGCTATTTCAAAAATCCTGGTACCTTGCCTTCACCAGTCAGTGCAGATGACATCTTTGAGCTAAAATTGTCCTTGCCATAAAAAGTACACGAGGTAAAACATTCTTCTTGGTGGACTGGAAGGGTTTTGGTCCTGAGGAGAGTTCATGGGTACCCAAGAAGAATATTAATGCCCATCTTCTCCTTAAGAGATTCCTAGAAAAGGAGGAGCGTAAAGAGGGGGGTACTGTAATGCCCCTGTCTTGAACTGTTCTTATGACTTTTGGTCACAATGCCGGTGTCAAGAAGTCACAAAAATTGAGTCAAAATATGGTAAGCTCAAAAATATAGGAGGGCACTGGAGTGAAGTTGCACCAAATTTTGTGATCCTTCACCCAGAGCCTGTTTACACCTTACTGACTGGGCCAATTTTTCAATTCTGACCAGTATCCCTTTATGAGTTAATAACTCTGGAACGTTTCAACGGATCCCAGTAGTTCTGAGATTGTTTTTTCATCACATATTGTACTTAATGTTAGTGGTAAGTTTAGGATGATGTTTTTTGCATTTATTTGTGAAAATATCAAATTTCACCAAAGTTTTCAATTTTCAAACTTTTAATTTTTGTGCCCCTAAACCACTGAGTTGGGTTACAGAAAATAGTTACAAAATATCATTTACCACGTCTACTTTACAGCAGCACCATTTTTGAAAGTTATAATTTTTTTTAGAAAGATAGAAGGGTTAAAAGTTTATCAGCAATTTCTCATTTTCAAACAAAATTTACAAAACAATTCTTTTAGGGACCGCAACACATTTGAAGTGAATTTGATGGGTCTATGTGAGAGAAAATGCCCAAAAATGACACCTTTCGAAAAGCTACACCCCTTAAACTGCTCCAATAAGTGTATTAACCCTTCAGGTGCTTCATAGGAACTAAAGCAATGAGAAAGGAAAAAAATGAAAATGTTACTTTTTCCAACAAAATTTTGCCCCAAATTTTGTATTTTTACAATGCTAACAGGATAAAATGCACTTTTCGATTTGTTGTACCATTTCTTCTGAGCAGGTCAATACCCCATATGTGGTGAAAGACTGCTGTTTAGGCGCACAGCAGGGCTAGGAAGAGAAAGAGCGCCATTCAACTTTTTGAATGCAAAATTAGCTGGAATTGTTAGTGGACACTATGTCGCATTTGTAGACATCCTGATGCGCCCAAACAGCAGAACACCACCAAGCGACCTCATTTTGGAAACTAGACACATCAAGGTGCTGATCTAGATGTGTGGTGAGCACTTTCAATCACCAGGTGCTTCAAAAATGTATAACGATGAGATGTGAAAATAAAAAAAAATCACATTTTTCCCATACAAATGTTGCTTTACGCTATGTGCGCACTTTCCGTTTTCACCTGCTTTTCAGCTGCATTTTAGGTCCGTTTTGAACTGCAGCGTTTTTATTTTCCAGCAAAGTCTATGGGAAATGGGGATTTCCTGTCTGCACTTTGCGTTTTCAAACGCTACGTTTAATTTGCATAATTTTGGGCAAAAACTCTAGGTTCAAAGAAGCAGCATGTAATTGTTATTGCATTTGGGCTACATTTTGCTAACATTGAAGTCAATGAGAAGTTGTAAAAAGCAAGCAACATCAAAATTCCAGCGTTTTACCTGCTTTTTGGCTGCAGAAAGGATGTGTTTTGGACTAACAAAATGCATGCTTTTCTGACATCAAAATAATGGAATGATATGTCCCTTTACACACACACATAGTCCGACAATTAAATTAATGAAAAATATAAATTTATTGCTATTTTAGCATTAAATAGTATAAAACTGCTATAATTATATGAAATATAACTATTTTCGTTATTTCAAAAATTATATATGTGTTCCTTTATTTCCCCTTTTTTCATTGTGTTTGACTGTTTAAACTTTATTTAGCAGTGTCTTTATGGTCAAATTGCACCTGTCTAAAGGAAATGAAAAAGCATGTAAAAAGCGCTGAAAACGCGGCTAAAACGCGGTAAAAACGCATGCGTATTTACCGCGGTTTTGTAGTCAAAAGCAACTTTGGCAAAAGCAATTTCTGCCACAGGATGCGTTTAGAACTGCAACTAGGATGATGCAAAGTGCGGACATAGCCTTAGCCCCAAATTTTGCATTTTGACAAGGATAACAGAAGAAAATGCCAACAAAAATGACAGAAAACTACAGTTTAAGCACACAACAGGGCTTGGAAGGGATGAATTTTGGAGTGCCATTTTGGCTGGAATAGATTGTAGACGCCATGTCACATTTGAAGAGTCCCTGATATGCCAGAAAAGTAGAAACCCCCCACAAGTAACCACGATTTACAAACTGCATCCCTCAATTAATTCATCTAATGCCTGCCTTACACGAGTCGACCTATCGTGCGATTTCACGATCGATCGTACCCGCCCCCGTCGATTG
This sequence comes from Anomaloglossus baeobatrachus, assembly GCF_048569485.1. Taxonomy (NCBI): domain Eukaryota; kingdom Metazoa; phylum Chordata; class Amphibia; order Anura; family Aromobatidae; genus Anomaloglossus; species Anomaloglossus baeobatrachus. The sequence goes on from NC_134358.1 coordinate 510,165,700, forward strand.
TGCGTCACGGGAAGATCGCTGCCCGTGTCGCACAAAGTCGTGAAACCCCCGTCACACGTACTTACCTGCTGAGCGACCTCGCTGTGGGCGGCGAACATACTCTTCCTGAAGGGGGAGGGACGTTCGACGTCACAGCGACGTCAAACAGCCGCCGCCCAATAGAAGCGGAGGGGCGGAGATGAGCGGGACGTAAACATCCCGCCCACCTCCTTCCTTCTGCATAGCCGGCGGGAGCCGCGGGACGCAGGTAAGCTGTGTTAATCGTTCCCGGGGTGTCACACGGAGCGATGTGTGCTGCCCCCTGGGTATGATGAACAACCGGCACCATTTTAATTAAACAATTTTTTGAAACTGAACGACTGCGTCACTTGGAGGAGACGATGTCGTGAACGATGCCAGATGTGCGTCACGAAAACCGTGACCCCGACGATGCATCGCACGATTGCTCGTCTTGTGTAAAGCACCCTTTAGGGTGCAGTGAGCATATTGACATGACAGGTGTGTCAAAAAATGTTATATTATTGGGCGGTGAAGAAAAAATAATTCAAGTTTTACAGCTAAAATATTGTTTTAACCCCAGTTTTCCAATTTTCACAAGGGGAATAGCTAAGAAGGCGTGTTACACAATTTCTTCTGAACATGGCAATGCAATGTCCTATATGTGTCCCACTCTGGGGAGACCTCTGGTGGGTAAAAAATCTGAAGATCACAACGCCTTATTACTCGCAGATCCATTACTTATATTTGAGTGAAATCTACTTGCTTTTAGTGCTTTAAGGGTTAAGGACTCTTTCCTATCTGGCTGTCCTTTGTAGCCTTCAAGGGACCCTGTCACCAAGTTTTTGCCACCTAATCTGAGAACAGCAAGATGAAGGAAAAGAGACCTTGATTCCAGCAGTGTATCAGTTATGGGGCTCTGTAGTGTAGCTTTTATAAAATCATTTTTTAATTAGCAGGAGATTACCGTTAGAGGACTACTAGGCATTCTGCCAGCTAGTCCAGCAGCTGCATAAACTCGTTATACCCCTGCTCTACATTTAAATAAGTGCTAAATCTACAGCAGAGAAAACAGTGATTTTATCAAAATGACAGCAAACAGCTTAGTAAGTGACACATCGCTGGAATCAGGGTCTGTGTCTCTACATTATGGTGCTCTCAGATGAGTAACAGATTCCATTTAAATCGAGGTGCAGATCTTTTGTGACCACTTCCCTTCTCTATAAAAAGTCACATGTCTTTCCATCTGATGCCGGTTATAGAATCTTCATGATGTCACTTTGGAAACAGAGAGTCTCTGGAACAAGCTGAGAAGTTGTGATAGTTGCACATGTGGTATTTAGCTGCATTGAGGAGCTTGGAGTGTTTTCCTTTAGTATCTATTTTTCCCCCTGCCTATCTCCCTTCCCTTGTGATGTTTTATTGGAGTGTTGAGACTAGTGCTCTCGCTGGTCTAATCACTAGCCAGAGTGAGTTTAGGGTAAGCGAGGGCTTAGGCATGTAATCGTCGACAGGGGTGTTAGGGAGTTAGGCTCACCATTGTATTGTTTTACCTGTGTACCCTGTGTGTTGTGGCACACAATGTGAGTTTCCTTATAACTGGTAGAGCCCCGTTAGTCACTGCGTGATAATCCCACATGTGACTGTACAGTACTGTGCGTAGGAAAAACGAAAACGTCCAGCACGACATCCAAAATATAAAACTTGTTCTTCTTTATTAATACATGTTAAAAAGGTTAAAAACCTGGACGAGGGACGCATTTCGAATATATGCTTCCTTATTCACAGTCCTACACAAACTAAAATACATGATTAATTGAAAAGGCAAGGGTGGAGGAAAATAGGGAGGGAGAGAACAGGCAGGAAATGATGTCATATGTTAATGATCCTAGTGTCATGGCCAAGATTTTTTTCCGTGCACCATCTGATTGGACTTCCATTTAACTGGTGAGCTGGAATTGAGAGTTCACTCTCCTTTGTTTTACAGTATTGTGCGTACATACCGCAGGACTCGCTGTTACGTCACCGCCGGAGTCTGCTCCAGCGACTTCTACTCCGATCGCCAGGCGACGCCGTGTTCCTGCCGTGGATCATGCTGGTGATGGGAGAGGAGTCGATGCCAGTGGCACCGGTGGGCGCAGGCTCCGATCATCCGCGGGGCTAGGTTATCTTGGGATCTGCAGTACCACTGGCTGGCTATAGGTGGCGTGTGTCTTCCAGCTGAAGTTGCCAGCGTTCAGCTACAGCCAATGGGAAGCACCACATCCTTCTTATTCCCCCTCCTGTCACATGACCACTGCCAGAGATAGTTCTGATTTCTTGGCTCCTGGTCCGCCCTATTCTGTTTTGTGATTCCTGTGTGTTGACTTCTGCGTGTTTTCTGACTACCCTCCTGCCTGCTGTTTTTGTACCTCGCTGCCCGATCCGAATTTGACCTCTGCTCCATTTTCTGATTACGTCCTTGTCTGCCGATTCTGTCCCTGTTCTGCTATTCCTGGTTTGACCCTGCCTGACGACTACTCTCATCGGACTGCAGCCTTCCACAGGTAGTGATCTCCAGGGCCCTGTGTAATTCCAAATCCCTGTATAGGGGTTAAAGGGTTTCAGGGTTCTGGGGTCCTGCTTGGTGAGTGGCTTCCCTCTAGTCTGTCCATTACATCCCCCCAGAGTCTGTTGATCCAGGCAGGCGTTACACTTGGGTTGACAGGCAATGATCGAGAATCCTAATTATTTGGGAAAGAAGCTCCCTCTCACTGCCTTCTAAATGCTGCAATCAGTATTTTGCTGAAACATCTGGAATTAGGGAACAAAAACATCTAGAATTAGGGAACAGGTAAGCACATAAAAATAGAATATAAAAAGGCACAAATTGAAAAATGAGTTTGGTGCAAGCAAAAAAGAGGTGCAAAACATAAAACTAGATAAAAAACAGGCACAATGATGAGTCAGGGCTGAAAAATCTACAACTCAAATACAGGCATTCTGTTCAGAAGGAACACTTTCAGTGACCTCGGGTATAGTCAGAGTGAAACTGGTAGTGTAGCCCCTGGCTGGACATCAAGGACAAAGCTGAATACTGCCAATTACAAAAAGGGCACATTTGAAGCGCGTGTCGGGGTAAGTACTAAAAAAAAAAAGAGAAGTCTTATCACATTGCAACGTCACTGCCAAGGACTACGAACAAGTGAAAAAACATGAATGAACCATGAAAATATTACATACAAGAAATTTGCATTATAGCACTATACAAACATGTAAAACATTTCCCTAATGTGTTAAAAGGAATCTGTGTTACTGATATAGCTATAGCTGGAGACAGGGGCTCCTAGCTTGGCACTCGGGCTAGAGGGTCCCAGCTATTCCTGGGCGGCACGGTGGCTCAGTGGTTAGCATTGCAGCCTTGCAGCGCTGGGGTCTGGGTTCAAATCCCACCAAGGACACCATCTGCAAGGAGTTTGTATGTTCTCCCCGTGTTTGCGTGGGTTTCCTCCCGGTACTCCAGTTTCCTCCCACACTGCAAAGACATAGGGAAATTAGATTGTGAGCCCCCAATGGGGACAGCGTTCCTGATGTATGTGAAGCGCTGCAGAATATGTTAGCGCTATATAAAATTAAAGATTTATTATTTTATTTTACTTTTATTATTCCTGATCTCAGCGTTACCTCTGAAGGTGAGGATGTCTGAGCTGCCTTCCTGGTCCTGCTCCTGACCAGCCCTGATCTTATACTTCCTACCCCAGGGGAAGGCTGGGACAGGAGTATTATAAAACCAACAGAGATAGTGGGACACCCATGACAGCATCCTCGCATGCTCCTGCTCTCCTCCCCCAGTGAGGACACGGGTGTTCTCACCTTGGTGTCCTGCTGTGGCGGTCCCGTCCCCGTATCATGTTGCGGCCTTCCGGTTCATCTGTGCACCTTGCAGAGCTCCAGTCTCTGTCCGTAGGGCGTGCCAGTAACCACACCCGTTTTCTTAAAGGGCCAGCGCCCTCTTAACCCGGAAGTGCTTCCAGGTCAGCTGGGAAGCTTTAGGTACTTAAGGCACCCTAGCCCTATGCTAGTCCCTGGGCAATGAGTTTAGTCATTGCTAGTTGTCATGTCCACTAGCCCTGTGCTGCTGTTGCTGTTCCGCTGTGCTAGACATACTGCTTTTACCTGTCTTGCAGAGTGCAGCTCCCACTACCTGCTGCTACGAGCCACCAAATCGGCCGCCTACCATAATACCTGTTGCCACGAAGTATCGTCACGAGCTGCTGCCATCCATCTGTCCATCCTGGACGGAACTTCTACACCAACTGCTGCCATCTATCCATCCACCCATCCATCCTAGGCGAAACTTCTACACCAGGTTCTGCCATCTATCCATCAATCCATCCATCCTAGGCGGAACTTCTACACCAGGTGCTGCCATCTATCCATCCATCCATCCATCCTGGACAGAACTTCTACACCAGCTGCTGCAACTCTATACCAGAGACTGTCGCTCCTATACCCCTGGTGCCAGCGTACAAAAACACCAGTCTTCCCGGGTGGCACTCGGATCCAGTTTTGTTGTTTTTTTTCACATGACTATAGGTGTTCGGGTTCTTAGCATACTTGTTTGCCTTGAAGTTACTGTATGTTCTTGCTGAATTGGAAAAGCTGTAAATAGCAAGTAAGTAATTGTTTGGCACTGAACTTTCCCTTATTACATAAATCTACATGAGTCAGAAGTTCTTGGGTTTATGCTGAATCTACAATTTTATTGTATGAAAAGACAGAGACTTAGCAAAACGCAGAAGTCAGCCATGGAGTGTGTCTCACAGTATTCTGCATGTAGTAATAGCCTGCAGACAAGAAAGCGCAATAGGGTCTTAACCGATAAAACACTTTAGGAAGAAATGAAGTGTACTCACCTATAGTGGTTTTGCCAGTCACAACCACTATATTAGCCGGATTGCGGTGGTTAGCTGCAGCTCCCCAATATATTCGATAGCATGTGTTCTGAAGAAAGGGATTTATGCTGCGCTCACACCATGCTGCTCAATTATATTAAATTTATGTCTTTTTATTCTTTGTAGGCACAGGTCAACGCGTTTCGAGGGACGCAGCCCTCTTCATCAGGATAGTAAAACAGTCGACTATATTTATGTTCTTTTGGTCTGCTTTCCTGATGAAGAGGGCTGCGTCCCTCGAAACGCGTTGACCTGTGCCTACAAAGAATAAAAAGACATAAATTTAATATAATTGAGCAGCATGCTGTGAGCGCAGCATAAATCCCTTTCTTCAGAACACATGCAATCGAGTATTCTGCATGTGCAAGTAATATTAAAACGGGAATAATACTATTTACAATCCATGATATTCCTGCTGCTCAGAGATTGGTATCAGTAATTACATCATTCTCCATTATAAAGTAGAGAGGTGAGATCAATACCATTGTCCAGTAAAGATATAATTGTAATTGTAGAGGAAATGTATTAACAGCAGTAAAATTAAAAAACATTTAGTGACAAAAGGACAAATTGGATTTACCAGTATTGTGAGAACAAAGGGCCCGGAGGTGTCAAACACAGCACCTCAGCTCCTGGTACTCTGAGTTTCAGAGGGTTAGCAAATAGTCTGCAACCAGACATTATTTCCTATTTACTGTATAGAGGGGAGTGGGAGAGGCTCAAGATAGCTAAAGAAGTTGTCCAGTTACCAAAACGTTTTTGTTTTTTTTCTCATAAATCTTGCTAATATGTGCCTCTCCACACATCTATTATGTTATTTCAGCAATATTACCTTTCATCGTGCTCTAGCAGCACATCCTCATTTCTGGCTCCAGCTCCGATGGGGTTAATTAATCTCTCCTCTGACTTCCCGGGTTCAGTTACTACAACTCCCATAATTCTTTGTGGCTCTAGGGCTGTATCTAAGGCCTAAGCCACACGGCGAGAAAAACAGTGCGAGTGGAGTGCGATAAAACATTGCATTCCACTCGGACCAATATTAGCCTGTGTCAGCACACATGAGCGATTATTTTCTCAGCCCTAATCGGACCGAGAAAACAGTCGCAGCATGCTGCAACTGTAATGCGAGACTCTTTTCTCTCGCACCCATTCAAGTGAATGGGGCGAGAGAAAAATAGCACTGCACTCGCGGTACATCAGTGTACCGCGAGTGCAGAGCGAGAATAACAATAGCCGGCTACGGAAAGAGGGAGATAAATCCCTCCCTCCCCTCCTCAGAGCCGGCCAGCCCCCCGCAGCTGAGGTCCGCTCGCACAGTCGGACCTCAGTAGCAGGGACACACGCATGACACTCGGCTCCTGCTGTGCTGCCAGCGCGAGCCGAGTCTCATGAGAGCATCGCACTAGTGCCCCGTGTGGCCCCAGCCTAACACACCCACTCAGCTCTCCTCTCCTCTCAAAGACTCCTCCCTGCCTCTTCCCAGTGTGGATGCACTGAGAGCAATCACAATAGAGACAGCAGAAGCTCGCAGCTCTGCACAACCAGGGGAAGAAAGCGGCTATCTTCTGCATGTTTTCATATAGTTGTGTGTGTGTGTGTGTATATATATGTATACATATATATAAGTGTGTGTGTGTATGTGTGTATGTGTACAGTAATTATGATTAGGCTGCTTTCATACATCACTTTTTTGGCATCAGGCACAATCCGGTGTAAAAACTGATGCAATGGATAAGGCGAAAAATCGGATCAGTTGCATCAGTTTTTTCCATCAGTTCCTTCAGTTTTTGGACGGATCCGTTGTGCTACTGAGCATGCTCAGTAGAAAAAAACGGAATCAGTCGCTGTAATGCGTTGTATGCTGCTTTACAACAGATCCAGCGCCCATAGGCTTTCATTGTACATGACGCCTGATCCAGCGCTGTCCGTTTTTTTGCCGCCGCCAAAAAACGTTGCTTGCTGCGTCTTTTCCGGCAGCTGGACACATAAATTTCGCTGGATCCGTGCACAACAGATGCAACACAAGGGCATCAGGCACAATTCGGCGCTAATACAATTCAATGCGGAAAAAAACGGATCCGGCTTTATCCATCTTTCGCCGGATTGTGCCTGATGGCGCAACATGTGAAAAAAATAAATAATTGGGGAAAAAAATGATGGGGTCATGAGATTGCTTTTCCCCCTCTTTTTCCCCTCTGTGTATCGTCCTTATCATCCGTGTGGCATGCATTTTGCAGGCTATTTTCACATCAGCGTTTTTTTGCCAGTAGGCAAACAACCGCAAACCACAAATGACCGGATCCTGTGGATTAAACGTGCAACGCATACAATCACAATTGTTATTTTACCGGATCCTTCTGCAGCGGGACACAATTTATCGTCCGCCACTGGAGTCAGCTGAACTCCTGATCTCACAGCCCGCACATGCTGCGATGGATACAGGTTAACAGCAGTCACTGCCTGCTGCCGATCACGTGTGACCGTGTGCGGGCTGTGTGGTGTCACGCTTCCCGGTCCCCGTGCCCCGCTCTCCGGTCCCCGTGCCCCGCTCTCCGGTCCCCGTGGCCCGCTCTCCGGTCCCCCTGGTCCGCCCCCCGGTTCCCGGCGGCGTCCCCTGCTTACCACTCCGGTCCCGGTCCCATCCTTCTTGCCTGCACCCTCCATGTGTCCGGCTCCCCGCTCCCGGCGCTCCTCTGCGACCTGGGACGCTCAGCCGGGCACTCCTGCTTCCTCCTCACCGCTCCCTGGACTGGCTTCTGGCACACGGGCCTCGCGCATGCGCATTAGGGCGCGCGCGCGGTCATTGACCCTCTCTTAAAGGGCCAGCACCCAGAAACAGGAAATTGCATAGACAGGTACAGGGTATATTAGGTTTCTCTTTCCTGGTGGGCGGGGCCTGTTCTACGTGTTTAGCAAGCTAGTGTTCAGGTCCCCGTATTGCTTTGCCCTGTGCTTTGCCCTATATTAACCCTGTCTGTCTCGCAGAGCCTGCCTTGCCACGCCAGCCGCTCCGAACCAAGTCCATCCCTGGACCCTGACGGTGACCTCGGCAGATGTTCCACCACCTCTGCAGCTCCGCCAGTCTCCAGTCCCTGGCTCCGTTCGGTGACCCGTCCCATCGCTCAGCAGGTTCCGGATTCCGCCTGACCCTACAACCCGGCCTCGGACCCTGAGCTTCGTTACCCGGACTACCATCCAGAACTCCGTGTGCTCAGCGACAACCACCTTTCCTGCTCCTCTACGGACTGTCTGGCTACCAACAGTGCTTCGGCTGCCGTGCATCAGGACTCTCTGGCGGGGTGACCGGCCTGGCTGCCTCCTCAGGGGAGATCGGTGTACGGTCCAGTGTTTCCACCACCCGGACGTAACAGCTAGAACAGGCCATGGATCCCGCCGAAGCACTAGTGGCCTTGCAGCAGGAACTCGTACGCCAGCGCGAGACCCAGACCCGCATGCTGACCTTCATGTCTTCTGTGGATACCCGCCTGAACACACTACAAGCAACCGCCACGTCCTTGGCATCCCAGGTTTCCACTGTACAATCCACGGCTGCAGCTCCCGTGGCAGCCTCCTCGGATGCTTCCAAACTTCGTTTGGCCTCACCACCCCGGTACGCCGGAGATCCCAAGACCTGCAGGGGATTCATAAATCAATGCTCCCTCCATTTCAAGCTGCTGCCGCACCTTTTTGCCTCTGACCAAGCCAAGGTCGCGTTCATGATGTCCCATCTAGAGGGAGAGGCACTGGCATGGATGAACCCCTTGTGGAAGAAGGAGGATCCAGTAACCACCGACATCCAGGAATTCCTGCAGGCTTTTCGTAGCACCTTTGACGAGCCCGGACGCGCCTCCGCGTCTGCCTCATCCCTCCTCCGGCTACGTCAGGGGACTCTGACGGTGGGCCAATATGCTATTCGTTTTCGCACCTTGGCCTCGGAACTAGGGTGGAACAACGAGGCCCTAACCGCCGCCTTCTGGGAGGGACTCTCAGGTCGTATTAAAGATGAGCTGGCTGGTCGTGACGTGCCTTCCACCCTGGATGCCCTGATTGCTCTAGCGACTCGAGTGGATCTTCGCTTTCAGGAACGATCCAAAGAGGTGTCCCGCGAGAGACGTCCGGTAAGGCACTCCTCCCCACCACAGAAGTCCATCGCTCCCCAGTCGGTCTCACCTGGCGCGTCTACCATCGACCCCATGCAGATCAACCGCCTGAAGCAGTCTGAGCAACACAGAGCAGAACGACTAGCAAAGGGTCTCTGCTTCTACTGCGGTGATGGCACACACCTGCTACGCTCTTGTCCCGAGAAGCCGGGAAACTCCAAAGCCTAGGCTTGGTAGGAGAGGCCACCCTAGGTGCTGGGACTCTCTCAGACTCCGTTACATGGACTGTTCAAGTCACTACTGAAGAGACCCGGTTCACGGCTGAGGCATACCTCGATTCCGGAGCAGCAGGCAACTTCATCCAGCAGGCCACGGTGGATAAGTACCAGGTGCCTGTCCTCCCACTAGAAAAACCGCTGGTGATCGCCTCTGTAGATGGGAGACCCCTCTCTGACACCGTCTCACTGATCACCAAGCCTGTGGACTTACGGATCGGTGCTCTGCACACCGAGAAGATCACCTTCTACGTCCTCCCGTGCATGTCTCATCAGATCCTGCTGGGACTCCCATGGTTACGGGCACACGAACCGTCGGTCAGCTGGAGTACAGGAGAAATTACCCGATGGGGCTCCTCATGTCACGAGAGATGTCTGAAATCCATCCAGCCCATTCGACGACCTCCGGTTCCAGAGTCCCTACCAGGACTGCCTTCTGCCTACTGGTCCTTCTCGGACGTGTTTGATAAAAAGGAGTCAGAGGTACTACTGCCTCATCGTCCCTACGACTGTGCCATCGATCTACTGCCAGGAACTACGCCTCCTAGAGGAAGAATATACCCCTTGTCCCCTGCTGAAACACGGGCCATTTCTGCCTATATCACCGAGAGCCTGGCTAAGGGCTTCATTCGGAGATCCTCGTCCCCTGCCGGAGCAGGGTTTTTCTTTGTCAAGAAGAAGGAGGGTGATCTGCGCCCTTGCATTGACTACCGGGGATTAAACCAAATCACCGTAAAAAACAAATACCCTTTGCCACTCATCCCCGAACTATTCGATCGGCTCCGAGGAGCTCATGTATTTACCAAGTTGGACCTCCGTGGGGCCTATAACCTGGTTCGCATTCGCTCTGGAGACGAATGGAAGACCGCATTCAACACTCGGGATGGGCACTACGAGTATTGTGTCATGCCCTTTGGTCTGTGCAATGCTCCGGCAGTCTTCCAAGAATTGGTAAACGACGTGTTCAGAGATCTCCTCTATGTCTGTGTCGTGGTGTATCTGGACGACATTCTGGTCTTCTCTCCGGACCTACATACCCACAGACAGAACGTGCAACTAGTACTCCAAAGGCTTAGAGAGAACCGTCTGTACGCCAAGTACGAGAAGTGCGTCTTCGAAAAGTCGTCCCTTCCCTTCCTGGGTTATGTAATCTCGGACACCGGCCTGCAGATGGACCCCGAGAAAGTGTCTTCCATCCTCAACTGGCCTCCTCCTTCCGGACTGAAGGCTATCCAACGCTTCCTTGGCTTTGCGAACTATTATCGGCAATTCATCCCGCACTTCTCTGCCCTGACTGCGCCTCTCTCTGCCCTGACCAAGAAGGGAGCTAATCCTAAGGACTGACCACCGGCGGCTGATGCCGCGTTCTGCTCATTGAAACAGGCGTTTGCTTCTTCCCAAGTTCTCCATCGCCCTAAATTGAACCGACAGTTCACCTTAGAGGTGGATGCCTCCTCCTCAGGGGCCGGGGCAGTGTTGATGCAGAAATCTTGCTCCGGGAAGATGGTTACATGCGGATTCTTCTCCAAGAGCTTCTCGGCACCCGAACGCAACTACACCATCAGTGATCGGGAGCTACTGGCCGTCAAGCTGGCCTTGGAGGAATGGCGCTACCTCTTGGAGGGAGCTGTATACCCTGTGATTATCTACACGGACCACCAAAGAATCTGGAGTACCTGCGGTCAGCCCAAAGACTGAACCCACGACAAGCCCGCTGGTCCTTATTTTTCGCTCGTTTTGATTTCCAACTCCATTTTCGTCCCGCGGACAAGAACGTGCGGGCAGACGCCTTGTCTAGGTCCTTCGTGCCCATTGAGCTGGAGGAGGAGACGTTCCAGCCCATCATCAGTCCCAGTAAAGTCATTCCGGTGGCTCCTGTCGCTCTGACTCAGATACCCCCTGGGAAAACCTATGTCTCTGATACTGACAGACAGAAAGTCCTGCAGTGGGGCCATGCCTCAAAGGTCGCCGGCCACGCTGGTCAGAAGAAGACGTGGAGTTCGATTGTCCGTCACTATTGGTGGCCGTCTCTCCGTAAAGACGTCGCAACCTTCGTCTCAGCCTGTTCGTCCTGTGCCCGGAACAAGACACCCAAGCACCTACCATATGGACGTCTTCTGCCTCTGCCCATTCCTTCCGTTCCGTGGCAACATATTGCAATGGACTTCATTACGGACTTACCCTTATCCGCCGGACACACAGTCATATGGGTTGTGGTGGACCGTTTCTCAAAAATGGCTCACTTCATTCCCATGGCCGGGCTGCCCTCTGCCCAGGAACTAGCTGACTCCTTCATACACCATATATTCCGATTGCATGGCTTTCCCGCACACATTGTGTCCGACAGAGGAACTCAGTTTACCTCGCGCTTCTGGAGGGCCCTCTGCAAACATCTGGGAGTATCTCTGGACTTTTCTTCTGCCTACCATCCCCAGTCGAATGGGCAAGTGGAACGGGTCAATCAGATCCTGACCTCCTTCCTGCGCCACTACGTTAATGCCCATCACGATGACTGGTCCACGCTTCTTCCTTGGGCTGAGTTCTCCCACAACCACCACGTCAGCGAGTCCACTTCCTGCTCTCCCTTCCGAGTCATTTACGGACTTCAGCCTTCTGTCCCATTGCCAGTATCCTCGGCTTCCGATGTCCCCGCAGCAGATGCTCTGGTCCAGGACTTCTCAGCCATATGGAGCTCTGTCAAGACTTCCCTAGAGCGTGCTTCTTTGCGGATGAAGAGACATGTGGACAAAAGGCGCCTGGATCCCCCGTGTTTCTCCCCAGGTGATCTGGTCTGGCTTGCATCCAAATATGTCCGATTGAAGTTGCCGTCATACAAGTTGGGTCCTCGTTACATCGGGCCGTTTAAAGTCATCAGCAAGATCAATGCAGTCTCCTACAAGCTGCAGCTCCCGGCCACGATGCGGATACCCAACTCCTTCCATGTCTCCTTGCTCAAGCCTGTTGTCCTTGGTCCCTTCTCCGCTGAGGCCGGTACTGCTCCTCCCCCATCGCTGACGATGACATCTATGCGGTAAGGGATATCGTGGCCATGAAGACCGTGCGAGGTCGGCAATACTTCCTGGTGGACTGGGCGGGTTATGGTCCCGAGGACAGGTCCTGGGAGCCCCGGGAGAATGTTGGCACTCCTCTGATTCGTGCCTTCCTGTCCCGGTTGCGGGGAGGGAGGCGTGGGGGAGGGGGTACTGTCACGCTTCCCGGTCCCCGTGCCCCGCTCTCCGGTCCCCGTGGCCCGCTCTCCGGTCCCCCTGGTCCGCCCCCCGCTTCCCGGCGGCGTCCCCTGCTTACCACTCCAGTCCCGGTCCCATCCTCCTTGCCTGCACCCTCCATGTGTCCGGCTCCCCGCTCCCGGCGCTCCTCTGCGACCTGGGACGCTCAGCCGGGCACTCCTGCTTCCTCCTCACCGCTCCCTGGACTGGCTTCTGGCACACGGGCCTCGCGCATGCGCATTAGGGCGCGCGCGCGGTCATTGACCCTCTCTTAAAGGGCCAGCACCCAGAAACAGGAAATTGCATAGACAGGTACAGGGTATATTAGGTTTCTCTTTCCTAGTGGGCGGGGCCTGTTCTACGTGTTTAGCAAGCTAGTGTTCAGGTCCCCGTATTGCTTTGCCCTGTGCTTTGCCCTATATTAACCCTGTCTGTCTCGCAGAGCCTGCCTTGCCACGCCAGCCGCTCCGAACCAAGTCCATCCCTGGACCCTGACGGTGACCTCGGCGGATGTTCCACCACCTCTGCAGCTCCGCCAATCTCCAGTCCCTGGCTCCGTTCGGTGACCCGTCCCATCGCTCAGCAGGTTCCGGATTCCGCCTGACCCTACAACCCGGCCTCGGACCCTGAGCTTCGTCACCCGGACTACCATCCAGAACTCCGTGTGCTCAGCGACAACCACCTTTCCTGCTCCTCTACGGATTGTCTGGCTACCAACAGTGCTTCGGCTGCCGTGCATCAGGACTCTCTGGCGGGTTGACCGGCCTGGCTGCCTCCTCAGGGGAGATCGGTGTACGATCCAGTGTTTCCACCACCCGGACGTAACATGTGGTCAGGAGTTCAGATCAGCAGACTCCAGTGTCGGCCAATTACTTGTTCTGTGTCCTGCTGCATCCATCGCAGCGTGTGTGGACTGGAGTTCAGCTGAGTTCAGATCAGTGGACTCCAGTGCCGGACTGAACTCAGCTGACCTCACAGCCCACACACACTGCGATGGATGCAGAGAGACAGGGGGACACAGAACAAGTAATCGTCCGACACTGGAGTCATCTAATTACTTGTTCTGCTGGCGCTGTGGTCAGGAGTAGGGATTAGTGATGAGCGAGTACTAAAAAGCTCGGGTGCTCGAGGCTCGGGCCGAGCATCCCAAGATACTCGTGTACTCGGCCCGAGCAACGAGCCCAATGTTATCCTATGGGGGACCCGAGTATTATTCTGAAATGACCACCGGCAGCATGTAGAAACCATAAAACTGTAAATTAAAAAAAAAAACGTGCGTGTGTGTGTAAGCGTGCATATATATATACACGCGGAGTGGAGTGCGGGAGGGGCCGTAGCCGAGCGGGGAAGTGTCGGGCTAAAGGCACGGTCATGCTGTGAGGGCCGGCCAATCACTGCAATTCCACAACAGGGCTGTGGCATTGCAGTGGTCTGCCAGCCAATCCTTGCATAAGGGCTGGCTCTAAAAAGAGCGCCAACATAAAGACCACGAGTACAGCACGAGTATTGCGAGATTACTCGGTCCCCGCCGAGTAGCCCGAGTACAGTGATACTCGTGCGAGTACCGAGTAGTAACAAGCATACTCGCTCATCACTAGTAGGGATGAGTGAGCAGCAAAATGCTCTGGTGCTTGATGGGTGAAGCCCATGTCGACTTTTTTTTTTAAAAAATCATTAAACAAATAAAAAATTAAAAAAAACAAACCCAAACACATAACCCTAACCCTAGGGTTAGGGGTAAAAAAAAAAATGTGCGGGCTCCCACTGCATTTTCTATTGATAAGGGTAACCCAAGCAGCCACTGGCTGCTAACCCCCACTGCTTGGTGTTACCTTCACTGGCAATGGAAAATCCAGGGAAGACGATTTTTTTTAAAGTTTTTTTCCTAAAAAATAAAAATTAAAAAAAAAATAAAAAATGACATGGGCTTTGCCATATTTTTTGTATGCCAGCCAGATACAGCAGGGAGGTACGGGCTGCCCCCAATCCCCAGCTTCCTATTTGTACCCGGCTGGGGACAAAAAATATAGGGAAGCCCTTTTTTGAAATTATTTCAGGAATTTCATGAAATAATTAAAAAAAAAAAAAGGACGTGGGCTTCACCCATATTTTGTGTCCAGCCAGGTACAACTAGGCAGCTGGGGAATGGAATCCGCAGCGCAGGGTGGCCCAAGCTTTCTGCCCCCCCCCTGCTGCGAATTGCAGTCCACACCTGCTCCAAAAAATGGCGCTTTCATCGAAGCGCCATCTTCCGGTGCTGTGTCCAACTCTTCCAGTGGCCCTGGTGCCAGGTGGCACAATGGGTAATAAGGGGTTAATAGCAGCTTTGTTTTACCAGCTGGTATAAAGCCCAAGATTCTTAATGTCAGGTCAAGTTTGACTCGGCCATTAAGAATCTCCAATAAAGGGTTAAAAAAGACACCACACAGAGAAAAAATACTTTATTAGAAAAAAATACACAGACACACTAGGGACTCCATCTTTATTACTCCCTCTCACCCCTCCATGATAGAGATTTCTGTACTGACAGAGAGAAAAAAAAAGAGAGAGAGAAAAAAAGAGAGAAAAGAAAAGAGAGAGAGAAAAAAGAGAGAGAAAAGAGAGAGAAAAGAGAGAGAGGGAAGAGAGGTGCTCTCTTACATGCTGTGCTGCATGTCACCACCTTGCTCCACTCTGTGACTTGTTGTGCAGGTGACAGAGTGGAGACAGATGGTCCCATGCAGCAAAAGTCACAGTGTGCAGTAACTTGGTCCCCATGCAGCACGACAGGTGACAGAGCAGAGCAAGCTGGTGACATGCTCTGCTCTGACACATGCGGTGCTGCATGTCACCAGCTTGTCAGTCTCTTGCTGCGTATTGTAGTGCTGGTGGGAGTACATGATCACACTGCGCGACACCGCCCGTACTCCTGACATCGGAGCAGCGCGGGCGGGTGGAGAGTGTGATCATTACTTACATGACGGGGGGGGGGGGGTTCAGCTGAAGAAACCCCCCTGTACACCACACTGGCGCCCCGTGCCTCACCAATCTGCCGGACGCTCAGCCCTCTTCACCGCTCCACACTTGCGTCCCGTACCATCCTCTGAATCCTCCCCTCGATGCTGGTCTGTGACGTGCGGTAGGCACCGCCCACAGCCCAGTCAATCACTGTGACTGGCGCCAGAATCCTCTGACGTAATGTCCAGTCTGAGAGCCCGGAACTTGACGGGACGTAAGAGGATAGTAGTGGCCACAGCACCAGGGGGTCATGTGACCGGAACTGAGCGTGTAGGATAGCGCTGCTCTTTGCAAGACCTGCATATAGAATATAATGTGGAAAAAACCTAAAATGGTAAGTTACACTCATAGAGAAAATAAAAAAAAATGGGTGAACCACCCCTTTAATACGCAATGTACTTGCCCAATTAGCTCATAGTCCAATTAAAACACAGCAATTTTAATATTCCAGTCTAGGCCATCCTGAAAGCACAAGCCCAGGGTTAAGCTGATAAAGGCTGGGTGGCACAAAACAAAGTTGTTTACATGTGGAGGCCTGCCTATGCTGGTTGTGATCCATAATCCATTTTCTACTTCCCACAAAGAAATAGAAAACAACTAGGTATTTTCTGTTGTTTCTCCCTTTTTGGGAGGAAATTGCAGCTGGAGTGGGAACTTCAGCTGGTTCAGAGGCCGACAGAAACGCTTGAGTCAAAGCATGCAGACGAGTATCCATTGACCGTAGATGTGTCAGAATTTGGTGTTGTTGTTCACGCTGCCGAACCACCTCTTGCTGCAGGCCGATAAGCAGAACAGCACCAGGCAAGCTGTAATACTTGCGGGTGAGAGCAAGAAGTGAATCCACTGGTCCACAGCACACAGAATACCTGAGGGGTGTTGTGGCGCCCCTGACCTGGTCAGGCACCACTGAGTACTGCACCCATGCTGGGGACAGTACAAAACAGGTAACCAGAAGGCTGACCGAGGTGTGACTACACAGGCGCATAGTGATCAGGTCTCACACATGTACCTTTGGGAGGACCCCTGGGGATCCCAGGAGGGGGCGAGGCCTCCATCTCCACTCAAAGGGTGTGGTAGAGAGCCTGGTTGCTAGGTGACGTAGGCAAGAACAGGAGAGGAGGGAAGAGTGAGCCAGGCAGTTGAGTGGTGAAGTTCAGGGAGAGCAGAAGCAGACCCTGTAGCTCCACACGATTCTGACAACGTACGCGCAGTGACTACTGACGGGGGAGAACGGTCACCTGGCATTCCTGCCCGAAATCCACACACAGCTAAAGAAAGAGCAACGGAGTGGAAAGTAAGGAGACTGTCAGGGTGGTACCAGGCCCGCAGGGGTAACAGGTCCCAGTGCAGGGATAGATTCACCTTTCCCTTGCCAAACCTGCTTGAGGGGGCACTTTACACCCCCAAGACAACACCACAGAGTCCGCAGCCACGTAGCAAAACGAGGGCCCATAGTTCACAGGAGGCAAGCAGCCGGAGTGACCTGGTCCAGGCTACAAGCAAACGGGCCGAAACGAGGGGAGCAGCAACTTCCCTGGGTGACCCCCATAGGGACTGAAAGTCGGGGTTACCACAAACAACAGAGGGCTAAGGAAGGCGAGTCAGTAGCCACCCTCATCAGTCAGCCTGAAGGACACCTGGTTCCAGCCTGGTTCATCCCAGCTACGCCCGGGTTACTCACCCTGCCACCATCAGTGAGTAAAACCCCTGAAAGACATTCTGCTTGTGTTGAGTTATTCTGCGCCTTGTGGTTCCACACACTTACACAGGGCCCTGGGGCTTGCCTCACTCTCAGGAGGCTATTACAACTGACTGCACCCACCATCAGCCCCAGGCATCCCTTAACCTGCAGTGGCGGTCTCCACTGACCGCAATTCTGAGAGTGGCGTCACGACAATCCTAAATAGAAGATCTCCTACCTGTGACAAGATCCAGCTGCGTGGGGTCCCTGAAGGTAATGCACCGACACAACACTGGAGGGGCTTCACATTTCTGGCGTCACGAACAGGATAAGGACTAGACCTGTTTAGACAGGTGACCATGTGCCTGGGCGGTCCGCTTGAAAAATTGGAAGCGCCGCCATATTGCCACCATGAAAAGCGCGCTGAAAAACAACAGCAGCCCGCGCTGGGAGAAGTTACCGCCCACGAATAGGTGTGGCTACCCAGAGATCCCCTGCAGAGTCCTGGTCTCGCAAGTGATGAGAGCGGAGGCGTTCAGAGACGTCGGGAAAGAAAGAGAGCCAGAAGCCTGCTACTAGAAGAAGGAGACGCAGAGGAAATGGCGTCTGGACGCAGAGACCCAGAGCCAGGCTCCGCTGCCTGGTGGTATCGGGAACTTGCCCAGTTTTGCGACCGACTGGAGGCCAGGGTCGTATGGCAGATCAGCGAGGGACGCACGGAGCTTCTGGAGATGGCTGCAGCGGTTCAGGCCTACGAGAGGAGAGCCACGCGACGAGCGCCAGACCGAGCGGCGACGACTCCGACCCCGATGATGCTACTGATGGGTGAGTCCGGTGTTGCCCCTGCCAGCGCGAGTGCCCCGACCCCTGCTGCCATGCCCGCGGTCCCAGGAGAGATGCCCGGCGCGGCCCGCCAAGCCCAGGCCGCCGCAGCGATGCCCTGCCCGGCCCGCAGAGATCCGGCTGCCACCGCGACCCTCCTCCACACCGCAGGTGTGACGCTGACCCAGGCCGCCGCCATGCTAGGCCCGGCCCGCCAAGACCCCACCGCAGCAGCGACGCTCGTCCGCGCCGCAAGTGAGGTGCTGAACCAGGCCGCAGCCACGCCAGGTGCGGCCTGCCAAGCCCAGATCGCCGCAGCGATGCCCTGCCCGGCCCGCCAAGAACCGGCCACAGTAGCGATGCCCGCTAAGACTCCAGCTGCGACCCTGATTGAGACTGCAACAGCGACGCTGATCCAGGCCGCCGCCATGCCAGGCGCGGGCCGCCAAGTCCAGGCCGCAGAAGCGCCCAGCACGGCCCACCAAGACAAGCCTGTACAATCATTTACCCCGGCCTGCTAGTGTGGCGCCCCTGACCTGGTCAGGCACCACTGAGTACTGCACCCATGCTGGGGACAGTACAATACAGGTAATCCAGAAGGCTGACAGGGGTGTGGAACACAGGCGCATAGTGATCAGGTCTCACACATGTACCCATGAGAGGACCCCTGGGGATCCCAGGAGGGGGCAAGCCTTCACCTTCACTGGAATAGTGGAGGGGGTAGAGCCTCCATCTCCTCTCAAGGGGTGTGGTAAGAGAATCTGGTTGCTAGGTGGCGTAGGCAAGAACAGGAGAGGAGGAGCAGTGAGTCAGTTAGAGCAGAACTCCATAGGGCTCAGTGAGGAGCAGACCTGTGGGGCTGTTGCTGTCTAACAGCGCCCGCGCAGTGGCTACAGACGGGGGAGAACGGACAACTAGGAGTGCTGCCTGAAAGCCAGCTTCAGCTAGAGAGTGCAACGGAGTGGGAAGTAAGGAGACTGCTAGAGAGCACCAGGCCCAACCGGGCGGCAGATCCCGAAGCGAGGATAGATTCAACTTTCTTCTGCTAAACCTGCCGGTGTGGGGCTCTTAAAGCCCACACCACAACACTACAAAAGCCGCAGCCACGTAACCACAAGTTTGGGCCCATAGGTCATAGGAGGCAAGAGGCTGGAGTGGCCTGGTCCGGGGAACAAGCACACGGCAAACAACAAGGGGAGAGAGGCTGCAGCATCTTCCCTGGGTGACCCCCATAGGGACTAAAAGTCGGGGTCACCCCAAACCACCAAGGGCTAAGGAAGGCGAGTCAGTAGTCACCCTCATAAAGTCAGCCTGAAGGATACCTGGTTCCCACCTGGTTCATCCCAGCTACGCTCGGGCTACTCACCCTGCCATCAAATGTGAGTAAAGCCCTTGAAAGACATTCCTGCCTGTGTGGTCATTCTGCGACTTGTGGTACTACGCACCTACACAGGGCCCTGGGGCTTGCCTCACTCTCAGGAGGCTACTACATCCGACTGCACCCACCATCAGCCCCAGGCGTCCCCTAACCTGCAGTGGCGGTCCCCACTGACCGCAATACTGAGAGTGGCGTCACGATCAAACAAGAAGATTTCCTACCAGTGACGGAGATCCAGCAACGTGGAGTCCCTGAAGGTAATGCACCGACACCGACACAGCACCGGCGGGGCTTCACATCTGGCGTCACGAACAGGATAAGGACTAGACCTGTCCAGACAGGTGACCATGTGCCTGGGCGGTCCGCTTGAAAAATTGGAAGCGCCGCCATATTGCCACCATGAAAAGCGCGCTGAAAAACAACAGCAGCCCGCGCTGGAAGAAGTTACCGCCCACGAAGAGGTGTGGCTACCCAGAGATCCCCTGCAGAGTTCTGACCTCGCTGATGAAAAAAGCGGAAGCGTCCAGAGACGGCGGAGCAGAAGAGAAGCCAGCAGCTTGCTAATGAAGATGGCGTCTGAGAGCAGAGATCCAGAGCCAGGCTCCGCTGCCTGGTGGTGCCGGGAGCTTGCTATTTTCTGTGACCAGCTGGAGGCTAGGATTGTGCGACAGCTCAGGGAAGAACGCACGGAGCTCCTGGAGATGGCTGCGGCGGTGCGGACCTACGAGGAGGGAGCCGCGCGACGCCTGCCAGACCGAGCGGCGACGACGCAGACCCCGATGCTGCCACAGATGGGTGAGTCGAGTGATGCCCCGGCCAGCGCAAGTGCCCCGGCCCCTGCTGCCACGCCCGCGGTCCCAGAAGAGGCGCCCGGCGCGGCGACGCTGGACCAGGCCGCAGCCACGCTAGAAGCGGCCCGCCAAATCCAGGCCGCCGCAGCGATGCCCCGCCTGTCCCGCAGGGCTCCGACCACCACGGCAGTGCTCATCCGTGCTGCAGGTGTGACGCTGACCCAGGCTGCCACCCTGCTGAACCCGGTCCGCCAAGACCCCACCGCAGCAGCGACGCTCGTCCGCGCCGCAAGTGAGATGCTGAACCAGGCCGCAGCCCCGCCAGGTGCGGCCCGCCAAGCTCCGATCGCTGCAGCGACGTCCAGCCCAGCCTGCACAGAGCCCCCTGCAACAGCGACACTGATCCAGGCCGCCGCCATGCCAGGCGCGGCCCGCCAAGACCAGGCCGCCGCCATACAGGGCGCGGCCCGCCAAGACCAGGCCGCCGCCATACAGGGCGCGGCCCGCCAAGAAGAGAAGACTACCTCACTATTTTCCCCGGCCTGCAAGGCCAGAGCAGACACCGCTCCCCAGTCAGAAGAGGTCCCTGCTGGAAAGCCCACGCTGGGGGAAGACCCCGAATACTGGCGGCTGAAGGCTGACATGGAGGCCAAGTTTCCACAATGGTTGGTGGACCGGTACATGCTCCCTCCGCATACCCCTAAGGAGATTCAGACAACCCCTGCAGCTGCGCCAGAGAGTCCACTGCCCAGACCAGCTGAAGAAAGCCCATCCCCAGCACTGCCACCAAAGGAGTGCCAGGAAGAACTAAGGGGGAGAGGAGACCATGAAGCAGAAGGGCTGACTCCGACGCCAACCGCAGCAGATCCCTACCCAGAGCCGGAGATGCTGCCCTATTCCCGCTGGGAGGAGGAAGACTTGACACCGTCAGCAGATGAAGATCAGCCCAAAGACCTCACCTGGAAGCCCACAGGCATGAATCCAGCCCGCAAGACACGGCGCAGCAGAACACAGGTTGCTCCAACACCGCAGTCTCCAGAGCAGAGGGAGGTCACGGTCAGAGACCTGGAGGAGAAAAGGTGCCTAAGAAGGTCCAAAGCCCAGGCTAGAGGACCCCTTTACAGAGGGATAGTAGAAGACTTCAACCTGAAAAGCGGATACGGCTTCATTGTCGTGAAAGGAATAAAAGAGGGCATATTCGTAAATCGGAGAGATGTTCAAGCCCACCTGCCCAGAGGACATTCAGGCAGAAATCTGAAAGTTGGGGACTTAGTACAGTTCACCTTACATCAAGGAGAAAGGGGCTACTATGCCTTAGACGTAGCACCATGTCCAAGACAAGAAAGACAAGAAAGACAAGAAAGACAAGAAAGACAAGAAAGACAAGAAAGAAAAGACAGAGATAAAGAAACAGATACAGAAAAAGAAACAGACGAAGATCAAGAAAGGAAAGATAAAGATCCTACAGATGCAACAACCACAGACAAAGATCCTACAGATGAGACAACCACGGACGACGACGGAGAGCAAGAAAGTCACAGGTGCCAGTGCCCAACGTGCCCACGCCCTAGTGAAAAAGAGGAGTAAAGTAAAGGAAAGTAAGAAGTTACTGTTTTGACCAGTTTTGACAAGTTTTGTTTGCAACGTTTAAGAAATGCGCCCACAAAAACTATTGTGAGAAATAAACTTTAAGGCTATGAACTTGCTATAGCCACAAACTCTCGCAGTGTAAATAGTTACACCAGTGGCACCACCACCAGGGCCAGCCTGTTTAGGGGCTTGGCTCGTCTGCAACCAGGGGGCCCGTCCGTAGAAAAGGGCCTTGGCTCACCTGCGACCAGAGAGCACGCCTGTTTATGGGGCCTTGGCTCACCACCACAAAGAGGGTACCTGGCCAGCACCAACTGTGGAGGCCGCCTCTGCATCCTGCCAGAAGAGGCTGACGGCGCGGATCCACCAGGCCAGGTATACCCTGAAACCACCAGCCCATGAAAGCCGCCTCTACATCCTGCCAGAAGTGGCTGAAGTCGCGGCCAACGGGAGAGGAAGATTGGAGGAAAGGTCTGGGGAAGTAGATGGCCCAGACCTGGTTACCAACAGGACCGGTGACCTGCCTCCTGAGAGGGTTTTGGGTGGGTTAACGGACTTGTGGGTGGAGGGTGGTGATGTCTAATACCTGGTGCTCTTAAAATGTTTTTACATGTTTTAATGTTTTATGCATTTTAAAATGTTGTCTTGCAGCCCGAGGACGTGCTGGTGATAACTAAGGGGGAATGTGGCGCCCCTGACCTGGTCAGGCACCACTGAGTACTGCACCCATGCTGGGGACAGTACAATACAGGTAATCCAGAAGGCTGACAGGGGTGTGGAACACAGGCGCATAGTGATCAGGTCTCACACATGTACCCATGAGAGGACCCCTGGGGATCCCAGGAGGGGGCAAGCCTTCACCTTCACTGGAATAGTGGAGGGGGTAGAGCCTCCATCTCCTCTCAAGGGGTGTGGTAAGAGAATCTGGTTGCTAGGTGGCGTAGGCAAGAACAGGAGAGGAGGAGCAGTGAGTCAGTTAGAGCAGAACTCCATAGGGCTCAGTGAGGAGCAGACCTGTGGGGCTGTTGCTGTCTAACAGCGCCCGCGCAGTGGCTACAGACGGGGGAGAACGGTCAACTAGGAGTGCTGCCTGAAAGCCAGCTTCAGCTAGAGAGTGCAACGGAGTGGGAAGTAAGGAGACTGCTAGAGAGCACCAGGCCCAACCGGGCGGCAGATCCCGAAGCGAGGATAGATTCAACTTTCTTCTGCTAAACCTGCCGGTGTGGGGCTCTTAAAGCCCACACCACAACACTACAAAAGCCGCAGCCACGTAACCACAAGTTTGGGCCCATAGGTCATAGGAGGCAAGAGGCTGGAGTGGCCTGGTCCGGGGAACAAGCACACGGCAAACAACAAGGGGAGAGAGGCTGCAGCATCTTCCCTGGGTGACCCCCATAGGGACTAAAAGTCGGGGTCACCCCAAACCACCAAGGGCTAAGGAAGGCGAGTCAGTAGTCACCCTCATAAAGTCAGCCTGAAGGATACCTGGTTCCCACCTGGTTCATCCCAGCTACGCTCGGGCTACTCACCCTGCCATCAAATGTGAGTAAAGCCCTTGAAAGACATTCCTGCCTGTGTGGTCATTCTGCGACTTGTGGTACTACGCACCTACACAGGGCCCTGGGGCTTGCCTCACTCTCAGGAGGCTACTACATCCGACTGCACCCACCATCAGCCCCAGGCGTCCCCTAACCTGCAGTGGCGGTCCCCACTGACCGCAATACTGAGAGTGGCGTCACGATCAAACAAGAAGATTTCCTACCAGTGACGGAGATCCAGCAACGTGGAGTCCCTGAAGGTAATGCACCGACACCGACACAGCACCGGCGGGGCTTCACACTAGGCCAGAGCAGACACCGCTCCCCAGTCCAAGGAAGTCCCTGCTAGGAAGTCCCTGCTGGGAGAGGACCCCGAATACTGGAAGCTGAAGGCTGATCTAGAGGCCCAGTTCCCACAGGAGATGGTGGACCGGTATCTGCTCCCTCCGCACACCCACAGGAAGACTCCTGCAACATCCACGCCAAAAAGTCCACCGCCCTGGCCAGCTGATGAACACCCATCCCCAGCGCTGCCACCACAGGAGTGCTCAGAAGAACTAAGGGGGAGAGGAGGCCAGGAAGCTGAGAAGCTGACCCCGGAGCCATCAGCAGTGGATGCAGCACCCGTCCAAGAGCCAGAGATGCTGCCGTACTCCCGCTGGGATGAAGAGGGCCCGACACCCTCCGCTGAGGAAGATTTGTCCAGATACATTACCTGGGAGCCTGCAAGCGGTGAGATAGCAGCCAGGCAGGACCTAGCCCGCAGGACACGGCGCCGCAGCAGGACAAGGGATCCACCTGCACAGCAGTCTCCAGATAAGAAGGATGAAGTAACAGCCAGAGACTTGGAAGAGAAACGGTCTTTAAGGAGAGCTAAATCCCAGGTCAGAGGCCCACTTTGTCGTGGAATTGTAGAGGAATTTAGTTTAAAATCTGGATACGGTTTCATAGTTGCACCTGGCATGAAAGAAGGCATCTTTGTGAACAGAAGGGATGTTAGAGCCCATTTGCCTAGAGGACATCCAGGAAGAAACTTGCAGATGGGAGATTCAGTGGAGTTTACCAAGCATCAAGGAGAAAGAGGATGGTATGCCCTAGATGTTACACCATGTCCCAGAAATCCCTACAGAAACCCTGCTGTCTCAATACTACAAGAAAAAGAAACAGACACAGAAGAAGAGGAAAGAAAAGATAAAGAACCCATTGATGAGACCACTACAGATGATGACAGAGATGGAGAAAGCAACAGGTGCCGCAGCCCTACAGGCCCAAGCCCTGGTGAGGAGGAATCTGTGTAAAGTAAAGTAAAGTACAGAAGTTAAAGTTTGAAGTTTTGCAACGTTTACATGTTCAAGAAATGTGCCCACATGAACTAATGTGAGAAACCTCTTTTTGCACTTTGAAAAATGAACCTTAAGGCTATGAACTGGCTATAGCCACAAACTCTCGCAGTGTAAATAGTTACCCCAGAGGTACAACCACTACCAGGGAGCACGCCTGTTTATGGGGCCGGGCTCTCCACCACAAAGAGGGTACCTGGTCAGCACCAACTGTGGAGGCCGCCTCTGCATCCTGCCAGAAGAGGCTGAAGGCGCGGCTCCACCAGGCCAGGTATACCCTGAAACCACCAGCCCATGAAAGCCGCCTCTACATCCTGCCAGAAGTGGCTGAAGGCGCGGCCAACGTGAGAGGGTTTAGGGTGGGTTAACGGACTTGTGGGTGGAGGGTGGTGATGTATGGTACCTGGTGGTTTTAAAATGTTTTACTGTTTTATGCATTTTAAAATGTTGTCTTGCAGCCCGAGGACGTGCTGGTGATAACTAAGGGGGAATGTGGCGCCCCTGACCTGGTCAGGCACCACTGAGTACTGCACCCATGCTGGGGACAGTACAAAACAGGTAATCCAGAAGGCTGACCGAGGTGTGACTACACAGGCGCATAGTGATCAGGTCTCACACATGTACCTTTGGGAGGACCCCTGGGGATCCCAGGAGGGGGCGAGGCCTCCATCTCCACTCAAAGGGTGTGGTAGAGAGCCTGGTTGCTAGGTGACGTAGGCAAGAACAGGAGAGGAGGGAAGAGTGAGCCAGGCAGTTGAGTGGTGAAGTTCAGGGAGAGCAGAAGCAGACCCTGTAGCTCCACACGATTCTGACAACGTACGCGCAGTGACTACTGATGGGGGAGAACGGTCACCTGGCATTGCTGCCCGAAATCCACACACAGCTAAAGAAAGAGCAACGGAGTGGAAAGTAAGGAGACTGTCAGGGTGGTACCAGGCCCGCAGGGGTAACAGGTCCCAGTGCAGGGATAGATTCACCTTTCCCTTGCCAAACCTGCTTGAGGGGGCACTTTACACCCCCAAGACAACACCACAGAGTCCGCAGCCACGTAGCAAAACGAGGGCCCATAGTTCACAGGAGGCAAGCAGCCGGAGTGACCTGGTCCAGGCTACAAGCAAACGGGCCGAAACGAGGGGAGCAGCAACTTCCCTGGGTGACCCCCATAGGGACTGAAAGTCGGGGTTACCACAAACAACAGAGGGCTAAGGAAGGCGAGTCAGTAGCCACCCTCATCAGTCAGCCTGAAGGACACCTGGTTCCAGCCTGGTTCATCCCAGCTACGCCCGGGTTACTCACCCTGCCACCATCAGTGAGTAAAACCCCTGAAAGACATTCTGCTTGTGTTGAGTTATTCTGCGCCTTGTGGTTCCACACACTTACACAGGGCCCTGGGGCTTGCCTCACTCTCAGGAGGCTATTACAACTGACTGCACCCACCATCAGCCCCAGGCATCCCTTAACCTGCAGTGGCGGTCTCCACTGACCGCAATTCTGAGAGTGGCGTCACGACAATCCTAAATAGAAGATCTCCTACCTGTGACAAGATCCAGCTGCGTGGGGTCCCTGAAGGTAATGCACCGACACAACACTGGAGGGGCTTCACAGTGTGACTATGGCTCACACCAGGTTTTCATCAGAGCCTATGATGGTGAGGATGGATTTGAGCTGCAAGTAGAAACCAGGTGCCACTCATGGAGACTCGGTGCTGTAACAGCAGACCCCAGGGGTATAGACACTGACAGTCTCTGAAGAGGCAAGTGCAGCCAGGACCCCTAATGTGGCAGGCTCGACCAGTATGGTACGATGCTTTAGTGGCAAGCACAGCAATTCTGGCCGATGTGGTACAATGCACCATAGGCCGGTACAGCAGGTTTGACTGATAGGGTACGATGCAGCAGCGGCGTCTAGGATAGCAGGCTTGGCCAATATGGTACGATTCAGCAGTGGCTGGGACAGCAGGCTTGGCTGTTAGGCTATGATGCAGCAGCGGCAGTCAGGATGGCAGGCTTGGCCGATATGGAATGATGTTGCAGCAGTAGCTGAGACTACGAAACAGACATGTATAAGAAACACAGAAGCAGCATATAGGTAAGGGACCTGGACAGCGAGCAACGCGTCTCTAGCAATACACCACGATGCTCAGGCACCTCCCATAATGGCAGGGTGCCTTAAATACCTAATGCCTAATAACCGTAGGTTCAGAGCCACTTCCAGGTTAGGGAGCGCTGGCCCTTTAATGAAAGGTGCGTATGTGTAGCACCTGCGGGGCAGGGGTAAAAATACTCATCGCCGGGCCTGTGATATTGGGTCTGGGAAGTCACAGGTATCCCTGCCCGGCTTCGTGGCCCCGAGGTGTACACCAAAAGGGGATGAAGGATGTTGGAAGTAGTAGTTGTCTCGTGACGCCATCTGCGGTGTGCGGCCATTGATAAGCTGCCGCTGCGATCGCTGTCCTCTGGGGCGGATGGTGTTGCAGCTGTCGCGGGCGGGGAGGGCGCTAAGCTCACCACGCTCGGGTCCGGCGCTGCTGCTGCTGCTCGATGGCTCGAGCAGTGGGCCGGATCCGGGGACTCGAGCGGCGCTCCTCGCCCGTGAGTGAAAGGGGATAATTTTTGGGTTTGGGAAGTCAGTCCGTGACGCCACCCACGGTTTGGGGTGAGGTTGGGACACCACCGCTGCTCTGGACGGGGATCCCGGGAGCGATGACAGGGAGCAGCCGAGATGTTTCTCTCCCCTCCGTGGGTAGGGGGTTTTGGTGGTCCCGGGGCCCGGTGATGGGGACTGTAAGGTGGATGGCGGGGTTTGGTGAGGTGCAGGGTCGCGGGGGCAGCGCGGTGCCAGACGACACGGTGGTACTCACTCAGCCAATAACGTATACGGAGTCTCTGGTAAAACAAACGGCTGGATGGACGGGTCCCGCAGCCAGCTGCGATGGTCACTCCCGGTAGGTTGGCGGTGACTGTCTCTCCCTGCACCAGTAATGTGTCTTCGGCTCTGATGGCTTCCCACCGGTAACCCGCTCCCCAGCGGAGTATTTGCCAGAGGAGCCCCTTTTTGCCCACAGGCTCTGGCCCTGGGAACTCTAGCTGTGGCGGTAGCTGTATTTCCCTTCACGGTTGAGCGGTTGCCTTCAGTCGGGTCTTTGCTGCTGTGAAACCCCGGAGGTTCCCGTCGCTGATGGATTTGACCGGTTTAACGGCGACTCCAAGCCTGGTCGGGGTCCGTAGGCCCTGCCGAGTGGTGCTGGCTTCTCTTCGCTCCCCGGTCCGGTACCGGCAGGCCACCGCTCGTCCCCGGTCCTTACAGTTGTGCGTCAATCGGCCTCGCCTGCAGACGGTCACCACCGTCTGTCAACCTTGCTCTTAGGTGCCCGGGCCACATACCCGGACACGGTCAGTCTGCTCCACTACCACTTCACTCCTCTCCTTTCGCTTTCCCTCACTGCACTCAACTCTCTCTGACTTCTTTTCCCGCCTCCAGGACTGTGAACTCCTCGGTGGGTGGAGCCAACCGCCTGGCTCCCTCCCACCTGGTGTGGACATAAGCCCCTGGAGGGAGGCAACAAGGATTTGTGTGTGTGGCTGATGTGCCTAACCGGGGTGTGGGGTGTGTTGTTGCACTACCTGTGACATCCTGGCTTGTCCAGGGCGCCACACAGCCAGGATAGTTCAGCTTCCCGCAGATGATGCTAGGCCCCAGGGAGGATGATGGAGGTAGTCGTGGCCATTGGCGCCAAAGTGCGGGGTGTCAGCGCCGACAATGAAGGGCTGACACAGTAGTTGTGGTTCCAGGTCTTTTATTCACAGTTAAGTTGTCACCCTTGGAGTGCCGATTCCCGCCGTGATGGGACCCAGCCGATCCCGGGTATCTCAGAAGCCACTACCAGTGTTGTGGAGTGTGAGACCTTCCTTCCTTGCGCTTTCTGTGTGGATCCCCATGACCTGAAGTGCTTGGGGACCCCTGATCGGTGTTAAAGTTCCCATCCCGTCTGCAGGCAGTGCGAGTCCATTTGAGGCCTGACCGTGATCACGACGCCAGGCTCTATGTTGCTACTGTGCTCCGAGATCTTGTGGTGGCCAGAGGGACATGAAATCCCCATGTCCGGTGGATTCTGGTGGCGCAATTTGAAGTATACTCCACCCTAGGGCTCAATACCCTGAACTGCGCCGGTCCCGAGGGAGCAACTAAGCTCTCCCCCAGCGACTGAATTTACTCCTGTGTCCAACAGCTGCACAGGTCGTCTCCTGCTCTTTCCAGTCTTCCCGGTCCTAACTGTGGAAGCTCTGAAGTGCTCTCCACAGTGACCGTGTTGTTCCGAGTCTCAGACTATTCTGAGGTAAAAACTGTGTGTTCTCTCACTTCCCTTGTGCTGCCCCCACCTTCCTGATGACTTATTGGTGGCTGGGAAAAAGATGTTGCTATGGTGACTACCTCTAGCCCAGTTCCACTGGGAAAGCACCTGAGCTGTGTGTGTTGTGTAAGTGAAAACCAGTGTTTAACCTCTTCCTTACCCGGGATATGTTTTGCACCTTAAGTCAGATCCAATAACGTGTGGTGACTGAGCCTCAGGGGCGCCATGTATGCATGAGCCCTAAGAGTGCTCCTAGAAGACCTGTGGAGAAGCTCCAGGAGGTGGCACCAGGGACAGGGCAGCCACCACTAAGCGGCCGGGAGGGTGAATGTGCTGGCGTCTCTGCTTGGAGAGTGTAACAGAACAGTGTGGGGACGCCAGTAAGGGCATTACAGATTTATAACTGTTTTTTCATATGTGTGTCATTTTATTTTTACCTTTTTAGATTATTTTTTGTAAGCACTGTATTTTTTATATTAAAACTTAGAACATTAATAAGTTTGATCCTTGTATGCCCTAAAGAAGCAATAGGCTGTTAGAGAGTGTGTAGCCCATTTTCATTGACTGATAGTAGCCTATATTTCAGGGACTCATCACCCCGTGACTTGATGATTGCTGGCAGCGTGTTGTGTATCCATGTGTGTAGTCTGTATTGGGGATGTGATTTATGCAGCGCCTGTAGCTTACATTGAACCCATTTTTACGCATTGGAATCCTCTCTGTCCAACTATTTAGATAACATGGTCACCATTTACCATGACATAAGGGTTATTTACTGTAGGGATCAGTGTTATCACGATCCCTTCAGTTTCAGCAGGAGCTTGTGGCTGAACCTGCAAGATCAATTTGATCTGATGAATTTACATCTCAGTAGTCAAGGCTGATGGGCAAGTTTGGTCACTTGCTCCTCTGTCAGCAGCCATTTTGAAAAGAAGGAGAACCTGTCATATTTAACAATTAGGAAGTCACACAAAATCATGTCTCCAACACATTTGTGAAAATAAAGATAAGGTAACCAACCCCACATTAGAGGAGGGTTGGCAGAAGCTGCAAATAATTGATATTTGGGGAAAAGAAGGATCAGACATGTTCAATTTCAATGCCTGATCCTAGAAGCTGCTGTGCCACCCCCGTGCCAGCAGCCGAGCTGCTTGGGTCTGGGTGCTCGGTGGTTCGAGGGTCTCCGGACCCGGGGGTCGTGCGGCCACTCAAATGAAGGGTGGGTTATTTACAAGGGATTTTATAACGTTTGTGACGCCACCTGTGGTATGTGGTAATTAGGAGTACCACCACTGCAGTTGGGAGTACCTGGGGATGATGGAATGTGGCAGCCAGGTGTTGTGACCCTCCACGGGTAGGGGGGATAACCCGGGGCTCAGTGATGGTAGGGGAGTGCCGTTGGATGCAAGGGGGTCATTGTAGTACTCACTCAGTCCATTAAGCTGACACCAACAACCTGTCACACAAGTCTCTGGATACCACTGCCGCTGAGGGGAGCTTAGTTCGGGTCCCGTCTCCAATGGTGCTGCCTGTTGATCCGTGACCTTCCTCCTGGCACTTAGTTTACTTCTTTGGTGGTCCCGGTAGTGTGAAACTTGCCGAATCCCGCTCCCCACTATGGCTAAGTGTGGGAGCTTGCTCTCAGGGTTCACGCTTGGGATTTTCTGGACCAATTGAGTGGAAAGTCCTATCCCCCTCGTTGCGCTAGTACCCCAATTTTGTAGCGGGAGGGAACAGCTCTTGAAGACTCCGTTCTCCTCGGGTAAATTATCGGGTTGCCTTAAGCTACTCCCCGACTTAGGGTCCACGTACCCCATCGTGCCTTGGTCCCAGCCTGGTGATGGTGCAAGGCCGCCGGCTGTCCTCCTCGACAGATCCGTGCCCCTTTCCACGATCCCCTGCGACTGGGATCCAGCCGCTCTAGGCCCAGAGCACCATCTGCTACCTAGATTGTTTCCCAGGAGCCCTGCTCCTGACCTCCTCTAACCCTGACCTCCCTTCTCCAACACGCCAGGTGGACGACTCTATTCCACTCAAGCCGTCCACTGGTGTGTTTGGTGGGTGTGGTGCAGGGTGTATCTAGGGTTTTAATTAGCTGATGTAGGCAACACCATATGGTTGGGGACCCAAAACCAAGAAGGAGGTGGATACTGCACGGGAGGGCAGATTGTGCAATACCCTGTGACGACCTGATAGTCCAGGGGCATCACACTGCTTACTCACTTCTTCCTATTGAGAACACATGCCTACTCAGCCAAACCGAGAGTGGATAAGTATGAGACGGTCATAAGAAATTACTTGCAGCCAATGGAACATTTGACCAGCAGCTATTGTCCAGCATATGTGACTCCCCAGCACTCTTCTCACAAACTGGAAACACCTTTAGCACTTTATCTGTTGATAGCTGCCATCTGGCCCCATATTTCTAGGTAATGCCTGGATAAGGACGGAGTCACACTTGCAAGTGAGTCGCGTGTGACTCGAGTGAGTCTCACATCTCATCACCCGGCACGGCCGCACACTCTGCTGACAGGAGCGGGTCAGATTCATGTATTTCTATGTGGCTGAGATGCTCCTGTCCTTAGAGCAGCAGGACGTGCTGGGTAATGCGATGCGAGACTTGCAAGTGTGACTCCGGCCTTAGGGACATAATCATCAACCATCTGTGAATTTTTGAACAATTTGTACAAATGGGGCACATTTTTCCCAGTGTCCAGGCAAGAGACTAATGACACACGGTGAGTAAAATGGAGTGAGTGGAATGCGATACAAAATCGCATTCCGCTCAGACCAATGTTACCCTGTGGGCCTGCTCCCATGAGTGATTCTTTTTCTCAGCCCTAATTGGACCGAGAAAACAGTTGCAGCATGCTGCGGGTTGAATCCGATTAGTTTTCTCTCGCACCCATACTAGTCTATGGGTGTGAGAGAAACATCACATTGCACTTGCATTACAGCGGAGTTCAGTGCAATATACTCTGATAATGGAGGAGATGGGGAAATTACCCCCTCCCTCTCCTCCGCGGCTGCGCTGCGATTGCAGGATGGCATCTCAGTGGCAAGACACTCGGCTTACACTCGCAGCAGAGCAGGAGCTGAGTGTCATGCGATGCACTCGCAGCAGTGCTCATGTAGGCCCCAGCCTTAGATGATGATGTAGCGCCCCTGAGAATCTCAGGGCACTACAAGGAATTGCATCCTCTAGAGGATGCAGGACCTACCCCCTGGGACCTGGAGTAACAGTGCCGATTCCAACAACACATATCTAAATCCTAGTTCTCCTCTCCACACTGGGCATAGGGGGTTAACCATGTGTTAGGGCCAGATGGACGGGTAGACCCTGGAGGTGGATCCACTGGGCTGAACTCCCGGATGAGGGAAAGGAGTCCGGCAGCCGGAGCACTGTAGGTAGCAGGACAGTCCGTGCACTGGGAGAATACGGAGAAGTCCCTGGGACCACGAGGTCACTGATGGTGGTCCGGGTGACGGATCTCAGGTTCGGAAGCCGTGATGGTGTCAGGCGGGGTCCGGAACCGTTGGAGCGAGATGACGGGTCACCGCAGGGATCCGAGATGGTACGGACTGTCAGGATGGCAGATGGGCAGCGTTCGGGGTTCGAGGTACCGCAGGACCGGATGGCGATGCAGGATCGGCTCTAGAAGATAGAGAGGTAAGTATCTCACAAAACACAAGGAGACCTGACTCCTAGCTTGGGAAAACACGAAGATCAGGCCCCGCCCCCTTGGACAATAACCCCTTTATACCCTGTACCTGTTCTGCATCATTTCCTGTTAATGGACGCTGGCCCTTTAAGAAAGGGTCAGTGACCGCGCGCGCGCCCTAATGCGCATGCGCGCGGCCCGGGTGCCAGAAGCCAGGGAAGGAAGCTGAGAGGAGGACGCAGGGGAGCCGGCCAGGACCTGGGAAGCCGTCGGACGCCGGGATCGGAGACCAGGGGGCCTGGGAAGGACGGGCACCGGAGGCTGGAGAGCGGGGAGCGTGGCAGGTGAGCCGGGGAGCGGAGCTGAGGACCCGGGGAGCGGAGCAGAGGACCCGGGGAGGGGAGCCGAGGACCCGGGGAGCGTGACAGTACCCCCCCCCCCCCACGCACCCCTCCCCGCAACCGGGACATGAAGGCACGGATCAGAGGAGTGCCCACGTTCTCCCTGGGCTCCCAGGACCTATCCTCAGGACCATACCCCTCCCAGTCCACCAGGAAGAACTGTCGACCCCGTACGGTCTTCATGGCCACGATATCCCTTACCGCATAGATGTCGTCATCGGCAATAGGTGGAGGAGCCGGACTGGCAGCAGCGGAGAAGGGACCAAGGACAACCGGCTTGAGCAGGGAGACGTGGAATGAGTTGGGTATCCTCATCGTGGCCGGGAGCTGTAGCTTGTAGGAGACCTCATTGATCTTGTTGAGGACTTTAAACGGTCCGATGTAGCGAGGTCCCAGCTTGTAGGATGGTATCTTCAAGCGGACGTACTTGGAAGCAAGCCAGACGAGATCTCCAGGAGAGAAACACGGAGGGTCCAGACGTCTCTTGTCTGCGTGTCGTTTCATCCGTAGGGAAGCACGCCCAAGGGACGCCTTGACAGAGTCCCAAATGGTTGCAAAGTCACGGGCTACAGTATCAGCAGCAGGGACATCCGAAGAAGGGGATACCGGCAATGGGACGGAGGGCTGGAGTCCGTAAACGACATGGAAGGGAGAGCTGGAGGACGACTCACTGATGTGGTGATTATGGGAGAATTCTGCCCAAGGAAGAAGCGTGGACCAATCGTCATGATGGGCGTTCACGTAGTGACGTAAGAAAGATGTCAATATCTGATTGATCCTCTCCACTTGGCCATTAGACTGAGGATGGTAGGCAGATGAAAAGTCTAGAGTCACTCCCAGATGTTTGCAGAGAGCCCTCCAGAAGCGGGAGGTAAACTGAGTTCCTCTGTCGGACACGATGTGTGATGGGAAGCCATGCAAGCGGAAGATGTGATGTATATAGGCGTCCGCGAGTTCCTGAGCAGAGGGCAATCCAGCCATAGGAACGAAATGGGCCATTTTAGAGAATCGATCCACCACGACCCATATGACTGTGTGTCCGGAGGACAATGGCAAGTCCGTAATAAAGTCCATCGCTATGTGTTGCCAGGGAACTGAGGGTATGGGCAGAGGCAGAAGACGGCCGTATGGCAGGTGTTTGGGTGTCTTGTTCCTGGCACAGGAGGAGCAGGCAGAGACAAAAGAGGCGACGTCCGTGCGCAGGGATGGCCACCAGTAATGACGTACAATAGCGCTCCATGTTTTCTTCTGACCTGCATGACCGGCTGTTTTCGAGGCATGACCCCAGTGTAACACTTTTTGCCTGTCTGTCTCAGAGACATAGGTCTTCCCGGGCGGTATCTGGGCCAGGGTGACAGGAGTCACCGGAATAATCTTGCTTGGACAGATGATGGGTTGAGATGTCTCTTCCTCCTGTTCCATGGGCACGAAAGACCTAGACAAGGCATCAGCGCGTACATTCTTGTTTGCGGGTCGGAAATGAAGCTGGAAGTCGAACCGGGCAAAGAACAAGGACCACCTGGCTTGCCGTGGGTTCAGTCGCTGAGCAGTCCGCAGGTATTCCAGGTTTTTGTGGTCCGTGTAAACAATGACAGGGTACACTGCTCCTTCCAGAAGATAGCGCCATTCCTCCAGAGCCAGTTTGACCGCCAATAGCTCTTGGTCACCGATGGTGTAATTGCGTTCAGGCGTGGAGAAGCTCTTGGAGAAGAAACCGCACGTCACCATCTTCCCGGAGGAGGACTTCTGCATGAGCACTGCTCCGGCTCCCGAGGAGGAGGCATCCACCTCCAAGGTGAACTGGCGGTTTAACTCTGGACGGTGGAGTACAGGAGAGGAGGCAAAGGCTCGCTTTAGAGCGCCAAACGCGGCGTCGGCCGCAGGTGACCAGTCCTTTGGATTAGCCCCCTTCTTGGTCAAGGCGGAGAGAGGAGCAGTCAGAGCCGAGAAGTGAGGAATGAACTGGCGGTAATAGTTAGCGAATCCCAGAAAGCGTTGGATTGCCTTCAGTCCAGAAGGAGGAGGCCAGTTGAGAATGGAGGAGACCTTCTTGGGATC
Organism: Anomaloglossus baeobatrachus; assembly: GCF_048569485.1. Classification (NCBI taxonomy): domain Eukaryota; kingdom Metazoa; phylum Chordata; class Amphibia; order Anura; family Aromobatidae; genus Anomaloglossus; species Anomaloglossus baeobatrachus. Next base: position 510,200,842 of record NC_134358.1, read on the forward strand.
CATCTGCAGTCCGGTATCGGTGATGAGGTACCCCAGGAAGGGGAGAGAAGACTGTTCGAAGACGCACTTCTCGTACTTGGCGTACAGACGATTCTCTCTCAGTCGTTGTAGAACCAGTTGCACGTTCTCTCGGTGGGTCTGGAGGTCCGGAGAGAAGACAAGGATGTCGTCCAGATATACCACCACACAGACGTAGAGAAGGTCCCGAAACACATCGTTCACTAATTCTTGGAAGACAGCTGGTGCATTACACAGGCCGAAGGGCATCACGCAGTATTCGTAGTGCCCATCGCGAGTGTTGAACGCGGTCTTCCATTCATCCCCTGAGCGGATACGGACCAGGTTATAGGCACCCCGAAGATCCAACTTGGTGAACACACGAGCTCCTCTGAGCCGATCAAACAATTCGGGGATGAGCGGCAGGGGGTACTTGTTTTTCACGGTGATCAGGTTCAATCCCCGGTAGTCTATACATGGGCGTAGGTCACCCTCTTTCTTCTTTACGAAGAAGAAGCCTGCTCCAGCAGGAGAGGAGGATCTCCGGATGAATCCCTTAGCTAGGCTCTCTGTGATGTACGTAGACATGGCCCTTGTTTCGGCTGGAGAGAGTGGATATATCCGTCCTCGAGGTGGTGTAGTTCCCGGGAGCAGGTCAATGGCACAATCGTAAGGACGATGTGGTGGAAGTACTTCGGACTCCTTCTTGTCAAAGACGTCCACGAAGGACCAATAGGCTGAGGGCAGTCCCGGTAGGGACTCGGGAACCGGAGGTCGCCGGATGGGTTGTATGGTCTTCAGACACCTCTCATGGCAAGAAGACCCCCATCGAGTAATATCGCCAGTGCCCCAGCTGACTGAAGGCTCGTGTGTCCGCAACCAGGGAAGGCCCAGCAGAATTTGATGTGACATATGTGGGAGGACGTAGAGAGCGATGTTCTCGGTGTGCAGAGCACCGATACGCAGTTCAAGCGGCTTGGTGATCCAGGAGATGGTGTCAGAGAGAGGTCTCCCATCCACAGAGGCAATCACGAGGGGCTTGTCGAGTGGAGTAACAGGCACCCGGTACTTGTCCACCGTGGCCTGCTGGATGAAGTTGCCTGCTGCCCCAGAATCGAGGTACGCCTCAGCCGTAAACCGCGTCTCTCCCGTTGTTACTTGCACAGTCCATGTAACTGGGTCTGAGAGAGTCCCAGCACCTAGGGTGGCCTCTCCTACCAACCCTAGGCTTTGGAGTTTCCCGGCCTCTCTGGACAGGCGCGTAGCAGGTGTGTGCCCTCTCCGCAGTAAAAGCAGAGACCCTTGGCGAGCCGCTCTGCTCGACGTTGTTCAGAATGTCGCACACGGTCGATCTGCATGGGCTCATGGACGGAGACACCAGAGGCCGTTGACTGGAGTACGGCGGGCTTCCGTGGAGGAGAGGAATGCCGTACCGGACGTCTCTCACGGGATACCTCTTTGGACCGCTCCTGAAAGCGTATGTCCACTCGAGTCGCTAGGGTAATCAGGGCGTCCAGGGTGGACGGTACATCACGTCCAGCCAGCTCATCTTTGATTCGACCCGATAGTCCTTCCCAGAAGGCGGCGGTTAGGGCCTCGTTATTCCACCCGAGTTCTGACGCCAAGGTGCGGAAACGGATGGCGTATTGACCCACCGTCAGTGTTCCCTGACGTAACCGGAGAAGTGATGACGCAGACGCGGAGGCGCGTCCGAGTTCGTCAAAGGTGCTGCGAAAGGCCTGCAGGAACTCCTGGAGGTTCTTGGTCATAGGTTCCTCCTTCTCCCACAAGGGGTTCATCCACGCCAGTGCCTCGCCCTCTAGGTGAGACATGATGAAGGCGACCTTGGCTTGGTCGGAGGCAAACAGATGTGGCAGCTGCGTGAAATGGAGGGAGCATTGGTTTATAAACCCCCTGCAGGTCTTGGGATCTCCGGCGTACCGGGGTGGTGAGGCCAAACGCAGTCTGGAAGCATCCGAAGAGGCAGCCACGGGAGCGGGGGTCGTGGCTTGACTAGTGGAGGCTCGGGATGTTGAAGACGTGACTGCCGCTTGTAGCGTGGTCAGGCGGGTGTCCACAGAAGTCATAAAGTTCAGCATGCGGGTCTGAACTTCACGCTGGCGTTGGAGTTCCTCATGCAAGGCCGCTAGTGCTTCGGCGGGATCCATGGCCTGATCTTACTGTTAGGGCCAGATGGACGGGTAGACCCTGGAGGTGGATCCACTGGGCTGAACTCCCGGATGAGGGAAAGGAGTCCGGCAGCCGGAGCACTGTAGGTAGCAGGACAGTCCGTGCACTGGGAGAATACGGAGAAGTCCCTGGGACCACGAGGTCACTGATGGTGGTCCGGGTGACGGATCTCAGGTTCGGAAGCCGTGATGGTGTCAGGCGGGGTCCGGAACCGTTGGAGCGAGATGACGGGTCACCGCAGGGATCCGAGATGGTACGGACTGTCAGGATGGCAGATGGGCAGCGTTCGGGGTTCGAGGTACCGCAGGACCGGATGGCGATGCAGGATCGGCTCTAGAAGATAGAGAGGTAAGTATCTCACAAAACACAAGGAGACCTGACTCCTAGCTTGGGAAAACACGAAGATCAGGCCCCGCCCCCTTGGACAATAACCCCTTTATACCCTGTACCTGTTCTGCATCATTTCCTGTTAATGGACGCTGGCCCTTTAAGAAAGGGTCAGTGACCGCGCGCGCGCCCTAATGCGCATGCGCGCGGCCCGGGTCCCAGAAGCAAGGGAAGGAAGCTGAGAGGAGGATGCAGGGGAGCTGGCCAGGACCTGGGAAGCCGTCGGACGCCGGGATCGGAGACCAGGGGGCCTGGGAAGGACGGGCACCGGAGGCTGGAGAGCGGGGAGCGTGGCAGGTGAGCCGGGGAGCGGAGCTGAGGACCCGGGGAGCGGAGCAGAGGACCCGGGGAGGGGAGCCGAGGACCCGGGGAGCGTGACACCATGTTAGGGGATGGTCGCCATGGGAACGAGTCCCTGGGTATAGCCAGCCTGGTGGGAGGGGTCAGTGGGTCTGTAGAGAGGAGAGAAGAGGGGAGCACACAGGAGAGGTGTGCGGACGTGCCTGAGCTGGGTCCGTGAAACGGTGACCCCAGGGGCACAGGAGAGAGGTCGCCAGGATGGGTACCGGGATACCGTTGGGACCTGAGTGCGCACGGGGCACAGGGCCCTAGGTCAAATGTCAAGTTTCAAAAGGTTTGGCAAATACCTGCACGGTGAGGACACCTTCACGGACTTCATCGAACCAAATAATCCGAGGACATCAGCAGTAAACTAGGATCGGACACTTACCTCCCATAGGGTCCGCACTGCCCGCCGTATGGAGGACACTGTACCCCAAAAGGGACAGTCGGGGTTCCCAAATGCTCCACGCTATGGGGACTCAATCTACAGAGAGTGTCGGGGACAGAGCAACCTGGGTCACTACATTGGCACTGATACTACTGGGACCGAAACCAGCAAACCGAGGGTCCATGTGAGTAGAGACTGTTAAAGTTAACCTGGTGTGGTCTCCATCATTATATACCGTGTTTTTAAAAAAATAAGACACTGTCCTATATTTTTTTGCCTCCCTAAAAAGCACTAGGGCTTATTTTTGGAGGAGGTCTTATTCTTGGAGAAACACGGTTGGGGGGTAAGTTTACCCCCAAAAAAGCAGACCCCCCCACTTCCCAGGAGACTCATACTCACCAGACTCGGACGTCTGCGTGGTTCCCAGGTCCTCCCTGTGATCTCCGGTGGTTGCTGCACGCCGTTCTCCCCTGCTGCTGGCTGACACGTTGACACACACAGCCCGATCGCAGACACACACAGCAAATCACACACACAGCCGATCGCAGACACACACAGCCGATCGCAGACACACACAGCAAATCACACACACAGCCGATCGCAGACACACACAGCCGATTGCAGACACACACAGCCGATCGCAGACACACACAGCCGATCGCAGACACACACAGCCGATCGCAGACACACACAGCCGATCGAAGACACACACAGCCGATCGAAGACACACACAGCCGATCGCAGACACACACAGCCGATCGCAGACACACACAGCCGATCGCAGACACACACAGCCGATCGCAGACACACACAGCAGATCGCAGACACACACAGCCGATCGCAGACACACACAGCCGATCGCAGACACAGCAGATCACAGACACACATAGTGTGCCGCCCCGTGCTCGGCGGCAGCCGAGCCTCTCGGGTCCGGACGTTCAGTGGGTGGCTCGAGGGTCCCACGGTCACTCCGATCTAAAAGGGGTTGGCGGTTTGGGGACGTAGGTGTACGGCCGGAGCCGTGTTTAAGTTTGTGATGCCACCCACGAGTTGTAGTGAAGATAGACACCACCGCTGGAGTTACGGGCCACCCGGGGGAGATGTTACGCAGCAAGTTGTTAACCCCACCGTGGGTAGGGATGGTGTCCCCGGGACCCGTTGGGGGAGTAGTTGGGCGGTACAGGGAGATGGGCGGCCAGAGGGCACTGATGTACTCGCTATTACTAAACACACACGAGTCTCTGGTAAACCAAGGTGATGGTGGTCGGTGCCCGCAGCTGGCTACAGTCTGGTCCCCCTCCCGGTTGGTGGTCTCTGCCTTTCTCCTGCACCTGTTTGTGTGATGGTGGACTACCTGCGCTTGCAACTACAGGAGTCCACTCCCCGGCTTGTGGTCGCCTAAGGAGCCCTTTGCCCGCAGACGCTGGCCCGTGGTATCTCTCTGCCGTGGCGGTGGCTTTCCATCCCCCTCGTTGGGCTGTTGTCTTCAGTCGGTACTTTGGGTGGGACAGAACTTATAGTCCTGGCCGCAATCAGTTAATTAGCTAGCCCCCAGTAGCTTCTGGACCTAGCTTCAGGGTCTGAGTACCCCCCTTTGTGCACCGGTTTCCGAGTCGGTTCCCCGGGTCGGTACCGGCGGGCCACTACCCTGTCCCGGTCCAACGCGGTTCCACCGAGCCGTCTTCCCGGCTGCTGCAGGCAGAGGCCTCCGGCTGCCTCCTAGCCAAAGGCACCCGAGCTCCTACCCTGGCACCTGTCAGTCTGCTACAGGCCTGTCACACAGGCCTGACCTCCTCCACTGCACTCTCAAACTGATCTACTGTCTTTTCCCGCCTCAGGCCATCCGAACTCCTCGGTGGGTGTGTCCAACCGCTTGGCTCCGCCCCCTGGTGTGTCCATCAAGCACTGAGGGGGGTGACTAGGGTTTAAATGTTTGGCTGCTGTCACCTTGTTAGGGGACTGGTGTAATGCGGGGCCCTATCTGTGACTACCTGGCTCGTCACAATAGCCGATCGCAGACATATACAGCAGATCGCAGACACACATAGCCGATCGCAGACACATACAGCAGATCGCAGACACACACAGCCGATCGCATACACACGCACACATGACATCACATCCAGCGCTTCCGGCCGCAGGGAATGATGAGAGCAAGTCACGTGTCCGGCCGCAGCTCCTGTTCTGCAGGTCGTTGCGCTCCACTGCACTGCCTCTCAGGATTCTGCAGGCGAGAAGAGATCAGTGTCGCTGGATGAGGTGAGTGTGTATGCGATCCGATGTGTGTGTGATCCGATGTTTGTGTGACGCCCTGGGCAAGCCAGGGGTCACAGGTCATTACACCACCACACCCTACATCCCAGTAGGAACACCAAAGCTACTAAAATCCTTGTTGCCTTCCTCCAGGGGCTGATGTTCACACCAGGGGGTGGGCCAGGCAGTTGGCTCCGCCCACCGAGGAGTACACAGCCCTGGAGGCGGGAAGAACCAGGCAGATGAGTTTAGGAGTCAAGTGAGGGAAGTGAAAGAGTGAGGAACAAGATAGAGTTTGGAGGAGGAAGTGAGAGGAGTTGAAGTCGAGCTGGAGAAGAGAGTTAAGCTAAGTGAAGTGAAAGTGAAGTAGTAGTGGAGCAAAGAAGAAAAGAGTAAAAGTGAGAGTAGAAAGGCCTGAAGTTGGTCCGGCTAAGTGCAGGACAGTGTCAGCAAGATCAGCAACGGCGGTGACAGTCTGGAGGGGGACTGCTCGGAGGTTGCTGGAAGGACTGCGGACGGGTAGGGGCCCGGCGGTCTGGAGCAGTATACAAAGAACAGTCAGCACCAGGGCAGGGGCCTCTCGGACCCCGGCAAGGCTAGGAGTCGCCGTAAATTTGCCAAATCCGTCAGTGAAGGGGACGTCTGTCTCCAAACAACCAAGTCCCGATTGAAGGCAACAGTCCGACCGTTACAGAGAGACACCGCCACCGCCAGGGCACCAGTTTCTCAGGGCCAGCGCCTGTGGGCAAAGTAGGGCTCCTCCGGCCCATATCCAAGTCGGGGAGCGGGTTACCGGTGGGAACCCATCGCTACCAACACAGAAACATTAGGTGCAGGACAAAGGGACATCACCGTCACCTACTGGGAGAGCAAGTGCAGCCGTCCGTGGGAACCGTCTTTCCAGCCGTGTGTTTTACCGAGAACTGTGTCACCGTCTCAGGCTGAGTGAGTACCACAGTGCCGCAAGGCACAGCGCTGCCCCCGCGTCCCTGCGCCCACCAAGCCCTGCATCTCCCACCTCATCACTGGGCCCCGGGATCACCAACCCCTACCCACGGAGGGGCAACACAACAACTGGCTGCTCCATACCATCCTTCCCGGGATCCCCATACAGAGCAGCGGTGGTGCTAACAAATCACCACAACCGTGGGTGGCGTCACGGACAATAAACTATCCCAAATCCCAATTCCCTTTCACTCACGGGCGAGGAGCGCCGCTAAAGTCCCCGGGATCCGGCCCATCGCTCGAGCCACCGAGCAGCAGAAGGCCGCAGCAGCCGCGGCAGCCGGACCCGAGCAGCAGTGGGAGAGCGCGGCATCCCCTCCTCCGCCCGCGACATTTGTATATGAGATCGGATGTTTGTGTGTGAGATCTGGTGTGTGTGGTTTGTGTGTGTGTGAGATCTGATTGTGTGTGTGAGAGCTGATGTGTGCGGGGGTGCGATCACTGCAGGTCCTTAAGCTCGTCGTCGGGTGAATGATTGCAGGGTGCCGCTGTCTATAATGAAGTGTCCTGCAGTATCTTTATCTTTTTTAGCTGCACAGACACTTCATTACTGAACTGCAACTAGGGCTTATTTTTGGGGGAGCGCTTTTATTTAAGCCTTGTTCCGAAAATGCTGAAAATCCCTGCTAGGGCTTATTTTTGGGGGGAGGGCTTATTTTTGGAAAAACACGGTATCATACACCTCCCAGGCACAGCCCTACCTGTGGAGGGCCTACCACCATAGCTGCCACAATCACCATCCCTGGGAGTACCCACGTTGAGCAGCGGCGGTTCTCCATTCTTAACCGCAACCTGCAAGTGGGGTCACGAACATTAACTCTATTGTCCCCTGAAAATCCCCCCTTTTATTAAGCGTCCCCAGGGCATGGGACCGGGCAATGGCTACCTGAAGTGACATTCCCGTTTGCAACTGCCCGGGACCGAGTACCCCCTTCCCTGGGCGAAACAATGTCACATTCTACTCTCTAAAAGCCAAACATAAGCCTCAGAGATGAGGCGAAAGAGACATCATTACTTCCTATCCTTTTGGAGATCATCTTTTAATTGCTTTAAACTATTCCTTGCCCTTAAAAAAAAAAAAAAAGTAAATTGAACAACCCCTTCATCAGTATCAACTTTCATCTCCTATCTCAGTAATAGGAAAGTCTTCACTGAATACAGATTTTACCTCAGAATTGAGAATATTGATAATGACTGATCAATGCTGGTAGAGAAAGAAGCTAATTTGTCTGATAAGAATTTGTCATGATGTGACAGTGGGGTAGCGAGAGACAGGGGCTCCTATACTGTCCCTCACACTAGGGGACCCTAGGAAATCCCTATCCTCAGGGTTACTCCTAATGGTGGAGGTGCCGGAGTCCCGTGCCTGGCTATGCCCCTGACTAGAACTAATCTGATCCCTCCTCCCCCACCAGGGAATAAAGTGGCAGAAGGGAGATGGAAGCATACATAAAGACAAACAAGGGAAAACACACTTCAAACACATGAGTAGTGTTACGCAAAAAGCGTGGTGAGCGCATTCAGACCAACAGATGTCTGAAGCACAACAAAAAACACCCAAGAACTACACCACAAACAAGGGGAAACACCAGGAACACAATAACAATGGTGGGCCCTGGCGCTAGTGAGAAGGTAGATGGACACCTCCTGTCTTAACCTGGAGCTATACCCTGCATGCCTAACCAGTCCCTATACAGGCTCCGCACCTGTCACTAAGCAGGAATACCTGAAGCCCTAAAAAATCCCTACTGTAGTCCTAGCTAAGGAGTGGAGCAGTACGGCTTACTAGGGCCACCGCTGCACTAATGCAACAAGAGGGTCGGTGAGACAAATAGGGGAATACAACAAAAAATGGAGAATGGAGAAGCTCTAACTTTAGGATGAATCCTCAGCGGCTCCTTCACCAAAGGGGGCCAGCATACAAAGGGCTTTGTATAATCAGCAATGCGGAAACCTAGCTATTTAAACACAAGGGGGTGCGTGGCTACAGAACAGCTAAAGCTGACCTTAAGTGCAGGAGACCTACTGGCAGAAAAACTGACATTAACTGCTTCAGCACCAAGGGAAACGAAACAACATTTAAATGCAGAATCCCATATAGAGATGAAGGGTTCCAGTCAAAAAGATGTCATAGTCTCCAAAAACAGGGAGACGACCGTGAAAAATTGACAATGAGACACTCAGGAGTAAGGCAAGAGCGGGAAGGTAACATCAAAAAGGCAATAAGGGTTAACGCCACAACCGCACTCAGCAACAAGTACCACAATCACCAGATAGTCTGCATCACAACATCTCACCAGATCAGGTAAGATAAACTATAGCTGGCATAGAAGGAAGGATCTAGCCAGCATATATAGGAGGGGAGCAGATGTAATTGGCTCTCCCACAACATGTAATCAAAGGAGACTTACATGCAGACTAGCAGAGATTAACTCTTGCTATCCTGCCTATGAACTCGATGCCAAAGTCTGCCTGCATTGATCACAGACACCAGAGAAGTTATCGAGTGTCAGAATCAGTAGTCTGAATAGATCCTGACGCCGCCATGACAGTTGTCGAAATTTGTAAAAATCTCCGTGTGACAGAAATATTACAAAGTTGCTTATTTTCATGGGTACTATTGATTTATGAAACAAAAATTAAAACGTTAGTTACACTTTAAGCTTTAATTTAAAATTCTCAGTGTATTAGCTTTAATTTCCTCTGGGCTTTCTGGAACCTGACAGCTCCAAGTGGGCAAAAGGATTGATGTAAGTGACACATTTTGTGTTTGAATGTGTCTGCACTTGAAAAAAATGTTAAGAAATAATCTATGAGAGGTATATATTACTTTTATCAGGCAATGTAAATAGCTCCAGACTGATAACACGGCCACTCCAGCACCTGCATTGTCGGTTGAGTCATTGTACACTTAACAGAGAACTACATGATTTATAGTACTGTATTCAATTGGCAGTTTTTTTTTCTGGTGTTTGTTCTTACAGGGATTCTCTCTGATTGTGTTTCCTACTAAACCATCTACAGCTCCAGGTAGGGGACTTAAGAGAGTTACTAAAGATCTTTATAGATGTCGATTGTTAGGAAATTCATGCAATGTTACAGATTACTGCTTATTAAAAATTTCTGCTGTTCGTTGGTTTACAGCTCATTACGTTGGAGACTGACCACAGCTCTCAGACCGCAGAACACGAGCACTGCTGGAAAAAGAAAGAAAATAGGGACTAAACCAGGAGCATTATACTGACCGAGTTTACCGCGTGGCTGTAACACTACTTCTGGGGCTGCTCATTACCCTCATGCATATTCACTGTTTCCCCGCCCACCGGCAGTCCCAGCATCTCTGATTGGTTGCAGTCAGACCATGCCCCCATCTTGTATGACTGCTTTGAATAAGTGATGGGCGAACCCGGGCTGTACAATTTGGTATCCGTAGGTATACTTAGTATCCGTGCACCGACCCCAAACACAGAGTTCTCAAGGAACTCCATGTAACTATCTGGATCTGATAAGTAAAACAAAAATAAAGGAAAAAGAACGAAAATAGGGACAAAAGCAGGAGCGTTATACTTACTGAGTTTACCGCGTGGCTGTAACACTACTTCTGGGGCCGCTCATTACCCACATACATATTCATTGCTTCACCCGCCCACCGGCAGTCCCAGCATCTCTGATTGGTTGCAGTTAGACTGTGCCCCCACCAAGTGTGACTGCTTTGAATAAGTGATGGGTGAACTTGGACTGTAAAATTCGGGATCCATAGTGATACCTAGTATCCATGCACCGACCCCAAACATGGAGTTCTCAGGGAACTCGGTGAAACTATCTGGATTCAGCCACACAGATGATTAAAAAAAAGGAAAAAGAAAGAATATAGGGAATAAAGCAGGAACGTTATACATGTCGAGTCTCCCGCACGGCTGTAACACTACTTCCAGGGCCACTCATTACCCTCATACATATTCCCTGTTTACTCCGCCCACTTTCAATCATGGTGTCTGTGATTGGTTGCAATCAGAACGCGCAACCACTCTGTTTGACAGCGTGTCTGACTGCTCGGAATCACACACGCTTTCTGCGTCTCTATAGTGGTGTAAAAATAAAACAATTGGTGTAGGGTCCCTCCATATTGAGATACTTGGCACTAAAGCATATGGCTATAGGCTGCAGCCTAAAATAAATTTTTGTGTATCATGCGTTTTTTATACACCATATTCCTGCACCAAATCTACATCTCTTGGCAGAAAAAAATGCATCAGTACCGCATCATGTTTTGATGTGATTTTTTGCTAGAAGATGCAGATTTTGGTGCAGGAGTATGGTGTATAATTTCAACACCAAATCTGCATCTCTTGGCAAAAAAAATATTTGTTTTCTGCCAGGTCTTGCAGGTCTGTGAACTCAGTTCACACCTGAGATGAGGTCACTGAGTTCAATGAGGTCACCTGAGGTCAATCTACCCACGGTCACAAGTGGGATATGATGCGCCCATGGGGTCTGGATCTACTCGTTACCGGGCCATAGTTCTTCTCCTGGGTCGCTGTGGTGGCCTAGCCCAGTTCTGTGACACCGGCGTTGTCAAAAAAGATGGGAATGGGGATGCTGGGAGTAGTTGTTCGTGACGCCACCTGTGGTATGCGGCTAATATTAGCCGCCGCTGAGGAACTTTTTCTCTGGGGCAGATGATAACACAGTTCAGATATTACAGCTCTCCACAGGCCCCAGGGAGGATGATGGAGTTAGTAGTCACCTATGGAGGAGGAGTGCGAGGTTGCGAGCACCGGCAGTGATGGGACGACACAGAGGGTGCAGTTCAAGTTCTTTTACTCACTGAAAACACACTGCCATTGGAGTGCCGGGCTACGCTGTGATGGGCCTCAGCCGATCCCGGATAGTTCGGAGTCGAGGCCGGTGTTTCTTTCTGTGCGTCACCTTTCAACAGTTTCCCTCCACCCCAGTTCCTGGGCCATGGAACGGGTCATGGGTGCCTTCTGCACTCCCCGTGAACCCTGGGATCCCCCTTCTTTCCTAAGAACCCGGGTCGAGCCTCCAGCTCCAGACCACGGGCCCTGAACTATCCGTGCCTTTGCTTGCTTGTCTCTTCCTGAGTCCCTCCTGACGCTTGCTGCGCCCGGAGCTCACTTCTGACTGAATTGTGTGTGAGATGGCTCCTCACTTCCCTTGTTGGTGCCCCGCCTCCTGGGTTACTGAACTAGTGGGCAAGAGGTCCCATAACTCGTGATGGCCACCCCAGCACCTACCCTAGCCCAGTCCCAGTGGAAGAGCTCCCGTATTTATGTGCTGGATGGGTGTGTTAGTGATGGTTACCGGTGACAACCTTATCTGTATCCGAGATAAATACTGCACCTCAGGTAAGGCGCAGAACCCTGTGGCGCCTGAAGCCACAGGGGCGCCACAGATACTGTGGGAACCTCCAGCTATGACCGTAGATAAACTGAGTGACGTCATGTCACCGTTCACAGATGTGGCTCAGTCAGTCTCTGCCTGAAGCCACAGCGTGCAGACATATTCTGTGACCTTGTGCTGTGACTTCAGTATATAGCAGAGCTGGAATCGTCGTGGGACCTCATGTGGATTACGTCGGAACTGGGTGTTTAGAATTAATAAATTAGAGAAAGAGGGTGGGGATTTTTTTATATTATTTCAAAGAAAGATTTTTTTTGGCCTTTGTGTTTATTTCTTTTCACTTAGAGATTAGTAATGGGCAGTGGTCTCATCAGACACATCCCATTACTAATCTAGCGTTTAGTCACAGCTGTGATCATTAACCCCTTATATTACCATGATGCCACGCATAAGGGCAAAAGGGATGAGGCGAATAAAGTACCAGTATTGATGCGACAAATCTGGGCAGTTGCAGGCTGCAATTTTTAGGCTAGGAGACCACATGTCGTTTTTTAAAATTATTTGTTGAAATAATTAAAAAAAAAAAGACGCATGGGGTTCCTATTATTTTGATACACAGCCTAGATAAGTGCATGGCTGGGGGCTGCAGCCTGTAGCCATATTTTTTATCTGTGCTGGATATCACAATATGGGGGACCCTATGATCCATTTATTTATTTATTTTTACACCACTACAGAGATACAGACAGAGTGTGTAATTCCAAGCAATCAGATACGCTGTCATATAGGGTGGGGTCGCGGTCTGACTGTAACCAATCAGAGACACTGGGACTGCCAGTGGGCAGAGGAAGCAGTGAAAACGTATGATGGTAATGAGCGGCCCTGGAAGTAGTGTTACAGCCACGTGGGAGACTGCATTACTACCAGTGATTGTCTGTCCCCTGTCTATAACATCATGTCCTCCCTCTAATACTGAATCTGTCAAAAACTAAACTCCTTCTGTTTTCCCCCTCTACTAACCCATCAAAACCTGAAATTGCCATTTTAATTTGTGGTTCAAATATACCTCCCAAGCAGAATGCCCGCTGTCTTGGGGTTTTATTTGACTCAGATCTTTCATTCACTCCCTACATTTAATCACTCGCTCTCATGTCACCAGCACCTCAAACATATCTCTAGAGTCCGACCTTTCCTTACCTTTGACTGCAAAAACCCTTTTACTGTTGTTCTGATTAATTCTTGCCTGAACTACTGCAACTCTCTACTATTCGGTTTCCTTCTCCCTAAACTCCCCAACTCCAATCTATTATGAATGCAGCAACCAGGATTATATTTCTGTACAACTGCTAAACTGATGCTGCCACCCTGTGCCAGTCATTGCACTGGTTACCCATCTGCTACAGAATCCAATAGAAACCTATCACAGTTGCACAAAAAGCTTTCCATAGTTTTGCACTGTTCTACACCTCCTCCCTCACCTCTGTCTACCACCCTACACATCTTCACCGTTCCACTAATAACCTAACACTAACATTTTCTATAGTATGAACATCTTAATCCTGTCTCCAAGACTTCTCTCGTGCTGAAACAGTTTTCTGGTGTGCATTACCACAAAAAAAATCTGATTTTTAATTTTCTTAGTAAATGTTTAAAGGTTTGGATGGAAAACTGACTGATATTTGGAACTGAACATAATTTCACTCCATTTTAACTAAAGACACAATTCCAGCTGCCAATAAACAGCCCCAAAGCACAATGCTGCCTCCACCTTGCTTCACTGTGGGTATGGTTTTCTTTTGGTGATGCGCAGTGTTGGGATAATGCCAAATATACCTTTTGTACTTATGGCCAGAAAATTCAACTTTATCTCATCAGACCATAACATGTTTTCCTACATGGCAGACTTGATGCCGGTTCTGTCAAAAATATAGCCAATCTTGGATGTTTTTCCAGGCCAATGAATCATACAGGAGATTGTTGGCACATACAGTACACAACCAGTATTTGCCAGAAATTCCTACAGCTGCTTTAATATTGCTGTAGGCCCCTTGGAGCCTCACAGACCAATATTCTTATTGCCTTTTCATCAATTTTTGAGGGATCTCCATTTCTAGGTAATATCACTTTTGTGCTAAATTTAAGCCACTTGTAATAGAATTCCTTGGAATTTTTTTGTACCTTTTTTCTGACTGATAACTGTCAACAATGAGATCCTTTTGCTGTGTTGTTAGCTGCTTACAGACCATGGGTTTTGTGAAAATCACAATTAATAAAATTTCAGGAAAATCCTATTAAAACACGTACATTTTTTAGCGGTCAATCAGAATCACTTTATATGATGGCAGATGTGCACTGACTACAATTTACCATGAGTTTAAATGAGATTAGCTTATTCTGAATACAACCAGATTATGAGGGTGTTCAAACTAATGCAACCACATTTCCTTTAGTTTTATTTTTTTATTTCCACCTTCACGACGATTTCTGTTTGTTTCTTATTGAATTTGTACAGATTTTGGGTAAGAGTAAAAGTTCTGAAATGATTCTTCTAAGAATGATTTTATTACATGGTTAAAGTTCTGAAATGATTCTTCTAGGAATGATTTTATTTCATGGTAAAAACCTTGCATTTCAACAGGGGTGTATAGACTTTTTATATTCACTGTATATACTTAAAGGGAACCTGTCAGGTCCTGTATGCACCCAAAACCACAAGCAGTTCTGGGTGTATATTGCTATTCCCTGCCTAACCGTCCCTGTATACACTAGCATAGATAAAGAGAACTTTAGAAAACGTATTTTACCGTATGCTGATGAGCGAGGGGACTAGTCCCCTGGGCGTTAGTTCCCTTGCCAGTCAGCTCCATTAGCATATTAGTACACCCCATGTGGGCAGGGCTGTATTTTGCCTTCATGCTGCCCTAGGCACTTTAAGTGGTCGCGCCCCTTAGTGACAACGTAAAACTGAGTTTTCGCACATGACATCTGTTTAAGGCAGATCTACTCTGTAGCACACTTTAAAAAGTATCAATAAGAAACTAACCCCCCCCCCCCCCCAATGGGAATCACCACAGGCACATCAGAACATAGCATGAGTATAAAATATTCCCACCACACCGTCCCCACTTATATACTGTGACTGTGACACTGCCCCTAATAAACTAAAACACCACTCTGCCCTCCCTTATAAACTACTGTATATGCACCACACCTTCCTCGATTATGAAATATGATCTGTACATTGTGAGGAGGGAGCAGCATGATGTGAGGACAATGTCCCATGCATGCTGCCCCCTCCTCACAATGTCCCATGCATGCTGCCCCTCCTCACAATGTCCCATGCATGCTGCCCCCTCCTCACAATGTCCCATGCATGCTGCCCCCTCCTCACAATGTCCCATGCATGCTGCCCCATCCTCACAATGTCCCATGCATGCTGCTCCCTCCTCACAATGTCCCATGCATGCTGCTCCCTCCTCACAATGTCCCATGCATGCTGCTCCCTCCTCACAATGTCCCATGCATGCTGCTCCCTCGTCACAATGTCCCATGCATGCTTCCCCCTCCTCACAATGTCCCATGCATGCTGCTCCCTCCTCACAATGTCCCATGCATGCTGCTCCCTCGTCACAATGTCCCATGCATGCTGCTCCCTCCTCACAATGTCCCGTGCATGCTGCTCCCTCGTCACAATGTCCCATGCATGCTGCCCCCTCCTCACAATGTCCCATGCATGCTGCTCTCTCCTCACAATGTCCCATGCATGCTGCCCCCTCTTCACAATGTCCCATGCATGCTGCTCCCTCCTCACAATGTCTCATGCATGCTGCTCCCTCCTCACAATGTCTCATGCATGCTGCTCCCGCCTTACAATGTCCCATGCATGATGCTCCCTCCTCACAATGTCCCATGCATGCTGCTCCCTCCTCACAATGTCCCATGCATGCTGCTCCCTCCTCACAATGTCCCATGCATGCTGCTCCCTCCTCACAATGTCTCATGCATGCTGCTCCCTCCTCACAATGTCTCATGCATGCTGCTCCCTCCTCACAATGTCTCATGCATGCTGCTCCCTCCTCACAATGTCCCATGCATGCTGCTCCCTCCTCACAATGTCTCATGCATGCTGCTCCCGCCTTACAATGTCCCATGCATGATGCTCCCTCCTCACAATGTCCCATGCATGCTGCTCCCTCCTCACAATGTCTCATGCTTGATGCTCCCTCCTCACAATGTCCCATGCATGATGGCATGATGCTCCCTCCTCACAATAATGTCTCATGCATGCTGCTCACCTCCTCACAATGTCCCATGCATGCTGCTCCCTCCTCACAATGTCCCATGCATGCTGCTCCCTCCTCACAATGTCCCATGCATGCTGCCCCCTCCTCACAGTGTCCCATGCATGCTGCCCCCTCCTCAGTGTCCCATGCATGCTGCCCCCTCCTCACAGTGTCCCATGCATGCTGCCCCCTCCTCACAGTGTCCCATGCATGCTGCCCCCTCCTCAGTGTCCCATGCATGCTGCCCCCTTCTCACAATGTCCCATGCATGCTGTCCCTCTCCATGAGCTCCTAATGCTGCCTTCCTCTTTTCCATAATGAGACCTTCATGTTGCCCCACTCATGCTAAGACCACCACACTAACGCTTATGCTGAGACCCCACCCCCCACACACACTACCCCACTCTTGATATTGACTCCCCTACATTGCTCCACTCCATACTGGTCCCACACATGCTGCCCCTTCTTCACAATGAGCTCCCAATGCTGCCCCCTCTTGTTCTGAGTCCTTACACTCCCCCCACCCATTCTATTTTGTTATTGCACTATCCCTCATCCCTTGTCCTCTGTCTCTAGAATTAGCCCCTCTCTCACACTCCCCCAGCATCAGCCTCTCTCCCCCAGCATCAGCCTCTATCTTCCCTCAGCATCAGCCTCTCTCCCCCAGTCTCAGCCTTTGCCTCCCCCCAGCCTCAGCCTGCCCCAGTCTCCGCCTCAGCCTCCCTCCAGCCTCCCTCCAGTCTCAGCCTCCCTCCAGTCTCAGCCTCCCTCAAGTCTCAGCCTCCCTCCAGTCTCAGCCTCAGCCTCCCTCCAGCCTCCCCTAAGTCTCCCTCCAGCCTCCCCTAAGTCTCAGCATCCCTCCAGTCTCAGCTTCTGCCTCCCTCCAGCCTCCCCCCAGTCTCAGCCTCCCTCCAGCCTCCCTCCAGTCTCAGACTCCCTCCAGCCTCCCTCCAGTCTCAGCCTCCCTCCAGCCTCACCCCAGTCTCAGCCTCCCTCCAGCCTCACCCCAGTCTCAGCCTTCCTCCAGCCTCCCCTCAGTCCCAGCCTCTGCCTCCCTCCAGCCTCCCCCAAGTCTCAGCTTCTGCCTCCCTCCAGACTCCCCCCAGTCTCTGCCTCTGCCTCCCTCCAGCCTCCCCCCAGTCTCTGCCTCTGCCTCCCTCCAGCCTTCCCCCAGTCTCTGCCTCTGCCTCCCTCCAGCCTTCCCCCAGTCTCTGCCTCTGCCTACCTCCAGCCTCCCCCCAGTCTCTGCCTCTGCCTCCCTCCAGCCTCCCCCCAGCCTCTGCCTCTGCCTCCCTCCAGCCTCCCCCCAGTCTCTGCCTCTGCCTCCCTCCAGCCTCCCCCAAGTCTCTGCCTCTGCCTCCCTCCAGCCTCCCCCCAGTCTCAGCCTCTGCCTCCCTCCAGCCTCCCTCCAGTCTCTGCCTCTGCCTCCCTCAGCCTCCCCCCAGTCTCTGCCTCTGCCTCCCTCCAGCCTCCCCCCAGTCTCTGCCTCCCTCCAGCCTCCCCCCAGTCTCTGCCTCTGCTTCCCTCCAGCCTCCCCCAAGTCTCTGCCTCTGCCTCCCTCCAGCCTCCCCCCAGTCTCTGCCTCTGCCTCCCTCCAGCCTCCCCCCAGTCTCTGCCTCTGCCTCCCTCAGCCTCCCCCCAGTCTCTGCCTCTGCCTCCCTCCAGCCTCCCCACAGTCTCTGCCTCTGTCTCCCTCCAGCCTCCCCCCAGTCTCGGCCTCTGCCTCCCTCCAGCCTCCCCCCAGTCTCTGCTTCTGCCTCCCTCCAGCCTCCCCCAGTCTCTGCCTCCCTCCAGCCTCCCCCCAGTCTCTGCCTCTCTCCAGCCTCCCCCCAGTCTCTGCCTCTGCCTCCCTCCAGCCTCCCCCCCCAGTCTCTGCCTCCCTCCAGCCTCCCCCCAGTCTCTGCCTCTGCCTCCCTCCAGCCTCCCCCCAGTCTCTGCCTCTGCCTCCCTCCAGCCTTCCTTCAGTCTCTGCCTCTGCCTCCCTCCAGCCTCCCCCAGTCTCTGCCTCTGCCTCCCTCCAGTCTCCCCCCAGTCTCTGCCTCTGCCTCCCTCCAGCCTCCCCCCAGTCTCAGCCTCTGCCTCCCTCCAGCCTCCCCCCAGTCTCAGCCTCTGCCTCCCTCCAGCCTCCCCCCAGTCTCTGCCTCTGCCTCCCTCCAGCCTCCCCCCAGTCTCTGCCTCCGCCTCCCTCCAGCCTCCCCCCAGTCTCTGCCTCCCTCCAGCCTCCCCCCAGTCTCAGCCTCTGCCTCCCTCCAGCCTCCCCCCAGTCTCAGCCTCTGCCTCTCTCCAGCCTCCCCCCAGTCTCAGCCTCTGCCTCCCTCCAGCCTCCCCCCAGTCTCTGCCTCCCTCCAGCCTCCCCCCAGTCTCTGCCTCCCTCCAGCCTCCCCCAGTCTCAGCCTCTGCCTCCCTCCAGCCTCCCCACAGTCTCAGCCTCTGCCTCCCTCCAGTCTCAGCCTCTGCCTCCCTCCAGCCTCCCCCCAGTCTCAGCCTCTGCCTCTCTCCAGTCTCAGCCTCTGCCTCTGCCTCCCTCCAGTCTCAGCCTCCTACAGTCTCAGCCTCTGCCTCCCTCCAGCCTCCCCCCAGTCTCAGCCTCTGCCTCCCTCCAGCCTCCCCCCAGTCTCAGCCTCTGCCTCCCTCCAGCCTCCCCCCAGTCTCAGCCTCTGCCTCCCTCCAGTATCAGCCTTTGCCGCCTCCCCCCCCCCCCCCCGCATGCGCAGATCTCGGGTCTGCATTAGAGACACTCCCACGCTCCTTATGAATCCACTTACCTGCTCCAGTGCCCGCCGCCATCTTCCTGGCTCACGTGAGTATCCTCTTCTGACACCGGCTTCCATCACGGCGTCATCCGCGGCGTCCTGCTGTGAGCTCTGCATGTGACGTCCACACAGCAGTGGATGCAGCGCAGAGGAAGGAGCTGATTGGCGCGCGCCTGTGACCCCGGAAGTGCAGGCGCCGGCAGTTCCGGGGTCAATCAGCTCCCTGTGCTCAGCAGCCACAAAAGAAAATGTAAAAAAAAAAAAAAAAAAAAAAAAAAATTTTTTTTTTTTTTTTTTCTGCCAGAAGGTGCCGCCCCTCACAATCTGCCGCCCTAGGCACCGGACCACGGGTGCCTAATGGTAAATACGGCCCTGCATGTGGGCGTGCTAATATACTAATGAATACGTAGCATCAGAGGATGATCTGACGCTGCCTGGGTCTTCCAAAACGATACACTTTTAAGAAAACGTTGATGGAATGAAATGCAAAAAAAACATTGGTCGAATGGAGAAAACAAGAACAAAGGACCACACGGAACTGCCGCAAAAAGTGGCATATTACTGTATAAAAAACTCAGCGTGGCCTGAAAGCCATATGGATTGTATAAGATCCAATTTTCTGCACTTCTGCCATTACCCTTGGCTCTGTAATGACTTGTGCAACAGTCAAAGGGAACATAAATGTGATGTTTCTGTGGCGCCCCTGACCTGGTCAGGCACCACTGAGTACTGCACCCATGCTGGGGACAGTACAATACAGGTAATCCAGAAGGCTGACCGAGGTGTGACTACACAGGCGCATAGTGATCAGGTCTCACACATGTACCTATGAGAGGACCCCTGGGGAACCCAGGAGGGGGAAAAGCCTTCACCTTCACTGGAATAGTGGAGGGGGCCAAAAGCCTCCATCTCCTCTCAAGGGGTGTGGTAAGAGAATCTGGTTGCTAGGTGGCGTAGGCAGGCACAGAAGGGAAAAGGAGAAGGAGGAGTAAACAGTCTGGAGCAGAGTGTGGAGGAGTGAGGAGCAGGAAAGTGAAGCTCTGACAGGAGCAGCGGTGAAGGTCCCAGATGTGAGCCGGTTCAGAGCAGAGTCCAGGGAGCTCCGAGGAGAGCTGACCCCTTCCCCTGGGCTGCTGGAGTCTGACAGCGTCCGCGCAGTGGCTACCGACGGGGGAGAACGGTCACCTAGGAGGGCTACCCGAAACCCATCTCCAGCTAGAGAGAGAGCACAGAGTGGGAAGTAAGGAGACTGCTAGGGAGAACCAGGCCCAAACGGGTGGCAGATCCCGGAGCGGGGATAGATCCACCTGTCCTTGCTAAACCTGCCGGTGTGGGGCCCTCAAAGCCCACACCACAACACCACAAAAGCCGCAGCCACGTAGCCACAGTTAGGGCCCATAGCTCACAGGAGGCAAGCAGCTGGAGTGAGCTGGTCCAGGCCACAAGCAAACGGCAAACGAAGGGGAGAGAGGCTTCAGCAACTTCCCTGGGTGACCCCCATAGGGACTAAAAGTCGGGGTCACCCCAAACCACCAAGGGCTAAGGAAGGCGAGTTGGTAGTCACCATCAGAAGTCAGCCTGAAGGATACCTGGTTCCCGCCTGGTTCATCCCAGCTACGCCCGGGTTACTCACCCTGCCACCTGAAGTGAGTAAAAACCCTGAAAGACATTCTGCCTGTGTGGAGTTATTCTGCGCCTTGTGGTTCTACACACCTACACAGGGCCCTGGGGCTTGCCTCACTCTCAGGAGGCTATTCCAACTAACTGCACTCACCATCAGCCCCAGGCGTCCCTCAACCTGCAGTGGCGGTCCCTACTGGCCGCAATTCTGAGAGTGGCGTCACGACAAATAGAAGATCTCCTACCTGTGACAAGATCCAGCCGAGTGGAGTCCCTGAGGGTAATGCACCGACACTACATCACTGGTGGGGCTTCACATCTGGCGCTGTGAACAGGATAAGGACTAGACCTGTCCAGACAGGTGACCATGTGCCTGGGCGGTCCGCTTGAAAAATTGGAAGCGCCGCCATATTGCCACCATGAAAAGCGCGCTGAAAAACAACAGCAGCCCGCGCTGGGAGAAGTTACTGCCCACGAAGAGGTGTGGCTACCCAGAGATCCCCTGCAGAGTTCTGACCTCGCTGGTGAAGAGAGCGGAAGCGTCCAGAGACGTCGGGACAGAAAGGGAGCCAGAAGCCTGCTGCTGGGAGAGGAGCTGCTGAAAGAGGCAGAGCGGAAACTGAACAGCTTGCTACTAGAGGCAACGACGAGTCCACTGCTGGGAAATCGTACAGAAGAGGGCGCAGAAGAAATGGCGTCTGACCGCAGAAACCCAGAACCGGGCTCCGCTGCCTGGTGGTATCGGGAGCTGGCCCAGTTCTGCGACCGACTGGAGACCCGGGTCGTGGAGCAGATCAGAGAAGAACGCATGGAACTTCTGGAGATGGCTGCCGCGGTTCAGGCCTATGAGGAGAGAGCCGCGCGCCGAGTGCCAGACCGGGCGGTGACGACTCAGACCCCGATGCTGCCACCGATGGGTGAGTCCAGTGATGCCCCTGCCGGCGCGAGTGCCCCGACCCCTGCTACCACGCCCGCAGTCCCTGAAGAGGCGCCCGGCGCGGCGACGCTGAGCCAGGCCGCAGCCACGCCAGGTGCGGCCCGCCAAGCCCAGGCCGCCGCAGCGATGCCCTGCTCGGCCCACCAAGACCCGGTCCCTGCAGCGATGCCCTGCCCGGCCCGCAAAGAACCGGCTGCCACCTCGACCCTCATCCACGCCGCAGGTGTGACGCTGACCCAGGCCGCCGCCATGCTAGGCCCGGCCCGCCGAGACCCCACCGCAGCCGCAACGCTCGTCCGCGCCGCAAGTGAGGTGCTGAACCAGGCCGCAGCCCCGCCAGGTGCGGCCCGCCAAGCTCCGATCGAGGCAGCGACGCCCAGCCCAGCCTGCAAAGACCCCACCGCAGCTGCGACGTCGATCCAAGCTGCGCCAGAAACGCCCATCCAGGCCGCCGCCATGCCAGGCGCGGCCCGCCAAGACCAGGCCGCCGCCATGCCAGGCGCGGCCCGCCGAGACAAGATTGCATCACCATTTTCCCCGGCCTGCAAGGCCAGAGCAGACACCGCTCCCCAGTCCAAAGAGGTCCCTGCTGGAAAGCCCACGCTGGGGGAGGACCCCGCATACTGGCAGCTGAAGGCTGACATGGAGGCCAAGTTTCCACAATGGTTGGTGGACCAGTACATACTCCCTCCGCATACCCCCAAGACGACTCCTGCAGCAATCATGCCAAAAAGATCCCTGCCTGGGCCTGCTGAAGAAAGTCCATCCCCAGCACTGCCACCAAAGGAGTGCTCAGAAGAACTAAGGGGGAGGGGAGGCCAGGAAGCTGAGGAGCTGACTCAGGAGACACCAACAGTGGATCCATGCCCAGAGCCGGAGATGTTGCCATATTCTCGCTGGGATGAAGAGGAAGATTTATCCAGCAACCTCACCTGGGAGCCTGCCAGCAGTGAAGCAGCCACCCAGCAGAATCAAGCCCGCAAGACACGGCGCCGTAGCCGAAACCAGTTGTCACCTGCTCCGCCATCCCCAGAGCAAAGAGATGACATAACGGCCAGAGACCTAGAAGAAAAACGGTTCCTGAGAAGAGCCAAAGCACAGGTCAGAGGACCCCTTTGTAGAGGAATTGTGGAAGACTTTAGCCTGAAGTCAGGATACGGGTTCATCGTTGCACCTGGTATCAAAGAAGGCATTTTTGTCAATAGGAGAGACGTCAGAGCTAATTTGCCCAGAGGACATCCTGGAAGGAACCTGAGAATGGGAGACACAGTGCAGTTTACCATGCATCAAGGCGAAAGAGGCTGGTACGCGCTAGATGTAGCACCATGTCCTAAGGAAGAAGAAAGGAAAGACAAAGAACCTACTGATGAGACTACCACAGATGAAGAAAGAGATCAAGGAAGCAACAGGTGCCGCAGCCCTACAGGCCCAAGCCCTGGTGAAGAGGAGTCTGCATAAGTTCAAGTAAAGTAAGCAAGTTACCAGTTTGAAAAGTTTGTTTTGCAACGTTTTACAAGTTTAAGAATGTGCCCACATAAACTGATGTGAGAAATAAACCTTAAGGCTATGAACTGGCTATAGCCACAAACTCTCGCAGTGTAAATAGTTACACCAGAGGGCACCACCACCACCAGAGTCAGCCTGTTTAGGGGCTTGGCTCGTCTGCAACCAGGGGGCCCGTCCGTATATAGGGCCTTGGCTTACCTGCAACCAGAGAGCATGCCTGTTTATGGGGCCTGGCTCTCCACCACAAAGAGGGTACCTGGTCAGCACCAACTGTGGAGGCCGCCTCTGGATCCTGCCAGAAGTGGCTGAAGGCGCGGCCCCACCAGGCCAGGTATACCCTGAAGACCACCAGACCATGAAAGCCGCCTCTACATCCTGCCAGAAGTGGCTGAAGGCGCGGCCAACGTGAGAGGGTTTTGGGTGGGTTAACGGACTTGTGGGTGGAGGGTGGTGATGTATGGTACCTGGTGCTTTTAAAATGTTTTACATGTTTTAATGTTTTATGCATTTTAAAATGTTGTCTTGCAGCCCGAGGACGTGCTGGTGATAACTAAGGGGGAATGTGGCGCCCCTGACCTGGTCAGGCACCACTGAGTACTGCACCCATGCTGGGGACAGTACAATACAGGTAATCCAGAAGGCTGACCGAGGTGTGACTACACAGGCGCATAGTGATCAGGTCTCACACATGTACCTATGAGAGGACCCCTGGGGAACCCAGGAGGGGGAAAAGCCTTCACCTTCACTGGAATAGTGGAGGGGGCCAAAAGCCTCCATCTCCTCTCAAGGGGTGTGGTAAGAGAATCTGGTTGCTAGGTGGCGTAGGCAGGCACAGAAGGGAAAAGGAGAAGGAGGAGTAAACAGTCTGCAGCAGAGTGTGGAGGAGTGAGGAGCAGGAAAGTGAAGCTCTGACAGGAGCAGCGGTGAAGGTCCCAGATGTGAGCCGGTTCAGAGCAGAGTCCAGGGAGCTCCGAGGAGAGCTGACCCCTTCCCCTGGGCTGCTGGAGTCTGACAGCGTCCGCGCAGTGGCTACCGACGGGGGAGAACGGTCACCTAGGAGGGCTACCCGAAACCCATCTCCAGCTAGAGAGAGAGCACAGAGTGGGAAGTAAGGAGACTGCTAGGGAGAACCAGGCCCAAACGGGCGGCAGATCCCGGAGCGGGGATAGATCCACCTGTCCTTGCTAAACCTGCCGGTGTGGGGCCCTCAAAGCCCACACCACAACACCACAAAAGCCGCAGCCACGTAGCCACAGTTAGGGCCCATAGCTCACAGGAGGCAAGCAGCTGGAGTGAGCTGGTCCAGGCCACAAGCAAACGGCAAACGAAGGGGAGAGAGGCTTCAGCAACTTCCCTGGGTGACCCCCATAGGGACTAAAAGTCGGGGTCACCCCAAACCACCAAGGGCTAAGGAAGGCGAGTTGGTAGTCACCATCAGAAGTCAGCCTGAAGGATACCTGGTTCCCGCCTGGTTCATCCCAGCTACGCCCGGGTTACTCACCCTGCCACCTGAAGTGAGTAAAAACCCTGAAAGACATTCTGCCTGTGTGGAGTTATTCTGCGCCTTGTGGTTCTACACACCTACACAGGGCCCTGGGGCTTGCCTCACTCTCAGGAGGCTATTCCAACTAACTGCACTCACCATCAGCCCCAGGCGTCCCTCAACCTGCAGTGGCGGTCCCTACTGGCCGCAATTCTGAGAGTGGCGTCACGACAAATAGAAGATCTCCTACCTGTGACAAGATCCAGCCGAGTGGAGTCCCTTAGGGTAATGCACCGACACTACACCTGTGGGGCTTCACATTTCCATATATAGAGTATGTGTCCTGTGGAGCGATATGAGAATTATGCACAGGTAGATAAATTATAGCGCAATCAATTCTTTACATTATTACATAAAGTAGGCATGCACTTTTATTCTGTCCAAATTGCATATATTTAGTAATATATGAATGCCACTAGGGGGCAGTATAGCTTACTGGGTATGCAACAAGCTATGACTACAGCGAGGACATGTTTGTAAATAGCCGATAGTGATGTCATTGTGGTCAGCTTGTGGCTACTGTTATACTAAATCCAAAAGATTTTATTTCTACATTTGAAACCAATAGAATCTTTAGAGACATTCCCATTAACATCCACAAGTAGAGTTCAGCATTTTTTAAAAGTTAGAGCTAAACTCTAGTTTCTAGAGCGATCAGATCTTTAATACCCTCATAAAAATTAATTGTTCTTTACAGCACATCTCTCGTGTAATCAGGGGACATGCTGCTGATAACATGAAGCTGTATGACAACAGAGCGATCTTATTAAAGGGGGTGTTCCGTGACTTAAACATTGATGACGTATCCTTAGGCGGGCTTTGCACACTACGACATCGCAGGTGCGATGTCGGTGGGGTCAAATTGAAAATGACGTACTTCCGGCATCGCATGTGACATCGTAGTGTGTAAAGGCTCGATGATACGATTAACGAGCGCAAAAGCGTCGTAATCGTATCATCGGTGCAGCGTCGGCGTAATCCATGATTACGCTGACGCGACGGTCCAATGTTGTTCCTCGCTCCAGCAGCAGCACACATCGCTGTGTGTGAAGCCGCAGGAGCGAGGAACATCTCCTACCGGCGTCACCACGGCTTCTGTAGGATATGCGGAAGGAAGGAGGTGGGCAGGATGTTTACATCCCGCTCATCTCCGCCCCTCCGCTCCTATTGGCCGCCTGCCGTGTGACGTCACAGTGACGCCATACGATCCGCCCCCTTAATAAGGAGGCGGGTCGCCGGCCAGAGCGACGGACGCAGGACGGGTTAGTCCATGTGAAGCTGCCGTAGCGATAATGTTCGCTACGACAGTTATCACAAGGATATCGCAGCTGCGACGGGGGCGGGGACTATCGCGCTCGGCATCGCAGCATCGGCCTGTGATGTCGCAGCGTGCAAAGTACCCCTTAGGATAGGTCATCAATGTCTGATCGTTGGGGTTGCAACACCATGCACCCCAGCCGATCTGCTGTTCCCCATGCCGCTACCCGCTGAAACTACTCAGTTGTGGAGTTGCATAGCACAGCTGCATCAACAGCATGGTGGCCACGGCTGGGTACTACGTATCCACCACAATTCAAATCAGTAGGGGGTGGAGGTGCAGTACTAGGCCACAACTATGATTCAGTTGACACAGCTGTGCTATGTAGCTCCACAACTGAGTGGTTCCGGCTTACGGCGGCATCAGGAACAGCTGATCAGTGGAGTGCCGAGTGTCGCACCCCAACCGATCAGACATTGATGACCTATCGTAGTGATAGGTTATCTGTGTTAAAGTTTTGAACAACCACTTTAATAATTGCACTTCACCCATTAGTATACCTAGATATGAAGATGGAAATAACCCTTTAAGGCCCCCTTCACACGTCCGTGATACACGTGCGTGTTTGGTCCGTTTCCGTATATACCAGAGACACGGCCAAACGTGCACCAATGTTAATCTATGATTGTGGTCACACGTCCGTTATTTCATTATGTCCGTGTGTGCGTGTCCGTGATCCGTATGTGTTTGCGTTTGGCACGGATGCATGTCCGTTATCTGCACGGAGCACGCACACGTGGACACAATGAAAGTCTATGGGTATGTGCACACACGTTAGTAAACACGTATGCATATACCTATAGTCCGTGTCCGTTTGGTGTTTTTATTTCTAGTGATGTCGGCTATTCTTTCTATTTCTGTGTATGTCCGTCAATCTCCCTGAGTCCGTCGGTCAGTCTCTCTGTCGGTCTCTCTGTCTGTCTGTCCCTCTCTCACAGTCTGTCGGTCAGTTTCCCCCCCCTCTCTCATACTTACCGTTCCCCGATCTCCGGCGCAGCGCTGCACGGCATTCACACTGCTGCGGCGGCTTTTACTATTTTGAAAAAGCCGGCCGCCCATTAAACAATCTCTTATTCCCTGCTTTCCCCGCCCACCGGCGCCTATGATTGGTTACAGTGAGACACGCCCCCACGCTGAGTGACAGGTGTCACACTGCACCCAATCACAGCAGCCGGTGGGCGTGTCTATACTGTGCAGTAAAATAAATAAATAAATAATTAAAAAAAAAACGGCGTGCGGTCCCCCCCCAATTTTAATGCCAGCCAGATAAAGCCATACGGCTGAAGGCTGGTATTCTCAGGATGGGGAGCTCCACGTTATGGGGAGCCCCCCACCCTAACAATATCAGTCAGCAGCCGCCCAGAATTGCCGCATACATTATATGCGACAGTTCTGGGACAGTACCCGGCTCTTCCCGATTTGCCCTGGTGCCGTTGGCAAATCGGGGTAATAAGGAGTTATTGGCAGCCCATAGCTGCCAATAAGTCCCAGATTAATCATGTCAGGCGTCTATGAGACACCCTCCATGATTAATCTGTAAATTACAGTAAATAAACACACACACACCAGAAAAAATCCTTTATTAGAAATAAAAACACACACACATTCCCTGGTTCACCACTTTAATCATCCCCGAAAAAGCCCTACATGTCCGGCGTCCTCCAGGATGCTCCAGCGTCGCATCCAGCGCTGCTGCATGGAGGTGACAGGAGCTGCAGAAGACACCACCGCTCCGGTCACCTCCACGCAGCTAATGAAGACAGCCGCGCGATCAGCTGAGCTGTCACAGAGGTTACCCGCTGTCACTGGATCCAGTGACAGCGGGTAACCTCTGTGACAGCTCAGCTGATCGCGCGGCTGTCTTCATTAGCTGCGTGGAGGTGACCGGAGCGGTGGTGTCTTCTGCAGCTCCTGTCACCTCCATGCAGCAGCGCTGGATGCGACGCTGGAGCATCCTGGAGGACGCCGGACATGTAGGGCTTTTTCGGGGATGATTAAAGTGGTGAACCAGGGAATGTGTGTGTGTTTTTATTTCTAATAAAGGATTTTTTCTGGTGTGTGTGTGTTTATTTACTGTAATTTACAGATTAATCATGGAGGGTGTCTCATAGACGCCTGACATGATTAATCTAGGACTTATTGGCAGCTATGGGCTGCCAATAACTCCTTATTACCCCGATTTGCCAACGGCACCAGGGCAAATCGGGAAGAGCCGGGTACTGTCCCAGAACTGTCGCATATAATGTATGCGGCAATTCTGGGCGGCTGCTGACTGATATTGTTAGGGTGGGGGGCTCCCCATAACGTGGAGCTCCCCATCCTGAGAATACCAGCCTTCAGCCGTATGGCTTTATCTGGCTGGCATTAAAATTGGGGGGGACCGCACGCCGTTTTTTTTTAATTATTTATTTATTTATTTTACTGCACAGTATAGACACGCCCACCGGCTGCTGTGATTGGGTGCAGTGTGACACCTGTCACTCAGCGTGGGGGCGTGTCTCACTGTAACCAATCATAGGCGCCGGTGGGCGGGGAAAGCAGGGAATAGGAGATTGTTTAATGAGCGGCCGGCTTTTTCAAAATAGTAAAAGCCGCCGCAGCAGTGTGAATGCCGTGCAGAGCCGGTGATCGGGGATCGGTGAGTATGAGAGAGGGGGAGACACTTCAGTCACTCGGGGGATTAGCGGTCACCGGTGAATCCTTCACAGGTGACCGCTAATCAGTACTCGACACAGACAGAGCCGCGGTATGAGGATGAAGTCGGGTGAAGTTCACCCGAGTTCATTCTCATCGCGCAACTCTGTCTGCTGTCAGCCGACATTTATAAACGACATTGTGCATCACACACACGGACATTACACACGGACATTACACGTACACATACACGTTAATTCCACACGCACACACGGACGTTCTGCACACAAACACGGCTAGCATACGCAATTCACACAGGTGCCACACGGACCATAAAAACGGACACAAAAACGGGACACGGACCCGAAAAACGGCCCGTAACACACGTGCGTGTTTTTCACGGACGTGTGAAGGGGGCCTAAGACACAGAGAGCGGAATCCAAGCTAAGCCCCATAGCAGCTGCATAGATTCTCCCGATGGTCTCTACAACATTTCAACAGCTAACAGCAGGTTTAGATCAGGTCTAAAGGTTTTATCGACTGCAGATTACAACAGACCACATAAAATTACGTAACCTATGACACATTAGTCACAATCAATCAAAATCTGGAAAATGCTTTGTTGAAGGTCAGAATTGCTTGCACCCACAAATCGCTTGTGACGTCTGTGTATTTTTTTTTTTTTTACAACAGGACGACATGACGACTTTTGAGTGGCAGCCAAAATAATTTCTGCCACTTTTTGTCCTGCAACAAGGTCCATGAGGGGCAAAGTCCAGGATTAAATTGGGCAAAGTCCATGATGGAGTTGGGCAAAGTTGATGATGACAGGTGTATAACCCTCTCGCAACTCAAACTCCACGAATCCAGCAAGAGAAAGCGAACAAAAAAAAATTGGGGTGGAGGGGGAAAAAAACTTTGTCCATCTGTGGCCAACAACAAATGGAGTCCTGGATTCGAGGCCATTCAGAAACTCTAGAATTGTCTCCGTCAAGGATGCAACACGTACGATGAGGTCTCTCAGGTATCTGACTCTGTTGACGTGTTTACCCCGCCTTGCTTAGACTCAGGCCTCCTTGGACTCTGCTAGCCATACATACACAGCCAAGTGAGCTCCCTGGGTCATGTTGATTACAGCCAGATGTGCTGCCGTCTCCGGCAGTCTTGTGATCCCACTCTTCTCGGAGGCCTCTTGGAAACTTGGGGCAGTCTTTCTGCTGTTTTTTGTCTCACAGGCGCCTGGGCTTGGAGGTGTTAAGGACCGTGGTTTACCCACTCTCCGCTGAAGTCGAGATGGCAGGGACAGATCCTCGGTAGTTTCTCTCAGTCGAGTGACTGCAACCGCATACCAGCCCTGTGGTTGATCCTCCTTTATAAACTGCACTGTTTCACCCTCCTAAAAGGCTGGGTCTATGCCGGAGAAAGATCTTCTCATCTTGCAGGAAGCCATAATCCCTCGCTCAGTAATAGTAACCCACTGTACCTGGAATCATTCATTCAGCCACTTCTTCTCTGGGGTGGCTCAGCTGGGTTCACACCCACCCCTTCCCTTTTTTCTTTCCTCGAATTACTACCATGACCTAATCCGCCTGAGTGATGAGGGCCCCCACTTCAGGGATCGGAGTGTCCTTAGAAGTCGGGGTAGGTACCAGGGTTGGATCTGTTTGCTGGGTTGGAATTTCCCTATGGGTTGGTGATTTCTTAGGGGCCAGGGCCTCTGATGGGTTCTGGACTGATACCGGGGTCGGGACCTCCTCCGGCGTGTGTGTGGGGAAGTCACCATTCATTTGGCCCGCAAGGCCTTTAGTCGTTTGGCCCATCCACGGCCCATAGGCCAAGCGGGGAATAAACATTGGTTTCTGACTTGAACTTGGGGGACAAGACAATCTTCTCCGTCAGGCCACTGTGTTGTATCCCCTCCTTCAAAGGGCCATCAACTGCTGAACTTGTGCGCACTTGATCAGTGAACTGTCGAGTCATCTTCCGCTTCCACTCCATCATGGACCTGCACTTCGCCATACCACTCTCTTTCATCCCTGACTGTCTCCCACAAAATGGTGCTGTTTTGCTCACCCCTCGGAGGCCAGTTGTACAGCTCTTCCTGCTGACAGACCTGTTTCTTCAAGGGCTCTACCCATTTCTCACTGTCAATTTGCAACGAGCAGATCTTCTCCCTCCTCTTCGTCTGATGGGGCTGACACTTATCAATGTGGGCTGGCATTTCCAGGCGTGGCACTTCATTCATTGGGCGTAGCTTCTCAAGGGCTGGACAGATTGACTCCAGATGCCCAGGCATACTATATGAAAGACAAAGTCCTGGCGGGGTGTGTGGACTTGTAATATAAGGGCATTTGTCAGGGCAGGGAGGACTGGCAGGCCCAGGAGGTGGATCTACTGGACCATGCACCCCACCGGAGGGCAGGGTACACGGCAGCCGGAGCACTGGCGTGGCAGGGACAGGTATAACCAGGTCACCAGGGTCACGGAGTTCTTTAAGACGGTACAGAATGCTGGTACAGGTAACAGGACACGGTACAAGGGGACCTGAGCACCTAGCTCACAAGACAAGGCTTCAAGACACGTTGATCATGCGCCGCCCACATGGAAAGGCCAGTCTTATATACCCAGCACAGCCTCATGTCATTTCCTGCTGCAGGTGTGCTGGGCCTATAAGACCAGGAGAGTGGGCGCGGTCTGGTCCTATACCGAACCATGTGGCTAAGACTCAGAGTCAGACTCATAAGACCAGGAGCAGGACACAGGAGAGCACGAGCGGGAGCGGCAGCCATGACCGGTGGACACGTGGACTGGATCAGTGGTTAAGGAGCAGTGCAATGGCGGTGAGGCCGGATCAGTGGGTACGGAGCGGTGCCGGGATGGTGCGACCGGATCAGCGGGTAAGGAGCGGTGCCGAGGCATCGGGAGCGCGACAGTACCCCCCCTTTATGCCCCCCCCTCCGTGCAAAGTACCCCTGGGGCACACCGGACCGAGCTTCCGGACCATAACCCAACGCAAAGGTAAGGAAGGACTGCTGACCCCGTGCCACCTTCTTGACCGCACCACGCTTAGCCGAAGAACCCTTAGCAGTGGCAACAGAAAGAAGAGGCGGACGGGCAGAAGCAGGACGGGAATCGTGGACGTCCGGATCGGTAGTACAGGCGGTAGAAGAGAAGGTATCAAGAACGACCGGCTCGGGTGCCTCGGACCGGGCATAGGATATTGTCACATCATCAGAAGTCGGTGGTATCAAAGTCTTAATTGCCAGGGACGGTGGAACGACGCTGGACTGCGTCGTCTCTTCTTCTGGTTCCCGTGGTACCACAGGCACAAGTGCCAGGAGCTGTGGTACAACGCTGGACTGCGTCGTTTCCTCTTCTTCTTGCGACATGACAGGGTCAGGTGCCAGGGGCTGAGGAATGGGCTGTAGACAGTTATCATGGCACGAGGGACTCCAGCGAGTGATTGCGCCAGAGCGCCAACTGATGTCAGGGTCATGGAGTTGTAGCCAGGGCAGACCCAGCAGGAGCGCGAGAGCCATTCTCGGGATGACATATAAAGCAATAGTCTCAGTGTGCAGAGCACCAACACGGAGTCTCACGGGTTCGGTTGTATATACGACGGGTTCGTATAACAGTTTTCCGTCCACAGAGGCGAACCAGAGGGGTTTTGCAGGCGGGATGACCGGTATCCGATAACGGCCCACGGTAGCTTGTAGGATGAAATTACCCGCTGCACCCGAATCAATGTGAGCCTCTGCCGTGAACCGGGTCTTTTCAGTCGTTATCTGGACAGTCTGAGTAACTGGGACTGAGGGGATTCCGGTACACGTGGACTGGATCAGTGGTTAAGGAGCAGTGCAATGACGGTGAGGCCGGATCAGTGGGTACGGAGCGGTGGCGGGATGGTGCGACCGGATCAGCGGGTAAGGAGCGATGCCGAGGCATCGGGAGCGTGACAGCATTACACCCGTGCAGGCCGCATGTTGCTTCTGACGTTGGCTAGTCAGCAGGACCAAATGATAATTTGTTTACACAAGGAGACCACCTCTTTATTTTTAACAACAGTCTTTTAGTTAACTGACTCAGTTCTAATTAATCAACAACTTTATACACCAGATACCACATATCTTGTGGCATGTTTCAGTTCTACAGAGCATATTTAGACACATCCTCAGTTCCCACTGGGTTTTCAATCTTACTCGTCCTGTGAGTCCCAGCACAACCCAGCCTAATGCTATAGTCCAATTTATGACCGTCTTTTCCCCTTCCTGTGGCTCCATGTCCAATTTCCTTGTAAAGGAGTGGGTCCAGGGTTTTGACACAATAGCCAGTGTAGAACATTGTGCTCCCAGAAGCTTCCGTATCCACGTCTTTTCTCCTCATAGAGGAGGAGGGTAAGAGTTAACCAATAGTGTCAGAATAGTAGTAGCCTTGCGCTCTCGAATGCTTGGGGATACTCTGCCAAGCAAAGCCGACTTCGCTCACATACTAGTCCATCCTTACCAGTTACCTTTTAGGCTTGGGGCCTTATTGCTATAGTCCCGTCCTACGGACCTTTCTACCTGGAGCCGTTAGAAAGCCGGTCTGTAGCTTCAGCGTTGCCTCACATTTTGTACCTCGGTCAACACTTCAAGATCACGCTATCTCCATTCTTTTCTCCTGCCACAGGTCAACCACTGCATGCGGCCTAGATGACCTACAGATTATACGTCCGTTTCTGTCACGCATGGAGTCTTCACTAACTTTATAGAAGGGAACCGTCCTTTTCCCTATGAACTAACCCCTCCCATTGTGGGTTAGTTCCAACAATTCACTGTCTCTGACCCTGCTCACTACCAGATGCTGAGCAGAACTCAACTCTCTCACAGAACGGGGGAACATTAGACAAAAACATTACAATATATCACAGTTCACATAAAACAATATTTACAAAGACGCAACATACAATACACATCACATTACAATAACGAGGCTGATGTCTTCAAGGAAAGGAACGCAACAGCAACAGTCCACCACCTTACAGGTACTCACTAACGAGTGTCCCAAATCCTAAACCACGCAAGAATCACAGCCAAATTGCACTATAAAACAGTCTCATGACCACAAGTGGTAGTCAAATCACAAATAATTTTTTGGGCTGCGTCACTTATAAACAATATGTCATCATGTGATTAACTTCTTTATGGCATAGTACCTCTAATAAAATCGCATGCATGTTTATTTTTTTTGCAATAACTTTACAGCACATCAAAGACAAAATTACACAATTTTTGCAGTGGCAAGACTTGGGGCCCTTTTCATCATTTGCATTTTTCTTTTAAAGGGAACTTATCACCAGATTTGTCCCCTATAGACTGCGGCCACCACCAGTAGGCTCTTATATACAGCATTCTAAAATATTGTATATACAGTTAGGTCCAGAAATATTTGGACAGTGACACAATTTTCGCGAGTTGGGCTCTGCATGCCACCACATTGGATTTGAAATGAAACCTCTACAACAGAATTCAAGTGCAGATTGTAACGTTTAATTTGAAGGTTTGAACAAAAATATCTGATAGAAATTGTAGGAATTGTACACATTTCTTTACAAACACTCCACATTTTAGGAGGTCAAAAGTAATTGGACAAATAAACCAAACCCAAACAAAATATTTTTATTTTCAATATTTTGTTGCGAATCCTTTGGAGGCAATCACTGCCTTAAGTCTGGAACCCATGGACATCACCAAACGCTGGGTTTCCTCCTTCTTAATGCTTTGCCAGGCCTTTACAGCCGCAGCCTTCAGGTCTTGCTTGTTTGTGGGTCTTTCCGTCTTAAGTCTGGATTTGAGCAAGTGAAATGCATGCTCAATTGGGTTAAGATCTGGTGATTGACTTGGCCATTGCAGAATGTTCCACTTTTTTGTACTCATGAACTCCTGGGTAGCTTTGGCTGTATGCTTGGGGTCATTGTCCATCTGTACTATGAAGCGCCGTCCGATCAACTTTGCGGCATTTGGCTGAATCTGGGCTGAAAGTATATCCCGGTACACTTCAGAATTCATCCGGCTACTCTTGTCTGCTGTTATGTCATCAATAAACACAAGTGACCCAGTGCCATTGAAAGCCATGCATGCCCATGCCATCACGTTGCCTCCACCATGTTTTACAAGGGATGTGGTGTGCCTTGGATCATGTGCCGTTCCCTTTCTTCTCCAAACTTTTTTCTTCCCATCATTCTGGTACAGGTTGATCTTTGTCTCATCTGTCCATAGAATACTTTTCCAGAACTGAGCTGGCTTCATGAGGTGTTTTTCAGCAAATTTAACTCTGGCCTGTCTATTTTTGGAATTGAGGAATGGTTTGCATCTAGATGTGAACCCTTTGTATTTACTTTCATGGAGTCTTCTCTTTACTGTTGACTTAGAGACAGATACACCTACTTCACTGAGAGTGTTCTGGACTTCAGTTGATGTTGTGAACGGGTTCTTCTTCACCAAAGAAAGTATGCGGCGATCATCCACCACCGTTGTCATCCGTGGACGCCCAGGCCTTTTTGAGTTCCCAAGCTCACCAGTCAATTCCTTTTTTCTCAGAATGTACCCAACTGTTGATTTTGCTACTCCAAGCATGTCTGCTATCTCTCTGATGGATTTTTTCTTTTTTTTTCAGCCTCAGGATGTTCTGCTTCACCTCAATTGAGAGTTCCATAGACCGCATGTTGTCTGGTCACAGCAACAGCTTCCAAATGCAAAACCACACACCTGTAATCAACCCCAGACCTTTTAACTACTTCATTGATTACAGGTTAACGAGGGAGACGCCTTCAGAGTTAATTGCAGCCTTTAGAGTCCCTTGTCCAATTACTTTTGGTCCCTTGAAAAAGAGGAGGCTATGCATTACAGAGCTATGATTCCTAAACCCTTTCTCCGATTTGGATGTGAAAACTCTCATATTGCAGCTGGGAGTTTGCACTTTCAGCCCATATTATATATATAATTGTATTTCTGAACATGTTTTTGTAAACAGCTAAAATAACAAAACTTGTGTCACTGTCCAAATATTTCTGGCCCTGACTGTAAGTTCCCAGGCCACTCCTAATAACATAAAAAACATGTTTTAATATACTTACCTATGGGGTGGTCCGGTCTGATGGGCGTCGCTGGTCTCAGTTCAAAACCTCCTCTGTTCTTGTGATCGCTGTTCTCCTTTCCTGCTCTGTGTGGATGACGCGTCCTACGTCATCCACACAGTGTCCTCCATTGTGCTCCTGTGCACTTCTCTCTGCCCTGCTGAAGGCAGATCAAAACATTGTAGTGCGCATGTTCTTTGACCTGTGCATTACAGTACTTTGCTCCGCCTGCAGCAGGGCAGAGAGAAGTGCGCAGGAGAACGAAGGAGGACATGTCATCCACACGGAGCAGGGAGGAAGGACAGCGATATCGAGAAATAGAACGCCCTGGACCGAGATGAGCAACGCGCATCGGACCAGACCGTCCGACGAGTGAGTACAATAAAAGCTGTTTTTTATGTTATACAGAGTGGCCTGGGCTCTTATATACAGTATTCGGGCATATTTAGACAACCGTTCCGTTTAACCCGGTCACTTCCTGTTTTTTTGCGGACCTACTGACAGGACCATCTTTTCAATGTCTTTTGTGTAGGATCAGATGGCACATAGAAGCACTTCCGTGTGCATCCAATCCTACAAAAAAACACATCTGATCCCATATGTCCGTTCCACTATTCTGGAACATGTCCTATTCTATTCCATAATAACGGACTGTGACTCAATACAAGTCAATGGGTCTGCAAAATCTATGTAGGCCACACGGAAGCATTTTGTGTGCATTTGCATTTGTCCCCATGGTTGGTCTCCTAGCTTTTTGTTAGACCTAGCAACCAATCAGAATGCAGCTTTCATTTCATCAGAGCTATTAAAAAAATGAAAGCTGATTGGTTGTGGGCAACAAAATCAGTTTATCTTTCAGACAGAACAAATAAAGGCCTGGTTGTACTTACAGTGCCTACAAGTAGTATTCAACCCCCTGCACATTTAGCAGGTTTGATAAGATGCAAATAAGTTAGAGCCTGCAAACTTCAAACAAGAGCAGGATTTATTAACAGATGCATAAATCTTACAAACCAACAAGTTATGTTGCTCAGTTAAATTTTAATAAATTTTCAGCATAAAAATGTGGGTCAATTATTATTCAACCCCTAGGTTTAATATTTTGTGGAATAACCCTTGTTTGCAATTACAGCTAATAATGGTCTTTTATAAGACCTGATCAGGCCGGCACAGGTCTCTGGAGTTATCTTGGCCCATTCCTCCATGCAGATCTTCTCCAAGTTATCTAGGTTCTTTGGGTGTCTCATGTGGACTTTAATCTTGAGCTCCTTCCACAAGTTTTCAATTGGGTTAAGGTCAGGAGACTGACTAGGCCACTGCAACACCTTGATTTTTTCCCTCTTGAACCAGGCCTTGGTTTTCTTGGCTGTGTGCTTTGGGTCGTTGTCTTGTTGGAAGATGAAATGACGACCCATCTTAAGATCCTTGATGGAGGAGCGGAGGTTCTTGGCCAAAATCTCCAGGTAGGCCGTGCTATCCATCTTCCCATGGATGCGGACCAGATGGCCAGGCCCCTTGGCTGAGAAACAGCCCCACAGCATGATGCTGCCACCACCATGCTTGACTGTAGGGATGGTATTCTTGGGGTCGTATGCAGTGCCATCCAGTCTCCAAACGTCACGTGTGTGATTGGCACCAAAGATCTCGATCTTGGTCTCATCAGACCAGAGAACATTGAACCAGTCTGTCTCAGAGTCCTCCAAGTGATCATGAGCAAACTGTAGACGAGCCTTGACATGACGCTTTGAAAGTAAAGGTACCTTACGGGCTCGTCTGGAACGGAGACCATTGCGGTGGAGTACGTTACTTATGGTATTGACTGAAACCAATGTCCCCACTGCCATGAGATCTTCCCGGAGCTCCTTCCTTGTTGTCCTTGGGTTAGCCTTGACTCTTCGGACAAGCCTGGCCTCGGCACGGGTGGAAACTTTCAAAGGCTGTCCAGGCCGTGGAAGGCTAACAGTAGTTCCATAAGCCTTCCACTTCCGGATGATGCTCCCAACAGTGGAGACAGGTAGGCCCAAATCCTTGGAAAGGGTTTTGTACCCCTTGCCAGCCTTGTGACCCTCCATGATCTTGTCTCTGATGGCCTTGGAATGCTCCTTTGTCTTTCCCATGTTGACCAAGTATGAGTGTTGTTCAGAAGTTTGGGGAGGGTCTTAATTAGTCAGAAAAGGCTGGAAAAAGAGATAATTAATCCAAACATGTGAAGCTCATTGTTCTTTGTGCCTGAAATACTTCTTAATACAATACTTCTTAATACTTTAGGGGAACCAAACAGAATTCTTGTGGTTTGAGGGGTGGAATAATAAATGACCCTCTGAATAAACTTTTCACAATTTAAAAAAATAATAAAAAAAGAAATAACATTCTTTTTTGCTGCATTGCATTTCACACTTCCAGGCTGATCTACAGTCCAAATGTCACAATGCCAAGTTAATTCCGAATGTGTAAACCTGCTAAATCTGCAGGGGGTTGAATACTACTTGTAGGCACTGTATATTGTGTATATGGGCAGGAGGCGTCTATTACAACAAGTATGGGCAGAAACATTTATACTTTTAATGAGAAAAGCCATTACTGGTTTAAGGCTGGATTCACACGATCGTATGCATCCAATGCAGGTACATGGCATGCAATATGCTAATGACCCTCTGCTTGGCTGTGCTCCGAGTGTAAGCCGAGTGTCATGCAACAGTGATCCGATCCTGCCTTTGGATCACAGCTGCGGAGGAGAGGGCGTGATTAATCTCTTTATCTCTTCCATTGTCAACTGACGCGATTATCGCACTGCATTCCGGTGTCATCCGAGTGCAACCCAATGTTTCACTCGCACCCATACACTTGTGTGGGTGCGAGTGACACGGCTCTAGCAGACAATCGCAGCATGCTGCAACTTTTCTCTCATCCAGAATCTGGATGAGAAAAAAGCTGACCATCTATTCTTCCTCATTGAATAACATTAGTTCGAGTGCAATACGAGATTTTCTTGCATTGCACTCGTCCGATTCATACGCTCATACGCTCATGTGAGCGTACCCTAATGCTTTGTATTGGGTAGTGCTGTTCTAGAAGATGATAGCAATTCCACCTTTGACAGCCACCTTTGGGGGCGCACAGTGACCCCTGTCTACTGTCAAAACAACTACAGGACGTAACTATGGGCAACCAGGTAAACAAAAGCCTCCGGTTTCCAGGGGCGATAACTGCAACAGAGAACACTTATGGATTGCATTTGAGGAGTTGATTTATTTTAGGATTTTACACCACTAAACTATGCCTGATATGGCGGGAAAAACCCTTTAAAATACCCCTCCCCAACGAAATGATGCATCGGGGCCTTATTTTTGTGTTTATCCTGTTTTGAGACTTTTTAGAGCAAAATTTGACTTGTTTCGCCAAATGGTGCAAAATTATCGTGTCCATACAATCACTGACGGGAGGAGGTGCGGGGCGCAGCCGCACATTTGCCCCAAATTTTGAGGTTTTTTTTTAAAACTTGATAAAGCACCTGAAAACTATCTGGAAACACAAAAAAGGCGCAAATTAAAGGAATAAAACAGGAGAAAAAATGGACCTGGGAGAGTTTTACAGTGTAAACATTTCCCCATCATTTGTAATGAGCCCCCATCATAGGAGCAGCTGTGATCAGCCCATTACACAGCGCTCATCACACCCCGCGCCCTCCGCCACCGGGAGCCTCCTGACAATGGCACTAAAAATACCCGAGCTGCCAGGCTGACAGCAGGGGGCGTGGCGATGCCGCTGGAGCGCTTCATGGACGTTCATTTTGACCAATGACCAAAGAGAGACTGCATCCAATCAGCGCCGGTTTTCTGGGGCTGGTGTGTGACAGGCCAGGAAGGGGGCGGGACTTCCGTTGTCAAGGCAAATGTCCGGAGCTGCTGTGCGTGTGCGGGGTAGTGAGCAGGAGCCCGGGCTGCTCGGACGGAGGCTGTGCAGGTACCGGGGGCTCTGGGGAGACCGGAGGGGGTCCGGGGGAGCAGGGCGGAGGCGGGAGGACATGATGCAAAGAGCAGCTGCCCGGGAGGAGGATGGGAGCTGACAGCACTGGGCGCTGAGGACCAGACTAATGATACAAGGAGCAGCCGCTCGACATTGGTGCATGTCACGACTGCTAATCACCTGTCATGACATCCACAGGCTCCTGACACCTCCCGGCTGCTCATTGGTGGCCATTGTTGTACTCATTGTTTTCTATTGTACCCCCCATGTCTTATACAATGGGGCAGCGATCATCCCACACAGGCAAGGGTCACCCCAAACGGGCGAGGGTCAAGGGCGGCTCCGCATGGGCGAGGGTCAGGGGTGGGTTTTGGCGGTCGAGGATCAGAGATCACCCCCATACGGAAAAGGGTTCAGGGACTGCACCGTACAGGTGAGGACCAGAGCTCCCCCCCACACAGGCGAGGCTTAGGGGCTGCCCCGCACAGGCGAGGACCAGAGATCACCCCCACACAGGCGAGGCTTAGGGGCTGCCCCGCACAGGCGAGGACCAGAGATCACCCCCACACAGGCGAGGCTTAGGGGCTGCCCCGCACAGGCGAGGACCAGAGATCACCCCCGCACAGGCGAGGCTTAGGGGCTGCCCCGCACAGGCGAGGACCAGAGATCACCCCCACACAGGCGATGCTTAGGGGCTGCCCCGCACAGGCGAGGACCAGAGATCACCCCCACACAGGCGAGGCTTAGGGGCTGCCCAGCACAGGCGAGGACCAGAGATCACCCCCACACAGGCAAGGCTTAGGGGCTGCCCCGCACAGGGGAGGACCAGAGATCACCCCCACACAGGCGAGGCTTAGGGGCTGCCCAGCACAGGTGAGGACTAGAGATCACCCCCACACAGGCGAGGCTTAGGGGCTGCCCAGCACAGGTGAGGACCAGAGATCACCCCCACACAGGCGAGGCTTAGGGGCTGCCACGCACAGGTGAGGACCAGAGATCACCCCCACACAGGCGAGGCTTAGGGGCTGCCCAGCACAGGCGAGGACCAGAGATCACCCCCCACACAGGCGAGGCTTAGGGGCTGCCCCGCACAGGCGAGGACCAGAGATCACCCCCACACAGGCGAGGCTTAGGGGCTGCCCCGCACAGGCTAGGACCAGAGATCACCCCCACACAGGCGAGGCTTAGGGGCTGCCCCACACAGGCGAGGCTTAGGGGCTGCCACGCACAGATGAGGACCAGAGATCACCCCCACACAGGCGAGGCTTAGGGCCTGCCACGCACAGATGAGGACCAGAGATCACCCCCACACAGGCGAGGCTTAGGGGCTGCCCAGCACAGGCGAGGACCAGAGATCACCCCTCACACAGGCGAGGCTTAGGGGCTACCCCGCACAGGTGAGGACCAGAGATCACCCCCCACACAGGCGAGGCTTAGGGGCTGCCCTGCACAGGCGAGGACCAGAGATCACCCCCACACAGGCGAGGCTTAGGGGCTGCCCCGCACAGGCGAGGACCAGAGATCACCCCCACACAGGCGAGGCTTAGGGGCTGCCCCGCACAGATGAGGACCAGAGATCACCCCCACACAGGCGAGGCTTAGGGGCTGCCCCGCACAGGCGAGGACCAGAGATCACCCCCACATTTGTGAGGGTTAGGGGCCGCCTCGCACAGGTGAGGGTTCAGGGGTGGCCTCGCACAGCTGAGGGTCAGAAATCACCCCCACATGGGTGAGAGTTCAGGGGTGTCCCCACATGGATAAGGGTCAGGGGTGTCTCCAGCAATCTGGGAGAAATGATGACATTCCTGCTCTTCACCTTCATTTTATATATTTTTTTTGTCTTTACCTTTCGGGACAAATTGATAACCAAGAATTTCTTATGAATTGGCGCAAAGTCAAAGATTTGTTTTCTTTGGAGCATAACTGAGCAAACCTTTTGTTACAAAGTCACCGATTCTGATTTCGGCTGAAGTGGATAACTGAATCTGCTCCGTAACGCCGACCAACACCGAAAACAAAGGGAAATCTAAAGGGAACGGCTCGTTATTGTGGGTGAAATCGCAAAGAAAAACAACTTTACAACTTCTTATTACACATCCTCTATTTACTCAAGAATGGCGGGATTTTTAATATTAATGTTTACTGCTTGTTGCCTAAGTTACCAGCCACCTCTTAGTCTGTCAGCAGTGGTCGGTCTCATAGACAAAGTGCACCGTGCTTACAAGCTCTCTACAATACAGCTTCTGCTGCTGCCGGCTGGATCCCTGGTCCCCACTGGCCTCATTGTCACATCACTAGTCCTAATGGTGAATCTTCTGAAGAGCAGCGCCCCCATCAGGAATCTGTCAGCAGGATTTAACCTTCCAACCTATTTATGTGTTCAGTTGCCTCCTGCAAAAACAAGTCCATCCACAGCCATTCCATTCTCTCATGCTGACTTATCAGTATGTAAATGAAGCTTTTCTCAAGCCTCTGTCACTCCGGCTCTATTCCATTCCTAGCGCTGCCCCCTCCTTGTCTGACGGTGCCTTTTCTGTGCGACATTAAGCAGGAGGAGGCAGGGAATAGAGCCGGAGTGACAGAGCCTTCCATTTAAAAACTCTGCAGTGGTTTCTTTCTATAAATAAAAAAAAAAACCTTAAAAACTCTGTTCACACTCGGCGTTATCTTTCCAGCAGGAGGAATAGTGAGATATTGTATTATCTGTATGTTCACGTTGAAATTGATGAACTGTAACATATTCCCGAATAATCTTCTTCAATCCAAAGGCGCTGTTCTGAGTTGTAGTTTCTTACATTTTAACTCCCAAGTGTATTTCTCGGATCGCTCTACCTTTTATCAGTGACGTATGTTTACCTTGTGAGCCGCTAGGTCTTAGTATCTCCAAATTGGGAGGAAGCGACACCCCCCCCCCCCCCCTACTGGAATGTCTGCTTTAGTGAATATGTTTTGCTCATCTGACAATTTTTAGAGTTTTTTTTCTTTTCTGTGCATGTCGCCGTTCCTCTGTTATTCCTCAACTGATTGTTACCATTTCCCTTACTAAAGGGAACCAATCACCAGGATTTTCCTATATAATCTAAAGCCAGTGCTATACGGGCACTATCAGGCTGATTCTATACATGCCTGTAGTGGGCAGCTCGGATGCTTAGGTTTTGAAATCCAAGAAAGTAAAGTTTATAAAATCGGCAGCTTCTTGAGTGACAGCAGCTGAGGAGCAGATAATATCTGGGGGGTATTCATAGTTATCCCCTCTCCCTGTTACAATTAGCATAATTATCATGCAATCGATGCAACTTTTATCTTCCAGGACCTGTGAGGTCATACCCATGTGACCAGAAGGGGCGGGGACAAAGCTGATACTGGCTGTTCACATGGGTATGACCTCACTCAGGTCCTGCAAGTAAAAGTAAATCAATGGTATGCTAATATACTTATGCTAATTGTAACAGGGGGAGGGGATAACTATGAATACCCCCCCAGATATTATCTGATCCTCAGCTGCTGTCACTCAAAAAGCTGCTGATTTTATAAACTTTCTTGGATTTCAAAATCTAAACATCGGAGCTGACCACTACAGGCATGTATAGAGTCAGCCTGATACTGCCAGTATAGCACTGGATTTAGGTTATATAGGAAAATCCTGGTGATTGGTTCCCTTTTACAGAGGTGTGTCCCAACAGTCAGCACTGATTGGACAATATCCAAGAGGGGAAGGACTCCCCCCTCCCCCTCCCGAGACTATTTATTCATGAAATTCCAAAAGTCATAACAGAGAAATGACATTACACAGAATGGTGAAAATCAGGGCTGTGACTGCTGGGTCCCCCTTAATCCTGAAGGAATTGAGGTCTGATATGTAGGATGCACGCCAGCTATGTATGTGTACGTGTATATCTACACTGAACAAAAATATAAACATATAAACAACATTTTTGTTTTTTTGTTCCCATTTTCCACGAGCTGAACGTGAAGATCTCAGATTTGTTGTCTCAAATTTGTCTAAATCAGTGTTAGGCTGGAGTCACACTTGCGCGTATCTCGCATTGCCTCACCCGGCTCGGCCTGATGCTCTACGGACAGGAGCGTCTCAGCTGCATAGAAATACATGCAGCTGACCCGCTCCTGTCAGGAGAGTGTGCGGCCGTGCCGGGTGATGCAATGCGAGACTTGTGACTCCGGCCTTAGTGCGCACTTCTCTGATGCTGAGATAATCCATCCACCTCACAGGTGTGGCATATGAAGATACGGATTAAACTGCATGATTATTGCACAGGTGTGCCCAAGGCCTGTTTCAGACGTCAGTGATTCTGGTATTTTATTTATTTATTTTTTTTCTACGTTCCAGAATCACTGACATACGCAGACACATTATAATCAATGGGTCTACACACACACATCAGTGATTTTTCACTGACCGTGTCTCCGTGCGGCGTACCCGTGTGTCCGTGATTGCCGCATGGAGACATGTCTGTTTTTTTCTGGCATCACTAATGTCCCACGGACAACACAGTGGTGTGTCATCCGTGGAACACGTGCCAGAAAAAAACGTGCTTATAAAATAAACATTTTTACTCACCTGGTTCCAGCTGCACTCTGTGCAGCCTGTTCTCCCTGCTGCTTCTGAGCTGGCTCATTACTGTCGTGCATATTCATGAATGCACGACATAGCCGACCCGGAACCAGCTGCTGCGGGGGTCAGCGCCGGCCGGATGCTGCACTGCGGGAGCGATCAGCACCATGGAGAGCGGGAGCGGGCACAGATGAGTTGATCTCTATGTTCAATCATGGACCACGGAGAACGGAGCCTGGATTGCACATGGACAACCCACGTGTGCTGTGAATCACGGAACACGGAGGGACATGTGCGTGTTTTACACGCCAGTGGAGAACGTCTGTGTTTTTCACTGACGTGTGAAACGGGCCTTAGGCTGGCCACCATAAAAAAAGCCACACTAAAATGTGCAGTTTTATCACACAGCACAACTGCACAGATGTCACAAGCTAATTACATGCTCCCTCAATACTTGTGCCATCTGTGGTATTGTGCTGTGTGATAAAACTGTGGCCTTTTATTGTGGCCAGCCTAAGGCACACCTGTGCAATAATCATGCTGTTTAATCAGCATCTTGATATGACACACCTGTGAGGTGGATGGATTAACTTGGCATCAGAGAAGTGCTCACTAAG
The DNA here is from genome assembly GCF_048569485.1 of Anomaloglossus baeobatrachus. Classification (NCBI taxonomy): domain Eukaryota; kingdom Metazoa; phylum Chordata; class Amphibia; order Anura; family Aromobatidae; genus Anomaloglossus; species Anomaloglossus baeobatrachus. Next base: position 510,245,632 of record NC_134358.1, read on the forward strand.
GCTATGTGCACACGCTGCGTTTTTTTGACGCTGCGTTTTTGTGCGTTTTTGGCCGCTAAAAACGCACAAAAACGCACCTGCGTCGAAAAAACGCGGCAAAAAACGCACGCGTTTTGCCGCGATTTGGTGCGTTTTTTTGCTGCGTTTTGCTGCGTTTTTGCTCACTGCGTCCTTATGCGTTTTTTATCAGTGAACAAAAAAAAAAGGTCTGATGTCATTTCCTTCTTCAATGTGTTCTTCATTCTCCACTAGTGTATGCAGAAGAGCAGACAGCTGCAGAACTACAAGGCTCAGCATCCTCGATCCAATAGTGTATGCAGGACAGCAGACAGCAGCTGTCGAACTACAAGGCTCAGCATCCTCCATCCAATAGTGTATGCAGGAGAGCAGACAGCAGCTGTCGAACTACAAGGCTCAGCATCCTCCTTCCAGGACTGTATGCAGGATTTCTTTGCCCCCCCACAAAAAAAAATGACGTGGGCTTCGCCATATTTTTGTATGCTAGCCGGGTACAGCAGGCAGGTACGGGCTGCCCCCAACCCCCAGCTGCCTATTTGTACCCGGCTGGGAACCAAAAATATAGGGAAGCCCTTTTTTTTTTAAATTATTTCATGAATTTCATGAAATAATTTAAAAAAAAAAAATGACGTGAGCTTCGCCCCATTTTTGAGTCCAGCCGGGTACAACTAGGCAGCTGGGGATTGGAATCCACAGTGCAGGGTGCCCATGCTTTCTGGGCACCCCCGCTGTGAATTGCAGTCCCGCAGCCACCCCAGAAAATGGCGCTTTCATAGAAGCGCCATCTTCTGGCGCTGTATCCAACTCTTCCGGCTGCCCTGATGCCGGGTGGCTAGCCAGGTAATAATGGAGTTAGGGCTAGCTGTATATTATCAGCTAGCCCTAAGCCCGAAATTCATGGTGTCACGCCAATATTAGACATGGCCACCATGAATTTCTAGTAAAGATAAAAAAAAAACACAACACAGAAAAATATTTTTATTAGAAATAAAACACAACACAATTAGTGACTCCATCTTTATTGAAATAAACCCCCCTCCGCAGTAATCCTGGGTCAGGGTCCCGCGCCGTCCAATCAGGATCCAATATCATCTGATCGGTTTGCTGGAAAGCATACCGATCAGATGATCTGTCAGGTTCAAGGATGTGAATCCCATCACACATCAGCTGATTGTATAAAAGCCGATTATACAATCAGCTGATGCATCAGTAGAAAAAAAAAAAAAATAATACTCACTTATGTGCTGAATTACCGGCAGCTCCCGGAGCGATGGGGCGGGAGTCTGATCCTGTCCGATCGCTGCAGCAGCTGCCGGTAATCAGGGATGAAGTCTCCTGACGCATCCGCTGATACCGGCCGGGCGCCCGCGTCAGCCCGAGACTCGATCAGCTGATGCGTCAGGTGACTGCATCAGGTGATCCATCGCCAGGTCCTGCAAGCAAGGTCCTGCCCCGGGGAGACTGCACACAGCCGGAGCGGGAGCGGTGACAGGAGCTGGGAGCGGGCATGGCACCGCGAGGCTGCAGACAGGTGAGTATAACTTTTTTTTTTTTTATTCTACTGTTAACTTTTGTTTTCGCAGCCGCTTCCACCTCCTGCCTGTACATGGCGCCGCACGGCAGCATACATGCACAGGACGGGAGATGGACGCGGCGGTGACGGTACCGGGAGGATTCATGCTTCTGTCTATACTGACAGAAGGAATCCTCTTCCTGTACACGTCACTTTACTACCCACCTCCTGCGCTTATAGCTGCGTTTTTGGTCTTAGAAACGCACCAAAACGCAGCTATTTGCGTTTCTCATTGCGTCTTTCAACATCCCATTGAACTCAATGGATGAAAAGCGCAGTGAAAAACGCGGGAATAATTGACATGCTGCGTTTTTGTGGTCACCACAAAAACGCAGCTGAAAAAAAACGCTGTGTGGGGACAGCAAAAATGAAAACTCATAGACTTTGCTGGGGAAGCAAAGTCATGCAGTTTTGAGGCCAAAAACGCACCCGAAAAACGCGCAAAAACGCCGAGAAAAACGCACCGTGTGCACATAGCCTAATACAGATTTAGACAAATTTGTGAACAATAGTTGAGTAAAAGGCCTTCTGTGTTCATAGAAAGTCTTAGAGTTCAGGTAATGAAAAATGGGAGCAAAAATAAGTGTTGTGCTTATACACACACGCGCACACACACACACACACACACACACGTATGTATGCGTGTGTGTGTATGTATACATTATATATATTATATATACACACGTGCATACATACATTCGTGTGTATATATATTATAGTGTGTATATATATATATATATGTGTATGTATATTTGTGTATGTATGTATATATGTGTATGTATGTATATATGTGTATATAATATATGTGTGTATATATATATATATATATATATATACATACATACATACATACATACATACATACATATATATATATATATATATATATATATATATATATATATATATATATATATATATATATATATATATATATATATATATATCACATTCACACGTGTTGGCATCCTTGAGGTTGTTCCAGAACATTAAGTATTTCTCCCGGAAAGTTATTGCAATTACAGATGTTTTGTTATTCACATGTTTATTTCCTTTTCTTTATATTGGAACACAAACTAGAAAAACAAAGAAAAATAGATGTATTGGACAGAATTTCACACACAATCCCAAAAATGGGCCAGACAAAATTGTTGGCACCTTTGCAAATTTGTGGGTGAACAACTTTGTCAAGCTTGTGATGCTCGTTCAAATTCACCTGTTGCAAGTAACAGGTGTGGGCAATATGAAAATCACACCTGAAATCAGATCAAAGGGGGAGAAGTGGACTTCATCTTTTCATTGTGTGCCACACTAAGCATGGAGAGCAAAAAGCGGAGAAGAGAACTGTCTGAGGAGACTGGATATTTTTCTTTGTCCATGATTCGCAACATAATTAAGACGTTTACAACCCATGGCACTGTAGTTAATCTCTGTGGACGGCAGAGAAAAATTCATGAAAGGTTGCAATGCAGGATAGTCCATATGGTGGTTAAGCATCCCCAATCAAGGTCCAAAGATACTCAAGCTGTCCTGCAGGCTCAGGGTGCAGCAGTGTCGGCGTAAACTATTCGTCCACATTTTAATGAAATGCTATGGCAGGAGACCCAGGAAGACCCCACTGCTGACACAGAGACATAAAAAGGCTAGACTGCAACAGATGAGACCAAGATAGAGCTTTTTCGTAAAATGCATTCTACTGTTTACCAAAAGAGAATGAGGCCTACAAAGAGAAGAACACAGTACCTACAGTCAAATAGGGTGGAGGTTCAAAGATGATTTTGGGTTGTTTTGTGGCCTCTGCCACTGGGTGCCTTAACTGTGAAAGGATTTTGTGTTGCAACGTAGTGGCCACTGTCAGGAAGCTGGATTTGTGGTTTAGGTCATGGGTCTTCCAGCAGGACAATGACCGCAAACATACTTCAGAACTCTCCAGTGCTTTGTTTCCATCCATTTCTGCGGTCTCCTTGAAGTGGCAGCAATGAGTTTGCCTCTAAATTCCATTGAACACTTCTGGAGAGATCTTAAAATTGCTGTTGGGAGAAGACGCCTTCAAGTATGAGAGGCCTGGAGCAGTTTACAAAAATAGTGGCCCAAAATCCCAATTGAGAGGTGTAAGATGCTTGTTGATGGTTATAGGAAGTGATTGCTATTCTTTTTTCTAAAAAGTGTGCAACCAATTAAGTTGAGGGTGCCAACAATTTTGTCCAGACCATTTTTATTGTTTTGTGTGAAATCCTATTCAATTTGCCTTCATTTTTTTTTTTGTTGTTGTTGTGTTGTTCCAATACACAATGAAAGAAACATCTTTATGACACAATGTGTAATTGAAGTTATTTCATCTATATCTTAAAGAACACGTAAAAAATAAATAAATGCACTTTTAAATCATTAAGTGCAGCGTCAAAGCTGCTCTGTACTAAACTAATGTGTAAGAAACACCACTTCAAAGCTGCGCCAAAAAAGGATCAATTAAAAGAGAAAAAGCAGCAAAAAGATGCAGAACCCCCAGTAACAATCAGCAAAGATTAATGCATAGTTTGGTGTAGACACCTGCATAAAAAAAGGCAGCAATTATGCTACATGTGAACACGGCCCTATTTTTCCAGCTACTTGGTATTTCCAGAACATTTTCCATCTGACATGGGAATATTCTGTAATTACGAGTATTTCCCTAATTCTGTTCCAATGGAGGTTGTATAAGGACTGATTTTTTCCGACCTTATGTTAACTTGTAGCGGACACACTGCAGATTTCTTTTCCAGATATACAGAGTGGAAAATCCACAGTGGATTTCAGTACCAGGGAAATGGATGAGGTTTTTGACATCTTGTCCACACCCTTTATAAAACAATCTGCCCAAAATTGGCCGGCAGTGCAGGATTAATATTTACAGAATGTCAGTTTATACTGTGTAATTTTACAGCTGCTTCCTTCACAAATAAAATCTGCGACAAAATTCAGAACAAATTTTGCCGCAGTTTTTTTTTTAAAATTTTTTTTTCTTTGGAGAAGGAGACTCCCGGTCTGTCTGTAAGGCCTAAGGCTGCTTTCACACTACGTTTTTTTTAGCATGCGTCATGAACGTTTTTTTTGCTGCAAAAGCGGATCCTGTTTTTGCAAAGAAAAACGCATGTGTTATTTTGCAGGATCCTGTCACTTTAAGTTTATGTGCGGCCATTGGAGTCATGTGAGGGGAACTGAACGTGAAAGACTGGGAGCCGACATCTGACAGCTGCGGAGGCTCGTAACCAAGGTAAACATCGGGTAACTTTCTTGGATACCCGATATTTACCTAGGGTTACGAGCGTCTGCAGCTGCTAGGAGCAGGGCTGCCTGTTCCCTGCACACATAACCAAGGTAAACATCGGGTAACTTGCTTGGATACCCGATATTTACCTTGGTTACGAGCGTTTTCAGCTGCTAGGAGCAGGGCTGCCTGCTCCCTGCACACGTAACCAAGTTAAACATCGGGTAACTAAGCCCGCGGTTACCCGATATTTACCTTGGTTACGAGCGTCCTCTGCTCTCAGGCAGGGGAGGGGGAGAGAGGGCGGGGGAGGGGAAGAGGGGGAGGGGGAGAGAGGGCGACTGATCACGCGAGGCTGGTTTCTGGGCATGCTCAGTAGAGCAGACAGGATCCTGTCTATCAGCATGCCAGTGTTCACATGTGTTTGCGTGCAGTATAGTCAGGATCCAGCAATTTGCAGTATTTGGACGCAGCTCAAAAACGCTACAAGTAGCGTTTTTGAAAAAAGTTAATAAACTGCAAGTCGCTGGATCCTCACTATAATGCATGCAAACGCAGGTGAACGCATGTTGACGCGACTCCATTGCAAATGCATTGAAATGAAAACGCATTTGCACTGGATCCGTTTTTGCCTTAAAAAAACATTCATGACGCATGTTAAAAAAAAGTAGAGTGAAAGCAGCCTAAGACACACGGTGAGAAAAACTGTGCGAGTGGAGTGCGATAAGAAATCGCATTCCACTCGGACCAATTCTAGCCTGTGTGTCAGCACACATGAGCGATTTATTTTCTCAGCCCTAATCGGACCGAGAAAACAATCGCAGGATGCTGCGGGTGTAATGCGATCCTTGTTTCTCTCGCACCCATTCAAGTCAATGGGGCGAGAGAAAAATCGCACTGCACTCGCGGTACACCGGTGTACCGCGAGTGCAGGGCGAGAATGACAATAGCCGGCTACAGAGGAGAGAGGGAGATAAATCCCTCCCCTCCTCAGCATCGGCCCTCCCCTCCTCAGATCCGGCCCGCCCCCCCGCAGCTGAGGTCCGCTCGCATGATTGGACCTCAGTTGCAGGGACACTCACATGACACTCAGCTCTGCTGTACTGCCAGCGTGAGCCTAGTGTCATGCGATGCGATCGCAGTAATCCCCGTGTGGCCCCGGCCTTAATTGCGTTCTTCCTCTGACCTTGATATTGTGTTTCCCTGAAATTAAGACCTATCATCATGATTTTACAGGATTTTTGGAGTATTTCTCAAAATAAACCATTGTTACAGTCCGACCAACGTTAACGGGAGTCAGTGGCCAATTTCTGAGGGCCCCCCACTCTCAAAGGGATCTCAGCAGTTGTATTTTGAGGTTTAGATTGTTTTAAGTACCTTTTGATGACTTCAGTCATGTGACATGATGTAATCAATGGTCTCTTAATTGCAGGAGTCTAAAAGAACCGAACAGTAGACAGGCTGGTGTGCAGGACTGGCATTAGGGGGAAAGGAGAGCAAAATGGGTAATTTGACAGGGTCCACATTCTCCAAGGGCCCCAGAGTTTATATCCTGATGATAGGACCCTCTTAAGAACCTTTTGTGACATGAAGTTGTGTGACCAAAGGGCACTTAATTGCAGGAGTCTAAAGGCCGCTTTACACACTACGACATCGCTAGCAATTGCTAGCGATGTCGAGCGCGATAGCACCCGCCCCCATCGTACATGCGATATCGTGTGATCGCTGCCGTGGTGAACATTATCGCTACAGCAGCGTCACACGCACATAACTGCTCTGCGACGTCGCTGTGACCGGCGAACCGCCTCCTTTCTAAGGGGGAGGTTCGTTCAACGTCACAGCGACGTCGCCGAACCGCCGCCCAATAGAAGCGGAGGGGCGGAGATGAGTGGGACGTAACATCCCGCCCACCTCCTTCCTTCCTCATTGCGGGCGGCCGCAGGTAAGGTGAGGTTCCTCGTTCCTGTGGTGTCACACACAGCGATGTGTGCTGCCGCAGGAGCGACGAACTACTTCGTACACCGAGCAGCAGCGATATTCGAGAATAGGGGGGCATGTCACTGATGAGCGATTTTTGACTGTTTTTGCGACGATTCAAAATCGCTCATAGGTGTCACATGCAAACACATCGCTAAAGCGGCCGGATGTGCGTCACCAATTCCGTGACCCCAACGAGATTGCTTGAGTGACGTCGCAGCGTGTAAAGCGGCCTTAAGGCTACTTTCATACTTCCGTCTTTTTGCATCAGACGCAATCTGTTTTATGACTGATACGACTGATGTGTTGCAGATAGTGTGAAAAGTGAAGCGACGGATCCTGTGAAAAGACGGATCCGTTGTAGAACTATTTTGTATGGAAAAACTATATGAACCTATCTCAGAGAGAGAGAGATTTTTAACCAGAAAGGAATTTACACATCTGAGCATGCTCAGTTGCTGAAAGACGGATCCGTCACTGGAATCCATCATTTCACGGATTCCGACGGATTACGCGCCCATAGGCTTCCATTATACCAAACGATGGACGCCGACTGATCCGTTGCTGTCCGCTTTTTCGATGAACATGACAAATGTTAGATTCTGTGTTGCTTCTGCCTGACGGTCAGTCAAGCGGGCTTTACACGCTGCGACATCGCTAATGCAAACTCGTTGGGGTCACGGAATTGGTGACGCACATCCGGCCGCATTAGCGATGCCGTTGCGTGTGACACCTATGAGCGATTTTGCATCGTTGCAAAAACGTGCAAAATCGCTCATCGGTGACATGGGGGTCCATTCTCGAATATCGTTACTGCAGCAGTAACAAAGTTGTTCCTCGTTCCTGCGGTGTCACACGGAGCGATGTGTGCAGGAACGAGGAAGCTCTCCTTACCTGCCTCCCGGCCACAATGCAAAAAGGAGGTGGGCGGGATGTTACGTCCCGCTCATCTCCGCCTCTGCTTCTATTGACGACGCACAGACCGCCCCCTTAGACAGGAGGCGGTTCGCCGGTCACAGCGACGTCGCTGGGCAAGTATGTGTGACGGGTCTGGGCGATGTTGTGCGGCACGGGCAGCGATTTGCCCGTGTTGCACAACAGATGGGGGCGGGTACTCACGCTGGCGATATCGGGACTGATATCGCAGTGTGTAAAGCCCGCTTTACTCCACGACTGATTCATTGCGAGACGGATGCAACGCAGGCCATCAGTCGCAATCCGTCATTAATACAACTCAATGGGGGGAAAAAAACTGAATCCTGCAAAATATTTTGCAGGATACCATATTTTCTCAAGGCGACGGATTGTGACTGAGGGAAGAAAACGGAAATATGAAAGCAGCCTAAAGCTTAAGAGGAGACGTGTGTGTGTGTGTGTGTGTGTGTGTGTGTGTGTGTGTATAAATAGAATATAGATGTACACGTACGTACACACACACACTAGTTATATTGATGTTCCAGAATACAATATGATTGACTAAATGTTATGTTTTTGTTTTGCTCAACAATAAATGTGGATTGTTGATAATGGTGAAAAATAAGACCTCCCCTGAAAATAAGCCCTAGCCCATCCTTCGGACCAAAAAATATAAGACCCTGTCTTAATTTTGGGAAACCTTATCTTTGTACATCTGAATTTAGCCTAATCCTGACTTGACCTTGTAAGGTCGCGTTCACACACCGGTCCAGCGGTTTTTCTTTTTTCTGCGCTGTGGGTGTTTTGCCAGAAATGTACCTGTCTAAAGTCTTTTGGCTTTATGTACGCATTGTAGTCCTATCGCTTTTTTATTTTGCTCGTACCTCTAGATCTTGCAGCTAATTTAGCCAAAATTGCAGCAAAATTCGGTGACTAACATGTAAAATGCCTCCAGCTTGTGCGTATTCCCCAATAGTGGCAGTGCTGGCAGGCCCCCAGATTTGAGCGCTACCTGAGCAGAATAAATAATAACTCTACAGAAGAGGAGACTGATTTTTCGGGGACATAATGGCTGATTTCTGCCTCGCTGCCGCTCTCCCGGTGTCTGAGGCGTGCGTATATCTGTGACTCCTAAGTGCTTGTAGATAATGAAGAAGACGTCTAAGTGAGAACCGAGATTAATAAAAAAAAATATTCAGATTTGTAATGGTGTTTATGCCTGATTGCTGCATATTTAGTCATTAGAGGACTAATTAATTAGATGTGATGTAATGTGTGCACTGTCAGGGAGCTGCATGTGCTGCGTGAGAGCGGCACACACCGACACTGCGATGCTCAGACACTTCGGGCAGAATGCGACAATGTTTGGGCCATTTTTACACTAGAATTAAAATGCCGTACACCACATTACTGCCTGATATTGTGTGTATACATTCTGTTGCACGCTTCTTCTTGGAAACATGAGGCAGAGAACTTCATTTTTTTTTTTCCCATCGCCCTCTATGGAGGACAGAAAGCAAAACTAATGTACCAACACATCATCCGTACCTCACTGGTGATGTGCAGCCAGTTTACATAGCAATGTCGTCCCCACCACTCCCTGATGGGGATGGTGGGGACATATTCTGAGAAGGTGTGGAGGGACTATGTGAATTTAGTTCGGCTAGGTAGTGTGATAGGCCGCCCTAAAAAGATGCGTTTTTAGGGTGTGTCTGAAGCTGAGTAAGTTGTGATTCGTCCTAGCTTCTTGGGGTAGAGCATTCCAGAGGATTGGTGCAGCTCGGGAGAAGTCTTGGATCCGGGAGCGGGAGATTCGGATTAGTGTGGATGTCATGCGAAAGTCATTTGCAGAGTGTAGGGAACGGGTGGGATGATAGACAGAGAGGAGGGTGGAGATGTAGGGGGGGGGGGGTGCCGCACTGTGGAGAGCTTTGTGGGCGAGAACAAGCAGTTTGAATTGGATCCTGTGATATATGGGCAGCCAGTGCAATGACTGCCACAGAACGGAAGCATCCAAGTAGCGGTTAGCCAGATAGGTGACCCTGGCTGCTGCATTAAGGATGGACTGTAGAGGAGAGAGTCCAGTTAGGTGGAGACCATTTAATAGAGAGTTACAGTAGTCAAGGCGAGAGTGGATCAGGGCCACGGTGAGGGTTTTTGTCGTCACCATTGTGAGAAAGGGGCGGATTCTAGAGATGTTCTTGAGGTGCAAGCGGCAGGTGCGGGTAAGAGATTGTATGTGGGAGGTGAAGGAGAGATCAGTCCAGACAACTGTCTGTTCAGGAGACTAAGGCGGGCTTTGCACACTACGACATCGCAGGTGCGATGTCGGTGGGGTCAAATTGAAAATGACGCACTTCCGGCATCGCATGCGACGTCGTAGTGTGTAAATCCTAGATGATACGATTAACGAGTGCAAAAGCGTCGTAATCGTATCATCGGTGCAGCGTCGGCGTAATCCATGATTACGCTGACGCGACGGTCCGATGTTGTTCCTCGCTCCTGCGACTGCACACATCGCTGTGTGTGAAGTCGCAGGAGCGAGGAACATCTCCTACCGGCGTCACTGCGGCTTCCGTAGGATATGCGGAAGGAAGGAGGTGGGCGGGATGTTTTCATCCCGCTCATCTTCGCCCCTCCGCTCCTATTGGCCGCCTGCCGTGTGATGTCACTGTGACGCCGCACGACCCGCCCCCTTAACAAGGAGGCGGGTCGCCGGCCAGAGCGACGGTCGCAGGACAGGTGAGTCCATGTGAAGCTGCCGTAGCGATAATGTTCGCTACGGCAGCTATCACAAGGATATCACTGCTGCGACGGGGGCGGGGACTATCGCGCTCGGCATCGCAGCATCGGCCTGCGATGTCGCAGCGTGCAAAGTGCCCCTTACTCTCCTATGAATGCTTGTTCCAAATTATTGGGCAGTGTAAATGCACCTTAAAAATAATCTGAGATCAACCCTCCTCCTTTCCCCAAGCAAATGGCAAATATGGGCATGCAGGTGTTTGAAATGTAAATCGATTGACACCTTTTATATCTTCTATCTGTTGCTGCATTCTCAAGAAATTAGTGTTTTCATTCATATGCAAATGAGACAGTGTACTGTGGGTGTCACAGCATTTAAGGAGCCTTTACCACCCCAGGTTGTATCCAAGCTCCATCCTCTTTAGCTTAAAGGGGTTGTCCACTAGTGACTGCCTGCCTGCGCCAGAACTAACGTCTATGCCGGCGAGAGAGGGAGGAAGGTCAGGCAGGCAGATGGGCGGGAATAGAGAGCAAGACCCGACCCATAAATTCCCTTCCTGTTTCACCTGTCAATCAAATTAGAGCATTGCTGGAACGTTACTTGGACATATTTCTGAAATAAAACCTCCAATCTCTGAACAAAAGCCATGCTTCCATTCAGCATCCCAGCCCCAGTATAGCACCGGCTTTACTTTATATATGAAAATGCTGGTGGTTGGTTCTTCAAGGGATTTTCAATTGCTGGTTTTAAACTTGGGTTTCCGTTTCTATGTCATGTGTGTTGTGACCCTAGATTTCAAGTGAGAGATTTTGATAAGTGTACAGTGCGATGACTGGCACAGACTTCCATAAGGGCCCTGTGGTACCCTACCTACTATGCATTAACATTTACATTTCAAGTACGAAGTCTTTACTATACAGGGCAGTACATAGGCATCGGGTGGTGGCACATGGAGGGACTCCATAATACAGGGTGGTACAGAGGCATCGGGTGGTGGCACATGGAGGGACTCCATAATACAGGGTGGTACAGAGGCATCGGGTGGTAATAGAGCAACTCCATAATGCAGGGTGGTTCAGAAGCGGCAGATGGTGGCACATGGAGTAACTCCATAAAGCAGGGCTGTGCCGAGGTGCCTGATGCTGGCACGTGGAGGGACTCTATAATACAGGATGGCAAAGAGGCAACGACTGTGGCACATGGAATAATAGTTCCATAATACCGGGTGATACAGAGGCAGCAGATGGTGGCACATGGAGTAGCTCCATAAAACAGGGCTGTGCCGAGGTGCCTGATGGTGACACATGGCAGAACTCCATAATACAGGGCAGTACATAGATGGCAGATAGTGGCACATGGGAGAACTCCATAATACAGGGCAGTACATAGATGGCAGATAGTGGCACATGGCAGAACTCCATAATACAGGGCAGTACATAGATGGCAGATAGTGGCACATGGGAGAACTCCATAATACAGGGCAGTACATAGATGGCAGATAGTGGCACATGGGAGAACTCCATAATACAGGGCAGTACATAGATGGCAGATAGTGGCACATGGGAGAACTCCATAATACAGGGCAGTACATAGATGGCAGATATGGCACATGGCAGAACTCCATAATACAGGGCAGTACATAGATGGCAGATAGTGGCACATGGCAGAACTCCATAATACAGGGCAGTACATAGATGGCAGATAGTGGCACATGGGAGAACTCCATAATACAGGGCAGTACATAGGTGGCAGATATGGCACATGGGAGAACTCCATAATACAGGGCAGTACATAGGTGGCAGATATGGCACATGGGAGAACTCCATAATACAGGGCAGTACATAGATGGCAGATAGTGGCACATGGCAGAACTCCATAATACAGGGCAGTACATAGATGGCAGATATGGCACATGGGAGAACTCCATAATACAGGGCAGTACATAGATGGCAGATATGGCACATGGGAGAACTCCATAATACAGGGCAGTACATAGGTGGCAGATATGGCACATGGGAGAACTCCATAATACAGGGCAGTACATAGATGGCAGATAGTGGCACATGGGAGAACTCCATAATACAGGGCAGTACATAGATGGCAGATATGGCACATGGGAGAACTCCATAATACAGGGCAGTACATAGATGGCAGATAGTGGCACATGGGAGAACTCCATAATACAGGGCAGTACATAGATGGCAGATATGGCACATGGGAGAACTCCATAATACAGGGCAGTACATAGATGGCAGATATGGCACATGGGAGAACTCCATAATACAGGGCAGTACATAGATGGCAGATAGTGGCACATGGGAGAACTCCATAATACAGGGCAGTACATAGATGGCAGATAGTGGCACATGGGAGAACTCCATAATACAGGGCAGTACATAGATGGCAGATAGTGGCACATGGGAGAACTCCATAATACAGGGCAGTACATAGGTGGCAGATATGGCACATGGCAGAACTCCATAATACAGGGCAGTACATAGATGGCAGATAGTGGCACATGGCAGAACTCCATAATACAGGGCAGTACATAGATGGCAGATATGGCACATGGGAGAACTCCATAATACAGGGCAGTACATAGATGGCAGATATGGCACATGGCAGAACTCCATAATACAGGGCAGTACATAGATGGCAGATAGTGGCACATGGGAGAACTCCATAATACAGGGCAGCACATAGATGGCAGATATGGCACATGGGAGAACTCCATAATACAGGGCAGTACATAGATGGCAGATAGTGGCACATGGGAGAACTCCATAATACAGGGCAGTACATAGATGGCAGATAGTGGCACATGGCAGAACTCCATAATACAGGGCAGTACATAGATGGCAGATATGGCACATGGGAGAACTCCATAATACAGGGCAGTACATAGATGGCAGATATGGCACATGGGAGAACTCCATAATACAGGGCAGTACATAGATGGCAGATATGGCACATGGGAGAACTCCATAATACAGGGCAGTACATAGATGGCAGATATGGCACATGGCAGAACTCCATAATACAGGGCAGTACATAGATGGCAGATAGTGGCACATGGCAGAACTCCATAATACAGGGCAGTACATAGATGGCAGATATGGCACATGGCAGAACTCCATAATACAGGGCAGTACATAGATGGCAGATATGGCACATGGCAGAACTCCATAATACAGGGCAGTACATAGATGGCAGATAGTGGCACATGGGAGAACTCCATAATACAGGGCAGTACATAGATGGCAGATAGTGGCACATGGGAGAACTCCATAATACAGGGCAGTACATAGATGGCAGATAGTGGCACATGGGAGAACTCCATAATACAGGGCAGTACATAGATGGCAGATATGGCACATGGCAGAACTCCATAATACAGGGCAGTACATAGATGGCAGATAGTGGCACATGGGAGAACTCCATAATACAGGGCAGTACATAGATGGCAGATAGTGGCACATGGGAGAACTCCATAATACAGGGCAGTACATAGATGGCAGATAGTGGCACATGGGAGAACTCCATAATACAGGGCAGTACATAGATGGCAGATAGTGGCACATGGGAGAACTCCATAATACAGGGCAGTACATAGATGGCAGATATGGCACATGGGAGAACTCCATAATACAGGGCAGTACATAGATGGCAGATAGTGGCACATGGGAGAACTCCATAATACAGGGCAGTACATAGATGGCAGATATGGCACATGGGAGAACTCCATAATACAGGGCAGTACATAGATGGCAGATAGTGGCACATGGGAGAACTCCATAATACAGGGCAGTACATCGATGGCAGATATGGCACATGGCAGAACTCCATAATACAGGGCAGTACATAGATGGCAGATAGTGGCACATGGGAGAACTCCATAATACAGGGCAGTACATAGATGGCAGATATGGCACATGGGAGAACTCCATAATACAGGGCAGTACATAGATGGCAGATAGTGGCACATGGCAGAACTCCATAATACAGGGCAGTACATAGATGGCAGATAGTGGCACATGGGAGAACTCCATAATACAGGGCAGTACATCGATGGCAGATATGGCACATGGGAGAACTCCATAATACAGGGCAGTACATAGGTGGCAGATAGTGGCACATGGCAGAACTCCCTAAAGCAGGACTGTTCAGAACCATCTAGGGGTGGCACATGGAGTGACTCCATAATACAAATCGGAACAGAATCATCGGGTGGTGGCAGATGGAGTAGCTCCATAATACAGGGTGAGGATTGGAGACGAGATCCTCAGTTCAGACAGTGATGTTTGTTAATGCCTGGATGTTGGATCTCTCCTAGATCGGGCCGACTGGATCCTGAGTTGTGTTGGTGACAAATATGTGGACGGCGTTTACACAACACGAGTTTTTAAGTCCTAAAAGCAACACGTGTTACTGGTATTGGGAGAGTTCTTGGAAATGTCTCTCCTTAGTGAGGTCAGTCGCCTCCGTACACCAGACAATCTTCTTCTCTCCGGTGGCTAGCTCTGCTCCGTACATGTGTCATTAGCCGTTCTGCTCCTCTAGATTGTGATGGGGTCTGTCCGGTTCTGGAGAAAAGACCCCGCTTGTGATGGGAACAACAGAAGTGCGATGTAGTGCATCACACAGGACCAGTCAATTATAATAGTACTGGTCACGCTCTGGCTGCACACGCAATGTAAGCAAGCAGTGCTGCAGTGTAAAGCAAGGAGAGGAGCCGATACCTGAGCTTCTGGCAATTTTTCAAGTGGACCAACCCCCCCCAAAAAATTGTAAATTCACACAGCCTGGGAGTATTTGTATAGATGCCAATGTACCTGTTGGATTTTTCAAGAGGAAAAAGAATCAGAAAAATGCTGGTGCGTTTTTTTTTTTTGTCCTTTTAGTCAGTTTTTATTTTGTTTTAATTTGTATGTATGAAATGGGGAGCGGCTTCCAAATGGGAACCTGACGTGCTTGAAAGATGCCAAAAAGCCTGAACATATGGACAGTTGGTGGTCTTCACATTGCACTGCGTATGGTCACTCTTTTTAGGTTTTTTTTTTTTTTCTTAGTGCTTTTTTCAGGCCACCAGATAAGATGATGCGTGCACATATCCTAAGAGGAGGCACATTCCTTCTGATATGTGAGTGACGGCTCTATGGTGAGGGCTTAATCTCGTAGGACGAGAGGATGAGGAGTGATGACTTATCAGGGAGGTGCGATCACTGTGACTCCGGCCCTGGCTGAGTAACAGGGAGCAGTTTGGGAACAATGGAGCACGACTGATGTAACCTGCTGACAATGAAGGGTCTGGAGGCAATGAGCAGCTTCTGTAATCCAGCTGCTTCGTGTGAGAGCGGACGTAATCTGCCACCCATCAGTCCTCGTCTATTCTGTACCTTTTTCCAGTAGGTCTATTTGACCCTCTGTATTTTGGGTTGGACCTGATCTCGATTAGAGCAATAAAACCTCCTGTTCTCCTCACGCGTCTCGCACTGCGCCGTGCCCTACTGTTTTCGCTCTTATGATAGAGTTCATTGAAAGTTCTCTTCTCGCCTGCCAGAGTTACTAAGAGACTGTGACCCGTCCCCTTCCCAGTGACGCAGTGTTTCCATGGGTGTCAGGGGCTGATGCTGTGATGGAGGGGACTGTGGTAACGGCATGTAGTGCCTCTCTGCGATCAGCTGTAAGGATCCAAATCCTAAGGCCTCCTGGATCCAAGACATTTTCTGGTTTCATACTTTAGCCTTAGCCATTGACCAGATTTAAAGCGCACCAATCACCGGGATTTTTGTATATAAGCTAAAGCCAGTGCTATACGGGCACTATCAGGCTGATTCTATCCATACCTGTAGTGGTCAGCTCGGATGTATAGGTTTTGAAACACAAGCAAGTAAAGTTTGTAAAATGAGCAGCTTTTTGGTTGACAGCAGCTGCCGATCAGCTGATAGCTGGGGTGGGTTTTCATAGTAATTCCGCCCCCCTATCCGTTGTTCCTCCCTCTAGCTTTTAATTGTGCTAGTTTTATTATAGACTAATGGTTGTAGCTACATTAAAGTGGCTAGAAGGACCTTACTGATGTCATACCCATGTGACCAGAAGGGGCGGGGCCTTAGTGCGCTTTATCCTGGGATGGTTGATATAGGAACAAAATAAATTGTTAGTATAGGAAGCTTATATGTGAGGTAATAAATGATTGGTGGAGAGACAGACAGACATAAGCTCAGACAGAGAGAGAGGCAAACAGGGAAAGAGACAGAGAGAGACAGTCAAAAAGACAGACAGACAGGCAGAAAGGGAAAGAAAGACAGAGGGGTGGGGGGGTGAGACAGGTTGGGGGGGAAGAGACAGACGGGGGGATGGGAAGAGACCAGACTGGGTAGGGGGGAAAGAGAGAGATGGGGGGTGGGGGAGAGACGGGGGGGGGGGGGGAGACAGACAGACACAGAGACAGAGAGAGGCAGTTACTATCCCGGGCAATGCTGGGTACTACAGCTAGTGTATCCATAAAAATCAGATGCAATATGGATAATCTGTATGGGATACCTTTTTTTGCACACCCATAGATTTGAATAAGTGAGTCTCATCCGAAATGGAGGAAAGAATCGTGCCTGATTTTTTTTTTTTTTTTTTTTTTTTTTTTTATTTTCTCTTTCCACTTCCACATGAATACTTGGCCCATGCGAAACAAATTGTCATCTGAACCGTCCAATTCCGTAACATAAGGTCATGTCATTGGGCTATAGGATTGTAATACCGATAGCGCACATCCATATAATTCACTCGCCTAAGTGACTAAAGACTATATTCACACATCCATGTGACACGTCCTAGTACTGTCCGTTTTTTGTGTTTTTTTTTTTTTTTTGACCAATAAAGTTTTACTGATTCATACACACATCGATTTTGAAAACCGGTCCCTGCCTCCGGTCAGCGAGACTCCAAGCCTGTCCTTTTTTTCATTAGATTTGGAGATCAGACTCGGCCATTAAAGGGAATCTGTCACCAGGTTTTTGCTCACTATCTGAGAGCAGCATAATGTAGGGGCAGAAACCTGATTCCAGTTGTGTCACTTACTGAGCTGTTTGCTGTCATTTTGATAAAATCTCTGTTTTTTTTTCTGCTGCAGATCCAGCAGTTATACAGGAGCTCATGAATATACTGGACTACCTGCAGTATGCCAAGTAGTCCTGCTATGATAATCTACTGCTGATTAAACAGTAATATCAAACCTATGCTAAACAGCTCAGTAAGTGACACATCACTGGAATCAGGATGTCTGTCTCTACATTATGCTGCTCAGATTACTAGGTGACAGATTCCCTTTAAAGTCTACGGAGATCGATATGAAACAAAGTATATACTTTTTCAGTTTTCCATCCACGTTTGATCCCTTTTTAACTGATACAGTCAATGAATAATAAAATAAATAAATTACAATCTGCTTGCTTGAGTGGAGGGGGAAAAAAAAAACTGATTCAAGTAGGAGGAAACCTGAGAAAAATGGTCCTGTTTCTTTCTGTCGGATGGCTGTGCTCACATAGATGTGTAAAGTATGTCTTGCTTATTTCATACTGATCCACATGATTAAAGGGAACCTGTCAGCAGAAATTTCGTCCAAAACCTAAAAGCTTCCCCCTCTGCAGCTCCTGGGCTGCATTCTAGAAAGGTCCCTGTTATTATTGTGCCCCATGTGAGACCAAAATAAAGTCTTTATAAAGTGGTACCTTTTTGTATTCAGATACTGTAAACGTGACATGGGGGCGGGCTCTCTGCCGTCCGTTATTCTGCCCCCTGGTCCTGTATGCCGCCCCCATCGCTCCTTTCCATAGCTGATGCACCGCCCACTGCTCCAGCCATCCCCGCGCATGCCCAGTGCCAGTCTCACGGGACTGAGCAGTGTGACCGCTGGTGACGTGTGCGCAGGCAAGTGATTATGGACGGGACTGTGACTGTTATCAGCAAGTACCCGCCCATAATCTCGTGAGCGCGCAAACCTCACCAGCGGTCACACTGTGCTCAGGGTAGTGCTAGACTGTATGGGCTGCTTCCAGGGATGACGTCCCTTTTGTCACGTGATATTGACGTGTTCAAAATACTATCACGTGACAAAAGGGACGTCATCCCTGGAAGCAGCCCATACAGTCTAGCACTACCCTGAGCACAGTGTGACCGCTGGTGAGGTTTGCGCGCTCACGAGATTATGGGCGGGTACTTGCTGATAACAATCACAGCCCTGCCCATAATCACTTGCCTGCGCACACGTCACCAGCGGTCACACTGCTCAGTCCCGTGAGACTGGCACTGGGCATGCGCGGGGATGGCTGGAGCAGTGGGCGGTGCATCAGCTATGGAAAGGAGCGATGGGGGCGGCATACAGGACCAGGAGGCAGAATAACGGACGCCAGAGAGCCCGCCCCCGTGTCACATTTACAGTATCTGAATACAAAAAGGTACCACTTTATAAACTCTTTATTTTGGTCTCACATGGGGCACAATAATAACAGGGACCTTTCTAGAATGCAGCCCAGGAGCTGCAGAGGGGGAAGCTTTTAGGTTTTGGGCGAAATTTCTGCTGACCGGTTCCCTTTAACGGCTGAGTGTGATTTACAAAACAGGGGAGGATAGGACATGATTGGAGTGTCACGGACTGTTGGACACAGACCCATTTGTAATGTGAGTCTCCATGGGTCAGTGTGCTGTCCGAAAAAAATAATCTGACAGCCTTGCCTTTTTGTTTTATTAATCAAAACCACTGTTTATTCTGGATCTAGTAGTCAAGTGGGTGGTCCGAGAGTAGACAGCCTGGGTGTGATCTGAGCGTGTAACACAACCAAGTCCCCCTCCTACAAGAACCGCGGTGAATACGGAGAAGAATGCACCCTACACCAATGGCGGCCGATCTACCAGCTTTTATTATTGTGATTTTAATGAATAGACCACGCCTTTAGCATTCCCTGATATGTATATTCAGATTTTTTTTTTTTTCTTTTATATAGGTAAATTGTTCCCGCTACCAGACATTATAAAACCCTAATGGGCCAGGAGGATCTCTCTGCTTAAGATAGGTGAGTGAATGGTTCCCTAGCTGGTCTATAACATGGCATCCGATCTGAAGATGGTATTAGAGGGGTCCGACCATGAAGACCTCCGGCAATAACCATGAATAGCTATAATTGTATTGAAAAAATGTTTACCTAATTTCTAATGCAAACTCCCATCTCCGCCTCTTCCCCTTCCCCCTGCAATAATAGGCATTAGAATGAAAAAAGTGGCCATTAAAGTGTTCTGTCCAGGATTGTGGCTCAGTATTGTTCTGCAGTTTAGTATTGTGTTTTTTTTTTTTTTTTTTTTAATTTTTTTCTTATTGCCGGACCCCAATCCTTTCAATATGCCATAAACAACCTATAGTGAGCCCCAACAGGGACAGTATTGCTGATGTATGTAAAGCGCTGTGGAATTAATAGCGCTATATAAATGAATAAATATTATTATTATTATTATTATTATTATTATTATTATTATTATTATTATTATTATTATTGTGGAAAGTGGCAGGGGCATAACCCCTTGTGCCAGTCTATGCCTTGTATTATGATGATTGTATTTGTTCTTATGTATGCCTCTATTCATATGTTAAGAGCCATGGAATAAATGGTATAGTAGCATTAATAATATTATTATTATTATTATTATTATTATTATTATTATTATTATTTGACATCCTGGTCCTGTATCCTAGGGGGGGTATAAGGTCCCTATGGGCAATTTGAGAAGACCAATACAGTCAGACTCATAAGTGTTATGGAGGTTAGGAGGGGAGAATCTGTATTCATAGTGTGGAGAAGCTTCAACAGCAGAAAAGGCAGATTTATTTATTTTCTCTAAAACCTGACAGTCCTTTTAAAAAGTAATGATAATCAATGCATCGCAAGTAGATGATAGTTTTAATTAAACTAACCAAAATATGTGGCATCCTGTAGGCGAGCAGTGCACGGAGCGGTTGTGTGTATGTTGGGGAGGAATGCTTGTAATGTATCCGGTGCCCGCACATTTGTTCTGTGTCATAGCATTCATTGTTTGCATTGCTGCTGATTGCTTCTTGCATATCTCGCTCGCTGTGTGTTAGGGACGGGTCACTGCTTTTCTAAACCATTAGACGCAGTTGGAATTCCTTATTCTTGACTTTGATTTCAGCCATGTAAGGTAAAAGCATTTTCATCCAGGTTTGTCTGTCTGTTCATTCGCCTCTCACCCTCTGTCCCCCCCCTCAATCCCACCCTTTCTCCCCCCCCCTCAATCCCACCCTTTCTCCCCCCCTTCAATCCCACTCTTTCTCCCCCCCCCTCAATCCCACCCTTTCTCCCCCCC
This sequence comes from Anomaloglossus baeobatrachus, assembly GCF_048569485.1. Taxonomy (NCBI): domain Eukaryota; kingdom Metazoa; phylum Chordata; class Amphibia; order Anura; family Aromobatidae; genus Anomaloglossus; species Anomaloglossus baeobatrachus. The sequence goes on from NC_134358.1 coordinate 510,266,473, forward strand.
TTCAATCCCACCCTTTCTCCCCCCCTTCAATCCCACCCTTTCTCCCCCCCTTCAATCCCACCCTTTCTCCCCCCCCCTCAATCCCACCCTTTCTCCCCCCCCTCAATCCCACCCTTTCTCCCCCCCCCTGATCCCACCCTTTCTCCCCCCCCCGATCCCACCCTTTCTCCCCCCCCTCAATCCCACCCTTTCTCCCCCCCCCCTCAATCCCACCCTTTCTCCCCCCCCCCCTCAATCCCACCCTTTCTCCCCCCCCCCTCAATCCCACCCTTTCTCCCCCCCCCCCCTCAATCCCACCCTTTCTCCCCCCCCCCTCAATCCCACCCTTTCTCCCCCCCCCCCCTCAATCCCACCCTTTCTCCCCCCCCCCCTCAATCCCACCCTTTCTCCCCCCCCCCTCAATCCCACCCTTTCTCCCCCCCCCTCAATCCCACCCTTTCTCCCCCCCCCTCAATCCCACCCTTTCTCCCCCCCCCCTCAATCCCACCCTTTCTCCCCCCCCCCTCAATCCCACCCTTTCTCCCCCCCCCCTCAATCCCACCCTTTCCCCCCCCCCCCCCTCAATCCCACCCTTTCTCCCCCCCCCCCCTCAATACCACCCTTTCTCCCCCCCCTCAATCCCACCCTTTCTCCCCCCCCTCAATCCCACCCTTTCTCCCCCCCCTCAATCCCACCCTTTCTCCCCCCCCTCAATCCCACCCTTTCTCCCCCCCCCTCCTCAACCCCCCCAATCCCACCCTTTCTCTCACCCCCCCCCCCCCTCAATCCCACCCTTTCTCCCCCCCTCAATCCTACCCTTTCTCCCCCTCTCAATCCTACCCTTTCTCCCCCTCTCAATCCTACCCTTTCTCCCCCTCTCAATCCTACCCTTTCTCCCCCCCTCAATCCCACCCTTTCTCCCCCCCTCAATCCCACCCTTTCTCTCCCCCCCCTCAACCCCCCCAATCCCACCCTTTCTCTCACCCCCCCCCACCCTTTCTCTCACCCCCCCCCCCCTCAATCCTACCCTTTCTCCCCCCCTCAATCCTACCCTTTCTCTCCCCCCCCTCAACCCCCCCAATCCCACCCTTTCTCTCACCCCCCCCCACCCTTTCTCTCACCCCCCCCCCCCTCAATCCTACCCTTTCTCCCCCCCTCAATCCTACCCTTTCTCCCCCCCTCAATCCTACCCTTTCTCCCCCCCCTCAATCCCACCCTTTCTCCCCCCCCTCAATCCCACCCTTTCTCCCCCCCTCAATCCCACCCTTTCTCTCCCCCCCCTCAGTCCCACCCTTTCTCTCCCCCCCCTCAATCCCACCCTTTCTCTCCCTCCCCCTCAATCCCACCCTTTCTCTCACCCCCCCACCCTTTCTCTCACCCCCCCCTCAATCCTACCCTTTCTCCCCCCCTCAATCCTACCCTTTCTCCCCCCCTCAATCCTACCCTTTCTCCCCCCCCTCAATCCCACCCTTTCTCTCCCCCCCCTCAATCCCACCCTTTCTCTCCCCCCCCCCCAATCCCACCCTTTCTCTCACCCCCCCCCTCAATCCCACCCTTTCTCTCACCCCCCCCCCCCTTTCTCTCACCCCCCCCCCCTCAATCCCACCCTTTCTCTCACCCCCCACCCCCACCCTCAATCCCACCCTTTCTCTCCCCCCCCCCCCCCCCCCACCCCCCTCAATCCCACCCAAGGACACTTCCGGGAGAATTAAAGGGAATCTGTCATCAGGTTTTGCCACCTAACCTAAGAGCAGCATAACAGCAGAGATCCTGATACCAGTGATGTGCCACTTGCTGGGCTGCTTAGTGTAGTTTTGACCATCTACTGCTGATTAAACAGGGATTTTATCATTACAGGACTATTTGGCGTGCTGAAAGGTAGTCCAGCATATTCATGAGCTCTTTATAACTGTGAGATCTGCAGCAGAGAAAACATTGATTTTATGAAAATGACAGCAAACAGCTCTGTAAGTGACACATCGCTGGAATCGGGGTCTCGGTCTCTGTCTCTACATTATGCTGCTCTCAGATGGGAGGGCAAAAACCTGGTGACAGATTCCCTTTAAAGTTCATTTCCTCCTGGCAGCGGGGTTTAATGTGCAGACACCGGCAGGTTTCAGATACTATATTACTCTGCAGATGAACCCAATATTTGCAGGTAATTGCATTCTTACACGTGAAAGGGTCCCTTTTAAATTCAACTCCATTGCAGACGTATTAGATGTAAGCTTTATTGTGCCTAATGTGCTAATTTCCACTATAACCAAAGAGGAGTTAGATGAAATATTTCTCTGTTTTTATTTTTTTTTTTTTCCCCTTGTATAACGTTGCCCTATCATAAGCAGGAGGCATCTTGCAGGTTAAAAAAAGAAGAAAACGCCTTTAGAGAAGTCAGAAGTAACTTCCTCTGTGTGATCTGGAGAGGCTGATGTGTGTAGAGGTCGCACTGATCTCAGTGCTGGCATCTGTCATTGCAAATGCTGGAAGGACAGCAGACCGTCATCACACAGTGATCTGCATCTATCCCAGACATCGGGGAGTACTGCAGAGTAAAGGCCGCTTTACACGCAACGACGTCGCTAACGAGATGTCGTTGGGGCTCACAGAATTCGTGACGCACATCCGGCCTCGTTAGCAACGTCGTTACGAGTGAAACGCACGAACGACTGTTAACGATCAAAATTACTCACCTAATCGTTGATGCGTCGTTCTATTCCCAATTATTGTTGCTGTTGCAGGACGCAGGTTGTTCGTCGTTCCTGCACACATCGCTACATGTGACACCGCAGGAACGACGAACAACACCGTACCTGTGTCCTCCGGCAATGAGTAAGGAAGGAGGTGGGCGGGATGTTCCATCTGCTCATCTCCGCCCCTCCACTTCTATTGGGCGGCCGCTTAGTGACGTCGCTGTGACACCACACGAACTGACCCCTTAGAAAGGAGGCGGTTCGCCGTCCACAGTGACGTCGCTAGGCAGGTAAGTATGTGTGACAATTCTTAGTGATGTTGTGCACCACGGGCAGCGATTTGCCAGTGTCGCACAACCGACAGGGGCGGGTGCTTTCTCGAGCGACATCGCTAGCGATGTCGCTGTGTGTAAAGTGACCTTAAGTAGTGATGGTCAGCCCTGCTCTCCTCCCCCCACACTGTTAGTAGTACGGTAAGATGAGCGCTGCAGTGTTCCACAAATCATTCGGCTTCTGTGCCACCTATCATGGCATTATTCCCCACTGCCTGGGATAGATGCAGAGCTGTGAGTGTAATCATACACAGCTCTGCTCTCCTTCTCCGGTCACACAGATCTCACTGCCGGCACCTACTGTACAAAGAAGAGCAGAGCTGTGCGCCATGACATGCCCGGGATAGAGACCGGTGTTGGTAATGATGCACAGTTCTGTCCTCCTCACATCTGTAATGACAGGAGCTGCCGGCGGTGAGATCAGTGTGACCTGGTTAGACACGTCAGCCTTTTGATATCACATAAAGACATTTTACTCAGCTCAGCCAATATTCTGTAATGTGTCCAGTGTAACATGCTCACACTGATAAAAGATCCTCTGTACACAAATATAAAATACACCTCTATATGTTCATGTCTGCATAAAAGCAGGCTTTATTTCTAAGTGAGAATCCAGAGGCTGCGTATTCTGCTGCAGATGTGGATTAGTTGTATATCCTCTGTGCGGCTAATCCTCTGCTTCTCTGTGCAAAATCTGAGATGATAATTCACACACAGTGGAACCTTGGATTAAGAGTAACTTGGTTGACAGCGTTTTGCAAGACAAGCAAAGCTTTTTACAAATTTGTAACTTGGTTTAAGAGCAATGTTTTGCAAGAAGAGCGAATACTCACCGTGCACACGTCCGGTTCTGTCCTTTCACCGTGCTCTGACCCGCTCTGGAGGTACCTTTCTGTACATATGTACTGTATACTGTATAGCATTGTACAGTATATACTATATAACATGTCTATCAATTTGCATTTGTGGATACAGTATTGTACTTTCTGCTAACCAGTGCAGCACATTGCTTATATTATACCTCTCACACACCAACAATTCTATTGTAAACTAATGTGCAGTTTCATTTGCTTTGTTTTTTACTGTACAGTATTTTGTATTGGTATACTGTAATAATTATATGAATAGAGTACATTATTTTGTATTACTGTAATAAGTTTGTATAAATACAGCAAATATTTTTGGGTTGTGGAACGAATTGTCTGTGTTTCATTTGTTTCCTATGGGAAAATTCGCTTTGATATAAGAGTAACTTGGTTTAAGAGCACAATCCCGGAACCAATTATGCTCGTAATCCGAGGTTCTACTGTATAGCAATGGCAGAAATCCACCCTGATTTTTTTTTTCCCATAGTGTAAACAAGTTTGCAGAAACCCCCTTCACATGCATAGGCAACCCTGTCATATCCAACTGGTGTGAACGAGGCCTAAGCCATATTCCATTCAGTTGTTGGGCGTTGCAGGAATACAGGATTCTGTTTATATACATGGCCGGGCATCCTCAGGGCATCTGTGCAGATGGAGCCCCGGGAGTCTTGAGTCTGCAGCTCGCGTCTTGTATCTTCCTTGTCTCTGTGGGACGAGATGCTGCGTCATTCCCGGGAGCTTTATGTTGTGGGTAAATGATGAGAAATTACTCAAATAACAATTTAACCACACTCTGAAAATGCTGCCAGTTCGGGGATTTTCTCCAGACCAGTGTATATATTTGAGTAAGGGCTCATTAAGATGTTAGTTTTTCACATAAGAATGCGATCTATCCGTGTTGGATCAAAATCAGCAGCGCAAATCTATTATGTATATCTTGAAATGTGGCATCCAACGGTGCAATCACACATTATTGTAAAATTGTGTTTTCTTGCCTTTCTTTTCTTTCATGCCTTTCTTTTCTTTCTTGCCTTTCTTTTCTTTTCTTGCCTCTTCTTTTTTTTTTTTTTTTTTTTTTTTTTCCCCCTTGCCTTTCTTCCTTTCTTTTCTTTCCCTTCTCTGCAAAACTGTGAAAAAGAGCACTGTAGCACCATGAAGAAATCTCAATTTTTTTTTTTTTTTTGGGTTACATTACAGACAATGATACAGTCATCTCATTAGAGGAATTTGCAGAATCAGGACTAGGGGTACTAAAGTCTTTATTCCCTCAAAACTCATTTAGTTGAGATTTTTCAAATCCGATGTCCAGAAAGTGTCACAACAAAAATTTAAAGTTTATTTACATTCTACATTGCTTTCAAATATAAATCTATCTTATCTCTTCTATTATCTTATATATAGTGTTGCTATTCCTTATTTGGCCCCAGTGGGTCAGTCTCCCTCGCTTCCATTCACTTGCATCCCGATTACATCGGAAGTTTTGTTTTTGAGGTTTGACACTTAAAGGGAATCTGTCACCATATTTTTGCCACCTGATCTGAGCAGCATAACGTAGGGGCAGAGATCCTGATTCCAGCAGTGTCTCTTACTGGGCTGCTTAGTGTAGTTTTCATAAACTCACTATGTAATCAGCAGTAGATTATAATTAGAGGACTACTTGGCGTGCTGCCATGTAGTCCAGCATATTCATCAGCTCTGTATAATGGCTAGATCTGCAGCAGAGAAAACATTGATTTTATCAAAATGACAGCAAACAGCTCAGTAAGTGACACATTGCTGGAATCAGGGTCTCTGTCTCTACATTATGCTGCTGTCAGATGGGGCAGCAAAAACCTAGTAACTGATTGCCTTTAAAAGGACTCTGTCAGCTAAGAATCACTGTTCACAGCAAGGAGAGGCGCTCGGTGCACCCTTCATGTGGCAAAATCGTTAAATGCACCTTCCAGCTATATTTTTCCCTTCTGTTTCCACATCCCCTTATTTTGATTGACTGCTTTTGGTTTTCTAGAACATAAGAGGGGAGTAGATGCAGGGAGGATGCACTGCACTGTCCGGCCCCGCCATGATGCACTGAGTGTATGTGCTTGGTTTGAACAGTCCCGTTAACAAAACTTGTATAAAAGTAAAATACAAATGCACAATGCAGACTCTCCTCTGGTGGGATTTAGAGACCCATTGCTTGCAATAAATATTATTTAGTTTTTTTCTTTTATTGGTCTGAATGCCGTGGTTTTCCTGAATACTTCTTTTTTTGATCCTACATGGCCACCATATGAGGGCTCGATTTTCCTTTTTAATGGCCAAA